>NW_025109605.1:13532-704315 GCF_011392965.1 Frieseomelitta varia
CAAGAGAACTTGCACTGCACAGATAAAAACTGACACTACGTTGCCGAAGTGAACTCGAGGGTTGTTCAGAACGAACTGGCCGATGCTCGGGCTTCTGCCCCTTCTCCCAAACTTGGGACTCAAGGCGACAGTCTGGCGCCACGATCCGTTCATGCACAGGCCTGCCGGAGACGTGCTTTCGGTGCGAGCGATTCGTCTCGGATGACAAAGTCCAGACACCAGGAATGTAGGCTCGTATGAGGCTCGAACACATGACGCTCCAAGTGCCGAGGAATACTTCGAATTGGTTCCTTTCAAGGATTGCTTTCTATTAATTTTTAGCCTTGAGAAAAGTCTAGAACAAGTCGTTTTTACGAAAGAATTTTTGTTTTTTCCTAAGGGTTCTAAGAATTCCACTTGGAGCATCCGCTGCTTTAGAAATCAGAAAAATGAAAGCGTGAGAGCGAAAGTTTGCTCTTCCATTGCCTCGACTTTTCAAACATTCCCGCCCGCCTTCGTTGACTCCGGCGACGAACATTCCTCAAAGGGGGTATCGATGGGCAATGGACAAACTTTCGTGATCGGACGCCGCAAGATAGATGGGCCGGTTTTGATTGAAACTACTCGGACCAGGTTGTCGGCTGCAGGATGAGACAACGCGACCCAACGGCCATTTGCTGGGAGGATATCTTTCGTCAACGATGAGAACTAAGGTTCCGATCGAAATTGAAGAGGATGCCTTGTTCCAGTTGTACACCGCGTGAAACCGTTGGAAATACTCCTTTGATCACTTTGTCCAAAAGCTTTGCACCATCTGACATATTTGTTGCCAGCGAGAGAGTCGGGCTGGTTTGAGGTGAGTTAGGTCCGGCTCAGGAATAAGGGTTAACGAGTGTCCGACAAGGAAGTAACCTGGTGTCAGAACAGTGAGGTCATTCGGGTCATTGGTCAAGGAGCATAAATGTCGCGAGTTAAGAATCGCTTCGATTCTCGTCAGGAGAGCGCTCATTTCCTCGTACGTGAAGAGAGTTGTTCCAACTACGCGTCTCAAATGGTATTTCATTGATTTTACTCCAGCTTCCCACTTTCCGCCAAAGTGGGGGGCGGCGAGGGGATTGAAATTCCACTTCGTGCCGTCATTAGAAATTAGTGACGCGACCTGCTTATGCTCACTAGAAGCTTCTGAGAAGAGTAATTTTAACTGTTGATCAGCTCCCTTGAAATTTTTCCCGCAATCGCTTGTCAAGGTAGCTGGAATTCCGCGTCGTGCGGTGAAGCGATGGTAGGCGGCAATAAATGCTTCTGTCAAATAGTCGGTTACGAGCTCTAATTGGATTGCAGAAGTTGAAAGACAGACGAAAAGGGAGACCCAGCACTTGTATGTTCGTGTTGATCGTCCCTTCCATGCTTTGAGAGAAAAGGGACCTGCGTAATCTACCCCGGAATGTAAAAATGCTCGTGACGATGACAACTAACCCATTATTTGTTGAGCTTGAACTCGACGGAATCGTGTGCACTTAACGCATTTAAGGATAAATGAGCGAAACAGGTGCTCGTCCACCAAGAATCCAGTACTTATTTCGGATATACGAGAGGGTGTCTTGCGTCGAGCCGTGGAACGTTCGTTCATGCGCGTCTCGAATGATTAAGGTGGTCAATGCTGAGTGCCTTGGAAGGATGTGTGGATGCTTAGCGAGCGGATCGAGTGATGAGTGCTCAAGTCGGCGGACACGTAACAGGTGATGACAATCGAGAAAGGGACAAAGTTTCGTAAGAGGGCTCGACTTGGGGAATTCCGTAGATGTCGAAAGTAGTTTGATCTCGGTTGAAAAATGACTGTGTTGGGTTGCTGCGATCCAGAATCGCTAAGCTTTGGCTAGCTCCTCAGGCGTGAGGACGTGAACTAGAGACGTGTTGGGAACTCGTCTGGCTCGCAACAGAACTCGCTTGCAAGTCGCGGTGATACGAAGTAGTCGATTGAGAGAGGAGAATCGAGAGGCAAGATCCCAAATACGTTCGTCAGCTGAAACGTGCAGACTCTGGATGATCAAAGACTTTCGTTCTTCCAAAGCTTGAGGTTGTTCTTGCGCCGATGGAGAATGACTTGGCTAGAGGGTGGGATCATCGGAGAGTCAAGTGGGCCCAGACCACCAGAGCCGATGATTGTTTAATTGCGAGGCTGAGAGACCCCTGGTCGCACAGTCCGTGGGATTGGTTTTGCCGGAGATGTGCCTTCAGTGGGCTTGAGGAAGTGCTTCTTGGATGAAACAAACCCGGTTGTGAACAAACTCCTTCCAACGAGAAGAGTGATGATTCAACCATGTGAGGACAATGGATGAATCCGTCCATAAATGAACACCATGCGTCGGCACATTCAGGACTCGCTGCATGTGAGAGACTAACCTTGTGAGCATTACGGCCGCTGATAACTCCAGTCGCGGAATGGTCATGCGTTTCAGAGGAGCCACTTTGGTCTTTGAACAAAGGAGTGCAGTGTGGGCTTTGCCAGGAGATGGGCACACGCGTGAGTAAAGAACCGCTGCCATTGCTGATTGTGAGGCGTCGCAGAAACCGTGAAGGTCAAGACTCATTGCGGAGGTTGTCCCAAGCCATCTCAATTGTTTCTAATCCCACCATTAGATTCCATGCCAGGTCTGCTTCTGAGAGTCCGGCAATTGCTCGTCCCAAGATACCTTTATTGCCCAGAGTTCTTGCAAGAAGACTTTTGCTCGAACAATGATGGGCGATAGGAGACCGAGAGGGTCGAAGAATTGAGCGATACAAGAGAGGACAGCTCGTTTCGATGGGTGTTCAGATATTGATCGAGTGAAATGGAAATGGAGAGTGTCTGATCGTGGATTCCATGATAATCCGAGGGCGCGAACGACATCGTCCTGAATGGACCTTGAATGGGATTGTGGTGCTGAGCCGGAATAGTTGTCAATACGTGAGGATCGTTACTAGTCCATTTGCGCAGCGGAAAGCCGCCCGCCATGCAGAGCTGAGACACCTGCAGTGCAGTCTCTTTTGCTTCGTCGATGGTGTCAGCTCCTCCGTAGATGTTGTCGACATATCGTCCGTTCTCCATGACGCTGACAGCGAGTAGGAATCTATGACCTTCGTCTTTGATCAGCTGTTGGATCACCCTGAGGGCGAGATACGGGGCACAGGCCAATCCGTAAGTAACAGTGGCAAGTTGATAAGGGATGCGTACGCGATCTTCTATCCACAGAATTCGCTGGTAAATTTGATCCTCGGGATCAACTAGAATTTGGCGGTACATCTTCTCGATGTCACAGGCGTAAATGAATCGAAAGCAACGGAACCACATTAATACATCGAAAAGATCTTTCTGCAATTTTGGCCCTGTGTGGAGGATCTCATTGAGGGGCAGTCCGTTAGCGACTCTACATGACCCATTGAAGACGACTCGCAGTTTGGTAGTGGAGTTACTCTCTCGTATGACTCCATGATGAGGAAGATAGAAAACACACGGCGGGTCTGGTTCGCCGTCAGGGATCCGGGTCATATGCCGCAAATTGTGATACTCCTTCACGAACGCAGCATAAGCTTGGAAGTATGTTGGATCCTACTTAAATTTGCGCTGCAGGTGATGCAGCATACTGATTGCAGAGGGTTTCGAGTCCCCTAAGCGAGCGACCGGTAATTTCAACGGTAGCCGAACGACGTACTTTCCGGCTGGGGTTCGTGAATGGGTGGAGGCGAAATGATTTTCGCAATCTTGTTCGGTTGTGGACAGAGTTTCCTTCTTCAATCCACTGACTTCCTCTTGGTGCCAAAACCGTTCCAGTAACTCATGCAAGTCATGAGTTACTGAACAATGATAAGCTTGAGACTCGACGGCTGCTAAATAAGAGTGGGTTGGGCCGGAGATCCAGCCAAGTTTTGATGCCTGAGTGATAGGGGCGTTTGAAGGACCTTTTATAATCGAGCCTTCGAGAAGATGCCCGTATATCTCTGCTCCTAGGATAATGTCGATGCCTTCCGGGTTTCCGAAGTGTGGATCAGCTAACAGTAAGTTTTCCCAGTGAGGCCACGTCGCGGGTTCGCTTGACAGTTTTGGGATCATTTCAGTCAACTTCGGAAGCATTGACTTCGAACTCAAGGGAAGACTTAAATCGAGGTTTGATCAGGAGTCGAATGACTCCTTTCGTTTTGCTGTTACATTGTCTTCCGACTCCTATGACTCGAACATTGGACGATTTACGAGGGATACGAAGTTGATGAACTAGTCGTTCGGTAATGAGCGATACCTCAGACCCCTGGTCCAAGAGAGCTCGTGCAGGAGCAGGTTCTCCGTACTGACTGGTCACTTTGACTTGAGCGGTCGCTAGCAGAACAAGTGCTTTTGTCGCAACGCTCGCAGAGTGGGTGTGATTGATCGTCACTGAAGATTCGTCGACGGTTGATGGTGTAGAATTTGGAATCGACTCCACAGAAGTCGTGTGCGTTGAGTCGCGCTTATAGGTCCGTGGTTGACCCTGAGGCCAGATGTAAAGTCGTGTGATGCCGGGTCCCACATTTCAAACAGCGCCCTGCCGACCGGCAGTGTCGAGCGTCCGAGGCAATTAAACACAGTCGGTTGTTTTGAAAGAATTGTCGTCTGTTTTGCATTGTCTTTTGTCGATACGTTGGACACTGAGGTAAGTGATGTTTATCCGAGCAGAGGAGGCACGTGGATTCTGGCTCAGCATTTGATGATCTTACGCTGGCAGAATGGGAACGCACGGAGTGAGTTCGAGATTGAAGGGGAGGTCGGGACTGCGAACGTTTGGAGCGACAGAAATCGCAACAAAAGGAAGTCGCTAAGTTGCTCCTAAGTTGGCGGCTCCTTGGAAGAACCCAGATGCTGTCCCCATGCCTTGACGGAATCAGAATCTAACCGTTGGACGCAAATGTACACGAGCATGTCATCCCAGTATTGGACTGGGCGTTTCAGAGTTTCTAGTGTGCAATATATCTGCGAGATTGACGTATAAAATGCTTCCATCTCAGACGCAGATTCCCTGGTCATTTTTCTCAGAGAGAAGAGTGAGTGAATCGCGGAATCAACTAGAAGTCTCTTATTTTCATAGAAGGCGGTAAGTGAATCCCACGCCTTTTGAAAATTCTCGGAAGTAACAGTGGTGTTCTTAAGAAAATGGGAAGCAGGACCAATAAGACTAGTCTTTTCAACGGCGGAAATGTTCCCATTAGACAAAACTAAGGACGTGAACAAGTCTCGGAATGACAGCCAGTCCCCGTGGCTGCCATTAAACTTTGGCAAATCGATCCGCGGAAGGCGGGGCGCATTAACGAACGAACTAATGGTTGGCGGCTGAGATATCGACCTTTCTGGCGATGTTCTATTTGAATGAGGTCGTTGATCAGTCAGCAAGGTGGACATTCTAGCGGCAGTTTCCAGAAAACCGTCCTTTGTTGCCTCAAAGATATCTTCGACGAAATAGGCATGTTCTCTTAACTTGTGGCGGTCAGTACCGTCTAACCTCAACATGGCGAGCGTGAGCTTAATGACTGAGCGAATTCTGCGATTTGAATGACTCCCAATCAATGATTCAACTGTCGCAGTCTGATCTCTATGCGTTCCCGAGTGATCGGTCGAGAGGTGAGACGGTTAAACGCTCTAGCGATTGAGGCACTCAAGATCAGCTGCTTATCGGCTCGTCGCACAACGTGGTCAAGTCTCATTTTGAGATTCGTCTGTTTTCCCTCTGTGTATCCGGCTCGAAGGACCAAATGTTTAAAATGTAGAAGAGGGTTAAGAGAACAGAGGAATCGACACAGACGAATATCTTTTGACAAATGAGTATATTTCCTGACCACGTTCTGCACAATCAAGTCGCTCGCCATGTTGAAGTGTCGTGTAGGATCTGAGCGCCACTTAGCTGTGAGGGCTGGAACGCTTGTCGCCTTGTGAATGTTGTTAGCTGCAAAGGCAGCTCACGCAGCTCACACAGGTGTCGTTGACGAAGACAACTGCTCACACCGGTACTGTTGACGAAGACAGCGGCTCACGCAGGTATCGTTGATGAAGACAGCAGCTTACGCAGGTCACTGATGCCGTCGCTGAGAAGACAGCAGCTTACGCGGGTTACTAATGACGTCGCTGAGAAGACAGCAGTTTACGCAGGTCACACAGGTTGCAGTAAAAATCGCTAAAAGAAATGTGATCATACGGAGTAGCCTCCCGAATGGGAGAGCTAGCGTGGTCTCCGACTTCAAAGAAGAAGTCCCATGAGTAGTGCAAGGCACGCCTGGAGAATGACTTCGCTGAGGAAGTGATGCAAGGCGCGCTTGTTGTCAGGCTTCACTGTGAGCAGTCCTTACTCGTGCTGGGCACGTTGATAGTCTCGATTGCTGGAGAAGGACGCTGCAGTACTTCGTACGTAGGCAAAAAGGGGGAATTCTCTCAGAGAATTCCTTATCCGTTGCTGGTCAAGTTCTCGCCTAGAACTCAGAGAGAAAGCGTTATTTGTTGAAGGGTGCCCGAAGTTTGACCGTGATCACGCAAGAGAACTTGCACTGCACAGATAAAAACTGACACTACGTTGCCGAAGTGAACTCGAGGGTTGTTCAGAACGAACTGGCCGATGCTCGGGCTTGTGCCCCTTCTCCCAAACTTTGGACTCAAGGCGACAGTCTGGCGCCACGATTCGTTCATGCACAGGCCTGCCGGAGATGTGCTTCACCTCGGTGCGAGCGATTCGTATCGGACGACGAAGTCCAGACACCAGGAATGTAGGCTCGTATGAGGCTCGAACACATGACGCTCCAAGTGCCGAGGAATACCTCGAATTGGTTCCTTTCAAGGATTGCTTTCTATTAATTTTTAGCCTTGAGAAAAGTCTAGAATAAGTCGTTTTTACGAAAGAATTTTTGTTTTTTCCTAAGGGTTCTAAGAATTCCACTTAGAGCATCTGCTACTTTAGAAATCAGAAAAGTGAAAGCGTGAGAGCGAAAGCTCATCCATTTCCTCGATTTTTCAAACAAAAGCTTTTCTAAATTAAATGATTGGAACGAAATAATCATTCAGATGATTAAACTTTAGTTTTAATGCTTTATAAGATTATTGACAAAGATATGAGTTCCACTACTTCCATTTTTAAATGATCCTGAAAATAATTCTTTCCACTTTCAATGAAATAGTGCAACTCTTTCTCGAACATCTTGTTCATAAAAACAATACAGCAGATATGTTTTCATTCAAAAGCCGCATCCTGTATAAAATTTGAAGCATCTTAAGAAATATTAATTTCTTTTTTAATTATTTTTTATTCAGAATAACGTGTAGAAAAAATTCAGTAGTAAAAAACAGAATCATAGAGATCCATTAAACAATGCACTTTGAAAAATCATACTATACGATGATAGAGCTGTTTTTAAACAATATCTACTAAATTCTTTATTTATTATGACTGTTGTATGTACATACATATGTATATTTGCTCGTAATAAAGTGTCATCGGATTCAATTCAATAAATAATTTCCGATGCAGAAACGACAACACTGTCCAACATTGTAATACAACAAACAAAACATATGAATAGACCTAGCATACAATGTATTTTTTCCCACGATTGGAAGATGTATGGAGGAGATACATTCTGTCGTACTGATTCAAGCAAGCTTTATACCGCGAAAATCAAAAAATGGATAGTGTTACCAGATTTATTTTGAAAATCGAAAATTGAGGTCGACTCGGGTACTCTAAAATCTATAATATTCGGATATTATATACCCGAATATTATGTCGCGAGTCGGGTGATTTTTCAATTGGATTTTACACTTATTCTTTCTTCAATCTTTATTCGATTCTAGGAAACACAAGCAATCTTGAGTGATTTTCGACGAAGAGTTCGAAAATAAATAGAAAATAAAACTCACAGGAAACTTGCGTATACAATGTATACTAAATTAACTTAAAAGAAAAAGATGCATGGATAACTGCGATGACAATGTCAAGTGCTCTTGGCAACTCTCGGCTTTCGACCGGCTAAAAAGGAAACCCAAATAAAAGAAGGCTTATTGTCAGATACTAGCAACGTGGTAACAGCCACGCGAACAAAATTAATACCCCAAAAAGTTGAACAATTATGTTCTTTTCACAGTAATTTAAAATAAAATAGTTTTCATATAATATTTTCATATAATGTTATCAACTGTTTTCTTTGCTTGTGGATTTTTAAACTTTGATTTCACTTATATAGAATACAAAAATATTTATAAATTTGTAGGCAATAATTTTACAAGGCACTTCTCGTTGAGGACAAAGTGTATATTTTCACGCTAGACCGATTCCGACGTTCGACTTAGGTGACGTTCTGCTGACGGACTGTCCTTCCGTTTTTTTTTTTTTTTTTTTTTTCTCCTTATGTGGCTGAGTTGCTGTTCCCTAGGATTTGGGCGTCCTGATGACCTGCATAAATGAAAACAGTCGTGTTTGGATTTCATGATTTTTTATTTGATTTTTGCTTTTGAGTCTGGTGGTGGTGATTTTGCAGGATAAAATTTTCAAAAACCTGCGGAACTAGAGTATGGGATTCTTTAGTTTTGATTGATTTCTGTGCTAGGGATTTTTTAGTGTTGCGTGTTTTGGTAGTTTTGTTCTTATTTTTAGAGGAATACTGTCTATTTGGTAGTCCCCGATGGCTTTGATTAGTGGATTTTCGTGGTTTGGATGGAATGCTTTAATCATTGTTGTTTTGATGTATTCTTCTATTGTGGGAATGTTGGCTTTTAGATGGAGCGTCTTTATTGATGTGTCGTAGGGTTTGTTCAGGATGATTCTTAAAAATTTGTTTTGGATTTTTTGTATTTTGTTTATGTGGGTTTTGGCAGCTGCCGCCCATACTTGAAGTCCATATGTTATGATCGGTCTGACACAGATTTTGTACAGGTTTAGTTTAATTTCGGTTTTTAGTTTGTTGTTTCTTGAGATCAGAGGATATTATCTGCGGAGTGCTGGGTATGCTAAGTTTGCACGTTTTTGGGTGGCTGGTGCCCAAGTGATTCCTGAGTCGAGGATAAGGCCTAGGTATTTAACTGTGTTAGTCCAAGGTATGCTTTTTCCTTCAATTTTTATGTGCTGAGTTAAGATCTTGTTTTTGTTGTGGAAGGCGATTGCTTGTGTTTTTGTCTGGGTTTACTTTTAGTTTCCAGTTTCTAAAGTATTCCATGATTCTGTCTGTGTGATTTTGTAGGTATTTGGTGGCTTGTTCTTGTCTCCATGATGAGGTGTATATTGCTGTGTCATCAGCATAAATCGCCGTGTGGGTGTTTTTTGAGGTTGGAATGTCATTTATGTATACGAGGAAGAGGAGTGGACCAAGTATGGAACCTTGGGGGACCCCGGCTGTTACTTTTTTGATAGAAGATTTGGTTCCGTTTAAGGACACGTAGAATTTTCTGTCCTTAAGGTAGTTAGAAATAATGTCTATGAGTGCATTTGGGGTATTATTATCAAATAGTTTGGTTATGAGTGCGTCATGCCATACTGAATCGAAGGCTTTTTGGATGTCTAGAAGTAGGAGTTGGGTGGTTCTGTTTTTGTTTCTTTCTATTATGATGTGTTCCGTGACTCTTTGTAGTTGGTGAATTGAAGAGTGATTTTGTCTAAAGCCGAATTGGTGTGGAGCAATTAGGTTATTTTCGTGGAGATGAGTGATGAGATGATTGTAAATGATTTTTTCCAGCAGTTTTCCAAGCATGTTTAGTAGGCTGATGGGACGATAGCTGGTAAGTTGGCACGCCGGTTTTCCTGATTTATGTATTGGGATGACTTTGGCTGTTTTCCAGTCTGTGGGGAAGTATGAGAGTTTAAGGCAGGCTTTGAAAATGTAATATATCTGTACTATTGGTTTTGTTGACAAATTTTTGAGTTTTGTAGAGGTAATTTTGTCAGGTCCTGGTGCCTTATTGTTAGGTAGATGATTGATGAGTTGTCTGATTAATTTGGGGGAGCAGCTTATTGGCCTAGTGTCTGTGTTTAGTTTATTGTTCCTGATTGTAGTTATTTTTTGTTGGATTTGTTGTTCTACGGGTGAGTATGTGTTGTGGGCGGTTGTGTGGATGTTTTCGAAGTTTTCGGCCAAACTTTCTGCTTTTTCTTCATCAGTGTATAGATATTTTGTTTGTTTGTTGGTTTGTATTACTGGTATGTTGTTTTTCTTTCCTCCGGTGATTTTGTATGTTTGCCATAGGGTTGGATCAGTGTTTTTTATACCAGAGAGTTTTTGTTGCCATGTCTCGTTTTTGAGTGTTTTGATTTTTTGTTGTATCCGATTGGTTAGGGTGTTTCTGAGTAATTTGTAGTAGGGGTTTGCTGTTCTTTGATATTTCCTTCTGTAGTAGTTTCTGTTTTTGATGATGTCCGTGAGTTCCTGGTTTACAAAAAGGTTGTAATTTTGAGTTTTTTTTGTTTTTGTTGAGACACGATAGGCCCGTGTTATTGTATTTGTGAGGGTCTTAATCTCATTGTCTATTTCCAAACTATTTGATATGTTTGGGTTTATTGTTATTTTGTTGCACTGTTCTTTATAAGTTTTCCAGTCAGTTGTTTCTTGCGTGCTCTGCTTCCTTGTAGTGCTGTGCATATGAATTTCTAGTAGTATGGGTAGGTGATTGGAAGGGAGATCGTCTATTGTTTGGCAGTCATGTAAGTAGGGGATGTTTGATAGGAAGATGTCTATGTTTGAGGGGGAGCAGTTTGGTTTTCTGTGAGTAAAAGTGGGGCTGTGAATAATTTGGTAGTTGTGTAATTCTGCGTGGTTCTTGATTGTGGATCCATTTTTGTTTCTTTTGATGTTATTCCATATGCTGTGCTTGACATTGAAATCCCCACCAATAAGAAAAAGTCCGTTACCGTGTGATGGAATGATTTTGTCGAGATCTTCTTGGTTTATTTTGTTGGTAGATGGTGAATATGCGGCACCGATGGTGATTTTAGGGGTGGTTTTTAATTTTACCAGTAGGATCTCTATTCCGTTAGGGTTCGGTTGAGGCGTGTCTTCTATTGAAAGTCCGGTTCTGATGGCTATTGCTACCCCTCCACTTGGTTTTTTAAGGTTTGATTGTGGTTGATCAAGTCTGCGGATGTCATAGTGGGAGAGTTTTAGCGGGTCTTTGGGTTGTAACCATGTCTTTGTGATAATGGCTATGTCGACGTTGTGTTCTAGTAAAAATTTTTGAAGTTCCATGACTTTGTTCCTGACGCTGTTTGCGTTCCATAAAGTTATTTTAATTTTTTTGTGACTATTCATTTTCTAGTTCCTTGATTATCAATACAGTGGCTTTGACTCTATCTAGGTTGTTTTGACAGTTAACGTAGTGTTTTTGTATTAGGGAGATTATGCGAATGAAGTCCAGGTCTGTGGTTTTTATTTGGTCTATTTGATCAGTGAGATTTGTGTTTGTGTGTTGCATTGTCGGATTGTTTTGCTGTATTTTTGGAGCTGCTACTTGAGCATAGGTTGGTCCAGTTTTTTGTCCAGGATTTTGCTGGTTTTGAGGTGCGTTATAATTTGGATTTCTTGGGGGGATGGAGGGGAATTGTTGGGGAAATATTTGGTTTTGTGTTTGTTTCAGCTGAATCGGAGGTTTGGTGGAGTATGTGTTTTTCTTGGCCAGGTATGCAAGCAGGGCTGGGCACTGGGAATAGTTGGCTGGGTGCTTCCCTTGCAGTTAGCGCAGGTAGGGGGAGTGTCTACTGTTTTAGTGCAGGTTCTTGTGTCGTGTGGGCCAGCGCATTTTACGCATACTGCTATTTTGTTGTAGTTTGTTGATGTGTGTCCGTGAGCTTGGCAGCGGTAGCACTGTACCACCGGTTTCTTGGATTCGTATTTTTCCCAATATATTTTTACGTTTTTTATGAATCTTATATGGTTTATCTGGGTCATTGTGGTACCGGGTGCGAAAGTTATTTTATATATTGGAAACTTGGTATGGGAGGGGATCTCTACACAGTGTGTGGGAATCAGTCCCTGCTCCTTGATGTTTTTTGTGATTTTGTCTACTGGCAATTTTACTAAGCCTTTGAGGAGTACCGTGATTGTTTTTTCAGTGGTTATCGTGTATGTATGATATTCTATGTCTTCTTTGTTGCATATATTTTTAAAGTCTGAGTAGTCTGTTAGATTAGAGAATAGTATCTTTAGATTGTGGTTAGTGAATTTTACTTGGTACGAATTTTTATAGTTTTCTTTTAGGGCGTCCAGGAGTCTGTTGTGGTTCACTTTTTCGTGTATGTATATTGGAGGAGGTTTCGGGTTTGATGGTCTTGATGTGTTGGTTAGTTGGTTTTTTGGTGATTCCTTTTCTTGGTGGGAATTTTGATTTGAGGGTGTTTTGTTTTCTGCGTCTTTTTCGATGCAGCTTGCGAAGACGCTGAATCGATTTTGAGTCGGGATATTGGGTTTTGTTGACAACATACCTTCTAGTTTGTTGATTTTCGCTACTGGTAGCGAGTCTGAGAGTGATGCGGTCCTTCTTCTTGCCGTGATTATCTGCGTCGTTTCCTCTCTGGAATTTTTTCGTTTGGGCACCTTGGCCCACGTGGGGGGCTCCACTTTGAGGTTAGCGTTTCAACTATCCGTGTTTCCTGATTTTATGATTTCCTTATGCGTGGGTTGAGGTTCTATTGTTTGTGACACGATGTATTTTGTTTTAAGATGTGACTGTTTTGATATATTGTTCACTTTCACTTCCGTTTGCGATTGCGATTGCGAATAAACTGTTCACTTCCGTTTGCACTGAATGAATGTGTGAACTCCTGTCCTTCCGTGCCCTCCTTCGGGCATATATATCCTTCGTTCTGACCTTCGTCCGGGTACCCTAGTTCTGGTTTACGGCCATCCGTCATAAACTTTGGGACCGTCACCAGGTCCTTAACCTTGAGTGGCCTCTTCTACCTTGGCTACTTCTACCGAGTAGACAAGGAAGTCTTCCCACGCCTACGGGCGGCGTGGCTAACATTCGCTCACAAATTTGAAAGAATAAATGTAAAATCCGATTGAAAAATTTATCACTTTGACCAGTGATATAATATTGGGGTACCGAATATTATAGATTTTTCGGGTACCCGAGTATCACAAACTTTCGGGACCCGATTTGAACCCGAAAAAATTACCTGACCCGACCCGAACTCGAAATGTCGAGTACCCGCACACCCCTAATGTTTATATGAGGTACTATAGCCGCTACACAATAAAAAAGCACATTATGTATTGTAAATTATTTCTTGTAAAATACATCTGTTTCGAAATTTTGAAGTCAAATTTATTTTTTTGAACAATACTATACATATTTGTTTTATAGTACAATGTTATTTGTTAAGACGAACTCACTGAGTTGCATTTTCGACGGCCGAAATCATTTAAAGATGGTATAAAATATGAGTGGTTTAATGATATATATGTTAGTATTAACATATATATTTATATGAGTTTAAAACATTCCTCATTCGTATTTTCTTCCATTCTGATTGCCGGTGAATTTGTAGATTACCCACTCTTTCACTACTTTCGACGATCTCTAAATATCATTTAGAAATCGATACCCCGAACGAAATCGATACTCTTTCCTCTAACAAACAAAATCCAACATACGCGTTACAGGATAAAATATACCTTCCACCATATGTTCAAAATACCGTCACAATACATTTAAAAATCACCGAAATCGGTGAGGAAGTCTACACTTTCACCCAATTATCTTCGCATGGTGCATAATGACAAAAGAAAGCGAATTAAAGGGACACAAGCAAGTTTCGGTTTTCCTGACGAAACCGTAGTTGCCGAAACCTAAACTAAAGTAGTTGTCTCACATGTTGCCATATTTCTGTTGCTGTTCTGTTCGTCAATTCGATGAAATGGTTAAATTAGTGAAATATGTCAATTAAAGGATTTTTCGTTTCCGAATCCGCCCGAGCTCAACGAAAATTATCCGATTCGACTCGTATCAACTACCCGCATTCAAATCTTTTAGGCAAATTTTTATTTAAATAAGTAATAAACAATAATTAAAAGTATAATTTTTATCTAAATAAAATTTAAATAGAATTAAGTAAAATTATTCAAATGATATCAAAAATAACTTAATCCATATTTTTGATTTTCAAGAAAGTGCTTATTTCATATTTATTTCATATTTTATGAATTAGATAAAACAAAAATAATTTTTTTCAATTCTCATATCCGTTATGTTGAATATGAAAAAACCAAATGGTAAAGTCATATAATATCGTCATATTTCATAAATGTAATATGTCAACTCTTTATAATATCGTCATATTTCATAAATGTAATATGTCAACTCTTTTTTTGAAAAATCTTCATGAGAGAAATATAAATATTGCATTTAAAAACAGTTACAAAAGTACAATAATAAATATTAAAGTCAATGGGATGTATTATTGATGGCATGGACGTGCTATTCTATTTCATTCATTATCGTAAGTGCTTCTATTTCTATTCTTTCATTATCGCTGCGTTGAAGTGAAATACATAATAGGAGAATTAACAATAAGTAAGATGAAGAAAAGCATACTGCGTATAAATATAACATAGTATCATTTCTATTTTGTTAAAATTCGTTCAAGTTTTATGATATTGTTTTAAAAAAATTAGACATTATTCATGAAAATTTTGCTTTATCAATGATTACAGCGGAAAGTGAGTTATTTTTTAATTAATAAAAATTGAATTGTTTTCAAATATTTGATAAACAATCAAAAGGAAGAAGAAAACATAAATAGTAAAACAAAACATGAAACCATTCTCAGCATATTTTTATTCCCATACTTGGGTCCCATCCCACCAGGGAATCAAAGGTAAGGAGTTAGCCGACATAGCAGCCAAAGAAGCAACATCGCCCTTGTCACGGTGTGACAGTGTCGAAATGGGAGGAAAGAAAAAACAGCGATAAAATGATTCCCGTCCGTGGAGCAGGAACCGCACTGAAGAGAACACCGTTTAAACTTGCATTAAATTTCCAAAAAACAAAGAAAAAGACACCTCGAATTATTTTATCCGGATGTCACTTCAACCCTTATTCCTATCCGTAGAAAAGGAACGAGTGTAGGACGTAAATAAAAAGATGTGAACCAAATGAAGGACAAAACTAAACTGAAAACTTTATTACGTTTTCCATACAGTTTTTCGGTAAAGTGTGGTAGAAGGGGATTTCCCAGAACGATGTCGGGTGACACTTCGTGAGCCCCATACCTCCAGGCGCCAGCCGGACTCAAGTGGTCTGCGTTACACCCTCGTCGGATGTCATCCGAATTCCTTATCAGGACCTTGTAATATTACACCATGCTGAAAAACAATCATGGAACAAAATATGGAACACCTTCAAAAAAAAACAAAAACACATGAAATAACTCAAGATTTCTATCAAACAATGCCTAACAACATGAAAAGAAAAGACAGAATAATCATGCCAAGNAACAGGACATTGCAAACTCACACATAAGTACCTATTAAAAAAAAAAAAAAAACAGAACTCCCAATGTGTAACCAATGCAACTGAATAATATCAACCCATCATCTGCTATTTGAATGCAGCAAGTACCAAAATATCAAAGGCAAAAATACAAAATAACATCACCAGCAGCCCTGACGTCACAGAAACACATAGGAAATGTCCTGAACTATCTAAAGGAAATTAACATCTACCATAAGATATAATCATCTAGAAAAGAAGGAAACAGTACCTAGCCGTCGTTAATCATAAATTAAAAAAAAAAGAAAACATTTTAAAAATAAGAAAATTTGTATTATTTATTTATTTGTTATACTGTTTTATAAAAAATGAATAAATATATATTTCAAGTAACAAGAAATTTTGTTAAAAATAATAATAAAAGAAATTGGAAACAATAAAAGAATAAATTGTAACAATAATAAAAGAAATTAATTGTTTATTAAAAATCCTTTTCCTGATTTTAAATTTAAAATATTATATATTATATATGTTTTTTATATTTTCGTTTCCTGACGTTATATATGTTTTTTATATTTTCGTTTCCTGATGAATAGAATAGCATAAAATCCTCTTAGAATGCACTTCAGCAAGTATGCTTTGAATAGGAAATCTGAAACCTATGTCCCTTTAAATATTTTGTTAAGAATTCGTCATGCCGTCTTCAGATTCGATCAAGGACCAAAGTACAAATTAGAGAAAGATATGTGTATTTTTAAATAAAGAAGCTACCGCTTGAAAAATCTATTTTGTTCTAATAAAGTTCTGTGAAATTGTGAAATGTAAGTTTTCCTTCTATCCTTTGATTTGCAGAAATACATATAATTTACATCAATAATAATCCCTAAATTTGTAAACATATCCAACATTGGTCGATTTTGTGAGATATATAAGGATATATTCCTTAGATGTTTGTATTTTTCATTAAATCTTCATGAATTATTAAAGATTTATATTAAATAAATAACAAAGTTTTGTTATTATCACAATATTGACAAATAAAGTAGTAATTTTTAATTAATGAATTTATGTTATTTGTCATAATCATTGCATTGCATAGTTATAATAAAATTGTTAAAAATTTAAAGTACATAAGGATATATAATAAATGCAGTTTTTAATTAATAAATTTTTAATTAATAAATTGTTATTTGTCATATATGAATTTATGTTATTAATGAATTTATGTTATTTTTCATATATGCATTGCATAATTATAATAAATTTATATTTATATTTATATAATATTGTTAAAAATTTAATGCAAATTTGAATATGTAATGTAAGGAATATGTAAATGAAGATATATAATAATTTTAATATTTTAATATTAATAATAATTTGAAATAGTTGAAAATTCAGTTAGTTAAAAATTATTTTTAAGCATGTTTAATACAATATAATTCATTTATAAAATCATGTATTAATAATTTTAAAATTTTAATTTACTATATATTGAAAAAAGTTGATCCGTAAAACGTGGATAGAGCTTTTTCTGATATACAATAGTATGATTTCGATTAGTTAATAACTTCACATTTCGGTATTGAATGTTTGACAACACCGTAATGGGTCTAAAAATCATGTTGTTGGCGGATTCACTAGTTCCCCAATTCACCATTGTTTAAAAGTAGAGTGCGCTAAAACCAGTGTCATGATTTTTTAGTATGTCGATATTTCAGATTACGGGCCATGAAAGTTCGTAAAATGCAATGTCTATTCATACTTCGTTTGTGACCTGGTCTCTGCCGGCAATATTTGACTATGTAACAAAGAAATGGTAAGAGGGTCAGATGATCTTCAAAACGTGGGACACGAAAAAGCATTTGCTATCTGGTCTATTCTATTAGTCAATGATCAAACATATTTATTAAAATTTAAATAATTTTCATAATTGAATATGAAATTTCAATTTTATTATGTGTTGAACTGAAGTAATTCTATAGAGTCACTTATATACGTATATTACATTTGTTAACAAAAAAATAGCTTGACCAAATATATTTATATGATTCATAAATTAATTATTTATACATATTTAATCAATGATTAATTATATTTTGTGATTAGTTTTGTAATGTACATGAATATAAGATAAAATCGAAATATTCATTCATTTGTTTATGACAAACTTAATTCGACCAATAACCTTTTTAAAAAACATGTGATAAAGTGTAAAGTATAAGATTTTCCTTCAATTACAGTAAACGGTAAACGTTTCATGATGGCAGTAGGTAACATGAAAATGTCGGAAATTCAGGCTACGTTTTATCCACCTACGTTAATGCCACCCTTTATGGATTGTTATCCTCCAACAAAATTGGATCTCTCCTTGTACGATAGTGGAAGTATTGGTTATTTTCAGAATTACAGGAACGAAACGCTATCAAAATTCTCGGTAAGCTCTTCAATACAATTAATTAAAACCTATGATATGGAGAAATTTTTCATTAATTAATTTGTAAAGTACAAAATTTTTTCTTCGTGTATGATCTTTTATTCTCTCTAGATTATTAACTACATATCTGATAATATGAATAAATTTTTAATTTTTTATTACAATTTTTTTATATGTTTAATGAATGTCTTTTTTATATGTTGAATGAATATAAATAATGATAATGGTAATGTTAGAAGAAAAATATTCGAAAATATTAATATATAATATATGTAATAAAATTTTTGAAAGTAGAATTTTAACACTAGAATTACCGACGCTCAAAGTATAAAATTTATATCAGAGAAATTAGAAGAATGCCAGAAATAAGAAAAAGTTTATAATGCAATAAAGAACATGAGCTTATATTTATATATTTTATATGTGTAAATCTGTAAAATTTCTCTGAAAAATTATGAACTTTGATAGTTCTAATATAATAATAATAATATTATAATACTACTAATCTTATATAAACACATATAAATTTTCAATTATTCTAAATTCATTTCTTGAAAAGTATTACATGTATAACTATTTTAAATTTTCAAAAACATATTCGAATGTTCAAAATATGTAAAGCAAGTAAACATAAGATAAATGAAGTTATAAATAAGTATAAGAAAATAAATTGTAAATACTTAAAGTGAAAATGCAATATTCAGTTTTTAACATGAGATCTAGTTAGCAATATCATATTTTATTTATAATTGTAATTAATAATTAATATTCAAATGTATATTATATTTTTAGATTAATTAAATTAATTGTTTTATTAAATTTAGTTTTCTATATATAAATATAAATACAATCTTATATATATATATATATATATATATATATATCAGATGAAAATAAACAGTGTTATGCGCCATTTAGTAAGTTGTATATTTTCCATTTAATAAACTCTTAGATTTGTAAATTTCTGGCAGAAAATGAAAATCGAATATTTCTTAATTAAATTTCCTAATTTCTTAATTAAATTTCTATAGTTATAAGATTTATATCACATAGTTTAGTCCACTTTCACTTTCTTTTTGATTTAGATTTTAAGTATGACTTTATTTATGATAGAACTATACAATAATGTCAAGAAATATTTTATTCAAACTTTTTATTCAACAACAATCTGTTCACTGTATTAAGTGCTTTACATATTATGCCAATTATTTTTTCAATTTTCTATCTGCGATCTAAGTAAGTATCTAAGTATCTACTCGTAAGTAGATTGTTGTTTAAGAAAAATATTATTTAATATTTGTTCATGAAAAATAATTTAAAATTTAAAGTATTTTACATTAAATTTAATTATAATAATAATATTACTAATTTTAATTTTAGAAGTCATTTAACGATGATTTTAGTACATTGAATTTGTTTTAATATTATTTTCAATTTCTATTATGAAATGTTAAGAAATACGTTTTATAGGAGAAACAAATACTGTGCTTGTACTGTGTGGCTTCCTTCAAACCATGTAGCATTCATTCGAATCAATCTTTTCCATAGTTATTATTACAGAGTTATTAAACGGCTTCCAATCTTCAATTGCGCGCCGGTTCCACAGATTGATATACCGTTGTTAGTTTCAATTTACATAAAATCAAAAATTCAAGTTTGAAAATAAATAAATTTGTAAAAATAATGTTCGGTCTATAAATAATTTTTCTTACCGAAATAGGGGCCATAAACTGTGGTGCGAAAAATAAATTCATCGAGCCAGGGATAATAACTTTCAAATTTATCATTTTCTCTACAGCAGGGATTTCCCATGACGTATTTTCATATTCTTTCTATAATTATTATTGTAGTCATACCTGACTACCAATTCCAAGGTTCGGTTAGTGTTTTTGTCGCAACAATCCCCAAAATAAGAATAAAATTCAAGCCAAGGGTGGACGTAGGGAACATGTCTCTCCGGCCTTGGCTCTACAGACATAGCTTTTTTAAGACCAATAAACATATGAAACATAATGTGAGGGACGCATCTCTAAGCAGTACCGTTAGGCCCATAATGTAATTGTGAATATTACTTTATGGGACAGACTTTGTCTGACGCTGATTCTTAACCTAAAACAAATGCCTCCCCAATCATGTGATCGGAGAGGACATAATAAAGTTGGACTTATATAAGGTCGAAACAGTATAGAACAACTCTCAGTGCTCAGTTCAACAACGTATTTTCACGTTCATCTACTTACTTACTTAGTTCACGTTCGTTAGATCATTCAAATCATTCAACTCAAACCTTATTCTTATGGAATGAATTAAAATTTAATCTAACTTAATTTCGTTCAACCTTCACTCTTGAATAGTGAACTAAAATCTAATCAAACTCAATTAATCAAACCTTTAACTTTGAACAGCTGCCATTAACGTTGAAGGCAGCAAGCTACCGATCAAATCGGCACGCTACAAATAATGTCCAATAAAAAAAGCTTAAAATGATAAATAATTCAATGACCTCAATTACAATGAAAGAGAACAAAATGAACTACAAGAAAAATTGCATAATCTAAATCATATTCAATCATCCATCAATTATTTTGAAAATTTTTGAATTGAAGAACATAAGAAATTATAAATTTAGAAATCATTCTGGAAATAGTGATATGAATGAAACTATTAATTTCATATACAGGGTGGTTAATTGCATATTTAGATAGTCCATTTAAGTGAGGCCATCTAAATTTCTTTTTGAATTTTGATGATGTAAAAAATATTTCTTATCTAACATGAATGGTATCGAAAGGTCATTAACTCATGAGAATATTTCTTTCAGGGCCACTTTTTTGGAGTTTTCAAGATTACCGATGTTTTTTTTCATATAATTATATGTAATTTTTTAATTATATCATGTAGCTGATAAAAAAAAAATACATTCAGATATGTAAAGAACCAAACGAAAGAACTAAAGAAAGAATAGTGAAATGACATTGATGTTCAAAAATTTAAGTTTTTCGTTTAAGGAATGATTGATTATTTGTATTGCTACAAATTCCATTGAGAAAGATGCATACGATTTATAAAATTTATTCTGTGAAGATCTTGACGTAGAGACAAATGATACGGTTGACATCATGTTTTTTTACTATCCGTATTACGCTAGTTTCAGAAATTCTCTCACTCAAATTCTCTTAGATTTTCACACGTGGACTTTTATTAACTTTAGCTACAATGTATCCTTCATTTTCTTTGTTCCTTAGATATTTTTTATGACACTACCGTTTGTTGAATGTTTGACTACCTATGTATTTCGTGATGGATAATTACGATTAGGAAATATATTAATATATAATAATAAGTAATAGTAACACTAGTTATAATAAGTAATAGTAACACTAGTCACTTTTACCATAAATGAATATTATATCTTATATAATAATAAGTAATAGTAACACTAGTCACTTTTACCATAAATGAATATTATGTCTATTCTTGCGTTGAGTATTCCATTATGAATTACTGACAAATTTCGATACACTGATCGGGATTTCAAACTGCTAGAAAAGATTATCATTGACGATGTAATAAATAGTAAATATGTTTATTTATTATTAGGCTTTCGATTGTCGCGTCTTATTGTTAGCCAAGCTCTGTGATCACAATAAAGAAATTTATACGTAAAACGTAAATTTAAAATTTAAAATTTTACATGTTTAAATATATTTTTCACCAGCTATGCGATATAATAAAAAAATAGTTGTATGAAAAAATATATCAATGACCTTGGAAACTCTGAAAAGAATGACCTTAGAAAAAAATACTTTTACCAGTGATTGTTCTTTCAATACCATTTATGTAAGGTAATAAATACTTTTTGCATCATAACAATTCGAAAAGATATTTAGGAGCTTTAGTTACATGAATTTGTATATTTTCAGATTACAAAAAATATTATGTAATTCAAAAACATAAATTTTGGTTGTATATTTTATTACGTCGTTAAAAGTTAAATGAAGATAATCCAAACTACTAAACTGAAATGGATAATTCATTATATATATATATTTTAATATATGTAATATGTAATAATTAAATTTAAATCTTTATTGGCTTAGGGTAGTATAATTATCAATAGAAACGAAGGATCTTATTACTAAAAATTGCATCACTATGATATATTTTAATCAAAAAGATGAACTTATATATATTTATGTTTCTATAGTTATGTCAAATTCGTTTTCGAAAAGTGTTGTCATTAAAAATAATTACATCGATGCGGTCGCCTCAAATACTACGATAATAAGAAATACGTTATATAATTTTTGAATTATTGAATTGGTATTGTTAGTTACATTAATGGATCAATAAGTGTTAGATTTAACACGTCTCTGAATTACTATCTCTAGTTTAATAAATGTTGTAGAAGTAGCGACAAATATTTATCTGAAATAATAATTTTTTAAAAATAATTCTTATGACAATAGGAAGAAAAATATGTTTTTATTCCGAAGGATATTTTAAAACTGCAACATTTTAAACTGTAAAATTTAAGAAAGTATTACACGAAAATTTTAATATGTTTAGAGAAAAATTAATCAATAAATTTTTAATATATTCTTTACAAATGGAATTCCTAAAAATTTATTTATTAGTTATATTTGCCATTTAAATTGATACAATTGAAAAACAAATCTTCCATTTGCAATTATATTCGAGATACATATATATTTTAGAAAATATGTTAACGATTTCCAACCTCCACTGTTTTGATTCTTTGAATAAGGTATAGATAAAAAAAACATGGAATATTTTTAGTTATGCAGTATAAATTTTATCAAAATTTTATCAAAATCGATATGTTATATTTGGATAATATTTCTTGTTAGTAATGTAGGTTACTGAATTCCTTTTCTTTTGACTATCATACAGAACGAAATGTAGTATTTCATTTTAAACGAATTGATCTTTTTATTTTATTTTTCGTGATAAAAAATATTTGTAATTGCCACGGGTTGGTCTTTGTAGAACTATGCGATTTTTACAAGAAATATTTTAATAAAATTTAAATATTTTAATAAAATTTAAATATTTTAAATAATAAAGATAAGTGGGATGTCTTATACATAAATGAAGGTAATAGAAAACAAAATTAAATTTTATTAATGAATTTATTTCAAAAGGAGATACAAAAATACAAAATGAATGTTTTTCTTTGTTGATTTAATATTTTTGGATTAGATGGATGGAAATGGAAATAGAAAATATGTAATTGTAGTTAGCTACGTGTAGGAAAATTTCAGCATTTAATAGATTAATTTTTATCAATTGATTGATACTAGATTATAAAATGAAAAATACATATCTCAATATATAAAGAAGTAGTTAAATTAAAAACGCAAATAAGGAAAATGTCAAATGTAAATAAGAAAATGTAATAAAAATTTGTGCCAAATTCATATAAATTATATGTATTAATATCTGTAAAAGAGGAAAAGAATAATCTATCTCAAATGAAGTAAAATTTTCTGCAGAAAATCTATCATATCGTTTGTCAAGAACGAAGGAAATTTCACTAAATCATTATAAATGTTTGAAAATCATTGGAGAATTATTCATTAGATAAAAATTTTTATATAAATCTCCTTTATTTAACATAAACCTAAATATTTACTAATCAAATCTGGTTACTAGTTCTTGAGATCAATGTAACTTTTGAATGAATTCATAGAAACTATTTTAACGTATGTTTAAGATCTATTATATTTTCTTCATAAAATATAATAGATCTTAATAACTCTTTATATACAATAAATTATTATATATAGAATATCATCAACGAACACTGTTTGCTCAGCAAGCGATTCATTAAAAAGCCTATTTATGTTCAAAAGATTTATAATAGCTTACATTTTATTCGCTAGATGTTTGTGAACACAGTAAACATATTACTCTTATTTGTGATTAGTGTACGTAATTTATTAACAGCTTGTGATCTATTTGCGAATGTTTAGTTACATTATGTCATTTTGTAGCACTAACAATTTTAATAATACAATTATCTTTATTCTAAAATTTTTATGAACAAGATACATGTTATGTTCGAGCTCATTGAATGTGGATTCTTGTGTTGTACACTTCACAATTTGAAAACCAACTTTTATATACATAATATTAGAACCGAAAAAGACTTTTATATAATATCAAAAAATTTTCTCAATATATCAAAAAGTGTTTATCAAAAATAAAAATACAAAATTTTACGAAATTATATAACTTTGGGAAGATAATTTTGTTAAAATTGAAAGTTATATCTGGGTATTCAGTGAAATGAATTAGGTTGAATTATTTTTCAAACACGATTTTTTCGAAAATAGAGCACTACAAAAAAATTTTATTCTATATTTTTCATTATATAAAATATTTCCATGTTTATTATTCATGTCTGTTCAACACGAAATTATCCAATTTCAAACTCGATTTTTTTCAAAAACAGCTTTAACAAAAAGATTTTATTCTTCCTCTTCAATTCATTTTTTCATGTAGAATCATTTCTTGCTCGGTTGTATTACTAGTTGTAGGACATCCTGTATATTGTTTATAGATGCTACCATATGAGTGGGGAATACAAAAAATTTCATATAGTCCAAGACCTGACATCGTCGCTGATACAATGAAGCGTAAAATTAATCGTGAGTTAACCGTACTTTCAAATGATATTTCAACAATTGATCCCATACGCATGAAGGAAGTTGATGGCCTATTTAAAGTAATTAATTTTACTATTTATTTGCATTTTAGTTTCTTCAAGAAATAATTTTGCAATTTTAATGAACTTTCTTCTAATATTTTTCTCTAATATCCTTTATAATATTTTGCTCAATGTATTTTTCTTTTCTATTCAAATGCAGTGATTTGAAACTGTGGTAAACTAATATATTCGTATAAGGCAAGGTATCGTTTCATTTGTATGAAAGTGAAATAAAATAAATGATAGAAAATAGGTAATTTATGTTTATAATTTATGTGTATAATCTAAGTTTCACACAGGATAATTCTCGCAACTGCAATAGGTTATATCTTAGAAATGGTAAGAGATACAAAAAAGATGTAAAGAAAATTGTTATAAGAGGATCTATTTTTTTGCATACGTAGTTATTTTATGAATGCAGCAATGCACCTAAAAAATGTAAATGCAACATTTTTTAAAATTGGAATCATACATTTTTTTATACATTAATTTATTTATTTTTTTTATACATTAATTACTTTTTTTTATTGAATTTCGCCAATTAATGTATAAAAAAGAAAATAATCCTATTTAAGAAAAAATTTCATCTGTATTTTTTAAATGCATCGTTGCATTTACAAAAAAAAAAAATAAATAATAAACTTAAAAAAAAGTAAATCCTCTTTTACCAATAATACTTATTAATAATAAAAAATGTGTGGTTCCGTTTTTAAAAAAGTTATATCTGTATTTTTTTCTAGTTTTTAGACACTTTTAAAAACGTTCAATCTATATTTTCTGTATTTTTCTATCGTTACATGCATTTCTATCATTACATGCATTAAAAAACAAAAGAAAAAATAAAAATAGATTGTCTTATATTAATCAATTGTCTTCTTTTTTATATTTCCTATCATTCTAGAGGTATTACTTGTTACAATTGCGAGAATCACCCTATAATAGGAGTACATTGATTTTCTTCATTACTTATGAATTATCGTTCATACCATAGAAACTTGAAGTTATTTAACTTAGAAGTTATTTATTGATGTATCATATGTATTTCGATGATGAAACTTACAATTAGTACAAAATGATTCTACAAATATATTTTTTTGTTAAAATAGTCATAATTAGATTGCGAATTTTTATGAATTATTTGTACGAAATTTAAAGGTTAAAAATTGCATGGAATATAACGTAATTAGGAACATGAAAGAACATAAAAAGAAAGTAGCAGATGTCTGAAATTCTAATTTTTTTTCTTGATAAACAATGTTTATGGGGAAAAGATATTACATCGTTTCAATTAAATCACAGAGGAAATAGATAACTTTCCAGTTCTTCCTTGTTACTAGTAAAAATTCTTGAAATTATACGAAATATTATTGAAGTGTATACTTTTATCCTAATTTTTATTACATTTTTATTATTAGTTAGTCTCTTTTTTAGAGAGTAATGAAAATGAAGTTAGTGAAAGTCAATATAAAAAATTTTAAACACAAATTTCTTTCTTCGAAACTAATTGATTGTTCATTTACAAAAATGATTTTTAAAAATATAATAAGAATCAAATAGATCAAAAACATATTTATTGATAAAAAGAACTTATTCTGAAAAAAGAAAAATTATTCATAGATCTGAGAAAAATATCCTGTTTGTAAATTGACGGTGTAATTTGCGTTTTTACATATAGCTGTTCACGTATATCTACAGATGACTGGATGATTGAAAAGTTAGTGATTGTAATATCTACAAGAAAAGTAAGCAAAATTCTTTCCAAAAACAAATGTCCTTCATTCAATATTTGCTACGAGGTATCATAAATTTATTTTTTTTCGAAATAGAATTTCGTCTATTATTATAAAGTATTTAAATTAATTTGCAAGAAATAGAAAGTAATGTTTCTTATTACCCTCGAAAAATTTTTTTGAAATAATGAGAAATATGATTTTTCTTATTCTTATCTCGTAAAGAGAAATAAAAAAAAAAAGTTTAAATAAAAGTTCTGCTAATACCCTCAAACTCAAGTAGAAAGTTCTTAACTTTCAATTTACAAGCAGTAAAGTAATTATGTTACCAAAACTAAGAAAATATTAAAAATTGCAATATTTTAGTGAAGTTTTCGGAGAGTTCAGTTGTAACTTGTAAAAACTATAAATGGCATCAATGAATTTCAGTACGCGCGTATTAAAGGAGTATTCTAGTGTGAAGTGCGTATTTCTTTAACTTTGTTAGGGAATTTTTTTGTAAAGAAACTATTATATCTTTTGCAGTAAAATTGACATTTATTTGCACGTATTTTAACGACGTTTTAAAATTTTTTAGGACAAAAAAGTTAAAATTAGTGACACTGCATACTCTCAAACATAGTCGCTTTTAAAAAAGGTCGTCTCACGGTGTCCATGATTCCGGCCGTTCTGCTTGTCGGAAATAGAAAAACGTGAATGTTCCTTAATTAGTATGAGTTTGGCTATAGCAAATGTACCAAAACAAAAGGAAAAAGTCGGTAATTAAAAAAGTGCCGACACTTTGAAGTTCGATTATCGATTTTTGCATATTTTTGTTAAACTTCGGAAAAAATATAAAAAATAATTTTTTTTGGTTGATTTTAGTAGGAGCTATAGTCACACGTATTAAATACGTACTTAAAATTTTCAGTCAATTAGTCAAGTAGATTTTGAGATATCATGGACACCGTTCTGAAAAACATAGTTTCAAGAAAAATACTTTAAAGTTTAGTATTGCAGTAACAATGACGCTGTTCGTCGCGTCCTTCAAACAACCATAATTTCGTTAATTTTAAGACTTCACATGTAAGGTTACTTTTGAAACTATGTCCTTTAAGAATATGCAAAAAAAAAAAAATCGATTTTTTTCAAAAGTTCACACTAGAATACTCCCTTAATGTTAAGTGCCTTCTAAAATTCTTTTTAGATTTTTAGACTCATGTGCGAAACAAAATTTATATTGCTCTATCCTCCCGTATATACTTAAAATATCTGAAGTATCGTGCTTTTCATAATATACAATTTTTCATCGAACTTTTTTTTTAAATTATATTCTTAAAATATAAATCTACATAAAAATCCGCAATCCAGTTATGATATAATATTATGTTATAACGATCATATTGTAATGATTAAACTATCTTCTTAATTGATGATTTCAGTAAGAAAAAAATGTTGATACAACGAATTGTTTTTAAATTAATAATAAATAATAATAAACAAACTAATAATAAATCCGCAATCCAGTTATGATTATGTTATAACGATCATATTGTAATGATTAATGATTAAACTATCTTGTTAATTGATGATTTCAGTAAGAAAAAAATGTTGATACAACGAGTTGTTTTTAAACTAATAATGAATAATAATAAACAAATTAATAATAAATTAAACTAATAAAACCAACTTACATTAAATGGCTTTTGAACCTTCTAATTATAACTTTGTTGTAAAATTTCTGTCTTTATCATTCGTATCCTCTCTTCCACTACGACTTTTGACTTGTATTTCGATTTATTTTGTATGATAAAAAGATCAATAGTGTTGTCAATCCCACATATAGTCTCCAACGAAAATGGAAAAACTGAGTCCAGGAATTGTTAAGTTTAAATAGGATTTAGGCAAAGAGGATGAAACTAAATATAGACAAACATAGAGGCAAAGAAAGTACCAGGAAAGTTAAATCTGAAAGGAAACAAAATCTGTTCGTTGAACCTAGATGACGCATGTGTATTTCTAAGACTGCGTGAGAACGAAAAGAAATCCTTGGAAGTAAAAAGTAAGGAAAAAAAAACAAGAAACTAATGTATGGGGAAAATAAGTAAGCTTTAGAAAAGAATCGGAATAAAATTTTTTTCAAGGATTCTTTTGTCAATTATCAAAATGGAAATAAATCTTAATCGCGATAGCTGAAATTTATTTTGTAAAAATAGTTACCATATATTATTTACTATGTACTGAATACATACATAATGTAATATTAGTTATAATGTAGTATGAGCGTGTATGTGATTGTAAAATAAATACTAAATTAAGAAGTCCGGTGTTAGATAGAGCTATCACAAAATATTGAAAAATAATATATTTATTAATTCTGACATCTCTTGATGTCTATTTGTTTTTTTATAATGAGCAAAATATTTTGTGTATATTGTAACTATGTATATAAATGTTTATCTTTTTTATGCATTATAATTTCCATGCAAGAAAAAGCTAAGCTATATTATTTTTATTTAACGATAGCAATCATTGTATTCTGTGATTTTCATAAGAAACTCAAATGTAGATCAGAAGATAATGATGAAAAAAAAGCTATACATGAACAAAATTTAAGATGAATTTCTATCGACTATTAAAATAAGAGTATTTGTTATTTATAATCATTGTATAGAATTTTCAGAATTTCTTTATATACTTTGATATAAATAAAATAGATTATTTATATCAAATAAAATACTTCTAAATAAAGTATTTTGTAACGAGAATAACATTTGTAATATTTTTTAATCCAATGTTTATATTTACATCTTCATATTTAAACAAGAAATGAGAAACAAACATTTTTCTACATATATTATTTCTATGTTCAAAGTTAAGATGAGAAATAATCATAATTATAGAATTCCTAATAAAACACAATTTTTGATAAAAGTTTTAATGTCTCAGAACGTTAATACTGTGGGTTAACTTTTTCTTGTTCCTTTAATTGTTTATAATATAATAATCTATCAAGAAAGTAATTATCTTAAATTTTTATCTGCTGCTGTATCAATGTGGGTGAACTTACAATTTTGAGAAAGAATGTATGATACAAGTATAATACGTTATAACGTTTTTATAGAACATCATATCATTTCCTTCCTAGAATATTAAGGTATTAGCAAGAAATGCTAATGATGATGACAATCATTAATCATTAGACATTATCAATGTTAAATACTAAACAACCATATTGAATTATCAGAATTAACATTTATGAATGTTATCAATATTGTAACATCAATATGATAGTAATACGTAACGTTTCTTGATACTCCGTATCTACATTAGTATACCAACGTGATCAGACAGCGCAAATAATCACGAGTTGATCGGGTTTCGAGATAATTACGCGTTTGATGTTATGTATACGATTTGGAGAGGAATTATTCGAAAGGACATAAACTGTAGAACTATATAACAAGAAGTCATAATGATTAATGTTAGTTATATTACAAAGATTAATATAAGTTTGAATCATAATGAAGAGCTTAAATAAATTACAATGACTGAAAATTTCTAATATTAACTATTATGGTGAATAAAAAAAAACTATATATATATATATATATAAAATATTATTGCAAACAATACTGTTCTTCGTATAATATAAATCGATTACAAACGATAATTATTGCTGAAAAACATACTTATAAAATATTAAACATTTCATTTGTATGTAATGAATAACAAAATAATAACGTATTTTTTAATTAAATCATATGTGTATTTATTATTCTTCTATGATTTCTTTAGACTATATCATCAATGAATGTTCTAAATGAATACATATTTTTAGAGATAGAAGACTACACTGAGGAATAAAATTGATACTTTATATTGATACATTACTTTAATGTTATTTAAAAAAACAGAAAGGATATATTAATACTTTTTTGATCCACTGTCATTTATGCTCTTTGAATTTTGGATAATGTTTAAGAAATTTTATTACGATTTAAAATAATGTTTGAGAGGAAAAGTGTGATAGAATTAGAAAAGTGCTTTAGTGAGTAAAACAGCGCATCTTGATTTTTGGTCAAACTAAAGTTAGATTGTTATGAAAAATTAAGAATTATGTTATCACAATTAAAATTATCCATGTTATCAATTTAACTTTTAATTATTCAATAGATATACTTCGTATACATTAAAATACATACATACATTAGAACTATTCTCAAAAAAAAAAATTCGCTGGCGTCAAATCATGAACGAGAAACGTGTGAGAGGAGTCTGCATTAGTCTGCATCCTATCCATAATAATAAATATTTCGTCCAAAAATTGATGAACTGATTGATGATTAGCATATAATAATTTGATAATATCAAATAATAATTCTGTAATACTTCTTAAATTGTTTTTATTCACAATATACTTATATACATAATCAAATACAAATAGCTTCACATTTTTTTTTTATTAGCTTCCTTCATATTATCATTTGTTACTTCTATTGATTATTACTATCTATTGTACATGCTTTTCATTCATGAGATTTCATGTCAGTTTTTTTCTTTGAAAAGAAATTGTTTATTCTCCGAGTAATATATTACATACGTTTAATAATTGAAATATCAGTTAGAAACTTTATAATAGATTTAAACTTTAAACTTTAAAATAAATGAAATATTAAATAAAATAAATAAATTAACAAGTTAATAATAAAATAAATAAATAATATAAGTAAAAAATAAATTTAGAAACTTTAATAATAGAACTAAATTATATACAGTTTATGTAAACAATCGCATATTTGGAGTTAGTACAAATAAAAAGATATAGATAAAAAATAATACTCCTTACATTTTTGAAAAATGTAGTTAGGAATGTTTTTGATATTTAGACTTGCAAAATTAAATCTTTATTAAAAACTATAACTACAGAAATGAAGAATCTAGTTTGTAAGTTTCATTATCAATAATTTCTTTTTCTTGTATTCGTTTCTTCAATAATTTCTGCTTTTCTGAATAGTTATATTTTATATCTAGTATTAGATAATGATTTGCGACATATGTACTTTTTCAATAGATGATTAAATTATTAATTTTTCAGTTATTATTTGTAAAGGATATACCTAAGTTTTTTTAGAGCAGGTAATAGTGAAACAACACTAGATTTTAGAGTAAATTCGATTGTCACGGTACAAAGATCACAATGTCCAAAACTTATTGTAAACGCATTGAATTTGTTCAATTTTTATAATATTCATTCGACAGTCTACTATTTTTATAATATTCATTCGACAGTCTATAGGAATGTATAAAACCTCAATAAATACAATTTTGGGAAGCGGTTTTTACATCAAGATTTTCAAATATTTTAATGGGCCCATAAGTGAAACATTAATTTAATTTTAGACAGTCAAAGATTTTATCTAATAATTATTATTATTCTTTTACAGACAGTGCAAATTCAACGTAGTCAATATAAAGATCGAACTGGCAGTTTTCATCCTTTAGCTTTTTTTAAGCCCGATTCTTACATGTATCAAAATGCACCAGGAATGACGGAATCATATGTCTTGAAATATCCAACAAGTTATATTAAACATAAAATTCCCATAGTTTTGCCATTGACGTATGAAAGAAGGAAACAAACACCATACATTCCAGATTTTTCTCTTTCTGGTATATATAATAAATCTAGCTGCATTGCTTATAAACGATAACTTCTCATGTCCATTAACATTTATATACAATGACTCCTATTAATATATTCAGATACTAAATTTTGAAGCTATTATCATTTTGTAAACAAAAATAAAACAATCGTACAATAATAGATTTGGACTCATTTTAGAACTTTATTTTCAAAAAGTATCGCTCATTTTAGACTAAAATGTTTTTACATCACATAGAAGATACATTTTTCACAAACTTTTTACCATCAAATGCAACCATAAATAAATACGGATGTATATTATTAAATAAATAAATTTTATGTTGACGCATTACATATGTACAGGATGAAAAGAATAGTTTGTACCAGGTTATCATGGATGAATTCTACATCTCCGATTTGATGAAGATACATGTAAAAAACCTACTGCAAATTGACCTTGAATTTCAAGGTCAAAATTTTTTTTTGTTGTATTATATTCCGTTTACCACGAAGATAAAACTATTTTCAAGAAACCATAGGTCGCAACATGATTCTCTTGAAAAATGGCAAAAAAGTTTTTTAATCATTTCACACTGTAGATGTTTGTTGAGAGTTGCCTAACAATAAACGATTTTATTGTTTCGGACGTGTGGTGGTTCACAGCTACTCGAAGTTTTGATTCCGTGTGCCGATATGTCATTTAATGATATGTTATTTATTGATCCATATCCTATCATTCTACTTATTATGGAAGCCGTAATTTATTTGAAAAGCAACTCTCATCAACTGAAATATTACATTTCAAACGTAAATGAAATAGGTGAAAATATAAATGAATCTGCTGCACTTGACATAAAGCGAACCATAATCAAATGATAAAACTAACTCGAAATATAAATATTACACAATCTGCACCATAAAATCGCTGTTAGTAAGCACGCGTTCGCAATGATTAAAATTATAAATGATTAAAAAATTTTTTCAGGAGAATTATTAAGTTGTGATCTATGGTTCCTCTGAAAAGTTTCACCTTCGCGGAGAGTAGAATACAATACAACTAAAAAATATTTTAATCTTCCAAAGGTCAATTTGAAATTCAAAGGTCAATTTTGCGGCAGATTCTTTATATGTACGTATGTTGTTGAAATACAACGACTTGATCATCCAGCAGTGTAAGCCCATTGCAAATGACTTTGTGAGGGGCAACGGTTGCCATCTGTTTTCTGTCTTCTTCCTACTATTTTTCTTAGTCACGGACGGAACCATGCCGAGCAGAAAGTTCAGTTCTTCTCCAGTCCTTGCTGCGTGACTACCTCATTGTATCACACATTATTTCATTAAATAAACCATTCGTTTTTTTCCCACAGAAATTTGTTATGTTTCACTACATTTCCTACATATGTATCTATCAAATCGAAGGTATAAAATTCATCTATGATAGCCTGGTATAAACTTTTCTTTCCATGCTGTATATAGGAAAACTATAAATAAATAATTATTAGTCGATGAATTGATTTAATGAAATTAAAGAATTATAAAATAACGTAACAATTAGTTTAAAATAAGAATAATTAATAGAAAAGTTTTATTTTGTATTTGACATTTCTACTACGTAAAATTTCATAATAGAATATACATTATATATTGTTAATATTATATATTATATATTATTAATAATAATACATTTCTGCCATATTATTATTAAATTGATAGAAAATAAATTCTTGTTTTTAACATGGTATTATTTATCACACAATTATAATATTAATTGTCTATTGTTTTTCATTCTTTTTATGAAAAATTGAAGTATGAAAAATAATACAACATAACTGTTAGTTACATAACATATCACTGCATATATTAAGTTCAAATATAAATGTGATAATTATTATTTTATAATTTATAGTAGTTCACTGATTTTTAAAAGTGGAAAACTTAATTAATTAAAACTATTGATCTTCTTAGTATGTAGGAACATAATATTTTCTAAAAAAGAAATGATAGAATAATCTTGAGTTGTAAACAATTGTGAAATTAATAATTAACATAATAATTCTTGAATTATGACATTTATTTTTTATCAATCTAATTATAATTAATATTAGTTTTATTCTATCTATGCTCCTAGGAGGAGGACTTATCTTGTCAAATAAATAACAATAAATGTACATACCGACTTATAAACATAGTGTAATTTTTGTTTACAGTATTGAAATCTTCCATGTATGTTCTTTAATAATGATAATATTAATTACATCGTTAATATTATAAAATCGATAGTTATACATATTTAAAAGCGTAACCCGGAAGTGCTATAAATTTGTATTACCACGAATAATAACATTTTTCATTGGTAAAGCGTAATGTAACTAGTAATACATTATGTGATTGCATATTTATGTATACTTCTTTTCTTCTGAAATGGACAATAATTCCATTTAAATGGACTTTGTTAAAATATCTTTTTGAGAAAATTAATTATAACATAATTCTTACTCAATTATATAACAAGCATGCATATGAATTTTGAGCACAAAGTTATATGTTTGCTTTAATATGCACATCAAAATTGCGGAAATAATTACCGTAATATAAGCGTAATTAAATATTGAATTGAAATGTTGACGAAAATTCTGGAATTCTCGATGTGAAGCGTGTAAATTCTTCGAAGGAAATGCTTCCGAATTTATTGAACAGCATCTCTTGAAATACCTAATAGAATTGAAAAAAAAGAGACACATTAATATAATATATTTATATTGCTTATAAATAAAATGCGTAGAAAAATCGATAATAGATATAACATTATCGATAATAGATTTAACATTAGAACTACCAAAGTGATCAAAATGACTAATTTATAATTATTATTATTAATTTATAATTTATAATTTTCTATGGAAATTTTATATATTTATAACGGTATTTTTAGGTACTCGAGTGATTCTTAATAAAATATATTAATTGAAGTTTGTGTTTTTTATTGTATTATTAACTTTTTCTTGTACATTGCCTTTCAATTTCTTCGCTACAAATATTATACTTTAGTTGTTGGTAGTTCTAGTGTTAATAAGCATGATATAAAACTTTTATTACTAATATAAAATTCATGGATATATTATGTAGATATAAATCTAAGTTATAAACATTATTGTATTTTTTTATATAAATTTTGTTTCAAATTTTTTATGTTTAACTTCATTATAATTTTTATTTCCTAAATCTAAATTATTAATTGATAACATTTGATTTTTTATAGTAATACATAAAAGTTTTATATTCTTATTTAATAATCTATTATAATGTTTCAAATTTTGTGTGGTGAAAATATTGAATAGATGTACTAATTCAGAAGCACAATTTCAGAGCACAAAGTCAATTCGGGTATAAGACTCAACTTATATATATTCATGTGATAAATTTGCTTTCAAAATAAAAGTTGTTTAGTTATATTAGATGTAATATTTTATTCAAATGTTTTTTGATAGATAAAATAATACTATCTTGATTGAATGTCTGGGTGAATAATTATTTTTTATGTGGAGAAGCACAAAAAGAAATGAATAAAATTGAATTTATTATTGATAATTGCGGACAGATCTAATATTCCTAATAATTTTAGTAAACTTAATACTTTAATTTTTAATATTCAATAATAGCGAAGAATATGTCCGCATATCTAATATGAAGTATAATACGTAAAATTTAAAGCTTAGTTACTAATTTTGCAGAAAATAAGAACAGCTCGAAGATTCATTATTTCTAAAGGAATATTATCTCTACATATTATCAGATAAATTTATTAATTACGTAGAATTATTAACAAATTACCAAATGATTTTGTTCTCATTTTGAACAATAAATAATGATTTTATAAAATATTAATTCGTTTAACGATAGTTCAATTAGCGCAATTATTGCATAGATTGTTTCATTTCATTGCGTGATTTTTAATTATAAAAATTTAATGAATTATCATAATGTACTTTTAATTGATTTAATTTAATTGATATAATTAATTTGTCAGTGGAGATTTGATTGTTAGAAATAATTTGATTCATTTAGAGATAAACAGCATATAAAAGGAAAAATTTACATTTTTGAAGAAACATAATTTATAAAGCATTCTATTTCTGTTTTCTATGTTTCACAAAGAGAAAATTTAAAAAAATATATTGAACGCAATATAAATTAAAAAAGAAATATATTTGATGCAATATAAATGCTTGATTTAATTGTTAATTATAGGATAACATATTCTGGAAATGCATTAGACTATCGATCACTAAATATTTGCAGTTCACTGCAATTTTCTTATTTATGACTTAGCAATATTGTGTATTGATAAATTTTATTTAAAAAAAAAGGGACGATTTAGTGGATTTCCTCTCAATCAATGCCACCTACGTTTAAAATCAATCTTTATCAACTTGACAGATTAATAGAGACCTGTGGTATTTTGAAGAGATACCGGCGCTTATTTGAAAAACGAGATATGAAATTAATTCCATAAATTATCTAAATATTACTATCATGTGACGTTATTAAGACTTCATATTTTATGATTAAAATAATTATACAAAATAATGTATAATATATAATTAAGTGACATATTTAGAATCTATATTAATACTAATGATATTAATAAACCTTTTGTGATATATTTTTTATGATTTACAGTATAATTTCTATTTGAAGAATTAAATAGCATTTTTACCTGCTGTTCTTTTTTTTATTTTTATTTTTATTTTTATTTCTAAAAGGAATAAATTTTATAATGTAATTTGATGTATTGATGTAAATAAATCATATTCCATAAGAATTCATATTACATAAGAATAAGTCTATTCATTAAAATGCGGATGTTTATTCATTTATGAGAAATTTAAAATTTCGAAAATCTAAAAAATATAAAATACGTATAAAATATAAAAATACAAGAAATATCCAAAGTAGAGAAATATATTTTATGATATTACTAGAATTATTTAAATATAACACAATGCAACATGATTAGGATTATAAAATATCTAATTATAAAATATTTTTAAATTCCATTAAATTATGTATAACATTACGTATGATATATTCTTGACAATTATTCACATAATTAAATCCGATTAGTTAATATTAATTAGAACATTATGATCAACAAATTCTTAATGTTTTGATAGCTGAAATGGATAGTATACAGAAACTGAATTAATTATATTATAAAAATTTTATTTTCATCATTCCCTATATAATATTGGATTTTAAAATTTTCTCGTACTTTCTAGCGCTATAAATATAGAGATTTATAAATTTTAAATACAAACTAAATTAAATTGAATTTGATATATTTAGTTACATTTTCTGTTAAAAAAAAAACTCTAATAAGTAATTAATCAAATAATAATAATACGTGTTAATATTAATTTTTAAAATTATTGATAAAAATGGTAGATTTTTTTTAGTAATTATCACGTACCTAAGTTTCTTCATAACTCACAGAACTACATAAATGAGTATCATAAAGTTCTTCGTAAATCAACCGGTCCTAGTGATCGATTATGTATGCATTACCGGCGGCAGCTGACCAATTAATAGCATTTTCGCGTTATCGGAATAAATGGAGCGATGACTTTATAATATGGTGTGTCATTTCTGTAAGAAAAATTCTACTCTATAATTTACAGATACATACTAGTATTATATTTACAGTTTATACTAGTCTGTCGTAGCAAAAGATATACACGCATAATAATTATAGTAAATTTAAAATTTATAATGTCGCTTTTAAACTCTTCAATAACATAAAAAAATCTGTCACAAACCAATGTATGATATAATTTATAGTTTTTTATAATGTCTTCTTAGTTTGATATTTTATATTTTAATTAGCGAATAGAAAATGGAACTAACGGATGTATCGATGAATAACTGGTGTCTTGCTCGAAGAACAACTGGTGTCTGTCTTCGCATCGACAAGTTCTGTCCATAAATAGGTACGCTAATTTGCACAAAATTGTTTTATAATCAGCATAGTCGTCCTCGATGCGCCCGTTTTTCAAAAATTCCTGTTTCTAAAATAGGAATGTAATAATATTTCGAACTCCGGGCAGGCTATAAAGATGGTACACGTGTGAAATATCATTACGTACCTTGTCACGTCTCTTCGGAAATTTGGTTTATGACGTAATCAGCCATTGAGAATGGAATGAAACGAGATTCCTAAGTTCATTGTAATAAAAGATATTGTCGGCAATACCAAAAATATTCTTTCTGAAAAACAGTCATTTCGAAACGAACGTGTTATAAATCGATCGAAGACTTTTATGTATTCTATTCTATGTAACAGGACACACTCGATTATACACGTAACCAGTACGGCGGTATTAAAAACGAATATTATATAAAAATATATATATATATTTCTTTTTTCTCAACTGCTCGACAATGCAAAAATGCTCAAAGAGAATTCCGTGGTACTGCAAATTTTTGCCAGACTATATGATCAACGTTTGATTGCGCTCTTTCTCTCTCTCTCTCTCTCTCTCTCTCTCTCTGACTCGAAATGAAATTGCAAAATGCGCTTTGCGCATTTAAGTAAAAAGTAAGTTAAAAAAAAAATAAAAAGGAAAAGTAGAATATCAGCACAGCTATGCGACAGAGAAAACGAATATTATACCAGTTGGTAATCGACGAACATTCATTTTCAGTCGAACGATGAAAATCAAATAGCAAAAACCGTATTATGTGAAAAGACTCCAACACTTTTATTGCTTCGAAAGTTGGATCTCGATCAGTAATATAGGCTATATTTATGGGAACTTAAAAACGTTAACGAATATTTGCGTTGAGTAGTTAAAATTACATTTTTGTAAATACGTTATTATAAATTCTTGTTAATATTTTCAAATCTTTAAATATTTATGTATAACGATAAAAATGTTAAGAACTAGCAATTGTCACATAAATTAAATAGCTATAAATTTAACTAAAAATAGAGAGAAATATGAATTCCATTTCCAATATTGAATGTTGGGTTGAACATATTATTAAATTATAGTGATTACAATTTTCGGTTGATTTGAAATAAAATGAAAATGTTGTTAATTGAAGTTCATGGAAATATCTCATTCAATAAATTGTCAAAATTCTGATTTAATATTGTTGAACAATGTAATTAAATAATATAATTAAATATAATTAATAAAGCAATTTCAAATAGTGAAATGATGGTTATGAATGCAATTTTGTTCTCATTCAATCCAAATCACATTTCCAATTTACTTTTCATTTGATTTTTCAAATTGCATTTCATATAATATAATCACAATTTCATATCCTTAAACAATTTTAATAAACTTGTATCTTTATTTGAAAAGAAATAATTTATGCAAATACGCTTCATAAAAAAAATAATTATAACGTTACATCGTAACGTACATTTGGATCATATTAACTATATGAATTTTGAAGAACTTTAAGCACATTTTCATTCTTTATATAAAAACATACAATTTAAGAATTATACATAATACATTCCGAGGATCATAATAATAATTATAGTACTAAAAGAAATAAATGATTCAAAATTATTAAAATGTACATTCTCTTATGAATATTTTAGCATTGAATATTGTATTCAAAAATGTTGTACGATAGCAAATATTTGAAATTAAAATTTTCATCATAACGACATTATTGTGGAAATACAATCATATTAACACCATAAATAACTATATGAAACATTTGTAAATAGAGGTAATCATATTAACAACATAACTATAACTATACGAAATATTTGTAAATAGAGGTAATCATGTAAAAAATAAATAGATATTTCGTTTTAAAATAATAATTAGTTACATATTTGAGTTCACTGATTCCTTTTGGTATGCTATTATATTTCAAAACATATTTAAGAGCATATTTTAAATATTAAAAACATATTTTAGAAGAAATATTATTTGAATTCAATGATTAAAAAATGATTTGTCCATTGTTCATTTCTCTCTTGTTCGTGCATGCAAGAGAATGTACCTATTTCTTTTAGTTTAATCCTTATAGGACAGTAAATAACTAGGAAATAAGAAGTATACTTATCAAGAATCGCTAAATTTTAATGTATTAATTTTAATGTCAAAGATAAGAATACGTAGGTACTGCAAGTAAAAATAATAAGAACGATTGGAACAAAATTACAAGATTATAAGTATAAGATTTCATGTAATACACACATACAAAACCGTTAATGATGCTTTAGTAATATCCGATTTCTGCAAAAATGTACCATTAAAATAAGTTAAAAATTAATATAATAAAAATACTAAGAATTAGTATTAGTATCTCAAATATACATTAATATTGTACTAGAAGAAGTATAGATTACATATGGAATTATATTTGTGTTTTTTCTTTCCAATGAAGTGGTCTAAATACTTATAATAAATGCAAATTCTTGATATATAATTATAAAATAATAGATTAACGGTTAATTAGAAATAACGGTGATAGTTGTAACAGATACAGAATAGGAAACATAATAGCAATCAACTAAATCATTTGCTATGTAAAATCGTACATAATTATATTATAAAAACTATTACTTATTGAATTCTTTATATGAATCATTATATAAATTTTTATTGCATATAAATTTTTATTGAGAATTTTTATTTTATAATAAATTTATAATAATATTTTGTTAATAATAAATCTGATTAATTTTTAAAGAAATATATCTTTTTACATTATTTCCTATTAGTTCCTATACTCATTATTTTCTATTATTTCCTATACTTATTGTTAGTTCTTAATAAACTCGTCGACACATGCAAACAAAATTCTTTTCGACTATACTATGTATATACATCATATTCATTTTTAGACGCTAAAATTTAACATCAAATTTTCCATATTTTTTAGACAAAAAAAAAAGTAAAATGCAAGTATATAGACGAACAATACGTGTAAGTTTAGAAATGAACCTATATTAAAATTCTTGAAATGAATGACAGAATGAACGATGCTGTATTAAATATAAATGCTTAATATTAATTTGTGTATAATATATTTTAAATTTGATAATTGTATAACAGCAATGTCAGAAAATTTTACGAATGTGATAGAAAAACTTATCAATAAAAAATCTGTTATTTTTAAAAATTGTTATTTATAAACATTATCAAGTCATTAATAAAGAAACAAATAAAAATATCCTGTTTTATTATATTATATTATTAAAAATTATAAAGAGTTATCAAAATTATCAAAAATTATAAAGTTATCTCAATATTTAAAGTAAATTTTAAATAGATTAAAATATTTTGTTAAAATATTTCTTATTTAATATTTTCTTAAAAAATTCTTATTATCTGAACAATTTGGAAAATATACAAAAGTTTTCAAAACATTGATTGTCTTGAAATATTAAGTTAACAAAAATTGAAGGATATTCAACTGCTCGTAAATTAGAGATTTAAAAAGAATTTAAATTAAAAACTATTATAGAAAGAAAGAATGGAAATACAAAATGAAACGGCTAACAAATAGATAAATGTAAGAAATAAATAGAAAACAAATAATATTTTTTGCCTAAAATGCACATTAGTTACAAAAAATTTTTAATATTTTTAATAATTTTTAATAATATATATTTTCGAGAAAAGGAAATGATTCAAAAAAGTGCAAAGAACAAGTAATATGGTAAAAATTAAGGTATTTCGGCTTCTTGCTATAGTCTATATAAATTTATGAAATATGAAATGTACAAATTTAAAATATATAAAAACATAATAAAATATAAATTCAATAATGTTATAGAATTTTTCAATATATAATCTATGGATATATATCTGGTAAGATACCATAAATTCAAAAGAAACATTCTCAATTTCATTAGTATTTTATTTATACAGAAGAATTATCAAAATCAAACCTGCTAATGTTCTGTCTTCCATGTAAGTCATTGAAAACAGTCTATTATAATTCTTTTAAGTATATCCTTATTTCTCATTGTCACTCAAAAGATTACCATTTGCCAATAATTTAATTGTAATACGCCAAGGAAAGAATCTCTGCTAAGAAAAATTGATTGTAACTAACTATTTTAAAAAATAATAGCAATACGTGATTAGGTTTCAAATTAGAACATTATTACTAGCATATAAAAGAATAGATAAATCAAAATTAAACTACAGAACAATTCCAATTGCGAAGTTCGGCATTATATATAATAACGCATTTGAGGTAACAATAAATGCTTTTCGATCTAGGCCAATCAATGGTACTTTCAATGAAGCAGTAGAACCACCTCTAAAGAAACGAAGAAAATATCTGAACATAAAATCCGCAAATAAAATCTCTATGTTTCAGATTATCGTCAGAGAGAATAAAAGAACTTCTTTTTTTACTACAAAATACTCTTTTTTGAAAGAGAACTTGGTATAAAAATTCAATCTACAATAAGAGAATAATCTGTAATATCTTCCTAAAAATAAAATAGAATGAAATAGAAAATAGAATTCATTATTTACTAACAGAAAAATTTGTTGAAGAATGTATTCGATAAATTAGTTTACGTAAAATGTTTGAAAAATTATTAGTTTCAACTTTAATTTTATAAAATTTATGAATACAAGTATAATTATAGATAATATTAAAATTGTTTCTATATTAAAATATTAAATATTTGTATTTGTAGTAAGTATTTGTTTAACAGTAAGCTAATAAATATTTTTATACATCATTTTAAAACGAGACTCTTTAAACTTTTATATTAATTTCTTATTTTACATACTTAATACTAATTTCTCAGACAAGTAAAGTTGCTGATATCATAGACATGAAATATCTAATATACAAAGAATTTTCTGTGGTAACCTCCAGCAATCGTTAAAACTTGATGGTCGTCATAAAATTCTTGTCTTAACTCTCTGTGAAGTATATTGCATATCTCAATTACGTCTCGCACCAAAATTTAGCTTTTTATGTTTTTTTTACCGTTCATCGTAAGCATTCGTCAAGCGTGCTTTCGTAAACGAAATCTACTAATTACATTTTCGTCTTATCATTTCTTCTTCAGAAATCACAAAACCTCAGAAAATCTCAATCCTATTTTTTCTTTAATTTTCATATATTGGAAAATTATAAATCGAAATTACACACACTTTCTAATTTTAACTTGGTATAATAAATATCACGTACGTTACTTACGAATGTTTTAAATTTTAAACGAAATTTTTATTAAATTTAATAATAAATTTGGAATTATTTTGAAATTCAATTAATTTCAAATTTGAAAATAACTGAACAAAATTTTTATAATTGTTCGAGAAATGTGTCTGTAACGTCCTACGCTTTTTAAATTATGTAATTTTCATCACACTATAATATTATTGTATCGCATAATTGCATTATTTAAAAGAATTTAACAATTTTAGCATTAGGGGAATTAAGAAAATTTAAAATTACATCTCCGGATTATACAAACAATTATCGCATGATTTTATATTTTACAATTATATTATACAATTGGCATTGACTTTGAATTTTATGATCAAAGTATTCTTTCGATAATATTTTACGAGGCAAAGTTGCAAAAAGAATCATGCAATTCTGCAAAATATGTGTATTGATTAAAATAAAGGTAACACTAATTGTAAGTAGTACGAAGAAAAAAATTATAAAATATATATTCAATCCAAAAATAATACTACTACTCTACTATTCTAGCAATAAGAATGAAGAAAAAAATTCGATGATTGTAATCTTAGTTAAGGCAAATGAAGATATCATTTCGTGCAGTTGTTATTAGACTTTATTTCGTGGCTTCTTTATTCATTGTCAAATAATCTTACACTAGAAGTTGTTGAAATTATGCAAACATCTGTTATTTCAGAATTATAACTAAAAATATGTAGCATTGAAGAATCTTTTACTTAATTATTTTATTATTAAATAATTCTTTATTGAAGAATAATTTATATATTATTATATCTCCGATGTATCATACAATGTTTTAAAGTAACTAAAATTCTTATATTTTTAAATAACTTCTGATTTAAAACAATTAATTAATTACAATTTAAACCCATTTCAAATTTTGATCAATTATAAATCATAAATATAGAAAAAGAATTCTGAAAACGTTATATTGCTGTCAGATTTGTTTCAGAATATTTATATAGAAATGAAAGCAATGATATATTGATATCGTATAACGTATAATGATAATAATAATCGACGATATTGGAACGTTTTCTGTGTTACGTTCATCATCTTTAGAATTAACTTGTAGCACTAAATACTATCAAAACTTACCATTCGTGCGATGCGTTCCGCTTCCGCCTTATCAATGCTTTCATGTTCATCCTGCTTGGTCCATGTCAGTCTGTGCACAGCTTCGATCAAATCATCCAATGAGATTTGATTGTCGCCGTCGAAGTCTGGAAATGAAGGTATTAATGATGTCGTTATTCGTATTAGGTTATTTGACTGTGCGTATCATTCAAGCAGTTCAATAATCTAATATACGTTTCTCTATACAAAACACCTATGAAGCGAAAGTACCTTAAATTTACATAAATTGAGTCACCATTGTGTACATTATATAATGCAGAGTAACAATTAAACTGCAGATATTGAAAAATTTAGAGATACAAAATTTTACAGAATGCATATAATATGAAGAAATGTGTGAAGTATTCAAAGTGCTTTGATATAAATATTTGGTATGTAAAGTAATTTTCTATCTATTTTTAGTGTGTGAAACAATTTTTTAACTCCCTTTAATTTTTTGTTCTATCTTTTTATTTTTTAGTTAATTTTTTGCTTCATAATTACTTAAATAAAAAAATTTACCCAGCGTACAACAATTTGAATTAGTTTTGCTTAATTAATTTTTGTACAATAATTTTAACTTTATCGTTATATTTTTATTTAGTATTTAAATATAAATGCTTATTTAGTATTTATATTTAGTTTAATACAATGTAGTTAATTAACAGGCTTTTATCATTGTCCCACATTATTTTATTGTACACATCAACATCAATTTATGTATATAAATAATAAGATATTACTTCATTTTATCGTTATAATAATTTTAACAAAGATTACCAAGATTTTGTTTTTACTTTCTTAATTTTAACTTAAATTTCTAGAAGATTTATACATTACTTTAAAATAAACGTCAATCACATATGCATCAAAACTTATTTACTATATTTCGATTTGTTCCCAAGTGCTTCAAGAATTCTATTAATTCCTTTATATTTAATAATTTAATAAATACATATGTAATAAACAATTCATATAAATATATTATATATAATATATAATAAGTGATTATTTGCATAATTAATTCTTTATTAATTATTTCTAGTAATGTTGCAATTTTTTATTGAATAGTAATAATTACATTATAGTAATTATTACATTGATAATAATTACATTATTCATGCCAGCTATTATATATTTCTTTCTTTCCATTATATTCTTTCAGTATAAGAATGTACATTTTTTCTTATTTTTATTATCCTTATGTTTTCTTTATTATTTTTGATTGTAATTCAAATATTTTGATAATTTATAATTTTTTATTTTCTTTATATTAATTATTTTCTATTTCCTTTATATTTATTTTTTATTATTTTCTTATATTTATTCCTGTATAAGTCACAGCTCTCAATTCTTTCCGACCCAGAGGTTTCATTTTGAAACTACGTTTTCGAAATCTTTTTTCACGTGATCTGATCTCACTTGATTCTATTTAAAACCAACGTATCAATCAGTGGAAATCCTTGTCGTTAATATTTAGTATTAGTCATAACGATATGCACTGGTGTTAATTTATATGATCATTTTATTTCTCAAACTGTATATACAATAACAAATCATATTCATCACTATGTCTTGTAATTATTTAGTTTCCCTACGTAGTATTTTGTCATATACGTATGTGTACAATAGTAAAATTGAATTTTGTCAGTAGTTTTAATAAAAAATCGCAGGAAATATACAATAATATTACAAGTATCCTCTTGCAAATATAATTATTATTATCAAGTGTTTGTTACAAGATAAAAAATAAATTAAAGACTATTAGGCTTGAATTTTCCGATTTTTATATCCTGGGCTGCAGAGTTAAATTTGTAATTGAGACAATGTATTTTGCCATTAATTTTTATTATCATTATCTTTTTATTTCTATCAATTCTTATTTATTTCTTCCTTTGTTTTTTTCTTTTATCTTCTTTTCTAATTTGATCAGTTTGTTTCTTTTTTGCCTGTGTTCGTATTCCTCTCTCATAGGTGCATATACACCCTCTTGTCTCTCTCCTACCTTCATTATTTCTCTATTTTCACAATCATTGACGCGGCGTGTGTACCGTGAAATTAAACAATCCCGATTAACGAAATCGAGCGAAATTCTAATGCGCCTGTAATATTGGATAAATGTTTGCAATCAAAGAGAATTGTAAACTGTTCTTGTTTGCTTAAATTTGTGTTAATCCTTGAATTTTTCGAAAAGTTAAATATTTCATAGCTCAATTCGTAATAATCAACGCTTTTAGCAACAACTTATAAGTTTGTGTATACTATTCCTAAATAAATTCTACTATTTATTAATAATATCCATTATTTTAATGATATATTAATGATGTATTAATAATAAAATTTCTAAAAAGTTTGTTTGTCATGATTTTTGTAGCATAATGATTTCGATAAATGTTTGGAAAAGTTATTACTCACGGATTTAAATGTTGTCAAGGACATCACTTCGAACAATATTTTTCTATATATGTATATAATAGGTGGTATCCTTTAGTTTTAGAGATAATTGCAAAAAAATATTCGACTCTATTTGTACGTTTATTCTGACACCTAAAAATATTAAGATTGGCACTACTTTCAAAATTAGAAGATTTGAAAATTGAAAAATTACGTTATCTATCTAATTATATATCGAACTATTAAATTAAATAATACTTTATATAAAAAAGAATCAGTCAAATGTTAATATATTAACAACTGCATTACGTGCAGTTAAAAATTTTATTATCTATAATAAATACCGAATATTTAAAATAAGAAATGTTCTAAGATTTTTTTAGCAGGAGTATATTGTATACTGAATCTTACACTAATATTATTTTCGAATGTTATTAGTTTGGAAACAAGTACGAATACAAATTTCCTTTATTCCCATGAATATACGCACAATTGAAAAATTTTATCATTTACAATAAATACTTTTCTAAGCTTCAAAAATATAAAATAATATAATATAAAAAAATTATTTAACAAAATCTTTCTACATTATAGAATCAGTTTTTAAATCAAATCTTTAAAAGGTTAACAAAAATAAAAATTTGTTTCAAAGAATTCATGAGTGAAATATCATTAACGACATAATTTGGAGGGTTAAAAGTAAAAAATGTCCTAAGATTTTTAAACAAGAAAATGTGTTAATTGATTGTATGTTAATTGTAAAGAAATGCATTTTGTACAGGAGGCTATTCTATTTTTTTATGATTTAATTTTATATGATAAATTTATTAATTTCATAAAACAAAAAATAGCGATTGCTTGGTATCATCTGTATGGAAACTATGTATATAGCTAAAAAGAAAAAAAAAAAAAGAAAAATCGCTATCCACCGTTTTGTACATTAATAAGTATGTATATACTAAAATTTAATCATAGAAAAGTAGCACAGATTCCTATGCAAAATGCATCTCTTCACAATAAAAATGCGATATAAATATCATGCATGCAATGTAAATACATACATATATATATATTGGAATAGATTCGTAATATTGCATGTTAATATGTTACAACATAATAAAAATAAAAAAACTGTTCAAGAAAGCGTCTTAAACTTTCGTGTAATAAATAAGTTTTGAAAAACTTAGCATATGTGGCATATATACAGGGTGATCTATTTAAGTAAGGTCATCTAAATATCTTTTCGAATTGTGATGATGCAAAAAATATTTTTGCCTAACATGAATGGTATTAAAAGCTCAATAACTAGTAAAAATGTCTTTTTTTAAGTTTTTTTTTTGAGTTTTCAAGGTCATTGATTTTTTTTCATACAACTATGTGTATTATTTTATCGTGCAGGTGGTAAAAAGTACGTTCAAATATGTAAAGAACATGACCTTGATAATTTAATAATAATTTTACATATAAATTTATCTCTATCGAAGTCACAAAGAGTTTAGCCAAGATCGAGGACCTTATAATAATGTAAATAAACATATTTACTATTTATTACATCATCAATCTCTCCTAGTAGCTTGAAATCTTGATCAGCATATTAAAATTTATTCAATGCAAGAAAAGATCGATATAATATTCATTTATAAACACTGACAAATTAGTGACAGAAATAGTTCGAATATATAAATGGAGAAAAATAATCTTGAAAATAAATATTCTTGTTAGTTATTGGCTTTTCGATACTATTCATGTTAAGAAAAAAATATTTTTTGCATTATTACAATTCGAAAAGATATTTAGATGGCCTCACTTAACTTGAATTAATGTAGATACAATATATACAGTGGCCTCACATTGTATCTACATTAACTTTTTAAATTATTTTAAATTTATTGAAACGAATCTATATTCATTTTACTTTAATAATAATTAATTCGAGACGAACAAAAGAGGATAAAAATAAAAGATTTAAACGGAAATGAAACAACGACTGTTTCTGTCTTCTATATAATAATGGCATTACAAGAAAATACATACTTTCAGTTTCGATCTATGTATATAAATCTGAAATGCACGATAAAATGTTTAAATTATTAGAATCGTCAATTAATAACTAAATCTTATCAACTTTATCTACTTTATCAATATTTTGTAAAGAAGTTGTCACTATAGCGTAAGCCAGTCACTCAATAAATCACTATGAAATGTTGCTTGTACAAATAAAGCGTGATATGCCTGTTTATCAGTAATTAAATACATATTGATTTTTTTCGGTTTATTTTAACAAATGTTTAACAAATATATGTAGAAAAACCTTCGAAGCACCGATCAAAGACCTCGCGTCGCGCCGTAATGATTAATTATGGTTAGTAATGATTGGACGTGGCAACGAATATGCATACGAGTGTGTGTATATGTGTATCATGTGGATCTCTTATGGATCTATGAAAAATAAGAAAACTCGGAATTGGCAAAAAGAAAAGCAATTTTCAACGAGTGGTTAGACAATTTTCATGTTATCGCTTCATTTCTCTTCTTTAGTTTCTTTATTAAACTTCTGACAATTTCTGCTATATTTGGTTAAAATATTTTTAGTAAAATATACTTATATTTGGTAAAATGTTTTTGCGAATGTTTCAAAAACTGAAGCTAAGCGGCGGTAATATATATAGGGAAAAGTTTAGGATGTTGACTTTAATAATATATTTTAGGATTATTAAAATCCGTGTGGTCGTTCGCTAGATTCTCTGGATATTTTTAATTTCCATTGAGATATTGTATTGTTCTTGTTTAATCATATACAGGATATTCTAAATTTAAATGTCAAAACTTCGGAAGCATACAGAGAATTGATAAACTAACAATAAGAAAAAATTAAAAATTTATTCATTTTTGCTTTATTTTGGAAGTTTTACTCCATTTCTGAAGTTTCGACGTTTAAATTATTTGAATATTTGAAATCTCAGTTAATGCAATATATTTATATAGAGATATATTATCTTATATTAGGTAGCTATGTATATAATTGAGGGTTTCGATATACCTATCAGAGTAAATGTTATGTCGAACAGGATTATTTGAGGAAACTAAAACAGGTATGGTATATTTGGACCTTAATTTGTTTCTTTAGTCCATTAGTGAGATTAAACTGACTTTATTAAGGATAGCATTTGTGGGACTAGTACGAAAAGCTTCTGTTGCAATTCGTGCTTCGAAATTACGAATGGGTTCCAATATTTTCAACAGTCGAGAACTGTCATATATAATTGAATCATATTCAATTTTAGAAAGTAGGTGTGTGTAGGTTAACAATGTGTTTTTTATTTAATTCACTTACAATTGGTAGCAGAGCGCGGTTGTGGAAAGAAAAAGAAAATAAAAATCTCGAGAAGTTTCGAGTGAATTATTTTTTTTAACATGTCTGATCCATGGAACGTTACGACCGTCGAACACTCGACGACAAAAATTATTTCCTATGGAGTGAGAAGGTTGAAGGCATTTTACGTTCGAAGAAATTATGAAAAAAGGTGATAAGTGTTAAACCGAGAGAGAAATCAGTAGAGAGAGATACGAAATACGAGAAAAAACTGAAAGAATAGAATGATTGGGATGACGATAATTACACAGCAAGATCGGTAATGATTAACACTATGAGTAGGGCTTAAATATTAAAATACAGCAGTGAAAAAAATGCCGGTAAATTATGGACAAGGATAAAATTAGATATGGCGGCTGAAAGCGAAGAAGAAAAGACGAGATCGCTTAACGAACTAACGAATTTAAAAATGGAGAAAAATGAAACCGTCGACGTGTTCATAAACAGAGCAGAAGCGTTAGCAAATCAATGTATACAGCTAGGAAAAAATATCGAACAATTTGAAATGTATATTTTGAGAGGACTTCGACCAGAATACGATTCAAGTGTTCGAGTCTTGGAAATTCAAAAGAACATATCGATAAACGATATTAGATTTGCCGTGAAACAGGAACAAAGAAGAAAAATGAGAAAAGTAGAAGGAAGATCATTTAAAAACCACGAATTAATACGAAAAGTAAAGGAAAGGTCTAAAAATGATATTTGCTGTTTTAAGTGCGGAATGAGAGAACACATGGCTGTGGAATGCAGTAGAAACCAACGCTGTTTTAATTGTCGAGGTTACAACCACATTGCTGCAAATTGTCGGAAATCAGAACAAAATATACCACAACGAAAAGAGGACGAGCAGGAAATTTTCAACGGGAAATTCAAGGAAAATATACGAGACAAAACTTAAGAAGAGAAATGTTGAAATCTCAATGAGAACCAGTGATGAAGCAGTAATGAAAGTAAACGAAATTTCAACAAAAATGGGACTGCATGATGCGAGTAAGAATCATGAGAGAGGAAAGGGTGAGTGTGAGAATGAGAGATATCATTTATGACTACTAGATTCTGGATCTCTACTAGTCATATGACTCAGAATGAATTTATGTGTAATGATATGATTGAAGAGAAAAGGTAAATCAGTCTCGCGGACAAAAATGGTAAAATATTAATATCTAAAGGTATTAGCGATGTCATTGTGAAACAATCCAGTAAAAGTAATATACGATTAAAAAATGTTTTATGTGTACCAGATTTAAACTCAAATCTTCTTTCAGTTGCAAAAATAACAGATCGATACGATGTAAATTTTAATAAATTTGGAGCGTTAGTATATAAAGAGCCTGACGACATAAAAATGACTACGGTAATGAGAGAGCTGCAGCAGCATCAACAGAAGAATACATATGACACAAGAGAATGTGTCACGCACATAAAGAAATAATCAACCAAATGAAGAGAGAGAACTTGGTATTAGGGATAACCGGCGATTGGAAAAATAAGTGCGAATCATGCATAGAAGGGAAGGCATGTAAAAAATCTCATCGAAGATTAAAAGGAATAAGAACAAAATAAATTATGGAATTGTAGCATACCGATTTGATAGGTCCGATTAAATCATCGACACATGGTAACAAAAATTACATTTTAACAGTAATGAATGATTTTTCTAGAATGGTATTTATACGATTATTGAATGAAAAAAGTGAAGCTGCGGAAGAAATTAAAAGATTGGTCACTATCAAGGAAAATCAAACTGCAGTAAATTTAAAAAGAATAAGATCTGATAATGGTGGCGAATTTTTAGGAAAAACATTAAAAAACTGGGTCGAAGAGAAAGACATTGTACATGAATTGAGTCCGCCAATGACTCCACAATGCAACGGAGTAGCCGAGAGATACAATCGAACAATTATCGAAACTGTGAGAACAATGCTGACAGATGCAAGATTAGACTTGAGATTTTGGGGTGGAGTAGTAAGTACTGCTGTATATACACGAAACAGAATAAAATCACGGGTATATAGAAAAACTCCATATGAAGTCTGGTATCAAACGGACAACACATGAGAAGGTTCGGATGTATGGCATATGCACTAAGTAAAGGAGGAACAAGGAAAAAATTTGAATCGAAAACAAAAAGAGACATTTTTGTAGGATATAATGAAAATAAAACATATCGTATATATATACCCGAAACAAAAAAATATTGTATATGACTGATGTGAGATTTAATGAGAAGAAAGATGGATCGGATCTATTAAATTGTAAAAAAAAGGGAAAGAATGAAAATTCCAATCAAAATAATTTAATCGTGATTGGATTAAACCCGGAAGAAGAGGAAAATGAAGAATATAATGTTACAAAAATAAATGACAGAGAAGGAAATGAAATAAGCGAGAGAGAAGAAGGAAGAATGAGTGAAGGAGAAGACAGTAATTATGATGATGCGTAATGAAAATAGTAAGCGATGAAAACGTTACAGAAGAAATCAACATAGAACAGAAGAAACATAGACAACATAAAAGTAGATGAACCGACCACGAGTAGGAAGACCAAAAATATGACAAAAGAAATAATACAGGTAAAAAAATATACAAAAACAAGAGGATGAAAGGCTGGACAATGAAAGAGGTGTAAAAAGATCATCGAGAATTAAAGCAAAAAGAGCAATGAAATGTAGTGATGAAAAAATACCTGGGAATGTAACGGATGCAAAACGATCATTTGAATGGGCACATTGGAAAAAGGCGATGAATAACGAAATGGCATCATTAAGTTTGAGATTTGGTCAATCGTTCAAGAGAAAAAAAGGTAATAAGATGCAAATGGATTTTCTCTAAAACATTGATCCTATTAGGTTGAAAAAAACATACAAGGCACGACTGGTGGTTTTGGGATGTGCTCAGAGGCCCGGTTTCGATTATGAAGAGACATTTTTGCCTGCGAATCGAATGGAGACGGTAAGGTTATTATTCAGTTTATGTGCTGAGCATAAACAGAAACTAAAAGTATATGATGTAAAAACGGCTTTCTTACACGGACTGTTGGACGAAAAAATCTACATGGAAGTATCTGATGGTTTTGGAAATAATTCTGGACAAGTGTGTAAATTATAAAGAAGTATTTATGGATTAAAACAAGCGAGTTGTTGCTGAAATGCGTATTTAACTGATACTCTGTTAAAACCTTTTCACTGCTAAAGGCGTATCTATACGCTCTCACACGTCTATCAATATATACGCTGTAAATATACGCCCTTTACGGTTTTCTTACTGTAAAACTGTTTTACCAATTGCTTCAATATGGTATTTATCGACCTATGTAACATAGCAACTGTCTACCGGCATTTGTTTCAATACTGTTCAGTCAATTGTCTTCACATTGTGCAGTCTTCATTGTTGTTCAGAATTGTCTTCACAGAATCTCTACTATGCATAAAATGGCAGGATAAGAGAGAAATCTGGATATTGACCAGTTTGCATTACACTGATATGGTAGACACACAGAAGGTACCGAACAAAATTGCCGACACAAAAACCGACATGTGTTCAAGAATATAATCGTTTCATGGGAATTGTCGATAAGACTGATATGGTCATTAGTACCCTTGAATCAATAAGAAAAAGTTATAAGTGGTACAAAAAATTTTTTTCTCATTTATTAGATGTAAGTATTTGGAACTCATATGTTTTGTATAAATATGTATCAAGTAAAGAATTACCTTTCACGGAATTTCATTTAAAATTGATCCAACAAATATTTGGAAAATATCTACAAACTTCAAATATATATCAAGGGAAAAGGAATACTGATAATCTATTACGTCTTATTGAAAGGCATTTCCAATTAAATATTTTAATCCGGTTGCGGAAAGAAAAAATCAAGCGCGAAAGTGTGTGGTATGTACTAAACATAAAATCCGACGGAAAAGTAGATATCAATGCAAAGAATGCGAAGGTTTATGCGTTGATCCATGCTTCAGAATATATCACACATAAATTAATTATTAAATTGTTTCTACTATCTTTATTAGTTTATATTATCTTTGTTCTCATTGTGTTAAAATTGTCAAAATAAATTTGTTCTTCACTATCAATTTTGCATTTTTTTCACGAATTATTATTGAAGGAATGTGCAAATTAAGTAAATTAAAAATAGCTTAGAAAACCACTTAAAATAGATCAGATACTGGATATTTTTAACTTATTTGCAATTATGTATTTTTTCAACCTCTAAGAATAGTATCAAATCTCCAGACACTGTTTTGGTTAGTAGTAGACAATCAGTCGCAACGCTTAACAATAGAATATCGCGCCGTCCGTACTGATAGTTCGCTCCGAAAGTATGCCGCAGTGAAAAGGTTAAAAATTGGATTGCACAGTTGATCCATGTTTGTTTTATGTTAATGAAGGGAAACATTTTTTGTATTGCGGAGTACACGTGGATGATATGGTTGTGATAAATAGCACGGACTCGTTCGAAAAGAAATATATGAGAGAATTGAAGAAATTTATTGAACTAAAATAACTGGGCGAGGCTAAACGTGTTCTTGGAATGGAACTGGAACAAAAGGGTGGAAAAATATTCATCAGTCAAGGAGGTTATATAAAAGATCTATTAAGTTTATACGGAATGACTGACTGTAATGAAGTAAATGCTCCAATGGATACTAATCAAAAATTTAACGAAGAAGAAGAGGGCCAAATATGTGATGAAAAAAATTTATCAGGAGCTGCTAGGACGATTAATGTACTTGAGCGTCGCTACGAGACCAGATATAGCATATGCACTTAGTTGTTTGTCGCAATTTAGCAAATCTTCAAAAATGATGCATTTGGGTGCATTAAAACGAATTTTAAGATATTTAAAAAGAACAATTAATATAATATTATAGGATACAATATGGAAAAACGAGTTCGATAAAGGAATAAAATGCGAGACGGATGGGACAGTACCAAAGACACAAAATCATTTAGCGAACTACTCTTATACAGAAACGGAGATCTGATACATTGGAGATGTAAAAAACAGGAAACAGTTGCTTTGTCAACAACCGAAAGTGAGCTAGATTCGATGTTAGACGGGATGAAAGAATTGATTTGAATGAATGAGATATTGACCGAAATAGGTATGTGTGATGATACATATAAAGAATTAAAATGTGATAATTTAAATGCAGTAAAATTAGCAAATGGCGGTAATTTTAAAACGAGAACAAAGTTGTTGAATAGGAAATGTCATTTCATTAAAGAGAATGTAAAATATTATTCGATAAAAGTGATGCATGTTTCAAAAAGAAAAAATGTTGGCTGATTGTCTAACGAAAGCGTTGAATGGACTCACATTACTGAATATTGTAAAGAATTTTATATGTATCGAATAATGAATAAAACCAAGGGGGAAGAGTGTGGATTTGATTTTATGTTGTATGTGTGAAGATGCGTGAAAGTCGAGCGAAGGCGTGAGTGAGACAATTGTGGGACAATTGCGAGTGTGTTGCGTGATGCGTTTTTTGTTCAGAAGCGAACAGTAGAATATTCATTGCTAGTCTGAGATGAGAAGTGATATTGATCGGAGAGAAAGTGAATTCATAAGTGATAGTTATTATATACGTTATTAAACATATTAATTAACATTCACTCACAGTCACTTACAGTATGAACTGTAATTTTGATGCTGTAGCCAACAGCTATTAATTGTAATGAAATAATTTGACAATAATGATTTTTATAGGAGTTCGTTCGTATTAACGTTTTATTAGAAATTATTAATTTTGTAATGAAGTTTTTTATGAATTAAGCATATTATCACAGACATCCAGTTTTATTAAGATTCAGATAGTTTTATTCTCCCATAGCTATATCAAATACTTTTTCAATGTCAAGCTGACAGTAATTAAAAATTAAAACATCTTAGTTTCCAGTGTAAATTGGAGATTATCCACAGTTGAGTGATTTTGATGAACATGAAGAATGTTGCTACTTTCTAATTATTAAGAATTATCTCAATCTTTTATTAATCATTTTCTATAAAATTTTATACATACAATAAATAATTGAAATGGTCTGTAATTTTTTTTCTCAGATTCCAGAATGGGAATTATTATGCCATCTATTCAAAAAAGAGTTGTTCAGTCATGTAGCGTTATAAATATTAAAGAGATTTTTAAGTGCTTTAATAAATAATTGTTAGAGATATTATCTAAATCGGTACTTGAATTATTGCATATGTTGAAAACAGAAAACGTTCATAAATCGAAATTAAAAAAAGTTATTAAAAAAAGTCACAATATTGATAATTCTTGAAAACATGTTTTAACGTTATTTAAAAAATAACAATATTAAGTTTTTAACATTCTTATTAAATTATGTAAACAATTATTTTTTATTAGTTATTTTAATAAAGAATATGATTAAATTTTTAGACCGAATCTCTATTATAATTTTAGAATTTAATTATAAAAAGTAAAATCAAGATTAATTTTCGCAAACTGGAATTCTGAAAATTTTTTTAACACATATATATTGCATATATAAAAAAGTGTAATAATAATAACCAGTTGAAAAAGAGCTTAATAATTGATTTATAAAATCAATAATCAATTTAAATATGTAGAGAGATTACAGAGATTATAGTTAATAGGTCTATAGGTCTATAGGTCTTTTTCATAAATTGCAGTCCTGGATAAAAATTATTGTAATTTCGCGATAGATGTGATAGATGTATCAAATTCAATAGTAAATAAGTAGTAAGAGATTAACGTCTTTTAGCTCTTTCTATTTATTTACTTTTATTTTAAATTAATTTAAACTTAATTAATTAATTTTAAATATTTAATAGATTCATATATAGATAAGTATATAAATAAATTCTTTTCTATAATAACATTAAAAATTCTTTTCTCTATTGGTAGCGATTTAATTAATTTATTCATTATTTTAAATATAAAATTATTTTATTACATCTCGTTGTTTTATTTTATACATCGATACTTTTTATTTCATCTCCTTTTATTCACTTTATTTTATAACTGTTTAATTTTGGAAAATAAATAAATACACAAGTATTCTCTTATTTAATAAATGTATGAATATTTATGTCTTATTTGTAATAAATATATGAATATCTTTTTGTAATTAACATATGAATATTTATGTCTAATTTCATTTAGAGAAGTGACGGGAATTATTTTTCTTTCTTTCTTGGAATTTATAAGCAGTATTTGTTTACATAATAAACAGCAAATTGAAAATACTACTTTTGATTATGTCATTATTTATTAAGAACGTTATTTTTGAAACAAACATTTAAAATATCTTGTAATACTACTTAATACGATTATAAAATTTTTTTGTTTACATAAATAATGCTATTTAACCTGGGATTATCCACGTGAGTCTAGTGCAGGTACACGTAGGGGTCTAATATCTGAAGTACCCACGTGAGGTGCTCATGAACCTCCAGTGAAAAGTAATATTTACTGGTTACAATATACGACAATTTGAATATTTCATATTTTTTTATTGAAATTGAAACGATATGTGTTTAAAAGAAATTTTCTCTACTTGTGTGAGTCATAAGTTGCATAAGTACAAATATATAAATACGTATATTTTTGTTTATTATATGTATAATATAGAATATATATGCAAACATAAATACAAACAAATATAATCCAATATAATTTGAATCTAATAACACAAACAAATATAGTAATAGAATATACATAAATATACACAATATAAAATATAGAACAATGTAGTTGATGATGAAAAAACTTACAACCTAATTATCTGAGTATTCGTCGGTTTCATATTCCATATCCTTTTGTAAGCACGTTTCACAAATATTTTTCATGTGTTTTAGACACATTTTCTTGCAACATCTGCAACAATAGAACTTCGTTTTTATGTCATTTCTTCTTGGACAAATGGTGCATCTTGATTTTTTTTCTGACTGGCCAGTTTCATAAGTTTTAAAAGACTCCGGATCATCAATTCCAGAATATTTAGCTGCTTTGCTTCGAATTTCTCTTGGGATGCGAAAATCACATGATCGTTTTCGCAATTTTTCTAAAACTAGTGCCATTCCTATCTTTTGCAAGTATTTGTTTCTTTTTAAATTTGCTCTAGGCTTATTATTATTGTAAATAGTTTGGCTATTGATACCTGCAATATCTAATATTCTAAAAAATATTACAAGAGGCCAACGATTACTTTTTCTTGATGTTGAATATGTTCCGCAAAGTTCATCGACAGTATCAACCCCCACTTTTGTGTTATTGTAGAATGATATGATTTGTGGTTTTTGTTCTGTTCCATTCGATATACTAATTGAATTATCTTCTACGTGAAGTGTTGAAATAAGTAATACATTTCTATTTTTCTTTGGAATATATGAAACTATTGTTGCTTCGTCCTGGAAACCGAAAATGGATGATTTGGGTTCTCGATTTTTTGTTGTAACGAATTCTTTCGGTAGCTCTTTTTTGTTTTTCCGTATTGTACCAACATATGACAGTTTTTTGTCTAGTAGACATTTTGCAAGAGGAATACTTGAAAACCAGTTATCGCCAGTTACATTTCTTCCTGATCCTTCAATATGCTGCACTAATCGCATCACTACATCCAAAACTTTATTTGAAACTTTGTATCGTCCTTCAGGCTGGATACCTACATATATCTCCATTGAAAATGTGTACCTTGAATTTGCATCTGCTAGAGTAAATATTTTGATTCCATATTTTGCAGGCTTATTCGGGATGTATTGTCTAAATGAACATCTACCACGAAATGGCACAAGTTGCTCATCTATTGTGCAATATTCTGAAAGTAAATAACTTTCTTGGCAATTAGTAAGGAATATATCGAATACATCTCTAATAGCTGCAAGTTTGTCTAACTTCCTTCGATGATGTCTTGTTGTTACATCATCGAATCGAAGACAAGTCAGTAAAAGTGAAAAACGGTGGTAACTCATAGTAGTGCGAAATATGTCAACTCCCAACGCTTTCGTATCCCATAAATCTCTTATATTTTGATGTCCTGATCGAATAGAACCGGCTAAAAGTAAAAGACCTATTAGAGCTTTTATTTCCGTTTCATCCGTTCTATATGCATGTTTCTTGTTCGACGAATATAAATCTATTTTTATATTTGTGCATTCCGTAATTATTCTAATTATATTATCATCGATGAATATTGAAAAACATTCTAATGGCGTTTTGCACTTTTTTGCTTTATGTTTGTTTACTCCTAATAATTCAGGTACCGTGTTTAATCTGCATATTCTTACTCTCCCCTTTCTTGGCTCCATACGCCACTTAGTTATTTTATCCCTTCCTATATAATAGTTGACATAATCCTCATCGTCACTTGATACTGACATATCAGACATAGCAGATGCAGTATTATGATCTGAATCTTCACAGTTATCAGATTCTGAATCCGAATTGTCATCGTCAATAATTTCATCTTCTGAGCACACATCTTGCAGAACTTGACGTACTTGACGTTTATGCATATTTGTATGCTTCTCAAAATTCAATTTCCGTAACTTGTCACTGTCTAAACATGAATTAGACGTACATTTTCTACAACTTCTATAAAGCAAAAATGAAGAATCACTGAAATAAAAGCAAAATAAAATGTACGAATAAACTTACAGTACTGCGTAAACCTATGAAAAAGGTCGAAGAGGAAAACTGAAACGCTGAATGCAAACAACTCATCATGAAGCTAGACGAAACTAGAAAAGTAGTGTACCTGCACTAGATTTCCACGTGCGTAATCTCGGGTTAATACGTATATAATAATATAAAATTATATATATATATATATATATATATATATATATATTATATTATATAATTATTATATATAAGTATATAAAATAATATAAAATTAATGTTAAAAATATATTAAATATTTTGCGTAGACGGTTATCTTAAAATTATTGTATTTGAACTTTTACCAAAAATTTAAATGTAAGTTTTAAATTATAAATAGTGTCTTACCAAAAATGTAAAATGCCCAAGCAGCACGAACGTTGTGGGGACAATGTTTAGAGAAAGCAGAGCATAAGTCCAATATGTCTTCCAAACTTAAACGATTGTCTTTTTGTGAAGAAAATACTCGAAATATTGAATCACGAAATGGACTGCACTAGAATAAATTAATATTTTTACATATCATATATATTAATTTATTGCTATTATTAGTTTACATATCATATATATTAATTTATTGCTACTATTAGTTTACATATCATATATATTAATTTATTGCTATTATTAGTGTATATGTATGTTCATTATAACAAAGAAAATATTATAAAAAAGAAAAGATTGTATTATTTAAGGCAGTATTTACTCGTGGTTAAGAATTCCACTCACGTGTATATTATAAAATAGTAACTTCAACTTTTTTCGACATAATGTCAAAATATTTCAAATAAAGAAATCTATTATTTATAAAATATTTCATTATTAAAAAGATAAATATTTCCTTCAAATCTTTTTTCCATTTTTTTTTTTATTTTTTTATACTGTTATGCAAAGTTTATGTTCCGTTAAATTGTTATATATAAAATGTCCGATTTAATGATTAAGTTTAGTGACTAAAATCCTTAATTATTCAGAATTTAATAACTAAAAGCACTGTCGAATAATATTTATTAATAATCAATTTAAAGCTAATAAAGAATGTCATAATTCGATTAATATTACAATCAAGAAAAATGCAAAATGATTGAAAATTAAAAGTTTTATGAACAATTCATTTCATTTGTGATGACCTAATGCGTACCGCGCTCTTGCAAAAAAAGTGACACGACGAAAATGTATATTTTTCAGAACAGGCGAAAAACTGGTTTTGAACAGAATTAGATATTAATTTGATAATTAAAGAGACGTAATTCAAAGTAATGCATTTCTTATCTTATCAATAATGAAAGTTCATAATAAGAGTTAGAACAAAATTCATAAATGTAGTAATGAATCAGGAAGATATAACGATATAATTCTTTTTTAAATAATTTAATAGAAAATTAATAAATAGAAAGTAACAATTAACTTACTTGTATCTGTGGTAATAAACTGTCAATTTCATCAGTGGTGAAACGATGTTGAATATTTTCACGAAGTTTCCCCGGATTTACATTGTTAAGTAACTTAATAATGCTGAAGAAGTGAATTTGGAATTTTAGACACAAACTTTAATGAAAATATCAAATGTTTGTTTAAATTCTCTTTTTTTAAATAATATTACTAATGTAAATTGTGATATTGAAACATTAATATAACTTTAATGTATGATTCTTAGTATATAATTCTATATGTAATCACAATTATAGACATTAAAGAGACAAAAACATTTAAATAAAAAATTATTAAAAGTCTTTTACAATAATAAAACTTTTAAATTACTGCACTATGTAATAACAAAACCTATATATTTTTACAAATTACTCACTACTGTATTTCACTTTTTCTTAAATATGTTAATTCCGCGTAAGCAACTACTGTTTCTTCATCAAGAATATGGTCAGTTGACGAAAAATTTCCCATAATAATATACGAATATCAACGAATTCGAGCGAGTTAATATACTGTCAACTGTAACTGTACTGCTATCTATTATCAATGCATCGATAAAGTGTTATCTTTTTTCAAATGTTATCTCTTCTCTCGGAAGTATCACAATCAGTAAAATTTCAAATAAAATGATAACTTTATGCAATATAATATTCTATATTTTATACTAGTTGCAATAAAAACCATAGCCGAACGCAAATTGAGACAAGGTCTGTGGTGATGTGCAATTGTCTAATGTCATTGTCGATAAAAACTGTTGTCGGGCAAAGTCACTGTTGGGCAAATCTGGAGTCGATGAAATATTGTCGGTGAAAACAAGTGTTGGAGAATTCTGTGTCGATGATTTCAATGTGACCCGATATTAAGACATTTCAAATTTGTAGCTTATTGTTTCGCACATGGAAGATAAGGAAGGAATATTCCTATATTTATGTATACAAAGCAATATTCCTATATTTATGTTTAACTAACACTATATATAGAATGATAAAAATTAGCACTTGAATATCTGCGTTGTTTTCGGAAATATAAAAAAACTTTAGCCACAAAAGTTTTTCAGTATAGAAAAAGCTATAATGTGATAGTAGTAATTTTTTTTGTAACTAGTAGAGTTTCGAAAATTTCAAAGCCACTTTTTTAAATGGAATCACTTCATTTTTGAATTCATTAGTCAATACCTCCTAAATATATATAATATATAATGTCAAAAAATTATTAATTCAGGAGATATATTTTAATTTATCATTTGAAAATTTATCATTTGAAAGACGAGGAAATACAGGAACAGTATTCTTGTATTATTTTTGTTTTTTATGCAATAGATTTTATAAAATAAAAGTTAAAATATTTCTTAAAATAATAATTTTTCGATATACGCATAACTTTTTTTTTATAGAGAATATCGAGCTGTATTAATTTATTTTATTTCAAAAAATGAACGTGATTTTGAATTCTCATTAGCTACAAAAAATTACTACTATATTATAATATTTTCTTTGGATACTGGACAACTATTGTTAATAAAGTTTTTTTATATCTCCAAATATAACAGAGATATTCAAGCCTTAATTCTTATCGGATACTAGTTGACAGCCCGCATACTAGTTGACAAAGTTAAAATGTCTGTTATACTAAAGAAGCAATTATAAATGTACATAACTATCTTCATATTTTTATGTAAAAGTTAAAAAATGCATTGAGTCTTAATTTTTTTAAAAATATGCATATCTAGAACAGGCGCGTACATGGGATTAATGTTATTACTTTGATATTATAGATCCGTCCAGTTATGTTTGTATATTATCTCGAAGTTAAGCTTTAGTCTACATGTATTTCTTAATATTTTAAATATAAAAAACAAATTTGTTTACAAAAAGTTTTATATTGTTCAAAAGTTATAATCATGTTAAAAAAATAGATCAAAAAAAATTTTATTTCACAAGTGTACAGATTTCTTTATCATAGTCATCTATGTATTTATACACTTTACAATAAAACTACAAAATATTGTGTAAAATTATGTAAGTCTGTGTTATGAGAAATAACTTTTTCTATCTACACATATATATAGAATTAGTTACTTACGCAGTCATCGTTTAAATTTTAATACTTACTGAAATAACAATTGTATTTAAAAATGTACCGCAACAAAATTAATATGCATCATATTTTATTACGCATTATTAAAAAATTAATACATAACTCTATTTTTATTTTGTTTATATTATTATTATTATACTTTTACTTTTATTTTTTGTAACTTTTAACACTCTTTTAAAGAGATAAAGATTTATACCAATTTTTTATTGTTCTTTGTTTTATACATTTCCATTTCTTTTCTATTTTTAATTCCTCAATAGCATTAAATTATTTTTCTTTTGAATATACCTCTTTAATTAATATCCCCAACAATTTTCAATGATTTTTAGATTCGAAACGTCGTAGGCAAAATTTTGATTCTCAAAATAAATTTTTACTACTTTTGCATTTATATTTAAGTTACCATATTTAAGTTACATTGTATTTATATTTAAGTTACTATATTTGTATTACAATGTACTATAATTTTTATTTAATATTTTTTGTCTGTTAACTGATCTTTAATCAGAATGTTAATAAATTGAGTTACTAAATTAAAAAACATACATTAGTATTATTTTTAGTGGATATTATGTGATTTTTATGAAAATGATGCGTATTTTTTCTGTAAAATATAAAAATATTGTTTTGATTTATATCTATTTTTATAGAGACAAGAATATTTTGTGAAAATTTAAACTATAAAAATAATTATTAATAATATTAATAATAATTAATAAACATCTCCTGCTGAAATAAATTTTCTTATATTTCTACTGTCCCTACTATGTATTAGATCTCTTTTTAACGACAGCTTCTTTTTTCTATCCTCTTTCTGATGTAATTTTTATTGCATTATCAGTTATTAAATATAAGAAGAAACATTTAATATTCTTTTTTTAATAGTTCTTTATGCTGTAAATCTGCACAAATAAATTGAGGAAATCACGTTAAAGTTTCGAAATTAAAATTTCGAATTTTCAAACGAAAACATTGCAATGTTTAGCAGGCATTTAATTAGAAAATCGCAATTCATAGATGATGTCGAGTGGCCAATTTTTCAAATGCCTGATCAATGTTCAGTCTGTTCATCTACCGTTTTATACTTTTCTATATCGTAGCAGTCCATTAGCCTGTCCTAAAAGGAATGCATATTCATGAAATAATAAATAAGGGTAAAAGATTTATATTCAACGAGCGTACACACCGGGTACATAGAGCTTCAAGGATTCGCTTAGAATTAAGCAGCGTATACTGCAGCACGTAAATGATTAAACCGATTACACCTGGAATGCAGAGAATTTCGGTAGATGGGAAGAGGTTTAATTAGACCGTCAATGAGTGAGCTTACTGATTGGAAAACGGTCGTATCGCGCGATTTGTACGTTCGTCGAGAATGATGTACTTCAGCTCGAGGATTGGCTGCTATCGATTCGGTTAAACTTGTAAGGTACAATCAAATTGCTATTAATTCCTTTTTGTGATTATCGATTTAACGATGGTGTTACACGAAATATATTATCTTTATGAAGTTGATAAGTTGAAGTTATCTTCTAACAATAAAGAAGTGTTAAGGAAACTAGTTTTGAATTACATGTGTATCTTATTGTTAGTAATCATCAAAGCTATCTCTTTACGCATCGCAGTAAATAAATGCATGATCAGTTTCAAATTAAATATGAAAGTTTTATACATTGACTATTTTTTAAATATATTGATAAATATACATATGTATATATTTTTAAACATGTATTATAAATTGTTATAATAACTATCTCATAAGTAATAGAGTTACATGATTTTATAAAAGCAACTATTGAAATTTAGTGGATTTTGTATTTCTGAAAATATAATTGAAAAAAATAGGACCTGGGTAGAAAATTATTTTACATGCCAAAAATTATGAAAAGCACTTTTGGATATTTTATATATTCTTGTATATATTTTATATATTCTTGTATATATTTTTAAATTTCCTATAAATGCATAAAAATCTATAGCTTAATTATAATAAAATATAGGATAACCACTTATGTTACATGTCTGTTAAAATTAATATTTACAAATCGTTATTTAATCCCTTGATTGCTATTGACTGAATCGTTATTTAATCCATTGACTGTAAATAAGTTGTTTCATTTCTAAGGTCATATATCCCAGAATATGGTTCTAGCAACGTTCAATAATTATAGCCTTCATTAAAAGTCTGATATAGGATAACCAATGAATGAATATAAATGAGCAGAGATATATCTCTCTGTGAATGAACAAGATATACATATTTGAAGAAAATATCATTTCATCACATAGTTTCCAAAATATTCATTTACTTTCTATGATTAGTTAGCACAATATTATAATTATATTATTTTATAAAACTATGTAAGGAAATATAAAATTCTGTAAAAAAATATATGATGTGAATGTACTTTACAAAAAAAGAATTGATGAAATGATTATAGTCAAATCAAAAGAGAAGGGAAAAGTGCGGAACATTTAATACAAACATTTAATCACATTTGTCATAAATAAATTTTTCTTTTCTACTATAAATACAAAAATCATTCATGTTACCATGACAAGATATTGAATTCAAGAAAATCTTTTTTGGAGAATCCAAGCTTATTTAGTTTTTATAAATTCTTCAATTGCATTCTTCAATGATGTGATCGTTTTTTTTAATAGGGAAAGACACTCGGTGATTCTGAATTTCTTGACTAGAATCAATACGGGTATTTGTGTATTGATATTTACTGTTATCTAAATCATCCAACATGAACATTTATCAAAATCAACAAATTCTTAAAAATCTGTCGTATGTATTCAAAATCATCTCAATAATATTGAAATTTGTTAAATAAAAATTAGGTATTTATAATTTTTGGAACTATTTCATATTTACTAACATTTACTAATCTGTAAAATTCACGAAAATAAAGAAAAGATCTCGTTTTATATAGTATTTTTTTATATAGTTCGTATTTACATGATTTTTTCGTGATGCGTGATGCGCATTGATTATGAAGAGACTGTCCCTTCAACTTCAACGCAATGTTATTCTCCGACTGTCGGACAATGCTTAGGAGACGATCTGTATCGATCGGAGGTCGAACAACTTCTTCCCGGTAAGCGAACTGTCCTTTACTGATGTCAGACGATTTTTCTCCACTTCTGAGCCGATAGAAAATTGGAGAAGATTTCCTCGTTTCCCTTTCCATCGACTTCATATGTTTTTGGGGCCCAAACTAGCGCCAAATCGTTGACATCCATTCATGAATTCCGCACGGGATGCGTTTTATTTAAATATTTTCGGAAACTCAGGAGTTGGGTAAAAAATTAATCAGCGATTAACGATTAAATTTTTTTAATAATCTTTAATAACAATTAATGATTATATTCACTTTAATTGTTAATCATAAGTAATGATTAAATTATTATTTTAATTAATTTTTAATTGTGATGAACAATTAAATATCTTTTAATCGTTAATTGTTATTAACAAATATAACAATTAGATTGTTATTATTAATTAATTTCCTTCCAATTTTAATCGTCAATTGAATACTTCATTAACGAAATTCTTTCTGTAATGAAACATTATAAAATCTATAATATCTAAATTTCGAAACGGAATGGATATATCGATAAATCCAAGATTTAAATATTTTATAATATTTAGTAATAAGAATCTTATTTATTATATATATAACAAATCTTCTATGATAACAAATATTACAATTAATATCAATTTTACTAACTTTCTCATAGTAAATTTTGGATTTACTGTTTTTAGTATATCTAAAGTTCAACAGAACTACGAAAGAAGTTCGTACATCAGGTTTTGAGGGATCGTTTTAAAGAGGAAAGTTCATTCTTCAGATTCAGTTATGAACAAAATTTTCTAGTATCGGCAGAGGCATTTGAATTTGGAAAATTATTTTGAATTTGAAAAAATTTTTGAGAAGAAGACATCTTCGCTTTTCACTTCCTATTAATGTAGAAATGCTTTTGAAGAAAAGCAAATAAATATTCTGAAAATAGTGACTTTGTATTTTAAAATAAACCCAGATCGATTGCTGTACGATGTCATTTTTTTGTTCACAAAGCTATAACAAAGCAAGTATATGCAATTTTTAACGAAAATTTAAGTATTCGGAAACTTATAAACGGGATTGTATATGTGAGATTATTTTCAACACTACATATTGTTTTTCTAATACCACATATTGGGTTGTGTTTGAATTAAAGTAGTTTAACCTTACGACGGCCAGCATCTCAAATCGTTCCCACTCTGCCTGTTTCGAATAATTACTTACTTCCATTTCCAAATCTTTTCGCAAAGTTTTAGATGTTACCTCCAAAATTTCAGCCAAATCGGAAGTGACACGTTCTTTTGGAAATTTTCCGAGAAATAACATATTTAACAACATATTTCTACATCAATAAAATTGGCGAAGAGTTCTCTTTTCTACATAATTATCGAAATTCCGTATAAAAAATCTTTTTATAAAGTCTTTATAAACACTCTAAAATTTCGAATGGCATTTCACATTGCCAGAAAAAAGAAAATGTTAATACTAAATCTTAAAACTACATGATACATACAGACGTTTATATGTATAATAAAAATAAAGCATAAAAATTTTCTTTCATATTTTTTCTTGTATCGATAGTATTTTAAATGCATACTAATAGATGTCATACACATACGATACGATAAATCAAATTCAATTTGACACGCGTCAAAGAGAAATATTAAAAATGAAGTTATTTCGTGACTTCATTTTTTTTTAATGTTAAAATCAAAGGCAATATAGATCAGCTTATCGGCTGAATAGGGACGATTGAAATTGAAAAACGGTACAACTATTATGGAGTAATATGCATAACTTACTTCTTTAAACCTTAAATCTTCGTCACTGGAGTACGCCAGGTTGAATATAATTTATGGCGATCGCACTCGCACTGCGCACATCTTTGGCGTGAATCAAAATGAATGTTAGTGACAGAAAAGAATATAAAGAAAGATTTCTTAAGATACTTTAGTTAAGTATATCGATAGGGACAAGGGAAATATAATAATTTCAAATTAATGTTTTTTGATGTACAAATACCGAATTATTATATAAACAAAGGAAGATCCTATATAAACATTTTAATAAACCTTATGTTGAAAGTGCAATGATGAACTTATCAATAAGTTTTATTACGTTTATTTTTATCAGAAAAAGCGAGCATTTTTATTTTTACCCAATTTCTTACTCATACTCAAAACATATATCTTCTGGAGTATATTATGAAAGTAATTACGACCCTTAGAAAGTTGAGAATCTTAATACGTTAAATATCGTGTCGGTCATTGGTGACAGTAATCTTTCCATTTAGACCGCGTCGATAGTATTATATTTTTTTCATAACAATTTTTATTAAATTTTCTGACTTAGGAAGCTAGTATAATCGTACTGTAATCTTGCGTTTTGTTTATCGCGAAACTGTATCGAATGGTATAAACGGAAAGGCAAACAAAATATGCACGGCACTTAACATGTTAATTAAACTATAAGACTTTGGTTGAAATATTATTTGTATACTGTCATTATTATTTATATTGTATATTTGTATACTCCCATAAGAATTTATCTGTATAAATATTGTATACTGTATAAATATTGTATATTGTATTTAATTTTCTACTTATTGAGTTTGTACTTATTTACTAAACGTACTTACTTATTAAATTTATCAAAGTCAAAATTGTAGTTTGTCTTACCGAGCATTTACTCATAGTAATCATAGTTAAATCTATTTGATACTTTATGTATATTGTTAATAATGATCACTCAAAATATTTTTAGGTGCAATGTATTAATTTAAAAGCATTTTGGCCAGTTTGGGGAATTTTTATAATAGATAAGAATTTTTTTAATTTTGTTGTTCATAAATATAATGAACATATAATTAATAATATATAATCAATAGGTGTAATTAACAAAGTATAATCATGTAATGCATAATAAAATGTATAAATGTAAAAAATTAAACAATCGAATTCTAATAATTTAGAAAGAAGATAAATAATCGAGAAAATAAAAATTTATTTGCAATAAAACATAATTAATTGAATCTTATTTTTAAAAAATGCAAAAGGAACAAATATTTCTTTGATATAATTATATAAATTTGTAATTACAATTTGTATTTATAATTTGTAAAATTAAAAAAATTACTCGATGAACATTATGTATTTAAAAATAAATCTTTTCATAGGTCTTTTTGATTTTTTTGAAATAGAATCACATACTCCAATAGATAAATCACATTTTTTAAAAAATATTATCAGGAACAAGGGATGAAATGATTATTGCACAAGTAATAAAATGATTTTTTAATGTATTTTAATAGCAACTTTAATACAATTATTTACAAAACGATATTTTTGTTACAGTTTTTTACATTTTTTTAAATTCATATTTCGTGTTTCATGTATAATACATTATGATTGTTCTTAAAAACTATTTTTTTAGACGTAAAAATGATATTTTATATTTCATACTTTCTTCTTAAAAATTTTACATCTCTATAAGAAAATAATCGATCCTCCGACATAAAAGGAATAGTTATAAAACATCGATATTATCAAAGTACATTCTGGTTTATTCTAATATTGTTTTGTGTATTCTATTTATGTCATTGTTTAATAAAATAAATGAGATAATATTGCTACTTCACTGTTCATGTTGGCTGTCATCCTGTTGTTTCGCGTTTCATATAATTTTCAGACAGTTTATGCACATATATTTCATTCCGTCATACAACCTACGTTTTATTGTTAATTGCTCTCGTGTTATCTTTTCAATTAAATCCTACGAATTTCAAATTTAATTAAGTAATTTTATTTTACAGTAAATATTCCATTTCATCTCATAATTTAATTCCCTATTTTATGACATTTGTTATATCATACATAGGTTTATTCATGAAAACATTGCAAATATTATTTGTATGTGCACAAATTTACAGAATAATTTTCACAATGATTCTCAAGAACAATAAGAAATGCGAAAAAGTTCTAGAGAAGAAAGTTGATTGATATAAGATTTACTTTCTTTCGGACTTATTCTTTTTATATATTCGGACTTATTCTTTTATAACGCAACAATGCATCTAGGAAATTCAGATACAACTATTTAAATGAAATCATGTATTTTTTTGTATATTAATCGATATATCTCGATATTTTTTGTAAAAAGATATTGATTTATATATGTTGAAAAATTAATAATTTATGAGATACTTTAATGTTTAACTTTAATTTTATGCATGAAAGGCAAATGTAAATATTAGAACATTGCGGTTTGTTCATCTTTCGTAGAAGTTAAAATAATTATTTATTGACATATATACATAGGTTAACACTTTTTTTATAGAAAATGTCAAGCTTCATGAATTAATATATAAAAAAATGTATGATTCTACTTAAAAAAAGTTACATCTATATTTTCCGGTTGCATCGTTGCATTTAATAAAACATAAGCAGAAAAATTTTCTCCTTTACAACTTTACTTACAACTATTTTGTATCTCCTATTTTTGAAACATTTGTTACAGTTGCAAGAATCATGCTGTTATTTTGTATACGAGTTTAGTTGTGGAATAGAGAACATTTTCGTCTACTAAAAAATAGTTAATAATCATCTACTAAAATATAGTTAATATATAATATAAATAATATAATATATAATATAAAAATAGTTAATAATAATGATATTCGCTTTAAGTTGCTGTTAAACTGATAATGTTAGTGTGACTAACAATGAATCATTATGAATAACAATTTTATCTACCAACGAGTAAAAATTATTGTTGTTGAAACTTTAGATAATAACAAGCATAAATTATAAGTACAAAATAAAAAATATCCAACTGAGTAAGATTAAATTTGTAAATTTTTCTATCTTATTCATTTAAGTGATTTAATTTGACTTTTCTAGTCTCTTTTTAATTTTGTGGAAAAAATTTGGAGGAAACTTTAAAAATTTCATAATTTTAAGCACTCAAGAAAATCACTCAATTATCAAAGATTATATCTGTGTTAATGTCATAGATGTTTGCATAAAGCAATACCATTTATACCGTATTTCTTCGGTTATTAACGGCTTAAGGTTATCGTCTATTTAACAACAGATTATAAGATTAACAAAGCTCAATTATCTATGCAATGTTGTTTGTAACCCAACACTTGTAAGCATACCATATTGACACTACTGTATTAGCATCATATCAGTGCGCATATAAACAAAAGAGAATAGCAGAGCAGTAATATTGTAAAACAAGATATACATTTAGCATTGAAAAAATATAATATATAATAAATATAATATAAATAAAATAATATAAAATTTAATAAATATAATATAAATAAGTCAGAAAAAACCAATATTTTTCATGAAATTTCCAAAATCGATTTTATTTATAGCTTCAATAAAAAAATTTTAATTTTTCTTTTCAACTCATTTCTACATGTAGACTCATCTTCTTTCAGTATGTACCAAATCAATGATACTCTGACAATAATAAATGTAATAATACAATATATAATATAATATAATATAAAAATATAATATAAATAAAGTATTCAGTACTGAAGAAATGGATATTAAAAATAAAGATAATGATAAAATATTGTCTGATGAAAGGAAAACATTGAAGAAGAATTTACAAAGAACGATTAAGTATGAATTTCACACTTTATACACAGCTTTGTCATTTTACGACAAACAACGACAGCTTTATTGTTATCACTATATAAAAATGGATACTGATAAACTAATCTCATTAATAATTTGTGGAATTAATTTATTGCGTGAAAGATAAGAACATTATCAATTATCAGTGAATAAGCATCTCATTGCCATATTACAAGCAGCATATAATCGACATGTGATCATCACCTGATTATCAAAATACTCATGACGAGAATATCACTACTGTCGACAGAATACAGGATAGAATGAAAAAGCAAATTGCATCATAATTTTTAAAATATAAATACAAATCATTGAAACACGTCAGTGACATTAAAGATACTATAACAATAGAATTGAGGAAATCACAATTTTTGTAAGATTATTTGAGAAAACAAAGCGAATGAAAGTGTAAAATTTATCGTGTTTCTCTATAAAACCACAAAATATAAAAGTATTGTGTTGAAAAATTGCAAAAACAAATCAGAAATCAAAAGAATCTCATTCACTTATCAAAACAATCAGTTTATGATACATCTATATTTTTGTTCTTTCGTTTTAATTGTAATGAATATCTGTTAAAGTGTCGAAAAATAAGATTCATATTTAACAATTAATATTGTAAAATCTATTATATACTTCAACAAAATTTTAAATGACTCTTTTTTATTTGAATCAGTACTTTGAATTTTCTTCTGAATATTCGATTTGTTTGTTCGTTGGAAGTAGAACATACATATATGTACAAAGTATTATAGAATTGATATCATGAATGACCGGCAAAACTCAGAACTATTCATTGCGCTAATTTTCCATACACGCTGCTGTTTCAAACGATTATCAGACAGTAAACGCAACAAAATGCTAGCGATGATAATTGAAGGGGGTAAAAGGATAAGCTCGAAAACCGGCCAATAATTATTACACGACTCTACGAAGCGGTTATTGTCCTAAATTGGGGGTCGCTTTGCGGATAATGGCTGTGCTCGAGAGGTCATGTGAGCCTGACGTTCCAGCATGTCAACAGCAACTATGCATCATCGGATGTCTGGCGCACGTAAACGCCTGTTCCCTTCCTACGTTGTTTCTCTCTCCTTCCTTTTCTCTCGCTTCTCTCTCACCTCACGATTATGCTTCCACCATTTATCTATTTCGCATTCTAGCTTTGCATCCCATTTCATTTCACCTTTGATCCCTTTATGAATTCTAAATCGAATTTCGTATCTTCTTAACATTATCTTTCTTGATTCATTTCATTTTTAACGTCTAATGTACACTCCTCCTTTTCCGTTACTTTTTATCTTCCACTTTGGTTACTATTATTTCTTTACACTTTTCCTTTCTTCCTCTTGGTTCTATTTTGAACATTACATAGTTTTATACCTTACCGTTTGATGAAAGAGACCTCGTGCAAGACTATATTGATTATTTTTCCATGTTCAATTTTCCTCGTAGTATTTGTAAACTACTTCATTTAAAAATATCGATACAGGTTCTTACTTTTAGTACAAGCTTAGGATGACATTTCAAAAAATCAATTGTCTTCTCTACTTAAACATACGTTTTAATGTTTCTTTAAATATTAAAAGAAGTAAATATACAGAGAAAAAATTTTTTTAAGGTTTAGTTATTACAATTAGTTAAATCATTAAATAATAATAATTCTCTTATTTCTCTTATTTCTCTTTATGTTTATTCATGTTTTATTGTATTAATATCGTATTATTGTATTGTATTAATAGAATTAATTAATATAGAGAAAATATTTGAAGAATTTTTAAACAATTGTACAACAACCACCTTCTAGTTATGTATGAACTATATTTCAGATTGTTGGTAGAAAACTTGAAGCTTTATTCATTTTATCGTCGACCAGGATTTGATTGTCAGTCAAAAATTTCATTCCATTTCACGTAATTATTATTTCACCTGAATTAAAAATATTAAATTTAAGATCGTTAGTGAATAGTACACGTTTCCAAAAATTAAAAACTTTGTGCACTTTCTTGCAAATTCACTCTCTTTTCTTCTATTTTGTAAACTCGCATGTGACTTCATTCAAGCAAATTGTACCGTGATAATTATTTGTTCTTTGTATTTTTCTAGTAATTGAATCATTCATTTTTTTTTATATAAGTATCTATTAATGTTTCATGACAATTTAGAAGCATTAATTTATGGATTATCTTTAATTTTTTTTTTTCGTCGCTCGTTTCACAATCCCAATTTTGAAAATTTTGAAAATTTTTAATTTATCAGACAAATATCAATTAGAAAAAAGGAAAATAATTTTCTCCGAGGACTAATAGTTCTTGCTTTTATCCGCAGCTTTCATTGGATTAGTTACGAGTTCGATATGTTCCCTTGTGAGCCAATGTCCGACAGAAATTCAATGTCTAATGAAGTCCAAATGAGAATCTGTCTTTCTGAGCCAATTTAAGAAAGTATTTTTATATCAAAATCTGATGATTCAATGCACGGAATTTAAGTTTGTATTTTTTGTCAATAATTTAAAATATGTGATTAGTATTTGTAATGGATATATAAAGAACCAATTAAATAAAAAACGAAAATATTAGTAAAATATATCTTTATAAATAATATTTTTTTGAGTCACACTAACTTACATTTTCGGTTTCAGTTGAAAATAAAATAATTAAGAGTAAATTTTCTGTGCAAATGTAATGGAAGTTTTTTACAATTAATTTAGATATTAATATTCCTTTATTAATTTCCAGATATTCCTTAGTATACAATAATATTATAATTTCTTTTTTTATAATTATATAGAGACTATAAAAATTACAAATGATTTATTTAACTTTAATAGAAATCTAGTGTTAAATAACAAAATAAATTACAAGTCTTATATATTTTTCATATCAAAACATAATAAAAAATTAAAAAAATATTATCCTAGAATATTTTCGATTACTTTCAATTCTAAGCTTCAGAATCAGCTTCACAACATACAAATAAGAGTCTTAAGACATTCACAAACCAGATTTTTTAAACAGTTCGAAGTTTTTGGATTAAAGTTCTTCTTGGAATAAATTCTTCCCAACAACTGTTTGACAGCATAACTATCCAAACGTATTCAAAATTGGGTACTCGTTCCAAATCATCTACTTGACTATCTACTTCAATTGATTAACTGAATAATTAAAAAATGAAAAGAAGGAATTTTAAATTGCGTTAACTTGATATCCTGTGTCTCTGTTGATATTTTTTAGATTTTTTATAATTTTAGTTGATCTATGTATTTTTGGAAAAAGTTATTATATTTACTAAGATATCAAATTTTATTCAATTGTGATCTATAGTTATATAGTGCCCTACTATTATTAATTTGATGTCATATTCCTTGCTCCATTCAATTTCATCAATTTTCATAAATTTTTCTGTATATAAAAGATACTTATAACTTAAAACTTTATATAAAATATGTTATGACGATTTTGATCTTGTGTTTCTTCATGACTTTACCAATGTTATTTGATATACAATAGTGCTAACATATATATAGTGCTGATGTATTAGTATTGTTTTTAGAGTTATGTGTTTGATGTTGTATTTGTTTTCTGGTTAAGATTTTTCTGATATGCTCCAGTTTTTATATGTTTATAGCTCGGTTGATTAGAAAGCTTGTTTAGTATACAATATATGCTATAAATAATATACAATTAAGCATCTATTGTTTAAATCTGTTCAGTTTTCTAATCATTAAATTTTTGTTCGACACTAACTAATTAGAATACATCTCGAGTTTGTTTTTGTGGTTGAACGGATGGTTTGTGGTTTATGCTGTATCGGATTTCTTCTTTAATTATTGGTAATTTCAGGTCTCTGTGAATGGCTACATTCATAATGTACCAGAGAGCATTAATAAGTAAGCTTTGGATTGGAATCTTTATAGAATTTCTAGGAATTACTAGCAATTCCCCATAACGGTATTGCATAAATCCATACTAGTTTTAGGATAATTTGTTATATAATGATAATTAAGGTTTCTTGCCAATAATCCGGTATATTTTACATAATTTAAGACCCATCTTTCTCTTTTTGATTTTTATGTGTTTTGCCTACATTAACTGGACATTAGGAGTTTTCTCTTGTCGTGGCATGAATGATGATAGATTTTGTTTCATTGGCTTTTATTTGCTACATAATATATCTCTAATTTCTTTGTAAAATATTTTAGAAACTATTTTAAGATTTTGATTAATTGTTAATATCTCGATATTGGTGAATCTTCTCTTCCTCTATTATTAGTATCATATAAAACTTCTCTATCGCTACAAAATATAAAGACTCAATCTTTATTAAAATTAAACATTTATGTAAATTTATAAAAAAAAATTCTTTCCATACGTTCACGTTAAAATAGTGAACTTTGAAAGACAGATTTTATTTTTTTATTTATAAATTTATTTATTTTTTGAGCTTCCATTTCGAAAATGTAAATTCCATCATTCAGTACGCATAATTCATCATATAGCAATAGTTATAGAATAAAATAATTATAAGCTGTAAAAGAAACTAAATAATAAGAATACAAATTATTTAACAGAAAACGATTCAAAAATTTCGTATTTCAGTAAGTATAATATCTATTCTGGTTTTAATTAGACACTAGCATATGAGATATATTGGGTGCAATTAATTTCACTATTTATTAGTAGAGCTTAGATGTTTATATTCATTTAAATGCATTGAATATAGCTTCGAGTTCCAAAGTTCAATTCTAAATACTTTAAAACTGATACTATAGTGCAAGCCCTTAAAAGATAATTTCGTAACACTACTAACTGTGCAATTACAGCACTTATATTCGCCTAGTAATTATTTACTACTTCTAAACTATATTCCACAACAAGAGTTATTCTTTCCCTCGAAACTAATATTTACAAATATTTACTTTACCTATAAAAGTTCTTGCATACGATAGATTTTATAAGTTTAATAGAAATAATTCTCATGCAAAGTATTAATCTAAAAATGATCATATCTATAAATTTAAAGTGATTAAATGTTTTATTTTGAAATTATATAAATGTTTTATTTAAAATATTGTTATATTAAAATATCTTGAGTCTATCCTCTACGCGCTTATTAAATATAAAAATTGCGGAAAGATATATTTCAAGACACTAATTCAGAAAATTAAGAATTTTTCTTCACATAAAAAATTAACTACGTAGGAAGTAATACTTTCCGTATGAAAAATAATTATAGTATTAAATAAATAATTACATTGATTATACAGTAATAAAAATAAAGAATTTCGATTTTACTCGAGACAGAGTAAATAATTCAGATTTAAGACAATCCCGCATAATTCAAGACATGTAGTCTTAATAAATTTATTACTTGCATATATATCTATTCAAATGTACATTGTCGCATGTTTTATTCTACAAATAATGCTATTAATAATAACCTTTTACAAATTGAAATCATTATTTTACAATTAGATTTTACAATTCGAAATGATATTGATTTAATTTATAGATATATTGTAAAAACATTTAAGCATGTAACAGTTGTGAATTATTTGTTCATTAGAATTTATCTGTAAGGAATAATTGGTAGAAGGATCTTGAAAAGGCAATCATTTAAAAATGGAATGATTTTCTAAAATCATTTATATCTTATTTAATATCACTTTCTACAAATTACCTTCTAAAAATAAGATAATAAACAAACTAAACATAGCTATAATGTAATATGATTTAGTAATTGATGTGGAAAATTATTATAATGTATTATATATACACATAATGTAATATATATTGTTAGACTTAATGAAGAACTTGCATCGAAAATCTTACTCATTGTCAAATCGCAAATCAACATACATATGTAAATAGATGTTAGATAGATCATTTCTAAAATTAGATTATAAAACACCAATTAAAAGGAAAATAAAAGGAAATCATATAATAATAAACTTTGGCTTATTTTAAAGCTTATAACCTCATTGCTCAATTTATTCTAAGATATTTTTAGACTATGTAACAGATGACAAAGTAAAAACATTATTCTTCTTCAAAATGCTGTAAACTCTCATAATATACAAAAACATTGAAAAATTTTTTATGACTAAATTTTCATTGAATTTGAAGAATGAAGCATTTATAGTATTTTCGAGAATTTTATAGTATTTTTGAAGAATTTATAGCATTTTTGAGAAGAAAAGTTTCTTTACTTATCCACTCGCTACACTGATTTACATCATTTGTAATTGTAAAACCCAGTACATAGGGTATTTCATTAGAATCTACCAATCAAATGAGTTAATTTACTTGTTGATATTATTGATTTTTCAAGCGCTTTTCGTTTAGAATAGTATTTGATTTCAATACTATTGTACGTTATTATTATTAGCTATTAGATATCTATGTACATCAAAAAATTATTAAAAGTAACACACTTTTTTTAATAATTGGACAAAAATAAATTTGAATGTAAATTTTTTAAAAAATGTGTGGGTTGTTTTAAGAGTAACAAAAATTTAATAGTTAGAATGTTTTAAGAAAAACAAAACAAGACGCGTCATTTTATAAGATGAACGAAACTTCTCGCTAGTATACGCTGGAGAGAAAAAAATAATCCAAATAGAAACATTGCAATTCGTCCCTACTAAAAAAGTAATGTGCGTAAACTTTGCTACACAAGTGACAGTTTCAGTTTTCTAGAACTTTAAAAAGACATTACTGACTAACTAACTTCTATAATGTAAGCTTCTTTCTTTGGATGAACTAAATAAATATATTTATATTAAGAACATATCAAGAATTTCGTAGAAAAACCTTTTTTTCTGTCTATCTGTTTCAATATGTATCAATTTTATGATAATAATCAACAAATTAATACTAGAATTACCAAAGTGATCAAAATGACCAATTTACAATTTTCCATAGAAATTTTATATATTTATAACAGTATTTTTAAAGACTTTAAATATTTTTAGTAAAAATAGAAACTCGTGTTTTTTATTATATTGTAGATTTTTCCTGTTTCTTACACTTTAATTTTTCTGCTACAAATTTTATACTTTAGTCGTCAATCGTTCTAGCGTAAAAGCACAATTTATTACTACAATTATCTTATTAATTAAATTAAGCTATCATTAAGTTACATCTTAATTGACTCATTAATTATTGACTCTTATTTAGATATCACAGTATTCGAGAGATTACTGCTGTAATAGTCTAATTGTTTTTAATATAGGAAAGCAACTATTTTAGTTAATAGATATTTTATTTATTTAGGTATATATATTTTTGCATAAGGATTGGTGAAATTTAAAATCGCAGAAACGTTTTACATAATGAGTAAGTTATACTAATTTTATATGAAATATTGTATCACGAAAATATGCGAACACTTATATTGTATCACGAAAATCAAATGTCAAAGGAATCAAATTATGAAAAGTTCCCCTTTTATAAAAAAATACATTTTATTAGTAAAATTCAACTTTTTAGTAACAATTATACTACTTTATAGTACTATAAATTTATACTCTATAAAATTGTACTATAATTTTATAAATTATAATTAATTGTACTATAATTGTACTATAGTATTATACTGTACTATCTTGATTATAGATTTTGTTAAACAATACAAAATTTACTTCTACAATTTTTCTATCTTCAATAGGAATAATTATAATTCAGCTCAATTACTAGATTCATCCTATATAACGAAACATTTATATGTAATATTAATATGAATACAAAATTAAACTGTTTAATATTAAACTTCTGTATTAAATTTTATTATAATTTTTGAAATTATAAGTTCAAAATGTCATATTGAATTATTTTTAACGGCAAACAAATGAATTTGAAAATTTAAAAATATACATAAATATACATAAAGTAAAGAATGTACAGAACGAAGTAGGCCATCTGAATACCTCAATAGTTTTGAAAAAATGCATCACGCAAAATTTGCTTGGTATTGTGACATGCATGATAATGTTTTGATAAATGAACATTTGTAGGTAACTTTTTACATGTTTTTTAATAGGTCCATTATTTTTAATATTTATAAAAAAATATTACCTTATTTGTGTCGAAAAATCATAAAATTAGATATTTTAATTTTAAAATAAAGTTTAATTAAAAATTTTATAACAGACAAGGACAACATAAATACAAGAATATCAGTTACGTTTATCCTTGTTTCTCATACGATACATTTTTAAAATTATGATTTCATGCTTCAAAAATTATGATTTCACTTAAAAGAGCGAAGTCAATGTTTATATGTCCTGTATGTGTTCACCTAAAAAAAATTATTAATAACACAGATTATATACCCATTGACACTAAACAAGTTTACTCTGATGCATTTTTTTTTATCATCAATAACATTGAGGTACTCGAGTAGATTGCAAGTACTCATACCTCATTTTACATTGCGTAAATAATATTTACAATTACTTACATATTCTAGTTTTCTTAAATTAGCAACCTTTATAAAATGATAACTTATATATATATATATGTTTCGGCTCAATGGATCAAGCAACATGAATTTGATTCGTGCGCTTATATTTGGCGGATAGCGATCGTGTGGTAAAATATTGTGAAATTAATATGATTCCGATGGATGATCAAAGATCGCGATAAGTGGATTGTATATTTTGTGATAGATTCGCGTGGCTCGGACTTCGTATGCAATTGACTGACTAACTGACTATTTCACGCAGAAATATGACAGCCGAAATATGACAGGAAGACTGACTATAGCCTGATTTGTATTGAATGTATTGAGTAACGTACCCTTAACCCGGGATTACACACCTGGGGGTCTAGCGCAGATACATCCCGGCGACTAGACCCTCACGTGGGTAATCCCGGATTAATTTGATACGCACTATTGAGTAACGCACTCTTGTATAATTACGCACTATTTGAATTTAATGACGCACTGACTATCGTAATGATTGTAATGATTAATGCACTATATTGTATGTAATGACACACTCTTGTGTGATAATTAATCGCACTGACTTCTCAGCTGACGACCGATAAGCCTATCTTTACATTATGCTGGCCAATCACTTCGAATCGCGAGCCCTAACGTAATTCGAACATCGATAGGATGATCAATGCCAACCGTTTTTAGAAGATATTAAACATAACAGACACGTGGGTCAGCGGGGAAAAAAAATAAGCAATCGCGTCACAATAGCTGTGATAGAGTGTTGTAGACAGGACTTCTTGCCATCATAAAAAACGAGCGAGCCATTGCCCTTATCTAAAAATAGATAATAAATTCTTTTATGCGGACAAGAAGCTTAACATCCTTCGTACAAATAATTCTAATAACTAGAAGTATGAAAAATGGCCCAAACAACATACATATACATATATATACATACGTCGCTATTAAATTATATTATATAGAATATTTGCAGCATCTATATGTTTCGCATATTTTTTAATAACATATTAACAATTGCATATTTGTATGATATATTTATTTTACAAAATTCATTTTATCTTTAAGTTAAATGTCAAATACACCTATTAATATTATATTATATTATCTGGAAGATATCATAATCGCTGTTTAATAGATTTTTAAGTTTACAAAATAGTGATAAATATATAATCATTTAAAAAATAAGTAATAGAAAAATTATTAAATTGTTAAACATTTTAAAAGATTAGAATCAAAGAAAAATATTATATCTATATTACAAGCATAAATACGCAATAATATATTTGAAATTAACTCAATTCAAGTGAATAAAAAGAATAAATATTATCTTATTTTATTTAATTTATAATTTATATATTATACCATGTTTATATTCTTACATAAAATATCAATATTTCGTTTATTATTAAACTTGACTTCTACAATTTTTAGACACCGTATATAGTCTAGGTTGGAAATGTCAGACGTGTAAGATATTTGTTGCGAAATTAAATGATATCATAAAGAGAAATTCAAGGAAAATAGAGAGAATGACGTGTTCTGTAGCATAATGTGTAACCATTTTTCATATGAAATAGAAACTTTCATAAAAAATTTTTTGTTTTTCTCTTTCTACCTAGTGAATAGTGAAGATTTTGGATATTTAATCTGTAAATAAAATTTAATAATGTAAATTTAACAATAAATTAATATATTTAAAATTTAAAAAACTTACTTTACGTAGGTTTCAATATAATTGTGTCATTTTTACATCAATAATTTAACGCAAAAGTATTTTAAATGAAAATTGTATAAAATCTACAATTTTTTGAATTAATAATAACACGATGACTAATAACGTAAATAATATGATTGTAACAAAATTTCTGCAATAATTTCAGAGACATAAGTTCATTTTCTGTTGCACGTGTAATGTAATATCGTTGGAATGAAATTTCTGCATACAATAATAATATTATTCGATCCTGTAATTTTTAAATATCTTTTTTATTGATTTTTATTTTATTACCAGTTTTATAACAATTTAATACATTTACATCATCATATTTCTAATTTATAAAAAATAAATGCGTAAATTTATTTAAAGAATATTATATGAAATTTAATAGTAGTTTTAAAATATTATGTGTTTATCAAATATCATTTTGTACAATCAAACTTCAATTGTTTTTAAACGTAAATAAAGCATAGTTTTTTAAAATATCGTAAATTTAATCAAAGCAATATCCATATCATTCAATATTTTTCAACGACTATTTTATTTTAATATTCTAAATTTTTTATCAATAAGAATTATCAATTTTAGAATTCAAAAAATTTTAAAACGAAGCTTTCATCATTTTTTTTATTGATAAATTTTCTTAAAATAATTTGTAAATTTATTAAATGGAATAAAAAATGTTTTTAACTTTCTTCAAATACATACATATATGTTTATGGAAACTTTTAAGCTACTTTTTTCAAATTTAAATTCAGATGAGAAAATCACGTGCAGATCGAATATTTCATATTTTTATTATTAATCTTCGTTCTATGATTTATAGTGAATCTCTCTTTCTTTAAGTTATAATTAAGTGTAGGACAAAATTTAATTAGTATTGGTGTACCGAAATCAAATTTTAAGAAAATAACATTTCATAAGCATGAATCTAATATATACATATTGCTGTGTTATAAATTTTGATAATAACACATATATCAAGAATTCAGAATAAAGCTGGCTTTCTTTTAAAGCCAAATTGCAATGAGAGAAATGAAACAAAGTATCATATATTTAAATTGTATATATACATGTAATATACCATGTAGAAAATTCTACAAACTTTAGTATAAAAGTAGTATATAAAAGTAGGCTTTTAAATGTTTCCTATCTGTTCTTTATTTGTGATTTTACCGGATTTATAGATTTTCTGAAATCCCTGGAATGTATTTTGACCTATATGTTATGCGATACGTGCGACATTATTTAAAGTGAATTTAGAAAGAAAAGGCTGTTAAAATTGAAACTCGATTTTTTCAAAAACAGGAAATAAAAAATAAATTTATTGTATAATATTGTGTGAAAACATTGTTGAACAAGTAAAAAAAGAAAAAAAGAAAAAATTCATACTTTCACTTTTAGGAAGCTATTATTTTCAATATTTCATATTTTCAATAAAGTTAATCTACAATTTTTCATATATTTATAATCAATTGTTATCACATTAATAATAAAAATGTAAAATTTATCAGTAGTTCTCTTGACAAATAAGTTTATAAACTCATAAAGTTTAAAGACAAATGTAAAAAAGTTCTTCTTCAAAGTCTAAATTGTGATTTAACTAAATTTAAAAATTTTTAAAGTTTTACATTCTATTATTGATTATATATGTATCTGTGATAATTATCTGTATGTATCTGTAATAATTATCAGTTTCAGCATATGTGAAAAGTGTATGAGGAATATATTTAATTTAATTTAATATAATTTAATTTCTTTAATTTAATTTAATTATATTTAATTTCTTTTGATCTATCATACTCGATAAATACCGAATAAAACAGATGTAAGACATTTCATATAAATCAATATATATTTCTATCGACAATTCAGTAAATTATTATTTATTATAAGTTTTATGAATTAACATGCGAATGTGTAATGTTTAGTGGGTATCTTTTTTATTTCCTATCAATACATATATTTTTTGACACTATAATTATTAAAATTAAAATGAATTAAAAGGTTTTAGATTCCTTGTTTTCTGCAATTTTCAGATATATACTAAATACTTCTGACGAAACTAATGTTGATTTTTATTAATCCTTTATAACATCATGTACTCGAGAGTTATATGTTTCTTTATTCAAATTTTGAAAACATTTATTATTCTACTATTGTATTTTATCAATACGTCATTACAAAAATATCAGATGAATTATTTCTAACAATTATTAGTCCCTAGATTTTAAATTGATGTAAATAACTATAATCAACTAATAATCTTCTTGTTTTGTAAGTAAACGTTATTAAAGTTAAAGTACTAAAACGGAAGCACGATTGTATACTCATCTGTGTATTATGATTATCTACTTATACCATCTATCAGTGTAGTAGTTTGGTAGTTTAGTGTTGAAGAAGTCGAAGGATTCGAAACATGTCATTTGCTAGATTAATGTCAAATAATCTCTTCATTTGTTCCACTTTGAACTCATTCGTATCCTTACGGAAGTGGTGATGTAGACACACTGACAGCTATGTGTGTAACGTTTCAACACATGTAGGCAACGTGCGCGCGGCAAGTGCAGGATCGAGCTGGCTGCATATCTCCAGCCTAGGAATTGGAGTGGATGGCGAACGTGGGTACAATAGTTCGCATTGTATTGGATCTCTCTGAGTGATAGGCACTCCCCCTCCATGTTCCCCGGCGTCTATCTATTCCTGTCTGTCTCGTTCACTCTGTTTCACTCTTTCTCGTGGCTCCCTGCCGTCTCCTTCCTACGCTTCGTTGCCTACTGTCGTATCTCATTTTACGAAGGCCTGGAGCGCGCGTTATTATGCGCGTTATGCCGGAGCCTCACTATTCTATCGCCATTGCGGCCAACTGCACCGCATCTGCCCGTTTTGTGCTCTTCCGGTTTCAGCTACGGCATCTGGCCCGCGTGCCCTACGACCCACCAACTTTCGAAACTGCGCGCGGTCTTGCCGAACGAATTGATCCTTCCTATCCATTTCGATTATTATATATGGAACTTCACTGTAAAACTTTCATTGTTTCGTTCATCGATAACTGTCTGTGAACGAACTCAACCTATTTCTCTATCTATATATCTCCCGATAGACAGTTTTCCGGCGATATGGAATCTCTGATTCTCCAACGAGCACCATTCTTTCTTTGTAAATCTGCAAATATTTTTAAAATGCTTTCGATGTATTCTGAAATATTGAAATATTGAAATAATACTATTTATATCTGTGAGGGAAATAAATGTTAAGAGCAGGTACGTTAATTGTGTGATTTTAATTAGTTACAATTTCATTTGTAGGTGAATCTGATTTACGTCTATAAAGAATGTGTCGCATTGGTCGCATGCATTAATATTACCAGAAATATTAAAATATTAAAGTAAATTTGAAAATTAAGAAAAACAGAAAATGTAATTGTTGGATTCGTTAGTAATTCCAGATGCACGTTGACGCATCGTAGTTTAAATTTAGGTCAGCATGCTCCATGTCACAAAACACATTTCATGTTTCAATTTCTCATAGTTTTGAATTTCGAAAGACACATAAAAGATAGTTCTGCTTTAGTAAGAATGTATCTCGATGTTCAATATAAGTGTCAAAGTAGATATTTTGTTCAGAAAAGAAAGTTAAAATTAAATTCTAAAACTGAATTCTAATAAAATTAATAAAATTGCTGTATCAAGAATAATTTTATTAATTGTAAGTAGTATCAGTAAAAATCTGTGAAAATTTATAGAAATATGTATACATGAGTTACGTATTCAATTTCATTCATTGTCTCACCTTGTTTGTGTATTACGATAATGGTATTAAGCTTTGTTTAGAAGTTTAATGCATTTTTATGGTGTATTACTTGTATCTTACTCCATAATATGTAATATGCACAACAGCTTCATATTTAACGAAAACTCCTTTAACTCCTTCGGGATTAATTTAATGCAAATGAAGCGCAAAATATTTCGTGTGCATACATATTCATTTTCAATATATCAAAAAATTATTTTTAGAGCTGAAGTAGAAACTGATTCCACGTGAAAAAATGAGTCGAAAAAAAGAATAAAATTTTTTCTTTAAAATCTTTAAAGAAAATCAAACTTTAGAGAAAATCAAGTTTGAAAATTGATCAAGTGTATTTGAATTTCTCTAATTCTGTATTGGACACGCGTGAATAATCGACACAAGGATATTCTAATAACTTAGTGGAAAATATAGAATCAAATTTTCTCGTTTAATGGGCCATTTTCAAGAAAATAGACTTTGAATATATTTCGTTGAAAATTGCCTTGATACTCAATGAATTTTCAAACTCGATTTTCTTGAAAACGGAACATCGTATAGAAAAGATTTTAGACATTATATTGTACATTTATTTACATTTTTACTTATTTTTGCACGTAAAGTAACCATCCTTTCCACGTCTAGAATTAATTACATTCATATTTGATAAATTTTTAAATTTGATTTTCTTAAAAATGATTCCCCAAATTGAAAAATTTTATTTTACATTTTTTAAAATGAGAAATCATCTCTTGTCTGCTTGTACATGGGTTCCGACGGATATATTGTATATTACTCATATTTCGTAAAACCATATATAATTATTAAAAATAAAGAATTGTATCATGGTTAACAAATTCACAGTTAATTGATTAAATTGTTATAAAAGAATGACAAAAATAAATGGTTAATCGGTATATATTTATATATATAAATATTAAACATCAACGATCATAACATTTTATAAAGTTTCCTCTTAGACGATATTATTTTGCCTTAAATTAAGTTCTTTATATATTATAAAAAGATTTCGAAAAACTTAAGTTTATTTTTAGTATTAATAATAATAGAACATAATTTTATGTGAATGCTAAATATTTGAAAATTATGCATTTACTTTATAATAGTGAAAATTATTTCTCTAATGAATGAAGTAAAGCCTGTACATTGCTTTGAGTTCTTATACATATATTTATCTTTCTTTTTGTAATAATATATTCAGTCTTCTAAATACAAATATAATGAACTCTTGAACTCCAAATATAATTTTCTCCTAAAAACGTTCGACATAAGAAATAATATAAATTAAATTAATCCGTCTCAGAACCTCAAAATTTACCCCAAAATATAAAAATTTATGCAAAATATTTTATTTGAAAATTTATAAAATATTAAGATTATATTGGTAAATAATAATAAAATAAAGATATAGCAAGAAATTTTTACAGTTTTAGCGACTTTAGTTTCAATCGATGCCTTTAATCATTTACAATTGACTTTAAAGAACCATATTTACCATATTTCGAGATAAGATACAATGGATCGAGATAATTAGATACAGTGGGATGTAAAAAGTTTAGTATACTTGAAAAATTGTTCATATTTTATAGTCTTATAACTTTGTGAAAAAGAACATATGATAGATTTGAAGAAATCATCCTAGAGGGAAAAATTTCAATCTTTAAGATCATGATGGAATTAATTATGAAAATTAGTTTAATGAATTTAAAGTATCTATAATTTTTCATGTATATGAATATTTCCTACAATTACTGTACACAGCATTCATGCATAAATTTCAGACACTTCTTTTTTTTATTTTATATCGAATATTTACAATTTTTATGCATTAAAATTTATAAAAACTTTAGATACTATACTGTCAACTTAATTTCGATCAAAATGTAAACATAGATTCTTTTCGAAATTTCTATGTAATTGAACAATGAATGAAGAAATAATGAATAAAATTTGATTCATTGCCTGATATCCAATTTTGTCTCATGACTTTTTATTCGAATTCTGAGTTATTGTTCGAGTTTCCTCGAACTTTTTGTTGAAGCTTCAAGTTGTTTGAACAAAAATCGTTTGATAAACGAAGATTCATTATATATCCATATGTTATACAGTAATTAATAATATAGTAATTATATAATGTACAGGTTTAGAAATAATCGCAAAAGCATGTAGTACCTTTATAAATAAATAAGATTAAAATGAAGAATAAAATAATTGCAATTAAGTTTATTAATTATTTCACTTTCTTTGTAAACAAATATAGAATAATTCAGATATTTAGTGATCATTAAATCAGTCGGTATCTTGATCATTTATTTAACAACAGATTATAATATTTTATTTTGGATAAAAGATACTGTGAATTGTTGTATAAAAAGTTGTATAATTAAACATTAAACATAAAATAATATCAAAGGTTATTTTATAAAAGATTTGATATCTTTCTCAGTTCACAAATTTGGCCATATAATTAAAAATAAAATAATAATAAACGCAACATCAATTATAAATATAACAATACATAAAAATTATCGAAAAATAGAATAGTAGATATGGAATTAAAAGTGGAAAGAAAAGTAAAGAAAACAACAAATTATTCATATATTAACCAAATGTATAATTGAAAGCAGATTTAAATTATTACGTTGAATACTTTTTTTAAACGTTTCGTTTTTATTGCTATCTAATCTAAATAATCATCAGAAATCGGTACTTATAAGCTCGTATTTCGCAACTGCTGAATTCTATATCTGGGAACTAGATAAGTTGCTAGGTATCTCGCAGCTTGATACATCGGTATATATGTACATCGGTATATCGACAATGAACGCAAAATTCTCCCTTGGGCTTCACCTGCGCCTTGTCGATTTTCGTGGCAGCTTAGTAGACAAGTACTCGTGACCTAGGTGTTCTATTACTCAAGGGGATAAAACCGCCACTGATTCGCTAATTTGACGAACATCTTTCATTGTTCAATATATTTGGATAAATGTTCAATTTTATTTCACGCAATTAATCATAATGTCCGCACTGTATTTTTTACAGATTTCAATTTGTATTATAGATTTTAATTGTATTGTAGATTTTTCAATCGATAAAATATTTATTAATATTGTTTCTTTAAATTTTTTTCACGCAATTAATCATAATGTCCGCATTGTATTTTTTACAGATTTCAATTTGTATTATAGATTTTAATTGTATTGTAGATTTTTCAATCGATAAAATATTTATTAATATTGTTTCTTTAAATTTTTTTCACGCAATTAATCATAATGTCCGCATTGTATTTTTTACAGATTTCAATTTGTATTATAGATTTTAATTGTATTGTAGATTTTTCAATCGATAAAATATTTATTAATATTGTTTCTTTAAATTTTTTTGATAGGTCATTTGCAGAAACAGAATGATTATTATGTTATCCACGAATATTGACAATATCACATATAAAAGAAAGGAATAATTATATAAAAAAACTTCTTCATTCAAGCGATTTATTGATGTATTATTCACATAAGAATAATTCAGACAAATGTGACAACAGGCATCAGTGAAGTTTAATTATTAAAAATCAAACAATCATTCGATTAGTTCCTTGAGAAATAAATTATTTTCTACTCTCGTTTCTCAATGAGGAAATCTTTAATCATCGTATCCATATGCTTCAATATAAAATAAATATATAAATAAGAACATATCATATATGTACCTAATTCAAAAAAGTCAAGTTGAATATCTTTATTTCTCCAATATTTCGACACTTATCTACTAAACTAACGGATTGATATTAAATTATTTTTTTCTGAAGCTAACGAAATTTGATTTTCTTTTTATTGTTGAAAGATGTTTTTAATATTTCATTGCGAGACCGATATATCTTTAACTTTCGAAAATGTGATAAATTATGCAAAAGTCGTTTAATTCAACAAAACTTGATAAAAATATATTGAATTTCTTATAGTTCTGTATTATATTTTCTATATTTATACTTTTGAATTTTTTCAAAAATATTCATTTATTGAAAGTTTAATGTTCATATTACTTTTTAAAATTATTTTCCTATATTTTCATCATTTTTCCACATAACAAGATGTATTCAGCAAGATATCTGTAAATTATTGTTCAAATATTTCATGTATCTATGTTGTCATAAATATTGCCAGTAAATATATTAATACTTACAAAATTTAATTAATATATAAATTTAATTAATAATGTAGAATATAAGGTACTTATATCAAGTGTAACGATATAACATCCAGGATTGCAATGACTCCAAGAAAGTGATAAAAAAATTTTATGATCTTTTTGTGTTAATTAAAATTTTTATCATTACTACGTTCATGAGTATTATGATAGTGAAAAGTAATAACAACGTTTTCCTATAAGAAACAAAATATACGTGCAAAATAAATGTTTTATTATAATTTACAATATATTACTAATTATTCTGTTTTCAAACAAATTTCAGCAAAACACATCGATAATTTCAACACAACACGAGATTTATGACACGATCAGAAACAATTGCTAGTTTTGAAAGACACAAATTTTCTTTTTTCTGCCAACTAGATACCAATACAAAGATACCATACTCAAGTAAGTTTGCAATTATTTTCACAATTAGTATCTTTTCTTACGTTTCTTTTTTCTTGTCTTAGCAGGGAATGCCGTGTCATAAATCTCATTATCGTTGTACATACCGCACAGTCGGTACCCAGGTGAAGAAAATCCTTCGAGAATTTCATTAACTATGTATTCTCTATCCACATCTTCAGCCATAGACTCTTCTCGGAAACATACCCATCATATGAATAAACAATAGAAAATCTAACCAAGCACTTTCGCCAATCCATAGTCCATCAGCTAAAATTTATTCAAACTTATTGGGTCAGACGAACGGTTCTTTTTCTCCAAATCACACAGAGCACGACTGTCGTATACATAATTTAGTATCATAGTTTAATACAATAGTATAATAATGGTTAAAACTGACTAAAACTAAATATTCGCAGTAATAATTCAGCGTATACTATTTCCTAAACTGTATCGTGTTCCTTTTTTATATTTTATTAATAACTACAAATTTGTTAAAAACAGGAAGTTTATTTTGCTCAATTGTCAGGAACTACTGTAAATATAGTGATAAAAATAAATCTCAGTTATCTTGTCAAAACATGAGAGGCTTATGGTATTTCGATTTTACATTAATGTATAATGTAAATGTACATGTATTTAATAACTCACTATACCAAAGAATATTTTAAATGAGAAAAAATCACACACAATCACAGATCAATAAAAGTTCTAAGAATATAGAGATATATATTTACTATTCTATAACCAAAAGTTCAAGAATAATTGAAATGATGTGAAATATGACGCAAGTATGTATTTATTGAGTGTCATAGCATTTTAAAGATCATATGATACAAGTTAAAAGAAAAAGATGATCTCTAACTCAGAAATTCAAAAAATTATGAAATAAACATATAAAGGCATAATAGGCACGCAATTTCAGCAGTCGTGCCGAAACTCATGGTGATAATTTTTTGGCCATCTTTCGATTTTATATTCTAACTTGCAAACTACAGGAAAGGAAGAAAAAGTTTTCAGACAAAATTTACTTTTCATAATTAGAATTATCTTATGATAAATTTTTTATACAATTAAAAAAAGTCATAGACAAAAATATTAATAATTTGTTGTGAAATTCATTTTTTCGCGTGAAATATTTACCGGTAGTATAAATGACTGACGAAATAGCATAATATGTTCTTTTCACATACAAACATTGTTGTATTGGTGAATTGTGTGTTTTGACAGTCGAAGAACTTTTGAATATTTATTTTAAAACAGTAAAGAAGATGTAAGATGATTTATACAGAATCATATACAGGTTATATGATACAAACCAAGTTAGAGAAATTCCATGACTTAAAATAAGATATCTAAGAAAATTGGCCATCTTATTTTTGTACAAAATTTTTTCTAATTCTTATTGTACATAAATTGTTTAAATTTGTTGAAAATAATCTCTAGAACGACGTGAATCAAATCATAATTCAAAATTTAAGATTTCTCTCCTTTTCGATGTTAATGAAAAAAGAAGAAAACTGTCTTCAATGCAGAAAAATATTTAAATATATAAAAGATTTTATTTGAGAAAAAATATTGATACACGTATATAATGTGAGACAATCGTTTTCCGACACAATTGAAACGAATAAAATATATACGTAGAACAAATCAAAAGGAGCAAGAGACAACAAAGCTATCACTACTCGAAGCTGAATCATCTAAACAAATGATCAATCATATAGCTAATAAAAGTTGATATTTTTATACTTAAAAAAAAAAAGGATAAATTTTATAAGAACACAAAACTGTTTCTTATATAACTATAGTTCATATATTTCATTAGTTATTATATTTAATGGATTTTATTTTACACAACGTCCTTCGTCAATCTAAAAAATGAAATATCTTAAGTGACCTTTTATAATCGTTAGGTATTATTTAACGAAGTAGTTCGTTGGAATCTTATTAAATCAAGAAAATTTCAGAACTTTATTGCAATTCACTTTATCAGGCAAAAGTAAAAATCGTAAATTTTAATTTCTTGTTAACCAATTCATCGATATCCAACAACGGCTTTATTCTCTTGCTCATTCATACTTGCTACTTATTTTGCCAGCTCGAGCTGAATTCAGGAAAATTCAATTAGAACTTGCCACGGATTCGTTAATATCGATTTCAGAGACCTGAACGGTTCAATATTAATGGGGCTTTACTGTACTAACTTTATGATTTAAACACAAATTTCATTTTCGGTTACAATATTTATTACCTAAGTACCAAATCTACGATCTGTACAAATCTACGACAGCATGTCGTAATATGTTTGTAATCATATTACGTGTTGATGTAATATGATTAATATTGTTTTTCTAATCTTTTTATATATAATAGATGTAAATAATTATCACGTAATGTAATCATTATCATGTAAATAATTATAAGATGAGTATTTTTCATTTATTCGTACAAATTTTAATTTAAATATATAATTTAGATAATATTTAAATATTAATTTAAATAATAATTCAGAAGTTTCAAATAAGCTATTCCGCATATCTGTTTGCTTATGTATAAAGGAAATTATTTTTTATTAGTATATGAAAAATGAATTGCACTTTTATAAAAAGAAAAATCCTGCGAAGTATGAGAACTTTTATTATATTTCATTTAACTTTTATTATAGTTCATCTGTTACATTAAATGTCATTTTTTCATTAATTCTTCTTTAATCTTAAGGAGTTAGCACAGAGAGAAAATAGAGAAAAGTTTACCAATACTTTCATAATTCTGTGATGAAACTCTACTAAAGATATTTATCATTTACTATATCTGAATTCGTGGCTTTATTATTCTGGATATTATAAATTTATTTAAGTAATGCGACCTTAAATAAATAAAATAAATGAAACTGTAACAGATAAACACGGTGGTTCATTTAAGTGAGGTCATTTAAATAGATTTTCGAATTACAATAATACAAAAAATATTTTTCACCTAAGATGAATAGCATCGAAAGGCCGATAACTGGTCAGAATATTATTTTTGAAAATCATTCGGAATTTTCAAAATCATTAATATTTTTTTATTGCATCGTGTAGCTGGTAAAAAAATATCTAGATATATAGAACATGATCTTTAAATGACACTGATGTCCACGAATTTCGTATTATTGCGAACTGTACTGAGAAAGATCCATACGCTTTACAAAATGTGTTTCGTAAAGATCTTGATATGGAAATAAATGATACGGATAAAATTTTTCTGTTTTCAATATTCATATTTGCTACTTTTAGAAATGCCATTCTCACACTCAAGTTGTCTTAGACTCACATGAGGATTTTGGTAATTAAACTTTAACTATAATATTTTCTTAATTATTTTCGTTATTTTTTTTATAATAAACAGTTTTAGTCCTCACATGCTTTTTCACGACGCTGCCAGTTTGACGAAAATTTTTAATGATCTTTGCTTGTGTATTTCGTGATGGACAATTACGATTAAGAAATATATCTTACTGTACACTCGAATTGTTTCTCTCTAAATTATTGATAAAGTTGATACAGTCATCAAGATTTCAAACTGCTAGGAAAGATTATCATTGACGATATAATAAATAAGTAGACATGTTTATTTACATTTATTATGAGGCTGTCAACTGTCGAATTTTATCCAAGCTTTGTGATCGCGATAGAGATAAATTTATACGTGATAAACTTAAATTTTCAGGATTATGTTCTTTATCTGAACGTACTTTTTTTACCAGCTACACGATACAATAAAAGAAATAGTTGTATGAAAAAAAAACATCAATGACTTTGAAAACTGAAAAAAATGACTCCGAAGAAAAGACTTTGGAAAAAAAAATTATTACCAATTCTTATCAATTATTAGTTTTAGTTTGATACCACTTATGTAGGCGAAAAGTGTTTTTTGCATCACACAATTCGGAAAGATATTTAGGTGGTCTCACTTAAACGGATTACTCTGTATATAGGTAAACCTTGACTATTAAACGGTTCGAAAATATCTAATACATATCTACTATAGTTTTATACGTGTCTCGTAATTAGTGGTACAAGCGACTAGAAGGTGATTCTAAAAAGAATAACTTGAGAAGAAAGAATAAAATTTCTTCATTAAAACTTTAATTTTTATAAAAATAAAATTTGAAAATTTTTAAACAAATAAATTTGACTAATTCTGTAGACGGGCCAAATAATCGATGCGAGGATATTTTATGCAAAAATAAGTAAATAATATACATTAAAATATTTTCGTTTATAGCGTCATTTCTATGAAAATAGACTTTAAGCATGTTTCATTAATAATTGCATTAGTACATCTGCATTTGACAAATATTTAGATTCGATTTTCTCAAAAACAAAAAAATGTTATTTTTTCTATTCGACTTACTTTTTCACGTAGAATACTCCTCGGTTGTACCACAAGATATGGAATATGTATCATGGTATATGTTCAGAATAAATCAGATTTCAAATTGGAAGATGTAAAATTCTTACCTTATAATGTTAATATATAATCTAAATGTAAATGTTAATTTGTAATGTTAATGTATAATGTATATGTAGATGTTAATTTATAATATAAATGTATAAGATATAAAAAATTCTTCTCTTATAATATTTTATACAAAATAATATATTGTACCACTATTAAAACAAATACTTATATGAAAATATTTTTTATGCAATTATACGTACATTTTTCTCAAATTGGACGATAATTGCGGTTGAAACAGGAGGAGCAATTAATTCTTGCTCTTTTCATTTTCATGGCTTTTAAAACACGATAACTTATTTGAGTTTTATAAAACGAATGCATATTTTGAATATATTAAAATAACTGGAATATTCAAAACAGTAAAAATTTATAAAAATTCATATCATAGAAAATGATATTTTGTATTAAATAAAAAAATATTTTTAACTAAATGACTAAAAAATTAATTTATAACTAAATAACTAAAAAATAATAATTTATAACTAAATAACTAAAAAAAATAATTCGTAACTAAATAACTAAAAAAAAAATTAATTTCTATAAAAAGTAAAACTTAAAATGATAATAAAAAATACTAGCTACTTATTATGTACTTAGAATATTGTTTAAAATACATATTGTTTATTGTTAAAAATATTAAAAATAAATATTGTACGTATTTTCTGATAAACACTAAAATTTGCTACAACGATACATTTTCAGAACGATAAATTTTATTACAGTATTATTATTTAAGTTATTTTTGTAATTCAAAAGTTATATTTGCAAAAGATAAAATTCGACAGTAGAAACAATGGATTTTTATTTAATTTATAGGAAATTTTAAAGTGTAAATTTATACAGAATGCACTTAATGTGAAAAAATGTACAAAATATTTAAACTATTACGTCATAAAATAATTTTCTATGAAAGTCTTATTTGTTTTAATTATACCCTCAAAAATATGATTTTACATCCGCAGTCTAGTTATTACAGGTACTAGAAAATAACAAAAAATTACAAAATGTGCGATTATTGAAATAGCTTATCGTAAAAATTTGTTAATACAATTAATATCGACAAGCGTATTTTTTACTTACTTTTTAACTTACGTAGTTTCATGTGAACTATCAGTTCACTTGGGAATTAGAAAGCATGACCGACATAACTCCATGATAACGAAATTCTATCGGTAGAAGGTATCGTGAAAAATGAAATTATCCGGAAACCATGCTAGCTGGCAAGTGGAAAGGGAGTTAAGCGGCCTTCGTCCAGCAAATAATTGATGCACGTCAATTAGATTTGTCAGGGTGATCGTTGCAATGAAATTAACAGGAACACCAGCCATAGACATGTACATGTACATACAACTGGTGATAGATATATACATATAGACTTGTTTTACATACAAGGTGTATTACAAATCAGTTGACATTGAATCCGATATGCTTGTTAAGCAAGTTCTACTAATGTTTTCTAGGATATACTTATTGTGATTGTTATTTATATTTCTATATCAAATTCTGAACTAGATCTTAATTATTGAAATAATTAGCTTCTCTTAGTTATTTTCATGTTTACATTAAAATAAATGAATAAAACTCATAAACATATATACAATATAATAAAAATATAATATAAGAATAAAACATATATACAATCAAAATTTTATCAAATGATTTACATATGTGAAGTATGAAAAAGGGTTGTGCTAGTTGCAAAAGTTAATAAATTTCAAATCTGATAAAATAAATCTGGTACTCGTAGGAAATTGTAAATATTACGTAATATATAATAATAGCATAAATATAATAAAATTAATAAACAAAATAAAAATACATATTAGGCATATTTGCTACTGGAATCATAGTTGTCTATTTTCAAAAATGAAAATGAAACTTTTTAACTTTGTATTCAATAAATAATATCAATCTTTAATTTATGAGTTCATATTCAATGTAGAAGTTTTATGTACGTACATATGTTTGTTTAGAAATGTTTCACAGTCATTCATTTTAGTTACAATTAGTAATTAATATCTGCGTTGTGTTTTACATTATATAATTATATACATATAATGCTAGAAATTAAAATAGCTTGTTTTTTTATTGAAAATGAAAGCTTGAATATTATTGGCCTGACACGAAAGCCATTTTAATTAAAAACAAATAGATTAAACCAGTTACAGAAATGTAATGATTAAATAACTTTAACATACTTAAGTAAGGAAGATATTTTCAAAATTTATTGACAATTAATATACAATACCTTTTGTATAATTTCACGCTTGTAGTATGAGTATTTAATACTGAAAAATGTTAAAAATTTTTAAGATCTTTAAGTAGGTCAATGTAAATTTATGGGACACCCTATATAGACGTACATACATAGCCATGTAGGTAGGTGGTCTCATGCTATAGTCAGTGGCGTGAAATTTAAATTTTTCCAATACCGGATACCACTAATTCCGTTGATCCGGTAAAACTGCTAGAAATTCCTATCGCACTTTCTCGTTAACGAAGATAACGCGATCGTTCTGACTACTTCGCTAAGAACGACCAATTATCGGTCTACTTATCAATGATAGCCTTCACATCACGTCAGTCGCTTTCTTCTTTTTTTATTTCTCAATCCCTTTCGTTCATCAAAGAATTGAAAGACTTTGTTCTGTTACTGTTCACCGAAATAAGCACAGGGCAAAGAAACTGAAAGTAACTTTAGCGTGTAAAAACATGCGAATTCAAATTCGCATGAGATACTTTTAAAGTAAATTATCTGTTAAATGCATGAAGATTCGTTAAACGGTATATGAATGGATTATAATAGTCTGAATAATCAAAGTTTATGCTAGAAGATATCATGTATATGCATGTCTTCTTTTATTATGCAAATGGATACCTTGTCGTAAATTCTGACACCTTATAGATTATTTCTCAAAAACACATCACTAAAACTATAGAACATTTGTACGTATCTTCATATGTAATTGAAATGAATTTTCATTTTAGTACTATCTAAGTTTTTTTAAATAATTGGTTAAAAAACAAAATTTTATTTAAAAGTAATAAATAATATAGTTTTTGCTCTTAGTAGAATTTATTTTAAAACATCTGCAAATTTCGTGTCATACATATTTTCGGGGAACGAAAATAATTTGAACAACGTTTCTGTCAGAAGTTTAATTACTTCAATGATTTTGAAATAATTTATTAAATTTAGTTTTATTCGAAAACTTCTGACAATTATTGCGCATCTTTCAGAACAATGCTATCAAGACACAATCAGTACAAGTAAATCCAATTCACTGCTTAATCGATTCGATAAAAATATCAAATCTTTTTGATTTTTACATGATAAAATCATATCAAAATAAAATAATAATAATAATATAAAACGCGAATCTCACTTTCAGATTACTTTTACGCGTCCATCAGCAAAAAAATTAATAGATTATGAGGATAAGATTAGAGATTAGAGAAAGGATAAAATAATAAGATTATAAACTCATATTATAATCCACTTGATTCACATTTATACGTATGTAATATATAGATACATGGAGGAATACTTTACATATAGAGATTTTATACGAATGAATAATCCTTTAAATCTAAATTTAAGAATTTAATATAAATTTAGGAATGAATATATATTAATCCAGTTATATAATGGAGAACATAAGCAATTTGTAGAATCAGACACATCGATATAAATGCAGGCGCTGCGTTGGACATTTCAGAATGTCACATTGCGAGGATTAGTAATGTCAAGAGCTATAACATGTTAAAAGCTACCACGTGGTATCTTTATCGCGAAGATACAACAATCGAGAATCGATTTCCTGCTTTCCTGTTATTGTCGGGGTCATGGTTATAGTCGATACGATTGACCGACGAAAAAAAGCAGTAAAATGTCTCAAATATAGAAACAGAGTCATGGTAACAGGTGTCCTAAACGATAGATGCCGTAAGAAAAGAGAAAGAAAATATGTGGCATATAGATACGCGTAAAATAATGTGAAAAGATAACAATGAACAAGCATATGGTGCTGACGCTTAATATCAAATCTGTGGCGTAAATCAAAGAAATTCATAATTTATGAAATTAATTTGAATGAAAGTATCGCAAAATTAGTCGTACTAACTCTTTACAATCGGCACATTTCGCTGGTGACATTACCAACTATTAGTCGAAGCAAATTTATATTTTTATAATTACTTTTCGCACAGATGATATATAAGTATATATATGAATATTAAAAAACACAAATTATTTTAAAATAAAGTATATATTCTGTTGAATATTACAGTGCATAAAAAAAATTTCAGTTTCCGTTATTTTCCAAAGTATGGTACTTGATAGAACAATTAAAATAATTCTTAACATCAAATGTTGTAATCTTATACAAAGAACATCGAAGAATGTCTTAAATTAGCTTATCGGTAAAAAAAATTGATTACGAATTACTTATGCAATATGCACAAGTGTATTTTGGACATCCAAAAGCTAGAAGAACGAAACTGTTCATGAAAAGTAAATTGTAAGATTTCTTAGAAAATCCTTAGAAAGAGATTGTAAAGAATTATAAATATTTACAGCTTCCGATCATAAAATGATACTCATAATTAGAGAAAGAGATCATAAAGTAGAGACTATCATAATGGCGACACTTGAAGACAGATTTTAAATGCTGCTGTGACGACGCCGATCGCAAGAGACTAATATATTCACAAGTCTAATTCGTTTTAACATTTTTTATTTTAATAAAATCCGTTTGTACAATGCAATAGTGTCAACACCACCAAAGTATTGTTTTAAAGTTCACATACACAATTGCCGTTTGTATATCATTTGTGCCATGTTCGTCACTATCCTTTTCCGATATTTTTTCTGTTTCTCGGTTCGGACACGAACGTATATCATAGCACAGATTTGTGTAAATGCAATTAGAGTTAAAGATTAATCAAAGATTAACAATTACATTTTTCCAATAATCTTTAATCTTTTAAAAGCGACTACATTCCAACTTTAGTTACTTAAAAATAGTGATTAAATTTCTACTTTAGTCATTGCTATGAATGATTAAATACTTTTTAAAGAAATCAAAAAATTATAAAAATAAAGCTATTGATTTACTTCACTTTTACTAATTATTGGAGTAAAGTAACATATTACAACGCATTAAATAAATGTATCGAAAGTTATAAAGAGGAGTGAATTTTTAATTATATACTACTATATATAATATAATACTAAATACTATATATAATATAATATAATACTAAATACTGAAGGTTTACCTTTAGCATCTTTTTTGTTTTTTATATTAAAGTTCTTTTTTAGTTTTTTATATTAAAAAATATAAATAATTATTTAATTTAGTGATTTTACTTTGTCAATTTTTTAATTAGATTTTGGTGACCTTGAAATATATTATTAAGTCATTATTTCAACACAACTTTTCTCTATGTATGTTATCGGCGTTCGACCATAATTTTCAAGGTGTTCATAAAAATATAATTTATATTTTTTAAAAGACAAATTTTTCCGATTTCAATGAGTTTTAGATTTTTAACAAAATATTCTAGATTATGTACTTAATTATTTAGAATTTTAATCTCCTCATTGATTTCAATGATCTTGAAGTATGTCACTTTTCTGTGATACTATTTTCCTGAGTTTCTCTAGAAATAAATGATCCATTACGAAATATTTATTTTTGTGAATTATTTCAAAACCACTCAAATCGCTCTTTCTAGAGAAATTAGGTTTAAATTATATTATTTAGTCCAAAAAAATAACTATTCTTCATATTGAATATTATTTTCAATTAGTTTATCATAGTTATTGCATGTATCCAAAAATTTATATATTTTTATTTTACAATAGAAAATTTTTTTGTAACACGAAATATTTCAGTTTAATGAATAGTAATACCAATAAGTCAATAAATGATGTAGTCAAGAGGGAAACCAAAATATGTCTGTAAATACAGAATAGATTCGTGACATATTTCATGTATAGCTGTTTACAAACTGCAAATTTTAATATAAATATATCTCAACTATTAGAAGTACGATATAACAAATTATCTCGGAAAGTAAAGTCTAACTGCGATCACACATCTGAATCACATGCGCATCTGGATTCGTATTTGTAATATTTTATAATTTTTAATACACAAATCTGAGCTATTTATGAACAATATCCAAGTAGACGGAACCGTTTTAATACTCCGGCTGTACACTATCAATATTTATTTATACTATCGACGAGTCGTATACGAACCGAGCAGAAAGACACCATTAAAACAGGCATTGAGAGTATTTTATTATTGTTTTGTTGATACAACAAAAGAAATAAAGTATTCAACAAATATACACATTTTTCATTTTCAACCAAGAATTTAGCTGCTATTACATTAGAGGAACAGAATCACATAAAAAGAAGACGGAAAAGGAAATGGAGTGTTTGGACCAATCGTGTGTGTGTAAAACACAAGAAAAATTCCTTCTATACAACCAATTAGTAAATCACGTTCTAAAATTTTTGTTCAATTTTTATTTTTTAATATCGTAAACACCGGATAAAAATTGAACGAGTTTTTCGAAAATTCGTTGCCAACAAATCGAGCTCAAAATTTGTGCAAGTTTTGTTGGGATTTTTTCAAATGATAGTTTAGTCGAGCAGAACGCATTCGCTCATTAAGCTTTGCTTGTATATATTAATAAATAATTAGAAATAATGATAAAGCACTATACAAACTTTGACTATATTCATTTTATTTCGTTCATGCTCGACTCATCGATAAATGAACTTTTAATCTGGTCAATAGTATTAATCTAAATCTCTAGTCAAAGCAACCTCTGTTAGTTGAGCGTTGTTCTTGTACGTTTGCGCCCAACACTTGTGGGAAATATTCGTAAGAGCAATTTGCGATAGTTGGTTTTGTCAAATGAATATCTATCTTAAGGTTTTTTAAGCTTCCAAGATTTCTGCTACTATGCAACAATAAGTCTACATTTCAGGTAGCAGTAATCTATTTAATCCAGGTCTACCTATTTCATGTTATTTATGTTTTGTTTACGTAGCGGAAATAATTAGTTATATATAGTAAAAATGTATTTTGCAATGTTGTTTGTGAATAATTCCCTATAAATAATTTTAAAATTGACTTTGTTCTTTTCATGGGTTAAGAATATTCTATTTGACCCTGAAGATGATTTCACTTTTCATCTTGTTGCATAATAACACTTATTGATGTGATATGAATATAAGATATTGACCTGAAACTGCTAAATTTTGTACAATAATGTTAGCTTAATTTTTTTAAAATTTTAACTAATTAAATTTAAAATTTTACTTAATCTCGTTATCCAGCTTTGTTTCTCCTTTTTTGAAATGTGAAATGAGTTAATAAAATAAATCTGTCAAAATCAAACAAATTCATTTACCTCATTATCATTTTTACTTCATCAAAAATTTTATTTACAAAATAAATTGTTTGATATAATTTAAAATAATTGATATAAAAATAAAATGATTTAATATATAATATAGTTATTACCTAATATGAATAATCTAAATTAATATTAATTTATTATACATATAAATTTAAATAAATATAAATTATAAAAATTAAATTAATAAATTTAATTAATTTTGTAATTTAATTGGTAAATAGAGGCTGTAAAATTAATTTTAGTGTTTATTTGGCTATTGCTTGTACAGTTTTTTGGTGTTTTTAATGGTTTTATCCAGTTTAGTGGTATTGTTCATCTGAATGTATATTTTATAATTAGAATATTTAAACTGAACTTTTTTAGATTGAACGAATTTAAATTGCGTTTTTGATGGCTCTTATCTCATATCATTCATTTGCTAAGTTCTTGACATAAGGTAACATGTTATTAATTAATTTTACATCTCAATGCTTCTTCGAATGTGACTTGGCAATATTTTACGATGTAATAATGTGTTGTATTTCTGTCTACATATTCTCAAGCTGTCATATTATGTTATGTATCTTTTTACTATATCATGTTATCTTCAAATAACTGCAATAGTATGCTATTTTTTTTTCTTATATACCTATTTTCAAGTATGAGTATGAATGGGTTCATACTCAACTGTAAACAATTCCTATGACTTTTTTTCAATAAACAGAACTATTACATTGATGCAGCAACAGATGTTAGACAATCTGCCGATTATTTTTTCAGTGTGCGGTTACGCTGATCAATAATCATTTTGTCATTCTCCTTTCCTCTATCCTAGTGATCAATATCTGAATTCTTTTATAAGTATATAAAAACATATATAACACAACAGACAGTTGACATTGTAGATAATTATTTCGGATCACGGTTTCATCTACAAATGGGTTTTCAATTTTTTTTTTAATAATACCTATTGGTTTTCTAATATAACAATTGTTCTTTATTTGGGAGAGATTCTTAAAAAGAAGTTGTAAACAACAACAACAAAAAATTGAGAAATTTTCGTATTTTTGATTATATGGATGCTACTTCTGATTTCAAAGATTTTTGAACACAAGTACAACTGATACGTTCATTTAACTTTGTTCGTTCTTCAGCTGTCGATTTTAAAAAAGAGATAAGAATTTTGTTACTTTATATTATATTAATCGCACACAATATTAACGTACACTCTGTCACAGACATGCAATTATAGGTAATAGTTGGTAATAATATGACACTTATTCTTGTTTTGTTTTTCGATTTGCATTTAAGTTTGAGTGCATTTAAGTTTAATATTTTATTCAGATTTGCCTATAAATATTTATCAAAGTATTCTGATATATTTGCATTTGTGAAAAAATATATTGCATTAAATAGCGCACGAATGCAGTATGATGAAGAAAATGACGGCGAGACAGAAATTTCTCAATGCAGTCATTAATTCATAATTTCACTTTTTATACGTTAACATAATTATAATTCAACGTTACGTAGTTCAATATTTTGTGTATATGTCTTGATCCTAGATCGACAAATTTATATGTATGGTTTAATACAAGATTAAAGTCTGTAAGAAATACATTTTAATTAATATGAAACACGTTGAAAGAAATTAATTCATTTCAATAATAACTGACCAAATAAACATTTTAAAAAATTCAGTGGAGAGGATATTTTAAAAAATATAAATCTTTCAAAACATTGTTTTAAGCAATTTTTCAGATGTGAAAAAAACATAATTTTTGTTCGAAATATTTTCGATTTTTCTCGAAATATCATTCTCAAAATATTTCGTTTTAGAGAAAATTTTGCATTGCTTTCAAGAATTGATTTCATTCCTTAGAATCAAATTAGCACGAATAAAAAATAATTCTACTTGTACACGAAGTTTCGTAATTTTTTGAATTTTCTAATAGGGTTCTAATCAGGCAATTCTATAATTTCCTTGTTACATAAAAACATTCAAATAATTTAAATTAACCAAAATTGTATTTCATAAGTTTCGAAATGTTATTAAATGTTATTAATGTAACAAAAACGCATTGTTGCTTTTTATTTTATTTGTTTATAAACTTATTACAATTTACATTTACAAATTTACAAATTTTTTACAAATTTTACTTATTTACAAAACAGAATCGGAAGAAAAGATCTCTTCATTCTCTTCAATATCGGTGTAAAACATAAAATCTACTTGTGACATATACAAATGTACTATTAATCAAAAATGTAACACATTGTAGGTAAAAGATCTTTTAATCAGTATTAATAATGATTTCTTTGCCCAGATTAGTTTAGTATATTGTGTTTAGGAAGTGAATATGTTTATTATTCTGTAATATAGTCAATTAATTGGGATTAATGGTTATCGAAATATTAATTAAAATGTATCTAAATTTTTGATCGATACTTGTATAATATTTCATTGAATATATTCTTTATTTTGTATATCTGTTTGTTTTCTATTTGTAAGTTTTTTGTTCTCTAATGTTAACATCAAAAAATCTTTCACAACATTATAATAGTCGATAGTAGGAAAAGTAATTGAAAGTAATTAATTTAAGTAATTAAAAACATTTTTTTATGATTGAAAGAAAGAATAATGATTAAAAGATACTTATATTATGATACACATAGCATTTACTTATCGTTATTTCCTCATTAACTTTCTGTCTTTTATGCTTATTAGCGCTTTAGATTCTAAGAAATTTAAAACTTTATGAATTTTACATACAAGAAGAAGAGAAAAATTAATCTAAAATATTTTCGTAATAATTACTAAAGAATAGAAAACAAAAGATATTTATAATAAATATATCTTTCCCACAGACTGGCGTCAAAAGCCGGGTCGGGTACAGGAAGCACATTTTTTGATGCAGCACATACTCTGCACTGTTTTTGGGTACATTTTTTCTTTCCTCCTGTAATTAACCCCTTGACGTATTTTAACGTATTTTTATTATTTATAATTTTTTATTTTCGCCCGTTAGGCACGTAAGTATAGCTCATGCTGAAGCCCGCAGATAGTTAAATATTATATATTTCATCTGTTACTGAATGTTTGTTCTGTGTTCCTACGGCTTCCTTAGGTAGTAATTGTGAATAATACTTGATCTGAATAGTAACCTAAATAGTAATCTGAATAATACTTTTGTGAAAAAAACGCTCTCTTTAGCGTTTGTTTCGTGATGTTTACTTACACATGTATGTCCATATTTTATATCTAGCATAAAAATAATCAAGAAAACATTAATTATAAGAACACCTCGCCAAATATGCTCAACTCAAATTTAAAGCAGACCTAATCATAACTTTTAAATGATGAGTTCATTTTATGATGAGTTCATTTAATAATTTCTTTCTTTTTTCTTTTTTTCTTTCTTTTCTTACTACAATTTTTAACTATTCTTATTCTTAAAACGGAATTTTATTTCATTGAAATAATTTAGTTTACCATAACTGTGCAATCGATGTATACCAATAAAATAAAGAAAACTGTATGTTTGCAATTTAGTTTAGATTAAGTATAAAAAGATATTTGTAAACATAGGCAAACGTACAACTACAGATTTTATCAAAATTTGTTATCGCACAATGTATACGGTTACATACCGCAGTAATTGGAATATTCTGAAATATATGTAATATTATGAATAATATATAATATTATGAAATATTATGATTAATATGTAATATTATGAATAATATATAATATTATGAAATATCTACTGCTAAATATTAAAATTCATAACTAATATTCGATATATTAAATACATATTCTGCGTGTTTTTTAAATGCATTTGCATATTTTGTGTGCGTAAATATCATACATTTTTTTCATATTAAACTTGGATAAATTATAAATAATTACTGAATAAAATAATGAGTTTCTAGAACCATTCGTTCAATTTTGCCAACAAATATTAATGTGTACAACAGAACTCTGATTATATAAACTTTACAGATAAATGACTTATATAATTGGAATTCACATAAAGAAATATAAAGCAATCCATTGGTTATCGTCTCGAACTGGTGATTTTTCGTTCATATAATAGAAATTCAAATTTAAATACAAAATGAATGCAATGAGCAAAAATTTATTTATTTATTTAATCGAGCATTGAAAGCTTTAAATAAATGGTATCTAAGCTTTAAATAAATGGAATCTATATAAAACGGAATTCTAATACATTAGTAATTCAATCTCATAAATATACGTATTTATGTTCGTATTATTTCTAAATAACAATTCTTAAGTTTTCAATTCTTTAATACTCAAGTTTTCTACATAATTTAATAAATAAAGAGAAAAATATTAGAATACTTCAGTATTTTCTACACGAGCTCGAAAAATTTGTTAGAGTAACTAATAAAAAAATTAATTAATTATTTTATTTAAAAATCGTAATTGTAGATAACTCAAATATAATTATTTGAAAATGTTCACAGAATATCATAGACAAATAATTTAATTTTAATCAGATTAATCAAATTTTATTAATATTTTACTCAAATATTTTTTATTTAAAATAAATTCCTAAATTTAAATTCTTTTAATATAGATTTATTTCTTTTTCAATACATTTTACTTTATTTCTCGTATCAGTAATTCATTATGTTAATAATAATTTGAATATTCATTAAATGTTTAGTTATTTATCGAAGTAAAATTTCAATACAAATACAAACATTATGTTTGATCCAAATCGTGTAAAAAATATTGCTATTACCTACATCAAAATAGCCTCAGGTTTGTAGTTATTTTATATTTCGCATTTTAATGATACGAGCAATTAATGTTTAAACTTTATTTCTATTTATAGCTTTTCGATTTGAAAGCAATTTAATATACAAATTAAAATAACAATAACGAATAGCTTATACTTATAATAATATTGACAATTCTGTATGTATCCAAATAAATATGGACAATTTGCAATTTAAAATTTATTGCAGTTTATTGACTAGATTTGGGTAGGTAAATAAATAAATAAAACTTTTTTTCAAATATGCTCAAATAATTATTTAGAATATTAAAGTAATATAATATAATAATAAAATGAAATAATATAATAATATCATAATATAACATATATAATATAATATAATAATTGTATTCAAATAATTAAAACAATTTATTCATAACTTAGATATCAGATTAATCAATTCTTTTCGTATAATTTTTCCTGATGGTGTTTTAGGTATATCCTCGATAAATTTTACGCCACCTCTGAGCCGTTTCTGTGGTGATAGTTGCTCTGTAAAATTTAAAATCAATTTCAATTAAGTTCTATGAAATATATAATTAATATATATGTAATTAATTTGACACCGTCAGAAGATTGTTAAAATTCTATGAAATAGAATTTTGACTTCTTTCTTATATATTATATTTATTTCATATTATCCTGTTTAAAATTTACAGTATGAAAATTTCAAAATGTCATATTATTTAACCATACAATGATTCATTAAAATAATATTTAATCTTGTATTTGATATAGTAATTGTTATATAAAACGTCATGACATTTCTTTAATACTATAATATAATAGAGTACAAATACTATTATTATTATAATTTGAAGAGTAAATTTATATACATACAATAATAACATATAGAATAGTATAGTATTTATAAATACAATAATAGATGCATTAGAAAATAAATATTTATTGCAATTATACAAAGATTGTTAATTTGAAAACTCTGAATAATTATGTCTCATCTTTTGATAGAACTTCTTCTTCTCATCTTTTATTTATAAGAGTAGAAAATTTTTTACACTAAATTCACAATCTGTTTATATATAATATTTTCTTATTTTCGTATTTACTAGTTGTATTTTATTATGATATTAACCTGCTAATCGGGTCATTTCTTATCTAAACTTTTATAATTATGGAATAATTAACAATTAATAAAGACAAAATTGGTTCTGGAATTCGATCTTCCTACTTAATAAATTAATAACATATTTCAAAGATATCTATTCATCATTCTGTGAAATTATTCATTAAAATTATTAATATTTTTCATCGACAATAAGAATGAACGAAGTATGAAATATGTCATAGATATATTATGAAATAACTTAAGTAAAAATTAAGTTAAAAATTGTGAATAAGCCTATTTGTATGTATAGTTAATTTGCTAAATAAGATATTAAATTTATTACTGTTCGGTTTGGCGGAATAAGTATAAATATTACAATATTTAATATTTTCAGAAACATTAGCTTGATAAATAAAATATGATTTTATGTACGTACTTCAACAAAAGAATAATTTAAGATTAAAACTGAGTTTACTTTCTCAACTGAAAAGAAATAGATAAGAAAGAGAGACCTTTTTATTGATTTATTTGAGTCAAAAGGATTAATTTAATTAATTATAATTAATATAATTACATCATATATCGTTAAATCTGGGATAAATTGCTGTTTCTTTCTGTGGATTTGATTTTATATTGTATGTGTGAGAATGCATGAGAGTCGAGCGAAGACATGAGTGTTGTGAGACAATTGCGAGTGTGTTGCGTGATGCGTTTTTATTTAGAAGCGAGCAGAAGAGTATTCATTGCGAGTCTGAGTTAAAAAGTAATATTGATCTGTGAGACAGTGAATTCATAAGTGATAGTTATTATATACATTATTCAATTTATATATATATATTAAACATATTAATTAAGAGTGTGTATTTTATTTGATTCACTTACACTTTCCAAAATAATATGAAAATAAAAAAGGTATGTTCTTCATTTTTTTCATTTTTAAAAAGTTAATGTTGTATTTATTGCATTAAAGGTGAAAAATAAAATATTTTTCGTAAAAATCAAGTTAATTTATAATCAAAGAATTAGTTAATAATTTATTTGATTTCTCTTTCTCTAACACCATCCTGGTCCAATATATGTATTTTATATATATATATATATATATATATATATATATATTATATATGTATTTATTATACAAATGGAAATATTAGTTGAAAATATTAATATAACTAGGATGAGGATGATTCCATAAAAGAATAAGTAAAATATTTTATACTAAATGGTTTCATTCTAGTCTTAGTTTTTGAGAGCATCAATTTTAAAAATTGATAAGATCTGCAAGCGACTAATGAATATGATATTACGATAATAGTTATTACGATGTTCAATAATATGAAATGATAGGTGTGAAAAATACCTGTCCAAATTAGCTTCAAGAGTAACAAAAGTTAGAATGCATTACAAACATAATTTGTTTCCTTTCTTATATGATTTTTTCTTTTTTTTTATAAATTATTGTAATAGTATTGCTAATATGCAGAGACGGAGAATTCGTTATGTGGAATCATTTTGTAAACTCGCGATATTATTAAGAAATTGATCAACTATTCAATATTCAGTTCTAATGATTGACAGACGATTGATGAATTTAGATATGTCCCATAAATAGAAAATTTGAATAATACCTACTTCGAAGTGTGCCAGTCTTATATGTTTATTAAAGTATTTCTAAAAACGAAATATTTCTTATACAATATCGGTAACCCTTTGAGTTATAATATCGAGTTACTCAAACTGTAATAGAAATTATGGGTTTGATTTGAAAGCAAAAGCAGATTGTAGTTCTATGGAATATGAATTTGAATTTTCAATTTTTATTCTTCAAATTGAAAATTAACAAATATAAATATATAATGCTCTCAATGTTTTACATCTGATACATTGTAACATGTTATAATAACTAATGTTTACTGAAGACTGAGAAGAAAATCGTAAGATAAAGAGTTAATACTATTCTTCTTGGCACTTCTAAACATTAATAATGCTAAAAATAGAAGCATTGCAAAAAGTGAAAAGTAAAATCAGTTAAAAATTATCGATAACGTAACGTCAACACAGTCAAATATTATTTACCGATCTATTGCTTATTTAATTAATTTTCAAAATCAGTTTTTTCGAAAGTGGAATTTTAAATGAAAAAATTTGATACCAACTTATTATTTCGGATAAAATCGCTGCATTTATATTAATATAAATATTAATCATCGATACATTTAAATTAATCTGTCAACTATTAGTATTATTTATTAGTAGTATTATTTTTTGATTATTATGTACAGAATAAAACATAAATGAAAATGAATTGATACATTTTAATATAAATATAACGATACAATATAAAACTTGAGAATTCAATTATGAAAAAATTATCACGTCCGGAACATATGTATAATTCTTGGAATATACATATATAATTCTTTTCAGTTAATGAGTAAATCATTTTCCAATTTTTACATCTTTTAAATTAATATAATAATGTTGATATTAATAATATACATATTTTGTACAGATTTTATAGATTATGAAAATATTCTTTAGAGTTTATTCCCAAAATTAGTTAATTGTTGTTAGGTTATTAATAAAATTCTTTTAACGAGAAGTAATTCCTTTATATTTCGCATAGAACCTTTACTACCATTGACGATTGTTGTTTATTCTTTGTGCGCTTTACGGTAACGACGTGTTTCCACATAAACAGTAAAAAGAAAGCGAGCTTACCATTAGTGAAATCCAGAATTTCTTTCTCTGATATAATTTTACCAGGTTGTCTTACTACCAAAGCCATTGGTAACTCTCCGCTGAGTTCGTCTGGTTTACCCAAGACAGCCGCATCTTTTACACTTGGATGCGACATTATTATTTCTTCAATCTCGGATGGTGAAACTTGAAAACCTTTGTATTTAATAATTTCCTTTATACGTCCTGTAATATATAGCGTTCCTTCTTCAGTAAAATATCCCAGATCGCCAGTATGCAACCAATTCTCTTTGTCAATTGTTTCCGCAGTGATTTTAGGATTCTTGAAATATCCCAACATTACCCGATCACCCGCGAAGCAAACTTCTCCAACTTCTCTTGCACTAAGTGTCTTGCCTGTTTCAGTATTCACCACTTTGTATTTCAAGCCAGCCATTACAGGACCTACGGAATTATCGTTGCTCATCGGGTTGCTTATGTTTGATACTATCGTTAATTCCGTCATGCCATAACCGTTTCGAATAGTTTTCACTTTTGTACGTCGCTTTACTTCGTCTGCAATCTGAAAGAAATACATATAGAACACATTTTCACAGTGAAGATGATCTCATTGAAATTCATTAACATTAATTTGATGCTACATGAAATAATTATCAAGAATAAGCGAAGTTAATATATTGTTGTTAAAAATTTAACATTTTTTTTCCAAATTTTAATAGAGAAGTAGAATTTTAATGGTGCTTAATGATGGGAAAATTTTAATTTTAAAGTTTTGAAATTCCTGTGTATCAAAGAAAATACTGTACAGGATATTTCAGATCTCAGATCCGTCAAACTTATAAAACTTAAAAGATTATTTTGAGCACAAACTATTACACACTATGGGTTGATTTATCTTCGTTTTCGAGATAATGAAAAGAAACATAGTGTAAAACGCAGATAATCAAATACATTCGAACTATAACTTTTAATAATAGTGATTTATTTTAAGTTACTTTTTACACTGATTTTGTACTGGTTCAGATTGGTTTATACAAATTTACCTCTTGATTCTATGAACTCAAATATTCACTATCAATTCATTACATGTACTAGGTTTTTATATCCAAATATACCTTCGATTTCACATAACTCCATGCAAAAAAATTACATACATTTACAAAAAATACAGAATAATTCTAACTCGATAGTTCTGTCTATATCTCGAAAACAAAGACGAATTGACTCATGGCGCATATAACTCGTTTATAAAAAACGAGGGCAAACATGTTGGTAAAGTCTGTATACAGAGTGTCTCAGCATTGGATGTACAACCAAAAAATACATGAAAAATAAAGAATTTATTTCTCTATTTTTTTCGTTTAAGACCTCATTTTCAAAAAAATAGAGTTTGATAAAATTAGATAAGAATTGGCTTAATAAACATAGCTCGATAAATTTTCAAATTGAAATTTTTGGGAAACGAAGCATAAAAAGATATTCTAATTTTTGACTTATTTTCGCACGTAGAATAATGTTCTGTTCATTATTTATTTCTGACCAGTTCCAATTAAATTTAAGTATTACCGATAAATTTTCAAATCTGATGTTTTTCAAAAACGAAGCTTTAACTAAAAAAAATATTGTTCTTTCTTTTCGATTTATTTTTTTTATGTAGAATCATTTCTTCTCCTCGATCGTACATCCGATGCTAAGATTGTGTAAAATAATTATTTAGAATAGGACATATCTCGCTAAATTTGATGGATCTAGAAAATATTTGCATACAATCTTATTTTCATTAGGCTTACTTTCAATCAAATTTCAGTAGGCTCTATATTTTATTTTATATCAAATTATTGCAGTTGTACGAGAATATTACCTAACCCTTTCGTTACCATGGACGAGATATCTCACCAGAATTATGTCGATTGTACAATATCACCGACAAGCTATCATAACATCGCTATCGAGTTATTTCGTCGCAGTTTAGCTCTTGTGCGATGCCATGGACAAGTTATCTCGTGTACCTTTTATTAGGATAAATTGAAAAAAAAACGCAAGATATTGTTATTGCTGCACGAGATGTTCCCTCTGTTATGAAATATGCGAGATATCTCGAGACATCATCGCAAGAGCAAAATAGTGACGCAAAATAACTTGTTACTAGAATTGTAACAGCAGTGTTATGAAGTGAAGTATCTCGTCCATGCTGGCAAAACAGTTAATGATACAAAATTTAACATATAATAATTCCAATTTTAAATAGTGTATATTATACTTTAATATACTTTAATAATTCCAATTAAGTAGTATATCTTATGTTTTAATATATTACTAGTCTATTTATGTAGATTGGAATTTATATATATATATATATATCTTGTACATTAATTCCAATTAAGTAGTGCACTTTTTGTAGATAATGTATGCTGTTGAGATAAATGTATTGTTTTCATTATATGCCACTGCTGTAATTTTCAGGTTATACGCAAAAGTATTTTTGATACTATTTAGTTTATAATATGGTAATATCGGTTGGTATTAAAAATAATGGTGTTAAAAAAAAACTATTATTGTATATTAAACTTTATTATAAGGGTGAGTCTCGCAATTGTAATAGATTATGTTTCAAGAATGGTAGGACATAGAAAAAATTGTAAAAGAGAAAATTGATTGAAGGAGACTTATTTTTCTGCAAGTTTACTTTTCGTGTAACTGTACCTAGAAAATGCACATACAACATTTTTTTCAATGGATCATATTATTTTATACATTAATTGATAAAATGATATTGTCTATAAAAAAAAAGTACTAACCTACGTATGTCGAAAAATGATTAGTTTAGGAGATATTTTAACTTTAATTTTATGAAATCTGTGGATGAAAGATAAAGACATTATGAATACAATAATATTGTTTCTATTATATATAATATTGTTTCCTCTTTCATGCGTTAGATTTTACAAAATTAAAGTTAAAATATCTTCTAAACTAATAGTTTTTTAACATGTCTACGTAGATTAATATTTTTTTTTTATAAAGAATGTCTATATATGAAGCTTTATCGATTAATGTATAAAAGAATGTACGATTTCATTAAAAAAAAGTTGCATATCAATTAATTTTATCTCGTTTTTGAAATATAACCTGCTGCGATAATTACCCTGTATATTAGCTTGTGAGCAGTCAACCGTAAATAGCGATGCGACAGGCCATACCAAAGTTATAATCTATGCAGTTCGAAATAAGTTTTTAAATATATACCTGGCATTCTAAATGCCATTAAACAATAATTAGAATATATTTCATAATTATGTCATACTATATGTTATTATACAAGATGTTTCCTTTATATCATATTCGCATACATGTGAATTTTTATATTCAATTATCTCCAAAATACTCTCCAAAAGTTATTGCGAAAAATTCAAATAAACTTTGTGTTTCGAGAGAGACATCTTACGATGATCATTAAATCTGTCTAGATGAAGACATTTTCAAGGTCACGTCTACTTCTTCAAATGAAATTATACATTTTTTTATGCATTGATCGATGAAGCTCGACATTCACTATGTATGTCGAAAAATTATCAAATTTAGAAAATACTTCAATTTTAATTTTGTAAAATATATCGAAATATAATAAAATATATTTAAAAGCGAAGAAAGATGGGAACAATATCCTTGTATTCATACTGTCCTTATCTTTTATACATAGATTTTATTAAAGTTAAAATAACAAATAAACTAACAATTTACCGAACATGCTTTTAGTATTTTTAATATTTAGAGAATATATATTTAGAGAATGTCTTAGAGAATTTAGAGAATCGAGCTATATTAGTTAACGAATCGAAAAATATATCATTCCATTTAAAAAAAGTAGAGATAACTGCGAAATCTTCAAAATACTACACAAAAAAAAAAAAACTGAATAAATACTTTTGTGAACAAAATTTTGAACAAATTGTTTCCAAAAACAATGGAAATATTTAAGATGATCAAAATAAATAGTACAATCTATATATCTGTGACAGTTATGGTATTTCAATTTTTGACAATAGAAATGAATGAAACATTCACTTTCAATATCTAATGCTAAAATGTGATTAGTTTCTTGTTCAAATAATATAGTTTTGCGATCGATATAAAATATTTTTCTTTGATAATATTGAAAACAAATATTTTAATCTTCTGAATACGATCATCGAGTAATGTCATATACGTGACGTAGCAAAGAATATAACTAAATTAATAACGATGAAATATTGTCGATAATTTAAACTGTTATAACTTTGTAAAACAAAATAACGTGGTCTCGTTTAAAACTTAAAACCACTACTTTTAGAATCTTGAATTATTTTTTATTTTTTTACAACATGCAGCAGATAGGAAAGTAAAGATACTTTTTTTTTTAAATTTAAACATTTCTAAAAACAATAAAAAATTTTTTTCATGACTAGATTTATCAGTCTTGAAAACAAATCTCCCCTTTATAAATATCTTTCAAAACCTGCTATTTTTTTCACCATTTTATTGAACTTTAAATTACATGACAAAGGATTTAAAATATTAGAATTATATGACAAAATATTAGGATTTCTTAAATGTTTATTATTTAATACTAACATTCATAGTTTTAATTTAATACTAACATTCATAAAGTACTAAAAAAAAATCGTACAGCAAGTTTTAAAGGCGGAATTTCATTTTTTAAAATGATGAATTTAGTCGAGAAAAAAATTTTTCAATGTTTTCAGAGACGCAATCATAGATAGTGAACATTTGTAATATTCATTTTCTTTGTTAAATGTTTTAAAACTTGTTTCTGATTAATTTTGTGTATTAGGAAAGGAAAGAGAAGAGGGATTTATTTCTGCATTATCAAGTTCAGACTGTATGTTGTCATAACTTTCTTGATTTGAACAAACTTTGGTGAAAAACTTACATCTTTCGGAAATGGAGCTGCACCGCATACTATCTCTCTTACGCTGCTGAAGTCGTAATTTAACACCATTGGATGTTTCGCAAGAGTTACTAAAACTGGAGAAACCAACGGTATATTCGTAATTCTATATTGTTCAACAGATTTGAGCAACGTTTCTAAATCGAAATTTCGCATTATGCATACAGTTGCACCACAAGTTATTGCTATGGTCATCATTCCAAATGCATAGCCGTGAAACAATGGCAAGAAAATCATTATTCGATCTCCATGTTCAATATTTACATAACCTGGATATCTTCATTAAAAAAAAGTTGTTGTATTAAATAATTATAATTTAAGATAGAATAATTTATCTTAATAACTTAATTTGACTATGAAATATTTTAAAACGTAATAACAATAAAATGAATGCTGAGATGTATTGAACAAGATAAATAAAAAAAAAGAAATAGAATTTTCTAGTTATTTACATGTGTTAAATATATAAAAGCTAAATATTTTATATCTGTCCTATAATCTCAAATATTATACAATTAAATGCATATAAATATTATACAATTAAATACGTATAATATTAGAATAATGATATATTAGTTTAATCCTCGTCCGTTTGTCGCAGTTCCAGTTATTTATCCTCTCAAATTGACATAGTGATGAAAGATTAATATAATAAAAATACAATTAGTTGAATTTGCAAATTTTGTTATGAACAATAATAAATTTTTATTTAATCATGTACATATAAGATTCATATTTTGTGACTTTTAGATTTCTGCCGTACATATACAGGATGAAGCCACCTAAATATCTTTCCGAATTCTGATGATACAAAAAAATATTTTGTACCTATCGTGAATAGTATCGAAAAATCTATTACTGATAAGCTTATTTTTTTCAAGGACTTTTTAAAGTCATTGATGTTTTTTCTCCATAAAACTATTTTTTTTTTATTGCATCGTATAACTAGTAAAAAAGTACGTTCAGATATGTAAAAAATATGACCTTGAAATGACACTGATACTAAAAAATTTAAGTTTTACATATAAGTTTATCTCTATCTAGATAAAAAACTTTCAATTCTTTAAAGTTTAAAATTTAAACTGTTATACTAACTATACGAGGATGACTAGATTTTGTGGTTTTGAAAATAGAAATTTTCTATTTATAATGACTTCTTAAAACTTTCTGTATAATTTTTTTCGCTACTTTATTGAATTTAAGATTAAATGACAAAAATTCAAAATATCCTAACATTTAATCCTAGTATTCAAAATTTAATAAAATGCTAAAATGAATCATACAGGTTTTGAGAGATCATTGTAAAAAGCAGATTCTTCAAGATTTAGTTATGAAAAATATTTTTGCTGTTTTCAAAGAGCTTTGAATTTTTACAGCTATCGAGAAAAAAATATCTTTACTTTCTCTACTTCCGCTAATATAAAATATACGACGGAGCAGTTAAAATAGCTTTACGTTTTCAAGCGAGAATGAAAGAGAAAGTAGATTATTACATGATTTTTCCGTTTCACAAAGTTATAACAATTTAAAGTATCAATTTTTCATTGTTATGTGTTCAGTTATGTTCCTTATTGTATGTTATATTGATAAAGTAGATATCTATTCTAGTTAACTATACCTGCACATGTGCGGTAAAATAGTATAACATATTTATAAGAAAACTGTGTCAAATTGATATAATGGACAGACGAAGATTAAATATTAAATAGTTAAAAATCTAACTATAAGGGCTTATGCTTATATATAATATTAATTTAACGTTATTTACTTAGCAGCTTCCATGAAAATTAATAAATTTTTATGGGATAACATTACTCCCTTTGGAAAGCCCGTTGTACCACTGGAACAGAAAATAACTGCTGTTCTTTTGCTGTTGTCATCTATCTGCGTTGGTAAAAACATATTGAGATCCGTAATATTTCTATATTTCTCCACAATTTCCTTTAATGTTATTATATTTTCATCAAGAGACTTGTCGTCCAACTCAATTAATTTCATATTCCAGCTTAAAGTAGATGCAATTTTCGCCAAAATCTTTTCGGTACATTGAGATACAAATAGGAGTCGTGGTTGATAAATTTCCAACATATGTTTAAATTCTCCTGGAATAAAAATTGTGTATTAAGTATAGTTTGATAATGTACGTATTGAATCGCATTACTCCGAATAACTTACAAATTGCAAGTTTTATAAAAAGATTTATAAATATCCAAAAAGCTTTGTGAAAGATTTCTTCAATATAAAAACAAAAACAATTCTTTAGAATAACTTACTTGTAGAATAGTTATTTTAAAAAATTATTCAGAATAGTTAAATTACACGACTTGATATTTATGTTATATATATATTCATAAAATATGAAATAAATATTGGGAATGTAAATTTTAGTTTATTTTTTATGTTAAGTTTAAATTTATATTTAAAAATGACATATTTATAAGTAAACTTCAGTTTATAAATAACTTTTTTATTATATTTTAATATGCGAGTTCAAACAATTCATCACTAACATTTATTGCGTCAAATTTTAAGATATAGTCTCGAAATAAATAATGTAGTATTTAAAATTTTATTATTAATTCTGGAAATAAATAAATCTAGTCTTAATGAACAACATTTAATTGATGAATTCCTTTTCTAATAAGTGTGAAATTCTACGATGAACTTGAATTGAAATATTTTTCATTAATTTACATATGGCATAATCAATTAACTGATCAGCTTTTTTGGAAAAAGCTTTTCTTTCTTCTTTTACTATTTTTTTATATTTCTATTTTGTTAACTTTTTTATAGTATTAAATATACACACATTTACATACATAGATATCTTTATTATTTAATGATAATTTGTTTCAAAAATATCTTACTTTCTGTATACGTTGGATTCAACGGTGTAAATGTAGCTCCGATAAATAATGAGGCACACATCACTGTCATGTAATTTGGATGATTTTCCGCCGCAATAGAGATTTTGTCTTCGACGTTGATCTCATAATTCCTCAAAGCATTAGATACTATTATGCTTTTCTCAAGGATATCTTTGCAAGTGTAGTGTCTATTAGTATTAGCATCTATCTAAAATAATAATAATATTCAAATATTACAATATATAATGTGATAATAAAAGTGACTTACCAATTCATTTTATAGGTAATGCCATTTTATATGAACAAACCTATTTTTTTTTATGAACTTGCTTATCATTCCGAAACTAATATAGTTAATTGTAATATTAAAATAGTTGTAATACAAGTCGCTTATTCACAATGAAACATACGTATTAGTTTTTAATTATTCATTACGATCTTATTGTCGATATTAAATACTGAAAAGATTTATCTTGTAACGAGAATTATAAGATGTTCAAAAGCAATGAAATTATGATTTAACCCCTTCCTTAAATTTTGTGTATATGCAGGGGCCTTGACTATGAGGTCTTCAAAATTGTTTGTTAAAAAGAATGATTAAGCTATAAAAAATGATAAAATTAGAATTAGGTAAGATATACTTGTTAATGTTTTTTAAACCCGGAATAAAAATTTTAATCTGGCTGAAACGATGTTTGTTGAATAGATATATTTTTAACAATATTACAACGCAAAGAAATCCCCAAATTAACAATAAAAAATAAATATATCATAAATAAATATACCATATTAACATATACATACAGTAGAAATAATTTAATCATTTTGTCAATCGAAAATGATATAACTAGATAGTTATCGTATGATGAAATAAAACAATTTACATATCCAAGTCAATATTTATTTATGTTCTTATTTATGTTCTTAGTGACTATTATGACAAGTTTTAATTATAAGAATATAAGTATTGATTTTCGTATATGCAAATTGTTCCTTATATTATGTATAGTATATAGAATTTTGCGATAAAGCTTTTATAATATTAATTGTCATTTGCTTTTGAATTTCAAAATGAAATGAAGTTCCAGTGATTATTAGCTTTAGGTCTCATAAGAGTTAAATCCACTACTGTGTACATACATAATACAGATTTTATTTTAAACAAAATCTCTCATTGACATCTAAAAATAATTTTAAAAATAAAAAATGACGCAAAATATTTTCCCTAATGCATCTTCTATCAATTTAGAAAAAGAAATAATGCTATAAGATTCTTGTAGATAATTCGATTGCAATCCGATTGCGAAATAGATTGAACTGATTGCCAAATGAATTTTAATAATGTTTGATAACATTCCTAGGTTATTGAGCAAAAAATAGCGACTAGAGCACATGACTCTTTTAATGAATTTTTGTTCCCTTTTACATACTGAAATATGCTTTACCAATTTAATGCTATACTTTTTATAAATTAATATTACAGATAAAATATCTAAATAAGTAAATAAATGAATATATAATTTAATTTAATTTAGCATATTATTGTTGCGATTATGAAATTGTCTATTTGTGATTTTAAAGATTGTGTATTTCAATAATCATATTAAGTATTTCAATTTTAATACTATCTGAATTACAGTAGAACTCCGCTTGTTATGAACTTTATTTATTTGAATTGAATTTTAGTTAATAAATTAAACGGATTAAATGAATATTTAAAATTATAAAAACAAAAGTCACTAGTAAAAGGAAGAATCAGTGGACTCCCATTATACGTATAAACTCCAATTACATAGATTATTTATACGAACTATTTGTCTACAACTACAAATTGAACTATATTGGCAGTTTAAATATCTAAACAATCTGACAATTATTCATATTTATTTATATTGCATTCTAATAACAAATGGAGTCCTATGCTAAAAATCTATTCTCATCATCAAGAAATTGGGAACATACTTAACTTTAATAAATAAATTTACATATACTACAATTAATAAATTATATTTAACGAAAGATTTAATAAAATCACTATTAGAGGTTTGACATGCCATGTTTTAATTTAATTTCTATATATCGGATTGTTAATGATTTAATATTTCAGTTTAATTCATTAGTAATTATTAATTCGTCATATCTCAGATATTAAGAATATAACATGCATTTGTATAGTAATTAAAATATATGTATATTTTGAAAATTGAAATTAAGTCGTAGTTATATGTATAAAAAAAAATTATTCAGTATATTAAGTTTAACGACATTATTAAAATCGATGAGGTATTACTTGTTTTATCAAAGAAAATAATATTAAAAAAATTCTATAAGGTTTTGTAAAAATTTTACATTTGCTTTCAATATAATGTGTATATAGTAATTCTGAACTTTTATGCAAATTCATATTCTTATGAATACAATTTCAAGAATCTAGACGACTGTTTTATTTATTAAATGTCATAGTATGCATTTTTGTAGTTTCAAATTTTCTATAAATGCATGAAAAATTTCAATCTGACAACCATTATTTGGAAGCCATTGTTATCTAATTAAGGTTAAATATAAAAATCTAGGAACACATTTTCAAAGTACAATAATAATCTGTTTATGTCAACTTTTATTTAAATCAAATTTTAAATACTAAATTAAATGATTTCTGGTTGAATTCAATATTGTATGAAAAAATCAGTCGATTTTTATTATGTAAATTCCAATATAAATTATTTATTATATAAACTATTTGTACCTCGAGAAATTTATATAAGCAAAGTTCTATTGTATTTTTAAAAAATGGAATAAAAAATTTGATTTTTTGTCTTGATTTAATATGTCACAACATCGGATAAATGAGCGATTCTGTTTTAAAAATAATTAACTTACTTGCATAATATGTTCACCATTAGAACGTAGACAATCGAATAGATGTTTCCCTAAAGTTATGTTTGGTATTTTTTTTACTGGCGGACCATGAAGTATATTATTTTCCATTTTCACTTTGCAAGATAAAAGTACCTGTAATGATAAAAATTGTAGTTTCTGCAAATATATATATATATATATATATATATATATATATATAAATGCTTATTTATAATATTAGTAATTATTTATTATAAACATTACTGAAAATGTTTTTTTAATTACTGCCCATAATATTTAAGTCCTACTGTTAAAAATATTAATTTTAATCATATAAACTGCAACAAAAATATGTGACAGAAATGTTATTATTTAAATAAAATCGAACGTTGGAAAGAAAAAATTTTCTATTGGATTTCAGAGAAAAAATTTTTCCCTTACTTTATAATAAAAAAAACTTTGTCTCTATAATGTCTCTTAGATTTTAAATTAAATCTTTCATAAATCTTTTTCAAATCACCTATAAATTTTTCGCCTTTTCTTCTGAGTTAAATTCCTCTATGGAATTGATTATAGCCAATATGATCACTTTATAACTATGAAATTTTATTTATACACAAATAAAATGTACAAAAATCCATTTCTAAAGTACGAGTAAGTCACTTAAGACTAGAAGTTGAAATATTTTCAAAATGATTAATTGTTCAATCAAGAAATGTTTTAAATAAAAATTGAATATTTTCGAAAGGAGTAACATTAATTGATGTAACTGATATTTTTTAATGTAGGTACAGAAAACGTATTTGAAGATCAAGTTTGTTTTTTTAAGTAAAATCATATTATAAAAAATCTACTGAGTCCAAATCTGGTGAATAATTTGAGAAATAAAACACTATCTGACATCAAGAATATGAAACTGAACGAAGAAATTCGATTTTGAACAAGTATCACTGCAATATTTTATTTAAAATATTTTCTGATCTAATGGTTTTTTTGGCATAAATAGTTTAATATTGAGAATGACGAGAATAATATATTAAATAATATATTAAAAAATATGAAGTATTTCACTTAAAAAAACAAACTTGACCTTCAAATACCTTCCATGCATCAACATTAAACAATAATAATTATATAAATTAACGCTCCTCTCGAAATCATTTTATTTTTGTCTAAAACATTTTTAAATATAATCAATTATTTCAAAAATATTTTAGCTTTTAGGTGATTCATCCTGTATACATACTATCGATTCCACCGGTCAAGATTTTGTTTAATCCAAATCAATAAGCAAAAAAGTAACAAGTTTTTTTTAAAAAGATACATATTGGGATAAATTCTCAGCTGATAACATTCAGAACTATACTTCTTTTAACATATACATGACTCGTATATTTCATTGTTAATGAAATTGGTGAAGTGGATCAAGTGGTTTGTAAATAAAATTTAATTTTTAGATCGTAACTTTTCAACAAATAACGAGTGATGATTAGAGTTTTCTAAACGTCACTTTGGTAAGTGAAAATCTAGGTCATTGAAGATGGGTCTCCTAAACATTACGTTTACCTTTTTATTTTGACAATCTTTTGTGTTTCTAGAGAAAAAAAAGTATTGTAAATTTTTATCCACTTAATTAATACCAAACCTGAAATAAAATTTTGCTTTTAAATAAAATTCTGTTTTATTTGATGTATCTCATCTCATATGAAATAATTCAATTAGAAAGTATTAACAAGTTTGAAATAATTATAGATAAATTTATAAATTTACTGAACGTCTACTTTCTTTTTACATTCCGTTTTTTAACTATCGTATCAATTTTACAAAGGATCTGTGACATCTACACTCCAGAGAAGTGCCAAACTATTTATTATAAACTTTATATTCTACACTGAAACGGTCTATAATGGATTCTGTTATTGAGATGGACATCAGTTGTAAATTTAGTGAAAATTTAAACTCCAATAATGAAACATGCTGGCTCAGTTATTACAAGGTTTGATACGGAAGTTTACTATTTAATTAATAAAAGACATTGCACGTACAACATATATTCCTTCATTTAATTGGTTCAATTTTCACCCAAATATTTAGTTCTATAATATGCACAAAACCCCTTACATAACAAATAAATAAATATTATTTCAAAGTATACACATATTTCAGGTGCAATTGACCGATCATTATTATTGCAAAAAGCAATAGTGAATTTTGGTAAAAATATTTTTACACGGTGAACGATTCTAAATTATAGATTATAATATAGTGTAATATAGTATAATATGTTATATATTGCTTCTACGATTATTTGATTTATATATTTTAATATTGCGTTTATTTGTATTATATTATAATTATAAGTTATTAGTATTATATTATTAGTACTAGTTATTAGTATTATATTATAATTATAATTAGCATTACATTATATTATATAAAATATGTAGAATTATTTTCAAACAATTCAAATCAAGTACCAAATACAGTTAGTGAAGACTATTCAGTTTAGTATATTTATTGACTTCAAAGTGGCTGCAAACGTCAAGGAATATTTACTATGCGTGGTTATTGTTCATGTATACTAATGTTCTCTTATGATATAAGAAGCTTGTGAACATATTTTCAATCTATACTCAACTGCACATTTTAGAAATATAAGTTCCTGAAAATATAATATGCTCCTACAACTTAAAACAATTCTATTGTATTGTAGCATGATAAATATTTGTATGATCTGTTGAGAAATAATTTCAAAAATAATTTATCAGAATTAAAGTTCAAAATTGTTAAGTTCTTATTCATTTTTTAATCTTGCATTTATTTATTTACTTACTTTATAGTTATATAATTATAACATAATTATTATACATATTCTCTCTTCTAATTTATTTATAATTTAATTGCATTATTAAGAAATATTTTCGTTTAATGAATGTCATGTAATAACCACTGAATAATTTGGTGCTAATAAGACGTGATATAATACATATGTTATAAACGCTAATGCATCATTTTTTTAAATTTTGCACTGTTTATAATGAAGAATTTTCATTCCTTTTTCATATTATATATTATATACCATAATGCGCAACAAATTTTGTGACCAAATTTTTACAATGTTGAATAATAAATTATTATAAAATTATATATTTATTCATTTCGATATTTGATAATACATCGATTATTGCAATATTTGATTGAAATTATTAATATTAAAAATAATAGAAAATAATAATATTTGATAGGTTCTGTTTCTGTGTTACAAAGTAATGTCTTGCACAAATATAGAACTATATTTGGATTAAATTATAGTACTTTATATAATTTATTATATAATATATATTATATATATATATATATAATAATTTATATAATAAATTCACTTTTAAGCATACTAGCGCGCGCGAGAGTGAGTACGGGCGAATGAATGTATATGCACGACTCAGCGAGAAACCATGGATTAGAGAAGAAACGATGAGTGGTAAGCAAGCATTGAAACAATGTAATTATTCTCTTTTCTGTATTATTTTTCTTTGTTAATATACATCTGTATATTACTCAAGAAATTTAGTGGATTAAACTTCAATACTATTCTCGTCGTTCTCCTATACATATATACATCTATATACAAGGTGTTCCCAGGTTAAATCGCCAAATTTTAGATATGAATTTAGGACCCTAAAACAAACAAATTTTTTTTCCTCTGGAAGTATGCTCGCAAATGCTTCATTCAAGAGATATTTACTACTAAAGTTGTAGGACTTAGTAATGTATGCCATCGAAATAATTCAGGTTTATTACGTATATTATTAAAGAAAATTATTGTATTTATTACTAAAACTAATTGTAATTATTGTAATTAATATGTTGCTCAAAATGATTACCATCAGCTTGGAGACGATCATTACACCTATCAATAACAGAAGAAGTGATCGATTGACAGTACATTTCGTTACACGCTTATTCTCAATTTTAATGTTTCAATGTTATTAACAGGTACACTTTTTGCTTCAACTTAATATTCATTTTCCCGAAAGATGGATCGGTCGTGCTGGAGCTGTCAATTGACCTCCTCGTTCACAGAATCTAACTCCAATGGATTTTTTCGTGTGGGAAGCAGTGAAGCTCTATTCCATTAATCAGAATGAAGTCGTCTTATGAATCGAAATGATTTAAAGCAAGTCAGGGCAGTTTGGATCTGTTCGAAGATATAACATTTTACGTTGCTGTCTATAGTATTTCAACGTATAAAAATTCACGTACGAAAATCGAGAAATGCTTTACTTACGGAAGATCGTTGTATTGGATCAGGATTTGGATTATGGACCTTTTGAATAATGTAAAGTCGTGATGTGTGCTAATTGATTTCTTTAATGCGAAGATTTCGAATTTGAAATTCGGATTTTTCCTAAAGTGTGAGTGAGTTAAATAAAATACACACTCTTAATTAATATGTTTAATATATATATATATATATATATATATATATATATATATATATATATATATATATATATATATATATATATAAATTGAATAATGTATATAATAACTATCATTTATGAATTCACTTTCTCACAGATCAACATCACTTCTCAGACTCGCAATGAATACTCCTCTGCTCGCTTCTGAACAAAAACGCATCATACAACACACTCGCAATTGTTGCATCCTTACACATACAATATAAAACCAAATCCACATAAAGTCCGTCAAAGTCTAACCACTCTTCTTGGATCAGCATCAGCTAAAATAAAATTCTTGTGTCACATTCATACATGTTGCGTACCTTCTGTGTTTAGACACTATGAGTTCACGAATCACACACACGATTGCACAGTATACAATTGATGCACTGACTTTTCGAAAAGTCCTATTCGAAGGACCAAATATTAAATAGAACCTATTAAATACAACCAAAATTCGATCCTTAGTATTTATATATGTACAAAATTTAATATCGCAGTCTGAAATGTTCGCAATCCAAAAACATTCTGGTTATCTGTGAAGAGAACAAGATATGATAAGAGCGTTATTTTTATATCCTCATGCGTTACAGAGATTATCAAAAAAAGTAAGGTATGTCAATTAGAAATTTTGAGCAGTCCATAGAAATTTCTCTTTTCTACGTGAATGGGAGTGTGATCAAGACTTTGGTTGTGGGAAAAACAGATCACATTGCCGTCTAAATGTTTATAGTAATTTCTATTGAATTTTTATTTCTATTTAGGATATAAAAATCTTAGAAATTATTTAATAATCCAAAAATCTTAGAAATTATTTAAGAACTTCTAAAAATCAGTTGCCAGCTAGAGTAACAAATTTTAAGTTTTACGAAAAAGTATAAATACGTAAAAACGCAAAGCATGCCTTTTAAATCGTGTCCCTATCATTGACTTGATGCTAACAACAATAAATATTATTTTTATTAAACAATTACTACTGTGAATCAATTAGAAAAATTTCTATTTTGATGTTGTTAATAATCTTTCCTATTAAATTTCAATTTATTATTATTTTTTCATCCTAATGATTAATATTGTATTTTTTATGTTTTTGAAAACATTCATATCCGATTAGGTTATTGTTGAAACTTAAATGTGATTATACGTATAGAATGTTACAAAATTATATGTTGCGACACCCATATAGTTATAATTACACTCTTATCTATTTGGTAAAAATGGTTTGATACAGAAAACTTTCGCCAAAAATTTTGTGACCTTGATCTTGAATTTTCAAGATTAAAAATAACTTTTGTTTGCATGCATCGCGTTCTACTTATCATGAAGTTCAACTTTGCAACACAAACCATTAGTTGAAAATGACCAGTTCTCTTAAAAAATGATATCAAAGTTCAAATAATTCATACAGCTATATTATTTACTCAACATAGAAATATATAATACACTATAATATATTGTATATAGCATATAAATATAAAATATATGATATATTGTAAAAGGTCGACGCGACTTTCAACGACTACATCAACAATTTAGTGATTAAAAATTCAAATAAGCGAATAATACAGCGAATAAGAATTATATATAATATAATTATAACATATTGTTAATAAAGATCATCTGAGAACTAATGGTAATTTAAGAATGTTTTCCAAGAGAGAGGGTCATTTGCAATTCATGATTCCTTTGATAAGTTTGATCCTAGCGATAAGTAAAGTATGATGCAACAATAAAAGAATTCAATTTTATTTTGTGGTAAATTTTTTTATATAAATTTCCATCTATCCAAAATGTAGAATCATATTGTCGTGACATTTATTTTTCTATACACCTATATTTACACACATAAGAGAATTAATACAATTATAACAGACTTTGATATTGTTGACTTTTTTTTCTTGTTTCCAGCTATTGTTAGATATATTGAAAATTCTCTATAAATCATTTTTACTAAAATTAAGAAAATTTTTACTTCTCTTCGAATATCATCATTACAAATATGAAACGGATTAGTCGTCTAACTTCAACTTTCTTTCGTCGCTTTAGATGATTTAAAAAAATGTAACTTCAAATTGAAATTTAAAAGAGAAGCTAAAAACAAGATGGACGTGAATTTATTTTCTTTTATTTAAGTTTCATACATTTAGCAGCAACGCAAAACAAACTATATTTAGTTCTCTCTTTTAGTTCTCAATAGAATGTAAGCAATTTAGACCTCAAATAACTTCTTCGAAGATTGCAAAAGTTTCAATTGTGTTAGAAGGAAATTTATTAAAATTCAATTAAGAAACTTATTAAGAAGATGAAAGCAAGTATTTCAATTAATTAACCGTAATGAAGCAGTAACTGAACATTACAAATTATATTCATTGTAATTAGATATTAAATAAATTCATTTTTTTTTTTAATATTGATTTTGAATAAATAATAATTTCTAGAAAACATATAATAATAAAAACTTATACTTTGAATAGCAAATAGAAAATTTTCAGAAAATAATTCGATCTTTTTTCATCTGTGCTCACTCACACAATTAATTATTTTAACTATGAATAAAATAGAGAAAAAGACAATTTAATTAATTAAGTTAATTAAATTTAATTAATCTTGTCTTACATTGTATTAAAGTGGGGAAATTTGTACATGTATAATGACCAATCAAATCAATATTATTAATGGCAGAATTATTGGTCATTATACATATACAGCAGCAGAAAAGAAGTTCCTATAATAATTTTCGAATATCACTACCGTATACTTTGACATATAATAATTGAACTGAAAGATTATAGTGTCCATTTTCATTATTGAAAGAGAGGAGACAGAGAACTTTATCAGGACGGCTGATTGGTTCGGTAGTGGTATTAGCTTGAACTTCCACAACTGATTGCACAATGATAGAATCCAATGTATATTCAACCGTGAGAGGATACTTGGATTTTGGATACTACAAATGACATTTGCTGAAATGAATTATTCGAGAAAATATTTGGCAGATTCACTTATTAAATACAATTCATTGTTTATTTACGCAGATTAACGATTTTACTTAATTGTCATACAGTTCCATTTTTGACAAATTATTGAATGTTATTACGAAATTTACACCATTATTGAATATTATTGCGAATGGAATAGAATCTATCAATTAAGTAGTTTTTAATTAATTATGCTATTTTATTCATTCGCTATACGTGCTATTTTATTTCAAAAATTTTATTGTAAATTTATATGTATCATTTATGCATTATAATATAAAAATTTAAGTCAATGATTATTTGCTATTTATATAAAGCAATATTTCTATAATTTTTCCTCAAAATGATTCAATAAATAAATATTTTAAAATGTTGAATATTTACAAAATATGTAGGTATAGTTTTTAACTTCTAATACTTTTGACAAATTTAATATATCTATATTAAACAAATTAATATTATTAGAATTTATTTAATATAGATAATTATAATGATTAAAATCTTAACTTAATCATTAACAATTTTTCATGTCAATAAATATTACATTACTTTTGTGATTTTTTATGATTATAATAAAATTTAATGAAAAGATCACATGATAATGAAAATAATCTGAATTTTCGTTTTATCAAAAGATTTATACATATACAAACGAATACATTCATTTAATAAATTCATTTAATAAATTCATTTATTAAAAAAAAAAAAAAAAAAAAAGAAGAAACAATGATGTTAAATGTAAGAAAACTATAATTAGAAGAAACAATGATGTTAAATGTAAGAAAATAGAATTTGAAAAGACGTATCAAATATCGATCCTTTCATAACATGATGAGCATATCATCACTTAATCGAGCCTTATTAGCCAATTAAGCCAATAATAAAATATAAAACCACGATGCTTATAATATTAAATTATCGCATAACTGCGCAATAGCGAAAAATCGGATAAATTGGAAGGAAAACTCGATATCACGACGGAAACGTCTCATTGACAAATTGTTTTCCTTCGGTATCGACTTGGTGGTCTGCAGGGAACACAACTGAAAGACGGAAAAATATTTTTGTTTTCACGTCGTAGAAATGAAACGATACGATTTTACTTTGACACAAACCGGAGAAACAATTTCCTCTAGGAACAGAGTCGGATAAGACTTAATTGTCTCGGTGATTAAAGGATTTACGATTATCGAAATAAGTAGTGATCAATATTTTTAACGATTTTAATATTAAACGATATAAAAATATATTAGAATAATTATCGATATGTAAATCAAGTTATTTTTTTCATTTATGAGTTCAGGATTTAAAGTACGTTACATATCATCATTAAGAAATCAAGTGATTTCATGTTTCTTATGACCATCAAAATGTTAAAAATCATAAAATAAATAATTATTAAATGTAATTGTAAAAATTGTATAAAATTATATTTAGTTAGTATTGGAAAGAAAGAGGGACCACACACAATAAAATTTAATTATTTAGTGAAATTGTCAGGTTTTAGATCAAATTGCAAAATATTTAATTAATATAACTTTTTCTATATGTTTTGTGAAACTCTAATATTATAATATTGCAAAAAAAATTCTAATTCCATGCAATATTGGTATTATAATTAGTAAATTTCAATTAGTTGAATTTATGTTAAGCTTCTATTATTAAAGAGTTTATTAAAGTTTATTTATTTTAATTGACATAAACTGATAATAAGTGTAAAAAATTCTAAAGTAATATAGAATTTGAAGTTTCTAGGTTATTTTATTTACTTCAATTATTTACAATTATTTTTTTAATTTTATAATAAATAAAATTTACATTCTTGTAATCTTTATGCTTTTTGTCAAAACGTATTATATATACATTAAATTCATACTTATTAATGAAATATTGTCAAATTGAATATTGACTTTTACGAAAAGAACCATACATTATACTTAGCGAAAAAAACCATATATTCTTTCTGTATACCTTTCATAATTTTGTCAATATTTATACAGAGGGATTATCATTATCGTTTTCTTACTAATAAGTAGGAAATATACTAATAAAATATAAACATGTAATCTATGGAAATAAATTAATTATATTCAGTTATAACTAGTTAATGTCAATCCAGATCAATTGCGTCACAGAATTAATCTCTGCAACAGTAGTTAATCTTTAAATCGATATCTTCAGATTCAGCCAATTCCAATTTACATGATCACTGCAGAATTTGCAATTCAAATTGCACAGTTTCAGTTCAAAACAAGAATGGAAAAGAAACTTTTGAATATTGATAGAAAGTGACAAAGCATCTGTTAAACTTTATTATCAATGCAATACTGGTGATGATGGATACAATTAAAACAACAATAAAATACCGATTATTTACATTCTTACTATAATTCTATTATTATTATTTTAATATAACATGTAGTTACATCTAAAGGATTTATACTTTTTTTTTTGAAGTAATACAAAAAATGAAAATTGTTATCTACTTGAATGAATTGTTATCTACGTTAAAAATTTACCTAAGTTTAAATATAGCACTTGTATTTAATACTTGTTCATTGTTTAGTACATTATTTAGTAACTGGTAGAGAGTAAATTGAGAAATTGAAATGATCAAAATATTTTAAAAATAATCGTTTATTAAAATTAAGTTAAAACCGAATAATTACGAAACTATTGAAACTTATGTTATATTAAAAATTTCAATAATGTAATAAATCTAACGACGTTTACAATATATAAACATAGAATTAATAAAGAAAAATTGATCATTACGATAAATTCGCCTGAAAAGCTTTTAGTTAAAAATATTGGTTTAGCTAATGTTTCCAAAATGATAACGAGAAAATTTTTTTCTCTATTTACGTATATTGTTTTATGAATTCTTTAACACTTAAATTACATCTGTGTTTAAAAAATTTTCGCAAATCAGTGAATGGAATAAAAATGAGATTGTCAATCTGATCTATAGTCAAACTGATTTAGCCTAAATAAATTTTATACAACTACTATTTGTTAGATTTTATTTAAATACAAAACATTTGTTTTTAATTTAAAAAATATAGAAATTAATCATTATATCTTTTTGAATTTTAAGGACAAAGAAGAGCATTAAAAAAGTTGATGAGAATTTTTTCCCTATATTTTTAATTTATCTCTTTGTATCAGTGATAAAAAATTAACATCTACAATGAAAAAACAAATAAATTTTCAAATTTTTCTATTAACAATAAATAGATTAAATTTTTTAATTATGTTTAATTGTGTGTAAAATTCACAATTTTGTACCTATATGATTTAACTCAACATTTTGTCCATGATTATTTGTTTTGGATTTATTATAATTATGTTCCAAAAATATATCTTCGACAGGATAACACTACGATAACAATTAGAAAACAATGTTTTGCCTGTTAAAGGACTTGAAAACAAATATTATTTGCAATTTTAACAAACATATATGTTTAAAAATAGCAAAAATATATGTTATATTTTAGAAATACCTATGCAATATGACATTTTATAAAAAAATACATTGAATTGATAAATGAAAGTTAAAATTTTTTTATTGAAAAAAGTAATATCAGTAAATAGAACGTTTTTCATCGAAACATTCAAATATTTACATACAGATTGAATTTGATCTGCTATGAATATAAATGACATATGAATTATAATTTGTTAACCAATTACTTAATATTAAATTAGAATTTCTCTATCCAAACCCTTTTAAATTCGATGTTAATTGTAATTGAATTAATGAGTTTTTAGTTTTATGTTCAATCTTTTTATTTGTTGCATAGATTTAATTATAGACATCTAAAACAATTAATTCATTATTTGGTAATTTCAAAATTAATTCCCTAAAGATCACTTGGAATTTCGTAAATTTAAGGCCAAATTAAATTTCAATTAGCATTAAAGAAATCTTTAGAATTGCAAACAAGAAGATAGAAGGATCGTGGGGAGAAACTTACTTTTTTAAGTATAGCAAAAATTTCGTTCTCGTTTCGAAGGTTTTCTATTGTGAGTTTCTCTCTGTTTGCAACAACCACACTCTTCTACCAATTGTGATTTTCTCTCTCTATTTGCAATAACCACGGTCTTCTGTCAATTGTGGGTTGATTAAATGAAATGTACACCTTTAGTTAACACGTATAATATATAAGAAAATAGAACAATATATGTAACAACTCTCGCATTTGAAATCACACTGTCACTCGTTAGTATTACTCTCTTAACTCTAACTCGCATATATGAACACTTGTTTTCTCGCTCTTGGACAGAGGTAAACTACTGCGCAATAATTTCATGCCATTGTCGCTAGAGTCTCACGCATACTCACACATATATCCTAAAGTCAAATCAACAAACTTAAAACCTAATCCACAAATATAAAACCAAACCCATATCTATTACGCTCATTGTCTTGATCCATTTATGTTTTAAAACTTTAATTTTATTCTAAATAAATTTCATATTTATAGAAGTTTGAAAATATTAACGAATTTTTCGAAGTTAACTTTTTATTTCTTCTTAAATAAATTGATGATTTTTTTTAGTAATTAATTAAATCATTAAAATTAGTTGCACATTCTCACTTTTTGTAAAATATTTTTCTTAATTTCTTAAATTTATCATGTTCGGAATGTCACAATAATACGGGATATGTATACACGAGATGATAATGATTTTCTTTTTAAATATTGATTTCAATTGACTTGTTATTATATTAACAAAAATTTTGTATTATCTAGTTGCTGAGAATCTATCATAAAATAGTGTAAAAAGCTCAATACAGAACTTTTTCATAATTGGTACGAATAGTTATCTACACAAGCGTTGAAACGTGTTTCATACGGATATACATATGGAAGTATATATTTACATAGATGAATACATTACGCGACATTTCTCGTGTTAGTTTTGTGATTGTAAGTAAACATCGCAATCTATGCTAAAGATATTACTGTTTAAAGTTTTTAACATCAATTTGCTCTATTAGTACAAATTTTTTGGTTTTTTTTTACAACATAAATGTATATCTTCTTCACTTTACATAATATTACTTCTTTTCTTTTTAATATATGGATCACTTAACACATTTAATAGTGTGCTGCATCTAATAAAAAATAAATAGAATATAATTTTGATCATTTTATTTTACACAAAATAAATTATACAAAATAATTCATATTATGCAAAATAAAAAGGAATCACAAAAGTAAGACACGAGTAATCGTTTTGTCTTACATAATGCTTATGAATTTGGACACAATTGAACATTGGACTTCAATTAAATTGCATTATTTTTCTAAACTTATAAAATTTGTTATAAAATTATAAAATTGTTTTTATGGATTTTTTTTTGATAAATATAGAAATTCTAAACTCTACAATTCAGTTCAATATATAAATTCAAATTCTTTGAAATTGACATGCAGTCTATTTTTTATACACAAAGTTTGTAAAAAATGTGCTAAAATCAACAGACGAGATGTTCGTGTAATATATATGGCTTTTATATTTATACATATATAATTCAAAATACATGTTAATATGCCCAAGATGCCTCGTAACATAGACTTTTCTTTATCAAAAAAAAGTCAAAGTTCCTTTTAAACGGAGATAATATTGCCGATACAGGTTTTGCGATGCGTGCTTGAGATACATATCTGAAAATTAAATATAAACACTTAATTCTATCTGTTTTACTTGTGTGTTGAATGTTCTGTTTTCCAGTTTTTCTTCTAAAACGAATCTCGAATTTGGGAATTGCTTCTAAGAAGCAGGTGCCATGACGCAAGCATTTAGTATTAACTAATTCCAATTAGTATTAACTAAGATTCCAATGTTTATGCAGAACTGGATAAATTTCATTTAAAATAAAGGTAAAAAATTAAAATTCAAAATAAGCAATTTTAGTCAATTTATTATTTTTCTTCTTCTTCTTCTATTTTTTCTTTAATGTCGCATCGACAGCGAGGTCATTAGTGTCGACGGTGCCATTAGATATGAGTGTAGTAGTTTATGTTTTTGAGGTATTTTAGTACTCTTTGTATGTCATTTTGAGAAGTCAGGTTTGGGTCAGATTTGGGTTAGATTTAGCTTCTCCCGGAATTAGAAATCAATTATTTTCTAATCTTCTATTCAAAGTATTTACCGCCATAATTTTCGCAATTATTTTATGGACTTTATTGCCCAGGATGCATACAAACAATAACAATTTAAATTAAATGATGAGAAACATGAAAACGAAAAGACACGTATGCTATACACAGATAGTACGAGGCAAAACCGGATACCCGGTTCTGCCCCATAGTCAAATATCCGGTATTGTTCAAAGTGCATTCATTTACTAAACATTAAATATTTATACTTGAATATGAGATAGAACGGTGTAAAAAGGATCAAACGCTGTAACGACTATAGAATACAAATATTGTTTATCCGAATGAATTCCTGAATGTGGAAACACTAAAAAACAATCACTTAAATTACAAAACATTGAAAATCTTCAAGTCGAAATTTTTAACTGTATATGTACGGAATACTACGATGTTGATTGTTTCAGAAACTTGTAAAATAAAGTCGTGGGATTCTTCCGAATAATATGCCATAGTTCAATTCAAATATCAGGGATCTTATTTTAAAAAAACGGTATTCGGTACTTAAAAAATGGTACTCGGTTTGACCCGCGAATCATACTTTCTCCTATACGATTTATTTGTTTTAATTAGGATCGAAAAAGTTAAGAAAGATTCAAATAGACTATTTGAAAAAATAGATCGTAGAACTTTTTCGAAAAATGTACTTACATTACAAGTGCCAATAAGAATATATCCCAATAAATAAATACTCTTAAATATGAATGTTTCATACAGAATGGAAGTTATAAAATACAAAAATAAAAATTTTTTGTCGGTAGAACAGATAATTTTTTATCATATTTTCATCAATATGAATAGTATTTATACATAACTTAATATAAAAATAACTTCATTTTTCATCAAACGAATAGTACTTCAATGTAAAAATGGATTTTTAATTAAGTTTTAAATGAACTTGTTTCTATGAAATTTTTATTATACAGATTCTAAAATATCTGATGAGAACACTATTCAAGTATTTCTAGCTATAACACCTCTTTTTATAAAAATTCCACAGAAATAAATATTAATATTATATAATATTATATAATATTCGTTCCATAAGACCAATAATATACAAGTTCGAATTTATATAATATTTGTTCTATAAAAACAAATATACAAGTTCAAACTTATATAATATTTGTTTCACAAAAGCAAATATTATACGAGTTAAAGTACTATATAATAAAAGAATTTTTTTAGAAATGAAAGAAATCTGTTAATTTTACGCGACTACGGTTTTTGGGATCCACAAAATCGATATCAGATATTGAATTGCGCAAGAATCATTGAGTCGTGTGAACGCGCCCATAAAATTATGTATATTCATCATACATAGTATATTGCGATACAAATATTTCTATCTGGAGTCTGACCTGTTTATACCAAATAAATGTATGTTCGTTCACCCCTCACTTTGATAAATTTTTTTTTAAATAACTTATTTTTTTAATGCTCCCGTGGTACTTAATTTCGAAAGACTTTTTGACAGTACTTCTTTCTCAACGAAAATGTTTCGACATGGTACAGTAATCAAAGCCTAAATCTCCATCATGAATTTCTGTATTAACTTTATGTGCAATATCATGCAATTCTATGGAAATCTATGTGAATAAATAAGTTTGAATTATGAAGAAACAAATCATGATTATCGATGGCTTGTTTGTCATCGTTACAGTTAATGCTAGAATAATTTCATATCGTATTATGAATATTAAAATCTCCCATAAGAGATAAGAAATTCTTTCCAATATTGTTAATAGCTTTTTCTCATTGAAAGAGGGCAAAATATAAAAAATAATTTGAGAAATGTTCATTATTTCAATATCTCTCAATATTCTCAATATTTTTTTAAACTATACTTTATTTGATATAAACTAATTAATATTGTTTATATGCAATAACTAGATGCATTAACTAACTTTATTAAAAAATAAATTTAGAAAAAGATAAATAATTTTTATATATATTCTACACGTTTTCTTGTAGAAAAGCTAGCAATACCAAATTGGGTTACTTTTGACACCATTTGATTTTCGTTAAATTGACAACAAATAAGTAATTATTTAATAATTTCAAATAATAAAATTATTTTAGCTCCAGCTTATTTAAGTCTTAAAGAACAATTTCCTATTATTAATAATATGCTATTGGTAAAATTAAACACATTATAAATAAAGCAAATTTAAAAATTGTATTAATTTCATTATTGGAACTTAGTATCATTCTTCGAGAGAATGATTGAATTGCAAACCATAATTTCTTTTGCAATTTTGATTGGATGAAATTGTCAAAAGACCACTTTCTCACGGATTTGAACGAGATTATTTTGTTATGACTTATAAACAATGCAAAAACAAATAAAAAATATCTATTAGATCGCAATTTGCAAAAAATAAGATAAAATAAAATAGTGTAATTTATCGACAAGTTATTCTTCATATATTACACTAAAACTTTTTTAAACTAGAAAGAAATTATGATCTACAAAGATAGAAATTAGATTGAGTTAAATTTAATTTTATCCGATTGCCGTAAGACGAACGATAATCAATGTTGATGCATATGTTAGCAAAGAAAACCGGAAAAGTTTTCTTGCGAATATCTTTAAAATTGTTCATCTCTGTGAAAAACTAATCCCAATTTTTAAATTTGGCAATTTAAAATACTCCCGAAATAATACTATATCTCCCATCTATTATACAGTAATATGACTAAAGTTAATATTAATTTTATTTTTTCTTTTTCAAGAAAATTGCGATTTGAGGAATCTTTCTTTAATATTTTTTCCATTGTTCGTATGTTATAATTTAAAAAAGTGATTTAGAAAAGACCCACCAAAATCCATAAAGAAATCATCTTTCGACATATAGGGTGTCCCAGCATCGGTGACGACCGAGGAGAGGGTGATTCTACATGAAAAAACAAATCAAAAATAACGAATAAAATTTTTTCATTTGAGGTTCCGTTGTCGAGAAAATCGAATATTCATCGAGTGCGCGTGCACTTAACTATGGCTTAGATATATCACAGTCATATATCACTTATAAATAGCATTAATATCATTAGTATCAACATGATTTGCTGTGTTACTCATCTCTGCCTTTGGATTTAGAGTGGATTTAAATGAAAATAAGACAATTTTCTAACATGATGGTGCCCTACCAAATTTTTCTCGAGACGTTAAAAACTTATTAAATGATTGACACGAAGTTTGGATTAGCCGTGATGGTTCAATAAACTGGCCAAGATCCTCACCCCTTGATTTTTATCTATGGGGTCTTTGGGGTCTATGGGGTCTATATTAAATCAAAAGTGTATGAGGAGAAAATTACAAGCCTTCCTCAATTAAAAGCGAGGATTTGATATTTGAAGAATTGAATGTACAAAATACATTAGAATGCGTTCATACAAATCTAATTCGGAGAGTACAGTTGTGTATGCAGCACAATGGGCAGCATTTTCAACAATTTTTGCATTAATAAAGTATGTTAGTAACTAAATTACGTGTGTTATTTTCATTTAAATCCACTCTAAATCCGTTGGCAGAGATGAGTGACACAGCACATCATGTTGATACTAACGATATTAGTGCTATTTGTAAGTGACATATGACTTGTATCGAGATCCAGACATCTAAGCCATAATTAAGTACTTGGTGAATATTCAAAATTGATTTTCTCAACGACGAAGCCTCAAATGAAAAAATTTTATTCTTTATTTTCGATTTGATTTTTCATGTAGAATCACCTCTTCTTCGGTTGTATCACCGATACTTGGATACACAAACTGTATACATAATATTTTCCAAAAACCAAAAAAGAAAAAGAAAAAAAGTATCAGTGCAGCATTTCTTATTTTATGAACACCATATAGAAAACATATTCACCAAATTATTTAGAAACATAGTTGTAACGGTGTAAAATATAGCACAAGATATAAGATGTATAAAATATATAAAATATATAAAATGGAATTAAAAATTTTGATCTGTTTGATAAGTTGAAGAGCATGACTGAAAGTTGAGTAACGAATCACCCGTGCGTGGGCTTTCGCATACACCGCAAGTATAAGCTTACATGTATATATGTACTTATATACTTATCTACGTATTTTCTTGAACTTGATAGTATCATCAACTAATCAGATATGTCAATACGTAACAAACTTTAATCTGCGTTTATATTAAGTATTTACAGCTGAAACGATCGAGACATTCAACTAACAATAGACTAATAGGCTACTTTTGATTGAATAAATGGGTTCCAATTTCATTGATATTGTTTATGCTCGATCAAAAGTTGCTTAATAGAAATAAGACTATAAACAAGGGAACACAGTTCAAGAACGTAATTGTTTACATTTGCATTTATACTTACATTTACATTCAGTTACAAGAACATAAATGTTTACAATTACATTCTTATGGGTAGACAGCGAATATTTATGTAAATGCATATTTTTATAAGAAATAAGTAAAATTATGGACAAAAATTTACTTTGGCATTAGGAGATTCTGAAACTTCTATAGTTCTCATTTTGCGTATTCTGTGTGCAAAACATATACATGTATACATGTACTATATATTCAGTACAACAACACTGATAATCTATAAAATGAGAATATATGTACGAAATAGATAAAAGAGAAACATAATAGTCCAAGAAACATTGGTCACATTTCCTATTATCTGTGATAATAATTAATTTTAAATATATTAATTGTCTTAATTGAGAATATTATTATCAGCAATATTTCTTTGATCATCTTTAATAGCTACATTATTGTTTTTTGTAACACTTTAACATATCTTTCATTTCTCTCACTTTCTCTTACATTATTAAAATAGAATATCTGCTAATAGCAAATGAACTTTTAGTTATTAACAGATATTTTATTCTGATATAATGTAATAATCGAACACTAAGATATTCGAAAAATAGGCTTTACTGTATATCACAAAGAAATTCTAAATATTAATATCACAAAGTAATTTTAATAATATTTTTATTAGTAATAACAGCAGTAAAATTAGTGATATCTTGAATACAAATATTGAAAGCCCACAAGAAATACTGATACAGTTACAGTGTAATACAATGTTCCTTAATTTGTCTCCACATCTTCACATACCAAAAGAGTGACTAATAATATTAACTTAAGCATATTTTATTTATTTGGAATAAAATAAAAACTAATTAATTTTAAATAATGAATTTATCATTAATTTGTTACTGTTATTTTACAAATAACATAGAAAAAGTAACTTTATTTAGTACAAGATTCAAATAATTCCTTATTCAAGTTAATCCAAATAAAATAATAAATTACTTGCTATAAGATTGTCTGAAATCTATGTATCAGGGACAAATTTTTGAAATGGAAATAAAAAAGAATAATTTTAAATAAGGAATCATTTTCATTATTTTATTATTTTAATTCGAAAAATGACTTAATAGAAAATTTTGGGTTCAAATCAAATGAATCACTTTCAAATAAATTATTTGAATTAATTCATTAAAAAAGAATAATTCCAGCAGAATGTAAAGTGTATATAATAGAATTAGAAACTATTTAAGAAATTATTAATAGAAATAAACACATAAAATGAAATAATATATTATTTTACTCGACAGTCAAACAATCAATTGATTTCGAAAAAAAATATCTTGTTCAAATAAACTAATGTAATATTATTTCAAGATAATATCGAGTCAAATAACATAATATGTTATTTAAATAATCATTTTCCAAATATTTTATTTAAATATTTCTCATGCTTAGTGTATATATTTATAATGCAATTGGCAATATTGACAAGAATTAGAAATGATTTGATTACAAATTCTACAAATACAAAGATCATTTTCATGTTCAAGTTAGTTAGTTATTTCAATTAATTAGCTATTTCAAATAACATCTATATTCGGGAATGGTGCCCTAATTTATGTTACGACTGTGATTTTTTGAAAAGAAAAGCCAGCAAGAGGATTAAGGCCTTGTTGAACTAAAGATCTTAGTAGAATTAAATCACATTCCTCGAAAGTTATGTCCATGTACATTCCTCTCAATGGAAATTCCCAAAAATATTTAAACAAAATACGCTTTGGGCTGAGTTGACGAATGATAATGATTTGTCTCAAATATAAGGTCCAAAAACCTCTGATTGTGAGATAAACCCCGATAGAAAGGAAAACAAGGATGTCTTTCCCAATTTTCTATCGGCTCAGAATAATAAAGAACTCGTCTGACAACGGTAAGAGTTCGCTTACCGGAAAGAAGTCATGTAACTCCCAATCGATACAGATCGCCTCCTGAGAATTTTCCGCAAAGCGCAATAAGTAATACAGTCTGTCAATATATATAATCATGATGTTTGTATATCTTAATAAATCAGTGCATTGCTCGCAAACAATTTAACTGAAAAGAATAATATATTATTATTATTATTCAATTCAACATTTTTAAGATACACGTATTATTTGAATAATGCTCAAATTTGAAAGAAAATACGTTTTGGAAATTTACGACAACAAAAGAATTATTTAAAAAAGATCGATGAGCGATAAACGATGATATAATATATACGAATATAAATACATGTGATACATTACCTGTAACCTCAATATTATGCGATATTGCGAGATTGTTTTCGGCATATAAATTAATTTTAACTAGTAAGGGGCGCTATTTACAACAATAAATTGGAAAAAGACTATTGTAACACAATGTAATTTAAACTAAATAACAAATAAATTTTGATATATATATTTGGCATTCATTTTGTACATACTTTATATATTTCGACATATTATAAACATCCACTATCTATTTATCACCATCAAGAAACCTATTGATCGTTGTTTGATTATTTAAGGCAAAGCGAATATTATTAGAACCGATCACTTTGGTAGCTCAATGGCTACGGTATATATTTAAGAAGTATATTCTTTAATGCAACGATAAATTGTTCCTTTTTTTGGAAAATTATTTGTGTACATGATTCTTTTAAGGAAAACATTGTACAGTAAGATGTATTAGGTTGTCCCAAAAGTGTCTTTTGCTACCTGCACGCAGCAGTGTCCTTATCTGGCAATATGTATACAAACATGAAACCTAATCAGTCAAATATCTTTATCTTCAGTCGTCTTCTAGCTGTCGTAGGATACGTTTCATTTGCTTTGAAATCTTTTATATGCCCTTTCATACGACTTTATGGAAAATCAAAGAAAGTATTTTCGACATATAATGCTGCATTGTTTTAAAAAGAGCATCGGTACTAAAAACACCGCAACTAAGATTTGCAGTGTGTATGGGAGTGGTGCTACAAGTGCTTAGACAGTTCGTATTTGGTTTAGGAGGTTTAGAACTGGTAATTTTTATCTGGAAGATGAAGAACGCAGCGGTCGCCCATCCACTACGAATACAAAACTAATCAAAGTCATGGTTGATGAAAATCCGTGATATACTGTTCGTAAATTGGCGGATATTTTAAACATCCCGCGAACAACGGTGCGTAATAATCTTATAAAGATAGGCTACGTCAAGTGCTCTAAAGTATGGGTTCCGCATCAGTTGACAGAGAGCAACCTCCTTAACTGTATTTCGACGAGTGATCTACTTCTTCAGCGAAATGAGAAAGATCCATTTTTGAAGAGACTGGGGATGGGACGTGGATTCTTTACGAGAATGTTACACGTCAACGATCTTAGTCAAGGAATAAGAAGCCTTTAACGGTAGCAAAGTCTGGTCTTCGCCCGAAGAAAGTTTTGATGTCCATCTGGTGGGACTGGAAGGATATCATTTATTATAAATTGCTTCCACAAGGTGAAACAATCAATTCAGTGAAATACTGTTTCCAACTGGACAAATTGAAGGATACAATCGCCACAAAATTAACCAACAGACGAGGCGTCGTTTTCCAGCACGATAACGCCAGGCCCCATGTGTCTTTACCCATCAGGAACAAATTGTTATCTTCGCGGTAAAAAATTTAATACAATAAATGACATAAAAATGCACCTACAACGACATTTTACTAGAAAACCCCAGAAGTTCTGGAAAGACATTATGCGACTTCCGGAGAGATGGAGAAAGATAATAGAACAAAAATCATAATTCAATAAAATAATATAAAACAAAAAATTTTGTGCATCTATTATTTCCTTACAAAACGAAAGAAACTTTTGGGACAACCTAATATGTACATACATATATCGGAAGTACTTATTTATATTTTTTAACTTTGTTCACACAAGTTGATTCTGGATTTAAAAGAAAAGAAAAAAATACTATATTTTGAGCAAAGGAAATCAAAAACTTTTGAGGTATTCAAACGTAATGAAAAGTTAATAGAATATTATACATATCAATATGAGCGACAAAACATATGCTACAGCTACGACGATAATACTGATTAAATTCTTGTCAATATCATTAAGATAATCAATCTTGTATGATTCTGGAATAAAAATATTTGTACATATTAATAGTATGTAGACTTAAGTATTATTTGAATAAAATATCTGAAAAATAATTATTTAAATAATATGTCATCTTATTTAATTCAGTGTTATCTCGAAATAATCTAATGTTAATTTATTTAAGAATGATTTTTCTGTAAATTACTTAATTATTTGGTTATTAAACAAAATAGTACTTTGTTTTATTTTATATTTTATATTTGTATCTATAAATAATTTCTCAAATAGTTTCTAATTCTATTGTATAAAATTCCTACTATTATTTGTTATTTTATTTCAATAAATTCACTCAAATGAAAGATTATTTTCAAATGATTCATTTAATTCAGATGCACAATAAAATTACTTTTGTTAAAGAAAGTTACTTTCTTATCTTTCAAATAAAAGTAATAAATTGAAATGATCCATTATTTCAAATTGTCATCTTTTATCTTTTTCTAAATAAAATTTGTCCAATTCTGGACTATGCATATATATAGTTACCCACCAGTTAATATTACTGTATCATAGTTTATATTATAATTATAATTTTATAAAAGAAATTATACAACAATAAACCTGTTATGCTTATGTTAAAGTTTGAAGTTTCTATTTTTAAAAAACACTGTTTATTTTATTCTAAAATGTTCTTACATCGCACAGTGGATAGAAAAATGAAGACACTTTTTTTATTGTAAATGTCATAATATGTATAGTCATAGCATGTATAGTCATAAATGTCACAGTATGTAAGAGTAGTATAAATAGTCATAGTATGTAAAGTCATAAATGTCATGTAAACAGATTAAAAAATTTTTAATTAATGGATTTGAAGATTGAAGCCATTTTTTCCAATAATTCCATAAAACTTAATGCACAACTTATTCAATTTATTGAATTTTTTTTTTAAATCAATTATTTTATGTCGCATCAATTTCATGGGTTATGCGACAACAGAGAGATTTTTTATATGTTGTTGTAGATCTTGGCGTGTTTCAGATATTGTAGCAGGCTTGAGGATGTTCCACTGTCTATTAGGTTGTCTTTTAGGGTAAGTTTGACTCTGAGTTGTTTTCTTAGCAGTAAGTATACTTCGCATTGCAGTATGAGGTGGTCTATTGTTAGGGTCGTCTTGCACCATTCGCAGAGTGGTTGGTCTTCTTTGGTGAGTATGTATTTGTGTGTTATTTTTGTATGTCCGATTATTATTCTTGATATTACGACTTGGTCACGTCTTTTTAGAGTGGGTGGTATAGGACCCATATTACTGTAATTGAGTTATTGTTTTTTATTGATTCAATGTAGCCGTTTTGGCATTCGTGGATGATAGCATTTGTGGAGTCACTGAAGATGGCGAATTTTCTATTGTGATATTTAAATGTGGTTTCGAGGGCATGTTTTTTAGTGCGTTAAGTTCGGCGGTCAGGATGGACGTGTCCTGGTGGAGCTTGACTTTTGTGGTTGAATGTTCGAAACCGGGTTTTTGATCCATCTGTATAGATATATGTATGGTCTTGATATTTCTGGGTTAGCTCCCAGAACAGGGATTTAAATGTGTTGGTTTGTTTTTTGTCATGTTTGCGTAAATCGGTATCGGTTGTGATTATAGGGACAGTCCACGGCGGAAAACTGGGTACATTTTGGGTTGCCAAGATGACCTTGATGTTGAGATCGTGTTGGGAAATTCTATTATAGAATGGGAGTGCAATTTTCTTCATCGGGTTGTGGTGGTAGCTGCGTTCTGTCGAAAGGTATTTTAATACAGGGTTCTGAGGGGTGCTAGAGATTTTAATAGCAAACTTGATGCTTAGATGCATTCTTCTGATTTTTAGAGAAACTTCCATTGCTTCGCTCAGGATGTCAATAATTGGGCTGGTTGGGAATGCTCCCACTGCTTATTGAATTTTGAATATTAGGTGAATATATATAATGAATATAATGAAGAAGATGTTACGATTACTTGGAATTTTTGTTGTCTAACTAATATTCAAAGTAATAATATATTTACAGAAACAGAAAAAGAAATGTTTATATATTTCTAAATGAAAATTATAGTAAAAATATTTTACTTCATATGTTTCTGAATTAAAATAAGTAATATAAGAAACATGACAATGACTAATGTAGGTACACTGATTTCGAAATGAATTACATATATATTATTTCATATCTGTTAAACATATTAATATTCCCTGACAACATATGATGATGCTGCATTTCTCTCTGAAATTCTATTGAAAATCCTTCAAATATTCGATCAGTAAAATGGTAAAACGCGAAGTAGGAATTCGTTCTTGGAAGTCGGAACGTTGAGAAATCGCTGTTTGGGTTCAGCCGACGTAGATGCGAGATTGGATTGAAGATATGTGCGTGATATATAAGAAACGTGATTCCCAGTACCGAGTCAGAACAGCGTGTAAATGGTTTAATAACAAATTCAATGTTAAAATTGTATAGAAAATTATTTTTTGTTCTTGTAGGTTTATAACTCTGTATATCGCAAGAATTAATTTTCAAGATAGGATAACAAAAGGAATGAAAATACCTAAATCAAAACGTTTAAATAATTGGAAATGCAAAAATGATTTGTTTTTATAAATCTACTTACATATACCTATCTTTAAATCTACATATGTACATATATTTGTTTCGGTAAAACAAAATTATTTGTTTCTGCAAAAATGTATCTATACATCTATGGTGATTATTTGTTAATTATATATCTTTTCTTATGGCTTATATTACTTTTTTAATAATTAGTTAAATTACTAACAGTAGTTAATGTATAATAGTAGAATCACACTTAAATTTTGGTATACTAACTGTAAGACGGCAGATGCTTTAAAAAATATTGAATTTTAAAGACAAATGATTTTCTAATCAAGAAAAGAATAAAACAAAATAGTATGTACATTTTCAATTATAATATTTTATTCGTGGTTAAATAATTTAGGTATTTTTCTGTTTCTTAAATATCTTCTAATTATTTTCATAGTATTCTTTTATGTAGTTTTGGTATCGACCATAGTACGAAATTTGATGGCCTTTGTTATGTAAAACATCTATTTAACAGTCATTAATTTTTCCTAGAGATTACAAACAAAGGAGTTCAAGTTTCATGAACAGAGTAATCAAATAAAACTTAAAAGCTGACTGATTTGACTCTAAAACTTTCTTTATCCAACTATAACTGATGTAGAATATTGAAAATCGAAATAAATGCTCAAAAGATGATTGTCAAACGATTCAAATAGTATTCGATAAAAGAAGCACATATTAAATAAGAATGAACTACTTTTTATTATATAAGATGCTTTACGGAAACCAAGCCACCTGAATGTCTTCTTTATTAGTGATAATACGAAAATCATTCCTGACGTAACTTAAACTGATAGGAGAGACGAATCAAATGGAAGAATTATTTTTTTTAAAATATCATATTTTAATCTTTTTTCAAGCCTTTATTGCATTTTTTATGTAAAAAACGTGTATTTTTTTTTTTTACTTCATCACGTAGCCCATAAAAAAATACATTCAGATATGGTTATGATATGATCTTGGACTGAAAAATTTTTAAATTAATGTGAAACTTATGTTGAGCAAGATTATAATAAACTTTAATTTAATACTGAGTTTATTACCGAGTAAAGTTTATTAACGAAAAATTCGTTTTTCAAAAATTTAGTGTGACATTGTCCAGTTTGACATTGTCCGTACCAAACATTTAGAATCCATGATCTCTGTCTATCAATTTGTCAACCATCGCGGATTCTCACTCGACCAATAATGCATATTTCTTAGATTTAGTTGACCGTGATTTGTAAAGAATGCTTCATCGGTAAATAATATTTCTGTGAAAAACATTTCATCATTTTCATATTGACATATGTCCCACTGACAAAAAAATTTAAACGGTTTTCGAAGTCTGTTGCATCGAGGGCTTGATGAACAGATAAATGAAAAGGATGAAAAATTTTTCTATATAAAACATCTGAAATACGCTTGAAACGGTGGCTTTTCTAACACTGGTTTCATGTGCAAGTTGTCTTAAACTAATATGTGGATTTTCATGGACTTTGATGATGACATTTTTTTGGTTCGTTTTATGGATAACAGTTTTACGTTTCATATATTTCTTTCCGTCGACACTACCAGTTTCACAATATTTACTTATGTAGAATGCGATGGACAAATATAAATATGCGATGGAAATCTTTTTTGATAAATTCAAACAGCTTCTCTTAGGGGGGAACCTAACCATAAATGAAAATCATTTCAATCTTTCCCTGTTTCGAATAACTCATTATGAATCACTTGTTGATACATCCAGAGAACTAACAAATCCTTAAGAGAACTAATAGTAAACGAATTTCATACAGCAGTAAGTAATAGTGTTTGTTTACACTTTCAACATCATTTTTATTGTCGTTCTAATCTGAAATCTTGCTCATAAATTTCATATCAATTTAAAAATTTTAAAATCCAAAATCACTTGAAGGTCATATCATAAACATATTTGAATGTTTTTATATTTGAATGAATTTTTTCATGAGCTACGTGAATAAAAAAATGGAATAAAAAAAATACACGTTTCTTATATTAAAAAATGCTAATGGTCTTGAAAAAAAATGATATTTTGAAAAAAATAGTTCTTCCATCCGATTCGTTTCTTCAACTAATTTAAGAACGATTTTCGTACTATCACTAATAAAAAAGATATTCAGGTGACCTGGTTTTCGCGAAACACCTTGTATATTTCTTACACTTCGTTATTTTCCATCTCTTGTCAATTTCAAAGAGATTAATATTCTACAATTAAAAAAATTTAATAATTGCTTTATAAACTTTATTTCAAGCAAATTATGTCATTTATATTATAAATGCAATTTGGGTTAATTTTGTAAGCATAATGAAATACTTAATTTATGTACTTAATAAAATACTTAATTTTATAAGTATAGTCAAGTTTTAAAGATGATCATAATTTAGTATTTTATTTTATGAGATATTATTAATGACGTTTAAATATAATTAATAATATTGATATTAATCTTGAAGTTTCTTTGGCATCACGGTGCGATTTATACCATAACATTTACCATAACATTAACATTTAACCATATCAAACAGAAACTTAAACAAATATATTAATATTTGTTTATGACACATCAACGCTATACATAACAACATTTTATAACATTATTGATCTTCTCAGAAATAAATATTCATTTGCGTCATACCTTTTATATTATAGTCTGCATGGAAATTAAATTTAATAGAATTATAATAGATAAACATTTATATTAATATTTAAGAGGGAAATAAAGTAATTTAAACAATTTTTTATTGAATAAACTGAATGCATGGCATATTAAATATATGAAATTTCAATGAATATTATTTAAAGGAAAATATTTGACTGAAGTATATAATTGGTAATTATTTATTTTAGGGTCCTTCTCACTGATTTTAATGATAGTGAAATATGTTGTTAAGGTCATCATTCCGAACAACTTTAATTTACAAGATATTTGCAAAAATATAATAATTTATACTTTTTAAAAAGCAAACGTCACCTGTTTTAATCATTGGATTTACAATAGGATATTCAAGGTTGCATAGATTATCAGAATTATTTAGAATTTTGACTTTTTCACCGATTTCAGTGATCTTGAAATATATTGTCAAGGACATTTTCTATACATCACTTTATATGTCTTATATTTTCAAGACATTCATTCATAAAAGAGAAAAATTTGCTGACTAACTTTTTGAGTTATAATATCTATTTTACATTTCTAAAATATATGAATACGATAAAAATTCGTTTATACGAATCAATTAATGTTGAGTTATCCTATTTTGTTTCTCAATGAATCATTAAATTTATTATAAATTATTAACATATATATTCATTTATTAAATATACACTTATATATTTATTAAATATATTAATTAAATAAATCACTTATTTGCCAAATTGAACTCCACAAAACAGAAATTAGAGAAATTGACAAAATAATTTACATTCTTTCTTAAAATTCGCTTTACAATTTGAAACAAACATAATAGAATGTATTATTTTATTCAACAATAAAATGCGGAAAATAGGACACACTTGGAATAATCATATTAATCTTTATTGATCTAAATTATTTTATTATGACCGAATAAATTTTTGTCATTTAGTAATGTTAAACTTAATTATTAAGGAATTTGATCTTAATTATAAAAGCTTATATATTAAACAAGTACTCTGATACTACAATTTTGGTTCAGGAAACCTTTTGGCCTGTAATTTGTATCTAATATGATTTTTTTCATGATACATTAATTTGTAAAACGTTTTGAGGATTTTGAAGACATCACCTTCAAAATGATTGAAAATTAAAATTATTTAAAATTTTTTTCTTTGCTTAACTTAATTAAGAAATAAAAGATATAAATAAAGAATCAAAAGAATTTCACGTTGTGAAATTCTTTATACAAATAAAGTTTTATAAACTTTTTTATAAGATGCAATTTAGTATGCGCATGGTATCGAGTGATCGAAGCATCCATCGTGATCTTGCGACCGGCAATGTTTCGAATATCTACGCACAGTAACAGTGACCAGAGGAAGAGATGAGAATGCGTTCTCGGAAATCACTGAACTGCCTGACTAGGAGTCGGTGTTCGGGGTTAGTTCCAGCGTAGATTCGGTGCTAGGGGTAGATGGGCCGGGGTATGAGAGCGCGTGCCACTCTGATTGTAGCCGCCATACTGGGACACACGAGCCACATACCGACGATTCTTGGTTTCATGCTGCGTGCCTAGACACCCTGAGAATACTTATGACTTGCTGAAGCGGTACGGCTCTCCCTGTAGCTAAAAGTGCCATTTAAAAAACTATTTACGATTAGTCATGGACCAACCCATTGGGACAATTTATCTCTCGATTAAAAATAAAAATAGAAATGGAAGGGTCTATATGTATAAAAAGGAACAAGATATATTAAATAATTTTAAGAAGGTTTCATTTAGCGATCATCATCATTTAGCGAATAAAAATTATAGATCATTTGTTATTATAAATCGAAGTTTTAAAATTTTGTATATTTCAAGACAATGCAATGTAATTTTTATTGTCTTTATTATTATTTCAATTATTATATATTTCTCGCAATTTATCATTTTTAATGATCGTCATGATTTACATTGTTGTATTCATTTCAAAGAAAGAAACAATACGAATTAGAATGAAATAAAAAAAAAATTTTTAACAAAATGACAGCCGTACAAAGCAAGAATTCATTAAATGTGTAACTTTTTTACGCGATAAAAAAAACTATTGCAGATATTGATATCGTCCTAGTTCACAAGATAATCATTTTTGTATGCGTCAAATTAATTTTTGTTCTTTTTCTTTCAGACGAATACAACATAATACGACATAAATCGTAACAGGTTTTAAAAATAATATATTACATGAAATATATAATAATTTGAATAATAATAATTGTACAAAAATTATACTTCTGTTGAAGTATGATCAGACAAATATATAAAATTTCAGAAGCCTTTATATATAATAACCTAACAATTTTTTATCTAACAAATCGTTTAAAAATCGAAAACTTCGAATAAAAATACCACCTTAAGAGATTTTTTAATAGATAGTATGACAACATTATGTCTTCTTTACTCATACTTTTATGAAAACGTAAAATACGTGTGATCTAAAATGTGTTCATTTTTTATTATATTAAAATTATACATATGTTATACAAATATTATGTCCGTTATTTTCTTGATGATGATCAAGTCAATGAACTAAATACTTAGTCAGAATATATATATTTTTTAGAGAATGAAATACTAAAATCAAGTGTGTAAAACGAGAAGTCCAAAAAAAGGATAAGAATAAAGACAGATAGATAGATATAGATAGATAGATAGAGAGAGAAAAAGAGGGGGGAAGAGAGAGAAAGAGAGAAACTATATTGCACTGCTTCAATAATTCGAAGGAAATGCGCGCGCAAGAATCATCGGGGATGGAATTACTGTAAATTTAGAACTTTTACAAAATCTGATGATATTTTTTTGAGTCAATGTAATCAGTCACTATAATGTTATTTTATTCTAATGTTATTTCATTTCAATAATTTTAGTCTATTGATAAAATAAATAATGCAACTGCAAAGATTCATGCAATTTTATATTTTTTATGAACATAATTAAAAAAAAAGAAAGCTAACTAGAAGTTGTTTGTTAAATACTGTAATAAATGTCCTAATTCGGATATTTTATATTTTATGTATATTTTTGCTTTTCTGAGATTATTATCCCAAAAATGCTTAAAAATAACAACAGTTACCATTCTTATTTCCTGTATCTTAAATTTAATTGTATAACAATGCACTATTGCTCTCAAGAAAAATTGATAATTATAAAAATTAATATCACTTACTATTATAAATTTCTTAATTAATAATTACTTTTATTATTACATGACAATTAAAACATTCTATCATTAACAAAATTAATAGTGAATTAAATTATCATATTAATCGATGAATTAATAATTTTATGTACATTTTGAAAAATATCAAATGTAGTATATATTTTTCGTTCCTCTTGTAAAATAATTCCGACGAACACCATCAGTAAAAGGTTCAGATCAAATAATATTAATCTTCAACTCTTCATATGTCGAGACGTGAGCACAAAGAAATATTTTCCATGCGTGCATTACAGGACAAAAATTCAATTTCACTTTTAAAAATTCATCTCGAGACTTCTATTCAATGCCAGGTTTTAAAAATCTAAAGCGGGTGCGCGGTTGGTGTGCATTAATTCACGCAACAAAGAGCTTTTACAACATGTTGGGGTGAGTTTAAAGGTCGGAAGAGATCGCATGCAAAAAGCTTTCTTTCTTGTTACGTAAGCCAGTTTTAACTAACTTCTCGGTACACTAACTATACTTATGTATAAATTTCAGTTCAATCAGAGAGGTGTACACTTTTTCATATAGCAAACTTTCATTTCAGAAAATGTTTACAGGCGGTTAAATATAAATTTAAATACAAGAAAATTTCACAGATCTTCAATCTGAATGAGATTTGTATAGACAGAGAGCTTGCAGTTCTGTTTGCTCAAAATTTTTCATTTTCCTAGCGCGATGAACTGCATGAGATTTACTAAATATAAGTTAGAAACTTTTTATTTTCTTTGCGTAAGAAAGTCCTTTATATTTCTGTATAAAATTCGACATTACTGAAATGTATTTTAAAGCGAATAAAAAATGTTGAATAAATGTTTATTTAAAAAAATAAAATTTCGTATCTAAATTACATAGGCACGGACTTTACTCATTTCTGCAGCAAAAGTTTAAAATTTTTTACCGTACATTTCGATAATGTTCGAATATTATAATATGGTTTCTTTGAAGATTATTGCCCATATATGTAAAATTTCGTTCTATTTCACAAATAAAGATAAGTAAAAATTCATAAATAGATAAATGGTAACTTATGGAGAATTCTTGCTTTATTTCTGGTCATTCAATAATAAAAAAAAAAGTATAAAAACCTAAAAACTAAAATATCAATTTTATAGAAATATGCCAACAAACAATGTTGGCATATTTTTATAAAACAGGAATTTATTTCTTATACGTAATTTGCATTATTTGATTACTTAGTTTTGTCTGTTTGCAATTATTCAATTTTAAAAATTTTAAAAATTTGAAGATAAGATATCAAGTTTCATAGATGATTATATTGTTTTTCATTCCAATATCGAATCAGTTGCAAAAATATTATTAAATTAAAGTTTTGTAAAAATTTACAAATTGAATATGAATCATTACATTAATTAACAAGAATTTTAATTCCTATAATCTTTATTGTTTCCTAATGAAAAGATTTAGACTTAGGACAGAATTAATAGCTATATTAATCAATTATTTTAAATAATGTAGGATTTATTTCATTTTGTATCAAAGAAAATAACAACAAGCCCACTTTAGTCGATATTAATAGGGTATTACCGTAAATAAACTGATATAAAATAAAAATCTTTGTTTAAATTATAAAAGTTGAATGATACTATATTTCATTATTTTTAATATATTATATATGTATATTAATATAATATATTAATATATTATTATGTACGTGTTATGTTTTACTTTGAAAAACAATTTAATGAAAATGAGATCACAAAAAGAAAATAGTATTAATACTTTTGCTAACATATTTTTAAATTACATTTTGAAATTAAGTAATTTATGTTTATTATATTAATATATGAAATAAAGAATCATTAGTAATAAATTATATATAAAGTAAGTACATAAATAAATAATTTTTACAGTCTATGAGATAGGTCATAAAATTGACAAAATTAATAAAAGCATAGTCACTATTAAAAAACATAGCATAGTTATTATTAAAAACAAAGTTCCTAAACATAGGTGCAAAAATAGAACTAAATATTTGATTTATTATAGTTGCATTTAAATTTGATTTAAATACCTAAATAAATAAATATAGAAATAGTAAATTATACCATACTATTTAGTATAATTTATTTCAATTTTAATTTAATTAGTAAATTATAGACTATACTGAAATACAAATAAATAAATTATAGTCAGTAAATTATAGACTATACTGAAATACAAATAAATAAATTATAGTCAGTAAATTATAGACTATACTGAAATACAAATAAATAAATTATAGTCAGTAAATTATAGACTATACTGAAATACAAATAAATAAATTATAGTCAGTAAATTATAGACTATACTGAAATACAAATAAATAAATTATAAACTTATATACAAATTCATATTTTTTAAAATTCAATTAAAAGAGCAGAACCTTAATAGAAAGTTGTTTCATTGAATACTCTAAAACAAAAACACTATGATTATTTCGTACATTTTTATACATCTTTTCATATTCTGTGAAATCCCTCATAAATGCGTCATCCCTCATAAATCCCTCATAAAATTTGCAGTCTACAGACACGTATGAATAATACATACATATGATAATAATACATATGAACAGAAAAATTTTGCAACTTCGAATTCTTTAACAGTTAAGCAGATTATGTGTAACAAGTCTACTTGAATATTGTTTACCACAGTTTTTCCCAGATAATTTCACATCTTCTATTTGCGGTCTAATAGAATTAACGGATGGTTACGTCTTCCCTCAATCAACATTTTCATGAATACCATGAAAGGTGTGACAGAAGACAAGAGAATTACGATACGTAATGGTATCATTGTCGGATGTGAAATTTGATTCTCAGAATAGTCGTATTTGGCTTGTTCTTGATGACTTCATTTAGTTACGATACGTAATGGTATCATTGTCGGATGTGAAATTTGATTCTCAGAATAGTCGTATTTGGCTTGTTCTTGATGACTTCATTTAGTTACGATACGTAATGGTATCATTGTCGGATGTGAAATTTGATTCTCAGAATAGTCGTATTTGGCTTGTTCTTGATGACTTCATTCAAGAGTTAAATGGGTTAAATGGATAAGGAAAGCGACTTACAATTAGATAGCATGTTACTGGCAACCTCTGCAATTTGCTTAGCCAGATAAACTGTGAAATTTTACCACGCGTGAGAATAATTTATCTTTTGTGTTGCTTTTGAGTATCTAATGCATTACATTATTCAATTTGTTTTCCTACAAAAAGCACGTAACGAGATATCTATCAGATCGACAATACATATTCATATTTCAATTCATTAACAAAAAAGAATTAATAATTCATTAATATAATACGAATAAGAAAATTTGTCAAAAACATACAAGATACTTGTGATTTAAGTACAATTTTAATTTATCTGCTCTTTGAAAATTGAATTGACAAATAACACTTCAAAGTTATTCTATTATAATCAATAATCTCAACAAGTTTATAATAAAAAAATATTTATTAAAATATTATATCAATCCGTAATAAAACAGGAATAAAATAAATTGCGTAATGAAATTTGCTTGGAAATTTCCAGAATATTATAACTCGAATTGAAATCTTCATGAACAATAATAATAAAGCGAAAACGTTAATTTTTTTAAATCTATATAGCAGTAGTTTCAACAATGAAAGAGATAATTTTTATAGAATGAAAAATAGATGGAAGTCTTGAACAAACACAAAACTGTCATTACGTTATTCATGTAGCTTTGAAACAGTATGTTTCCGGGATGAAAAATCAGCAGTGACATTGAAACGTCTCTGGCAATCGGGCTCAATTGTTCCATCTTCCGGTTCGTATTAACGTAAGGCCGCGACTTAACAGAATTAACGAGATCGTGTCTAGCTCGTAAAGGGCGGCAGAACGCGGCAGAGTGCGGGGTGGAAGTGGCGGCGGTACGATGCAAACGCAGCGGCCCGCTCGAAGCAGCGTCGGGATTTTGATAACATGTGACTTTATCTGGAATTCCCGAGCGCACAGGTAGCCTGTTTACTTAAGATAATAGCAAAGCGGAGTGGCTGGCTGAACGTAGATGGAAAGCTGGCGGGGGAAAGGCGAAAGGAAATTTCAGCAGGCAATGTTGAGTCCCTGGCAAAAGGGGCGACGAAGAGAAACGAGGAAAGAACGCGGCGAGTCGAATGCTCGGGAAGGGATAGGATCTTGGGCGAGCGGCGATAGAAGAGGAGACCCAGCTGAAGAAGGGAATTCCGAAGAGAAGAGAAACGGTAGCTGGAGGGTTGCTTTGCCGCAGAGACGGAAGCGGCTAAGGGTAAAAGCGGAAGAGTGAAATAGAGGGGGTGAGATTCTCTCTTAGCCGGGCTACAAGAACTTCATTTTCCGAGCCATTACGCCCCGTCCCACTGTGCTACCCTTTACCCCCTTAAATTAATTTATATCGAAATTTTAAATGACATTCATCGGATCGAACAATAAATAACACTACCAGCCGAGGAAACGGCACTACGTTAGTAACGCAAAGCCATCTTTTCTAACCAGTTTTTTTTTATACTTTCGATGTTTTTGTCCCCAAATATTTTCAGAAAAATTTTCTCAACGAGATTTTCCCGATTCGACAAATGTAATAGAATGTATTTAATTATATTTGACACGATAATATAAAATAATAAATCTCATAATTCGCATGATATAATTGTTAGAACAGATATAAATTACATAATCTGTCATAATTTACTATTTATTTAGATATATGGTATTATTATATGATATAGATAAATAGATATATAGATTAATTTATAATGTATTTTCGAGATGTTTGACAATTTTTTTCATCAACTGTTTCATCTCTATTTATATTTTAAAATTCAATTTTATAAAATTGTTAATAATTGAAAAAATAATAATTATTAATCTATAAATTATGCACGTGTGTATATATACATTTCTTTAATTTAAAATAAGCAAAAAAGATAATTACGATATGCAATTAACATTTATCTAATTATATCCTTAAAATTAGATCATTCCAGAATCCAACTTTTAAAAAAGTGTAATGAATTTTACGTTCCGTGAAATTATAATATCATTAAATACGTTACAATCGTAACATTAAGTAAAACAATCTAAAGAAACGTTTCTGTTCATTCAGTCAGAAGATTAATAACACAAGCGCAGTATAGACATTGATACCGTTGAGTAAAATTTTAACAGTCTGGCACGATAATGATACCTGTTATAATAACTTTGTGGTTGTTATTTCTATAAAATCGATTCTTCTTCTCATTAATATCAGTTTTTTTAACATTAATGAATTTCATCTTTTTCTCTAGCGCTTCTGTATTCCTCTGAAACAAATTTGTTTGATTGCCGTTTCGATAAACTCGATATCATCTAATCACTCCATATCAACTAGTAAATTTACCTTCAATGTTTCTCTTTTGACTGTTGTTATTTCAATTATATCAAAAATATTTTCGTTACGTGAGGTATAAATCGGTAATAAATATATGTTTAATTAAAAACAAATAGTTGTTTAAAATGAAACAATTATTCCGCTATTTATTATAAAGTTGTGCATATACATATATATTTATTTGCAATATTTATAATTACAGTAGAGCCTCCTATATAATATTCAAATTAATTAACTTAACAGGGAGGTTAATAAAATTTTCGAATAATAGAACATACATACAATATATATTTAGGATGCCTGATAACTTTGTCCATTTTAAATATCTCTGTTGTTTTTAATAATATGAAAAAATGTTATTAGCGAAAATTAATAAAATATAAAATTTAAATTTCAATAGTTAATAAAATATAAATAACATATAAATAAGTTAATAAAAATATAAATGTAAGTAGTAAGATAATATGGTAGTAACGATTTTTTTTTAGATAGATTTCGAAGATTTTAAGGTCATATCTTCTTAAATGGAATGAAATGTTTTCCATTTATTAATCGATGCAATTTGACATTCTTTATAAAAAAAATATAAACCTATGTATGTTCGAAAAATTAATTTAGGAAATATTTTAATTTTAATTTTATAAAATCTATGCATGAAAGACAAAGATAATATGAACATAAGCATATTGGCCTTGTCTTTCGTCTTATTTCACATGATAAATTTTACAGAATTAAAGTATATATATGTAATTAAATATATACGTAACTACATGAATAATAATTTAATTATTTGCATAGATAATTAGTTTCATACCATTTTATTTAACTGAAAAATTTTGCCAGAATTTGTGTTTTAATCTTGTATTTACTAAAAAACAGTATTTTCTTCTCGTAACGAACTTAATATAAAGTGGAAATTATACCCAAGAAAAAATATATTTATCCTCTTGCATTTTCAATTAACGTGAATCTTTTAGCATATAAATTTCATTTATACAATAATTAACCACGTGCTTCGTATAAAATGAAATAATGAATTGAGGCAATTATTTACAAAGAACTACCGGTTTCAATGATTTTGAAATATATTGTCGAGGGCATAATTCTAAATAATTTTTCTTTGTACAACATGTAATTGTCGCTTGTTTTTAGTTCTCGAAATATTTACAAAAACATACTATATTAATTTGAGTTGGATTTAAGTTAAGAAATCGGAGTGAGAATGCAGACAGAGAGGCGAAGATTCTCTTCCGCTTACGTTTTTTCTTTATAATACAGTATTTTTAATTGTGAAATAAAGTTATTATTAAATTCGATTTCTGCCATTACATCAAAAAATGCATATGTCCTATTATCATAACGATACTTTCTGCGAAACAAAAACTATTTACTCGACTTAATGGACAAACTATAATTGCGTGCACCTTTACCCGAATTCTCAACCCAAACCTCATTTAAACACGAAAAAGTATCGAATATATTTCTGCAAAGATCAAGCAATTAAACCGAGTTACATGTACAAGGAAAATTACTCAGAATTGTATGCCTGACATCATATTTCAAGACTATTCAAGTCAATAGTGTAAATAGTGTCCCTTTAAAATAATTAATACTATATTGATATTGATTACTACCACATAGAATGAAGAACTGAAGAATTTAACCATGTTAAACATGCTTTCTGTTCTTTTTATTTATCTATATATCATAACGTCAATTAAGTGAGTTTGTGTTGTTTACAACGTTTTTTCACGAACAAAGTTCAAAATGATTACTTTATAAATTTGATGATGCAAACCTAATTAACTTTTGTTTGAAATACTTTTTGATTACATTATATCGAAAGTGTATGAACGCCTTATATAACATTGACATCTTGTATATATCATATAAACTTATAATAGCATATACTTTTATATAACATATAAAATAATTATTTTCTGAAAATAATTAAAATAAAGTATAAATAATAATGATACCATTATTTAGATACTGCTAATTTCGTTTTATTCATTTAATCTTACATTCACGATTTAAAATTGAACGCGTGTTGATGATATATTAATTAATATTTGAAAAAATAACATTGAGAGAGAGAAAGTAGTAATAGTAATAATTGTATTAAAAAAACAGAATCATTAACAAAAAGTGTTTTTTTTCTTAATTTTATAATGTTGATCATATTACAGTTATTTTAATTTTTCGTTACCTAATATAAAAAATGAAAAATCTGACAGAGGTGTAAATGAAATAACGCATGAATGCATATACACTAAATGAATTTTCAATATCGATTTACTGAGAAATATAGTTTCATGCATGAAGTAACATTACTTTACGCTTTCGATTACTTTTTACGTGGAATCAATCCGTTTCGGATTGCATATTTCTATATTTATGGAATATCCTTTTGCGCCTAAATAGAGGTCAAACTGCAAATTGTTTTGATCGATTTATTTTGATTTACCTGTACTGCGCACAGAAAAGTATAATTTATAAACAATAAAAGTGTTTTTCTAGAAAGTTTAAAACTGATATTTTATAAATTCAAGTCCATCTCGAATCTACTTGCTATATTTATTTGACAACATAAATCTTTACTTTAACTTATGTGCAAATGATTTGTCTCTAGAATTTCACACTATCCTATAATTCTAGTTCATTGAAAAACATATTGAACTTAAATCTAAAAGTAGTTTTGCACTTAGCAAAATTGGTAATACAAATTCAATGTAATTAGTAGCTTTAAAAATAAAAGTATACTGTTCACAAACATTAGGGGATACTTCAAAACGAATAAATATATAAAGCGATAAAAAGAAGAAGCATTTGATTTTTTTTTATCAAACAAGAACATCAAAAAAGTAAACGACAAGTCAAAGAAAGTTGTTCGATTACACAAATGAGATGCAAAACCAACTTTTATTTCATTGGTGAAAATGGCCGAAAGTATACAAAAGGCTGAAACTACTAAAGTATCTGCACGTTTCCTGATCTAAAAATATACATCCTCTTGCAATCAAGAGGCAGGAATCGAACGCATAGACTGGCCTTCACGTTCTCCAGTCTTGAATCCTATTGAACATGCTTGGGATGCACTAGGAAGACGTCTGGCAAACCGTCCAATGCCTCCCACAACATTTCTTGAGCTAGAAGTTGCCCTGAAGCAAGAGTGGCAGAGGATCCCACAAGAACTATTGGACAATCTGATCTTGTCCATGCCACAACGCTATCAGTGTGTTTTGGCAGTCTTGGGTGGATACTGAACAATCAATGTATGGCACTCTCTCGTCCAGTTTGATATGCTTCTGTTCACCCTCACCAATATGTCACTTGCTACTCAATCACGATAATTAGGTTTGCATCTCATTTGCATAATCGAACAATTTTCTTTGATTTGTCGTTTAATTTTCTGATGTTCTTGTTTAATAAAAAAAAATCAAACGTTTCCTTTTCTATCGCTTCATATTGATATTCATATATCCCCTAATTTTTATGAACAGTATATATAAATATTAATGAAGGGGTTAATAAAATAATTTGCTATCAACAATTTGTAAATTTATAGATAGATGGATATATATAACAGATACCCACATCAAATATTGAAAAAATATGAGTTGTCCATAAATCAATGATTAATTAATTTTGATTGAATTACTGATTAATTTTATTTTCTAATTTTTCTCTGTTCAAATTTCATTTCTTTCTATAAAAATCAAAGCACTTGATTTTTATATTCAAAATAAATTTCCTTAATGATAAAGCTTAATACCACTAAATGACAAAAATTTTTTTGATTATGAAACAATAAATAATTTATTTCAGAGGTCAATGTGATTATTTCAAAGATATTCTATAATCTTCATTTTGTATATCATTAGATAAAAGCTATGCTTATAATAATACATTCATAATGCTTATCTATTCATAATGCTTATTTACTTAAAAATCATTTTTGTACTATTCTTTCAAATTATGTGAAATCATTTCAGTAAAAAATACAAATTGAGTAATCGTAAGAAATATGTATTATAGTAATAAAAATATTTCATCAGCATAATTTGTATATACGTTTCAAATAAGATGCTAAATTTAGACAAATCACATTTTGTTCGCCTAAAAGTTTTAAGTATCTAAGCCTTTTGGATAATATTCAAAATACATCATTTTTTAAATTTTTATTTATATATAGACAAAACATTTCGTGTCGAATACAAAATGTATTTTGAAGTAACTGAATCGATAATCATTAAAATAATTGTTATTCATACATATTATTCATATACATATACACATGTACATTAAATTTATAATTGTTTGACTTAAATTATGTTTTACACGAATTGTATTAAGTGAAATACAATGCGATTTTTACTTTACATTGATTTTATTACGATTTTTATTACTTTATATTAACCTCTTAGTTGATAAGTGAATCAAATCCCTTTTCTTATTGTTGTGAAAATTGAACTTTCTAAATATAATACTTTATAATAGATTACGAGAAAAATGCAAAGAAATAGATTGGAAATAATTATAATAATATAAAATAACTAACTTATAAGAAAGTTACATTTTTTCAATATGAATAATCAAGTGCCATTTATATACAATGTAGAAGTTGACTTTTATTCTTTATAATAAAACTATTCTTTATAATAAAAAAATTTATTCTTTAAAATAAGATATATACAAATTAAATTGATAAATGAAGTAAGTTTTTTACATTTTTTAAAATTCATTTTTGCTAATTTTGGACTTAACACCACTCGTCAATTGAAGAGCTCACATAGATATTATTATATTATATTGTTATATTATATTATATATATTATATTATATATAAATATCAATAAAGTGTTTATTTATTTTACAATACATGATTGACGTACTATCGACAAAAGTATGTAATTATCTATATAAAAATCGATTTAACTAATTAACTCACAGACTAGAATTTTTAATATTTATAATATTTATACAAATTTTTATTTCATAGCATAAAAGATACAATTATAAATGTTAATCTATTATTATTATTAATGTTATGTATTTCAATAATACATTTTGCAACATTTTGCAGATCTAGTACCGGTCGAAAGTTGACTGCCTTTTGGATAAATGATATTTTAGACTGTTATAATTACATGAAAAAAACAAACCTGAGCTCATTGTAAAGCTTAAAGTTATTATTTGGATAACTCAGAGTAACTTTTCTCAGAGATGTTTTTAAAAATTCAAACGTCTCTAAAAGCATTGAAAAATTTTTCTCGTAACTAAATTTACCATGATTTTGAAGATTAAAATCAACCTCAACAATAAACTTCTAAAACTAACTGTACGATTTTTTTCTGACTATTTTATTAAACTATCGAACTATCAGAGTAAAATTAATGACAAAAATTCAAGAAATCCTACACATTTTGTCATATTTTTATAATTCTTGAAGAGAGAAGTATCTTTATTTTCCAACTCGCTACATTATATAAAAACATCTTTGTAAAAAACGAACTCAGCACCGTCAAAGTACAAGCATTACGTTTTAAAATGAATCAAGCTAGATACGTTTTTCTTCACGAAGTTATAATGGTTCATAACAATTTAGAATGTTTAAAATATCTATCGAAAGGTAGTTGTCTTGAAGTACAACTGTATATATGTATTTATCACGCTGTCTTAGGACGGTGATACAAGTAGATATAAATTTTTTTTTCTACATGCAAAACTAAATTTAAAAAAAAAGAAATGAATAATATTTTCTCAGTTAACACTTCATTTTCGAGAAAATCGAAATTTATTTTATTTTAATTTAATTTATCTTAATTTATTTCGATTTATTTTATTTTGAAATTAGTGAAAGGAAGAAGCTTTTTCCATAATGTGTATTTTCTATACTGAACTTGTTAAGAATATTGTACTCGTGAAAGTAACAACTGAATGCGTTCGCATAGGAGTTAGCCGATTACACGTTTGATCAATTTTCAATTTGATCAAATTTCAAACTCGATTTTCTCGAAAATGATACATCAACCGAGAAAATGTTATCTTTTCTTTTCTATTTATTTTTGCGTATAGAATCACCTCATGTCCGCTTGTATCACTCGTTCTGAAACACTTTGTATATATACATGTACATATATACATATGTATGTGTCAAAAATATTAAATATGAATATTAATTTGGAAAAATTTAAGTTTTAAAGTCTTCTTCGAAAGCTTAACATTTAACATAACCTTAATCAAATAACTAAAATTATAAGCGTTCAATGGTCAGTAATAAATGTCTAATAACGAAGATAATATTAAACTTACCGTAGCAATAAGTAATTCAGTTTTAAATTTAAAATCAATGGAATATAACTTTCACTGATATATAATTTGTTTACAATTAGTCTGTTCGATACACCTATTCACTTGTCAGGTCATTTACGTTATGTGGCTGTCGTGCTACTAGATAGCAACACTTAATTGAACGTGTTTATGAAAAAAACCTGATCAACCTTTCATCTTTGCGTCCTACATCATACCATTCCAATTTTGCATCATGCAGTAGTATTACATCATGAATATTTTATAAATAACATCAATAAAATAATTGTACCGTAAACAAAAATGGAGTGGATGCACATAAATACTTTGTGAGAAAAATAGAAGATGAAATAAACTAGATGCATTGAACGTAATAGAGTAAAACTAATTTAAATATTAATGAAACTAATGATCTAATCAGTCATTGAGTCATGAGCTAGCTCGTGTTTAGAAGAAGAGAAATAAAGATATTGGGCAAAATCATTTAATTAAGCTTGACTTTTGTACAGAAGGAAATACTAGTTTTATCCTAAGGCAAAGAAAAAAAGAAAAGAGAACGAAATTATTCTTTTTGTTTTGAATTTCATTCTTGTAAGTATTAGTTAAGTCATTCGATGAGTTATGAGCAAAATTAAGTAATAAAATTAAAGGTATTGATATCATCGTGCAATAATTTGTAATATCATTAATTGAAATGTTGACTGTTATTTTACGGTAATTGAAAACTGACAATAATTATTAAATATAACAAATAAAGATACAGAGTAATATTAATAACGAAGTTATGGTAAACAATAATTCAATATCGATATCCATGATATGCATATGTATCTAGTTATCCAAATTTAACCCATTATATGTATAGAAAAAACAAAATAATGACTTTGACAATATATTCCAAAGTCATTAAAATCAGTGGCAATTCCATCTTTTTATATAATTACTTAAAATATTAAAGAAAATGTTCGAAATAACTTAAGTTCGGTCATAAAGTAAAAATATCTACTAGATATCCGAAAATATCTAATAAAAATTGATTCTATTTCCTGTTTTAAATTTTTGAAAGTTCTCCTGTACTCCATAAATTTACATTGATTTCAGAATAACTTTATAAATAGTTAGTTTGTTGTGTAGTGACAGTTGAAATTTCCATTTTATATAGTTTGAGATTCAACTCTTTTCTTTTGTGCACTACTTAACATACTGTCCAAATGCATCTCAAGGTACTTCGCTTTATCTATAAACGGCAAAAGTTGACCATATAACTTGACACTAGGATAGTTTTTTCTTTTCGTACTAAAAGCGATCATGTTTCTATATCTCCAATTCCTTTCTGAAGCATTTTAGAAATTATCTTGGGATCTTGATTAATTATTAATGTTACAGTATTGTCGAACATAGCTACTCTAATGTTGACTCTAGACTGGGCAGAATTGTTCTCGAATAGCTCTCTAACAATTCGCTAATAGTTGTCGCTTGCGATCTTCAACGCATCCACATACACTTCAAGCTCGCGAACAGATTCTTTGACGTACTACTGGGCGAACTATGCGCTGTTGCAAGTGAGCTCGCTATAACTTGATCACTATTCGCTAATGTCCACACTTTACTCAAACTATACGTCAACAGCAATGTGGGTGCGGCATAATATCTCTTTGTACAAAGAGTATAATTTTCGCGCCGAAACACGCTTGCGACTTGCGTTACTACAAACGTAATGGGATAGAAATTTTCATCTATTACTTAAATATGATTTTGGAAATAAAAAATATTGAGATAAATTTATTTTAATTTTGTAAAATAGAACGGGATACCAAACTTTATTATCCAGACTAATATTTAAGAAGATAACTGAACTTCTTTTTCTCTGGTACGTTTGAGATTATATTATATTAGACTTTAGATTTATTCAACTGTTGAGTAATTATTTCTGAAATAATCTGTGAAATAGTTAGTGATCAGTGAAATAATAGTGATCAGAATCAAAATAATTTTGAAGTGTGAATGAGTCTTGATTTATATCGATTTTGATTTCGGTTCTATATCGATTTTATAGCGTCTTTATAATGGTAATGAATATATCGAGTTTATTATTGTATTTCAAAATATTTTATGAATAATATACATTTTTTGAATCGGCAGTCAATATGTTTATATCTCTTTATTATAATAGAAAGCTTATTCTTTGGGCCGAAAGATTGAAGTTTAAAACTTCTTATCAATTGTTGAGCATTTCAAATTTTATCCAAACATTTTATTCTGATAAAGAAGTCTTATGACTTCTGTTTAAATTTTGATAAATTTGTAAAAGACGACAAATAATAATTATAATTAAAGTTTATAAACATTGAAGTATTATTATTTTATTATTAACTGATTAATACAATATGTACATACCCAGTATAAAATTGGAATTCAAAATTGATATAAGTCAAAATTTTTTTCGTTCGTAATTGTTTCAGATTATTTCAGCTTTTAAAAATTACTTTTAGAACTGAAATCGATATCGTGGCCATTTTAAATCTTTGCTTCAATCATCTAATTTGTAAGTGAAATGACAAGTATTGATTTTTTTATATGGAAATACGTATTCAGTTCCTTATTTGTACGTATAAAAAATATTTTAATAGTATTTTTCTAAGCTCTACTAACATATAGACTCATGATATCGAATGCTTATTAATAAAATGTGAATTATTTACGGAAAATTTAAAAGTATGAAAATATAGAGAATACATGTAATGTATGAAAATATAATAAAATATCTAAAATAATCTGTTAACATCAGTTATATTTAACAATTTTATTTTTAAAATTATATTTACAGAAGTATAACTATTGTTTATTTTTTAGTTTTTTAACTAATAATTTTTTTTAACAAAAAACGAGCGATGAGTAAACTCTTTTGTAGGAAAATGACGTTGATAATATATGTCAAAGTCAAAATCGTTTGAGATAAATCTCCTAAACAACATTACTACGTAATTCTAACATTACTACTATCTTCTATTTTCTGTTTGTTACTTTGCTTACATGCTTTTTCTTATATGCGTTGAGCATGTTTTATTTTCAAAAATAAGAAGTTATCTTTTTATTAAGTGAAAATGAAAATCAAGTATACGCATAATGCAAAAAGATTGGAAAAAATTTTTTTCTTTGAAGATGTGTACAATTTACGTCATAATTTAAAAAATAAAATAATTTAAAAAATTTTTTATTTAAAAAATAAAATTATTATTATTTAGATGATTAGTATAAGTAACAATCCAGTGTTATGTTGATAAAAAATTGTTTGCAACAAAAATTATTTATTCTCTATTCACTACTTTATTTTGTCCGAGACATGAAATTACGAATGCGAAAATACTGACCTTGTCCTTCCGCGATAGATATTATAAAATAAAAGTTAAAATATCTCTTAAACTAATTATCTTTAAGAGAGAATATCGAGTTTTGTTACCTAATGCATAAAAAATATATGATTCTATATGCAAAAATAAAAATGATTGAGATTTCGAAAATGCCCTCTACCTAGATAAATCCCATGATCATAAAATGTTTCTTTCGAAACACAATAAGTTTTACTTAAAATTTTTTTACAATAAGAAATGCTTTTAATTTAGTTAATTTAAATTAATTGCATGGAAAAATGAAAATGAGACTCTCTGAATATGTATATTTCATATCTCTTTATCATATTGTTAATGTGTCTGTTGGGTATAAGATGCAAAATACATACATTGATATGATGTATGATTGGTATAATTTCTTTATTTCTGTATTAAAAAAAATTCCTTTTTCCTGTATAAATTTCTTTCCTTTTTTTATTTTTATTCAGTTTACTGAACTAAAATTTTAACATTTGATAGAATGCATATGGAAATTCTTGGATTGTTTTCAAGAAGTCTCATTGAACGCTTTTTCTGTACAATACTTTTTATATTTAATCATATTTAAAAATCTTTCTATTAATCAATGCGTTTGTTCTATTATAGGATGCCTTCCTTTGATCTGGTAATTAGAAATTAACTGTTTATTTTTAATTATTTTTAAAGTTTATAAAAATTATTTCTCTCTAAAATTTTGGTATACATTGTAATGACACTGACTAATGTGGTGATCAGATTTCTCAATCTTGGCAATATTATCATTTATGCAAATTTCTATCTACTCCAAAAATCAATTTAAATAGTAACCTACTGCTTGTCATGTGCTTTTCTTGATAATTCATTGATAATCTTTCCATTAATTAGATCAAACTGCAGGATTCTCTTTAGTTTTATTTTAAAAATAATTTGCTTTATCTCTTTTTTTTTGGAATGCCTCGTATTTCAATATCGTTCTCTTTATTTTCGAACGAATCATCTGTTAGTGAGCTTGCTCGTCAAATGTCATAGCTTGTTCTGTCGAAGTTTTTATCCCAGTATTTTGTGGTAAAATTTTTTTGACGAATTCATGCGATTTCTGAACAAGAAAATTCATGTACTATAACTACTCGCATAAGAATAATTTATTTAGTCATTTTGACGTAAAAACGTTGCTCGTCAAAACGTTAATTAGTCAGAAAAAGCATTCACTGTAACCGCAGCTTAGATTTTTTGTTTGTTTGAAAGTCTAAGGCTTTGGAAGAAGTTTTAATATTGTTTTAAAGTGATTTTATATTGAAAAAAAAATAATATTGCTATGTCATTTTAACTCTTCAAATGGTTATCTTGTACTTGTATGTGTCATGACAAGTCAATTCATTGATAATTCAAGCGGGATAATCTCATAATATAATGCGAGATAATCACAATATTTTGTATTTTAAGATTATTTCAAGGTTATCTTGTTTTGTATTTTAAGATTATCTGTTGATTTATAAGGCTTTATTATTAGATTTAAAAATTTGGTAGTAGCTAACCGTTTCGTTCAAAACTAAATTAATACACAAGATATTTTTTTTTTTATTGAGTTTGTCTGTGTTGTATATAATAGTTATATATAATAGTTATATATAATAGTTATATATAAATATAGTGTTGTATATAATAATTATAAATATTGCAAAAGAAATTGTGGAAAAATATGGTGAAATGCTAAATACTCTTCTCATTTGGTACATAAGTCAAAGTTAAATATGTATATTCAAAATATGGCACCGATAGCAAAAGAAAAGTTTCAAGATTAGGTATTTTAATAAAATTAAAGTACGCAGACCTATAATTATAATATATTTAGCGCAAACACTTGTTATCAGTCAAAGATAAATTTAATTGATATTAAGACATCGTCTTCGCGAATAAACTTCATGTTATACTATGTATAATAATCAGAGTATAAAAGTTATGAATAGGAAGAAATCGGAGTCACAAAAATGCGAGAATTAAATTCTATAAAGAAAAAAATTACAAAAAGATATAGTTGTTAGTAGAAGTAAATATACAATTTATTATATTATTAAAAAGTGAAAAAATATGGGGACTTTTGCAAATAAGGTCGTTAAGCAAATTAACTCGTTGAAAAAAAATAGTATAAATTATCCATGAAATAAAAAAAAAAAGAAAACGTAGCTATATTACCTTCGAAACTTGTGAGAAACTTTGGCATTTAAAAAAGTGCATTAGAACTTTGTCAAAGACTCCCGCAAGAAAGTAGTGTTTTCATGATAAAGTTGCAAGGAAGAAATATACACTGAAAAAACAAATGAAAGAAAATTAAGGACAGTCCATTTGAACCAAAAACATTGAAGTTACTTTCATTTGATTCAAAATAACCTCAAAACATTGTTTTTCATTAAATAATGTACATTTTAGTAAATTTTAATTTAATGTATTATATTAGATTTAATATATTATTATAGATTTAGATTTATACTAGATCTATATATATAGATTTAGATTTATTATAGATATATAATATATTATATATAGATTTAATACACTATTATATACATATTACAGTATAGGTGAGAATTTAAGCATGATGTTACAGTATCTATTAATATGTTACTTGTTTTTAATTTATTACCATACATGTATATATTATTTTTTAGTCATTTATGTGAAGATTTCTCTGTGTTTTAATCGGTTAAAAATTAAATATGACCTTATCATACGTAAGTGACGAAGACATTAATTTATATATGACCTTATCATACGTAAATGACAAACGTTTTATTAGTTTGAGATTAATCATTATGATACCATAATTTATTTAATTTTGTTTAGTTCATTTTGTATTATTTTATCATGTTTTATTTATTTCATTATAAATATAGATTTTAAATACATAATATAACTATTCATATCATGAAACATAAAAATTGTCTCGTTATTAGTTGTGTAAAAACTTACACCGTATGTTCAAATATAATAATATAATACAATTATGATAACTTACACATCTATATATTTATGAAACTTTATGTTAGATCCATGCAACTTATTTATTTCATTTTCAGAAATCAACATAAATATTATAATTATTCTATTGTTATAGAAAATGTACATTAAGCCTAGCTAAATTAGTTGAAATACAATATTTGTAAAAGTATTAGACATCGTACTTTTTATTTTAAAAAATAAATAAAATATGCAATTACTTTGCTTATAACTACCTAATGACGTAATCTATAAGTATATATTTTGACAGTATACAAAGTACTAAAAATGGTTATATTGATAAATATAATTTTAAAACAGTGTAAATATTTTACGTGCAATTAATATCAGGATATCCTTAATATAAGAATATAAAATTAAAAGTATAAAATCGTAATATTAAAAGAATAATTAAATATCAATACAGAAATAGATATTCAGAAACACATTTTTAATTGCATTTTGTTTATAAGAAATTTTAAATCTTATCATGTCTTATAAGAGACAGAAACATTTCTGATTTGGCAGAGTCCTATAAATCATTATGACGAAATCAAAGTTTATTGATGTTTGAATTGCTTGAAATTGATACATCCTTATTTATTGATAATATTTAATTTAAATAATAGTCTAAAAATCATTGAAATAAAATATAAATCTACAACAAAATTTAAGCATTAATAGATGATCTAAAATTTATCTAATACATTATAATTTTGAATCAAAATAAAGACATTTGTATAAGAAATCAGTAAATCAATGAACTATATGTCATATATTTTACTGCATTTTAAAAACTAAACAATTTAATTGACTGACTAAATTTGCTTAATTATATTTGTTTTTGAAAATTTAATTTTCTATCATATATTATTATTATTATTAATATGTCATATATTATCATTGTTATATTGTTATTTTGTTTTTATAACATTTAATTCTAAAAGTGTGAGTGTCCTTGGATGAGCAAGAGTCTTTTGTCTATAGTTATGAAGTTTATGGTATAAATATATGTGAGAGTCTAGTGTAAATGATGTTTTGAAGAATGTCCTAGAGCAGTTAGTCTTTACAGAAAAGTCAGACAGCGAGAACTGATAAGTAAAGCGAGATAGAGAGTGACAGTGAGAAAAGAGTGTGAAAAGAGAGAACTGACTTATCATTTCAATATAATATTTTGTTATCATCTTTGGTGTAAATATACTTTGTGTTTTTCGTTGAAAGATAAAGATATTATTGTCCCATTCTACCCACAAAAAGAAGACTTAAAGGATTTAAAGTAAATTATGATTAATTAATTAAATTATAATTAATAGAATTTATTATTTCTTTTTCAACAGCACGTATAGTTAATATGTATAATTTACATATTTTTATAAAAATTGAAAGTAGTAAAATATAATAAATAATAGTTTGAAAATCATAGACATATAATTATGACGAAAATGATATATAAAAAATTCAACTATCATATGTACTATATTATTTGCATATTTTTACAAAACGAATAATTTGTCTACGTACCTAATATTGTTTTTTTCTTCTCGGTGATTTCTTTTTTCCACTTTGTATTAAAAGTAAACTAATAACATTTATTTCAATACAGCTTGAATTGAAAATTTGTATGTGTATTCTCCGAGTTTATAACGAGAACTAAATAGATTATTCAATGAAACGTCAGTTTTAACGCTGATAAGTTTTCATTTTATCTCCTCATTTATGCCACAACATTTTTCCTTTGTAAATTTGTAAATATAATAAATCTGTCGACCTTCGTTTAACGGAGCCTGCCACGTATAGACTTGTTTTTACATGTTCGGTGAAACTAACACATATGAAATGTAGTGTACGGTGAAGCTGGTGTGAGATTCGTGCATCGCCCAGAAGGTTTTTAATGGTGCTGAGAAATATTTTAAGTTTTAAACATAATTTCATAGACGTATCTATATCGTTTCAAAAGGAATATCGTGCAAGGAAAACTTTTTTTAATATTATTTAGAATTATTTTTTGAGTTTTTTTTATAGTTATCATTATTTTCGAGAGATGAATGTATTATATCTTGTATGTATTAAACTATATTAAACGGATTTCTAAAATGCTTACATTGAATACAACTATAATGGGCAATGAGTTTTATTCATTTATTCTATATATTTATTATTATAGATACCTATCTATTTGAATATTCATAAAATGTGTTCAAAACGCTTATATTACGAGCATAATATTGGATCGTTGGAATTAAAACTAAAAATATCTTCATACTGATTTTTTAAAATAAAATATTATAAAATAATATAAGAATATATAATAATTAATTGTTGAAATGCCGGTTCAGTCGTAAATCATGAAAAGCTGAATTATGGATTATGAAAATGCATCGCTGCTAACATGTGTACATATGCACAGAAAACAATATTAATTTCGACAAAAAAAGAAATCAAAATACAATTATAGAGAAAGAAAATCTGAAATCCGTTATATTGATGATTTGCTTATTTTAGTATTAAAAATTTGTAATATATTCAATTGGCCTATATACCTACACCTATTTTATTATTTAATAACTCCATACCATAATATTTTTGGTGGTTTATTTAATTTTTTCTTATATTTGCGTTTTGAATGTTTGTTAAGTTATTGTACAGATAATTAATAACATAATAAAAAATATCGACGTAATTAAAACTGATTATAGTATGTAACATGAAATAAATCCTTTTTCATTTCACATTACTGTCTGATTTCACAATGTAGCAAAGATATTTCTGCTGAATTTTAATAGTAATATTTTATATATTATTAATCCAAATATAATCTTTCTCGGATTATAATTAAACAGCCAATTTTGTGCAATATTTTTGGGAATATAATTGAAAAAACAGAAACTTACTAGAAAATTAATTTGTATTAAATATTCTAAAAAGTATTGTACTTTGAACATTTCACTTCTTTATATTATGCGCATTTTATGCAATTTTGCATTTTAAAATTTTCTATAAATGCAGGCTAATAATTATTGTTTTATTAATAATTATTCCAAGAGGTTTAATTCATAATATAGAAATTGAAATTTTCGTTGGGAAATAACTCATCAAGAGACGGACATCCCTCATTATTGCTCGTGTTGACATACGGAAAAAAAAGTGATAGAGCCAATTATAGAAGCTTAATCAATGAAAAGAGTGTTTACTTCGGAAGTTATTTTCGTTATTTGATGCTAAATTTTAATTTTAATTTTAAATTTCTTAATACCAAATTTTAATTTCATATTGTATTTTAAATAATATTATTATAGGTCGTGTTATGTGAAATGTCGAATTTTTATATAAAAAGTTTATGTTTGATATTTGAAAATTATTTTTAATTTTAATCAAAATAGGTGGCATGTGCATCCACGATTTTTTTCCATTCTAATGAAAAAATACTCTTTTTGAAGAAATCTTGATTTATAGAAACGATGAATTCTCATGAAGAGAAATATCTGGGAAAGTGAGGGATACATTATAGGGATCTAATTTAAATTCATACAAGAAAAGAATACAAATTTATAGGATAGTGAACATATTGAAAGAAATTTAATTTAGAAAGAAATAAAATTAAAAATTCATTTAAAAATATCTTTTCTAAACGCAAAATATAATAAGCTTTTTAAAGATATCAAATTTCCAATCAAAGAATCGAACAAGAAATCGAACAAACCAACGCTCAAATTGAATGAACACAAATTCAACATTTTATATGACACGACCTAATATAAAGTAACATAGTAACTTATTTTGCTTTTTAAGTCTTAGTAGTTAGCTCAAAATATTCTTCAAGAATTTAGAAATCTATTTAAAATTCTTTTAAGAAATATATTTAAGAATTCTTATGTAATTTAAAAATCATGCTATTTTTTAAAAGAAATATACATTGAATAATTATTTGATTATTTTATCTGTAAATATTGTTTGCTGTATATACAGTCAGCAACGAAAGTATTCGAACAACATGATAGAAAATAATTGATTACACAAAAATTGTATAATAAATTGCAATTTATTGAAACAAATTGTTTTTATACTATTGTATATACATTTGCTAAATATATGCAAAGTTAGAGAAAAATTAAACCATAAGTAAACAAATTACATAACATTTTTTACGGATAAGTACATATAAGTCATAACAAAAATATTCGAACGCAATTTTAATAGTCATGATAGAATGCAATATATGTGATTATATTGCATTTTAATATCTAGTTGGGCCACTCTTGACTTTAATAACTTGGATTTTGTATAATATTGACTAACTTTCTAGCAACACTTGAATCCATAGAGTACCACGCTGCTAGGATATTTTGTTTTAAAGACTCTTTACTCGTTATATTATTTTTTTAAGTCTCCTATCGAATTCTTTCCATAAAAATTCGATCGGATTTAAGTCAGGGCTTTGTGGTAGGCTGGATAATGTATGGGATACATTATCTAAGATCCATTTTTGTACTATTTTGACCGTATGTTTAGGGTCTCCTGCTGGAAGCAAAAATTTCTTGATACACTTAATTTTTCGGGACTATTGATTAAATTTTCTTTTAAAATATTTAAATATTTAGTTTTGTCCACGATTCCATCGATAAATACGAAATTTCCAGGCCCATTAGCAGATATGCAGCCCCATACCATTACGGAGCCTCCATCATGTTTCACTGTAGACTTCAAACTTTTTGAATCCAACTCCTTATTTGGCTTCCTCCTTATTATCTTTTTATTATCTTTACATCGGGCCCAAATAAATTGAATTTACTTTCATCCGAAAAAATAACAGTGTTCCAAAAATGTATGTCCTTATTTATATACTCTTTGGTAAATTTTAAACGAAGTAATTTATTCTTCTTGCTAATGTATGGTTTCTCTCGTGGGGCTCTACCATGGAAATTGTTTTTCCATAACATTCTTCGACATAATTGGGCGTGTACTTCTTTATTAAAGTTTGTAACAACCATTGTTGCCAATTTTGGAATAGATGTAAACGGATCTTTGTTTATTTCATGCAGAAGCAATTTTTCTTCCTGTGGTGTTAATTTTTTTGGACGCCTAGATCTTTGTTCATTTGCAATATTTCCGTTCGTATTATACTTTTTTATTATATAATGAATTGTTGATTTGATTCTGCTTAGAAAAGCAATTTCTTTATATGATTTACCTTCTTTGTGTAATTTAACAATTATAATAATTTCTCGTTCGGGTTTACTTGTCTCCGATGTTTTACCACTTATTATTTTGAATTACAGGTTAACGTTTAACTTTCGGTTCAGTTTGCTCTCAAATACTGTTGGAAATACATTGAAGATCTTTTGTTTACATTTAGACCTCGCGGCAGTCTTGTGTTTACAATGTATAGTGTTTATAATTCAGCGTTCGAATACTTTTGTTACGCCGTACCCGTGAAAAATGTTATGTAATTTGTTTACTTATTGTTTAATTTTTCTCTAACTTTGCATATATTTAGCAAATATATATACAATAGTACAAATTACAATTTATTATACAATTTTTGTATAATCAATTATTTTCTATCATGCCGTTCGAATACTTTCGTTGCTCACTGTAAATTTCAAAAATATAAGAGTTATCTGTTATCTACATTAATTCTATTTACATAAATATTTCTTTGATAAAATGTAAAAGAGAATACAGAATACAGAATACAAAAGTAAAAACAGTAATATTTTCTATTATTATGTATAATTAAAATATTTATATTTAAAAGTGATTATACACGAAGACTTATAGTAATAAATATTTCTAAAAAACTACAAAAAAATTAACTATATTACTACGAAAGTTAATTAAGTCATTAATAGTCACATAATAGTAACATTTTATTGAACCGAAAGTCATATCTATGTTTGAATATTTTAAAGAAAAATCGCAAATAAATTCGAATAAACTAGAAATTGGAAGTACATTTCGTTTTTATTATTTGTAATTCAAAATATACAATCCACATATTGTGTCACTGACTGGTGCATAACACGTTCAATAAAACTTATCCGTAATCGCTTGATACAAACCTGATTGGACACGTATGATGGAATCTAGGGAAAATTTTTTTAAAATGAATAACCATTTTTGCGAAAATTCAGTGTTATTTATATTTAATAGAGTGCATACGATTGCAAGAAGACTTCTGCAAAATATTAACAATAATATTGCATATATAACTATGTTTGACAAAATGTTATATGATTCCTGTTTCATTTATAGACTTCATATAATGTAATACTTCTGTAATACTTTTAACGTAATGCAATGTAGTGTAACGTAATATATTTGAATAAGTTTAATGATATAAAATTTTAGAGAATAGTGAAATTAGACATATACATATGCATTTTTTTAGTACCAATTTGTTCTATAGGTAAAAATAAGACTTAAATAAAAATCAGAGATTATATTCTGATTATATTAATCAGAAAGATTATAAGACATTGCATGTTTAAAGTTTTAGTTGTAAAGTTTAGTTGTGTGTTGAAAACAAATATTCACAGGATGAAAATATTTATGCGAGCTAAATTGATTATAAGAATTAAAACTGAGCATGAAGAAATTCGATAAAGTCAATATAAAATTTGGTCTTGAATAATGAATTCAGTAGCGCTTCGATATTAATTTTGTATCAATAAATGACATTTTTAAATGCATATCTAAATATCTATGTGCAGTTTTATATTTTATATTTTTTTATAATTTCCTACTGAAACATTTATGAAATTTTTAGCTACATGATACTTTAGTCTCATTTTTAGATATAGAACATATTAACAACATTTTAACTAAAATGCGGAACACTCTATAAATGGTGTCTCATTAAATGTATTTTTTCATAAGCTATGCGATACAACAGAAAAATGTGTAGATATTTAAGAAAAATATCGATGGCCTTGGAAACTTTGAAAAAAAAAAAACAATGCCTGTAAGATATTAGTCACTTAATATCATGCAAATTCAAATTACATATAAAATATTCTTTGCGTGCTTATAGTTAAGAAAGATATTTGGAAATCATACTTAAATGAGACCCTGTATAATAAATATATGGAAATATGAATATATATACCATTTATATAATATTTATATAATTTATTTAATAATTTATTATATAAGTTTTATAAATATTTATATAATTGAATTAATAATAAATGTAATAAATCTAATTTGTTTGCAATTAAATTTCATAAATTTAACTACAAATTTGATACGAAAAGTAATGTAAAAATTGACCGATATTCCACGCAGATTATGTTTCAACATAAATATGTTATTTCGTCTGTATTACGATTCATAAATAAAATCTTGATCTAGATGTGCAAATAACTTTCCATAGTGTATTACCAGCTCGTCGGATGAGAAATAAAATTTCATGGTGTACTCGTGTCCCAATTCCTCGAACGCAAATAGCCGTTTATGAGGAAGTTTTCAGGAGTCCTGCAGCATTCAGGCTGTCGTCGTCGTTTGGCGGTAAATGCCAGGGCTGTATGTACATTCGGTGCCCGGAGGGCCTGCTTTGTTACAGCCCACAAACCTCTGATACCATGGCATACTTCATCCTGGACCGCGGAGTATTTCAAATACTCTTGGCATGAAGTAGTTGCACACTGGTCCGGGTGTGCAGGAAGATCGCATTCCCAGTTCCGGTCGAGCTTAGTTCCAGACGGTCGACGAGTTTGAAAACGTTCGAGACGCTGAACGTGACATATCACAACCTTTATTACGCAATTTTATTTCGAAGGACACCGCCTTCTTTTTTTCATTTTTTTTTTTTTTTTTTAATACCTACTGTGCCAGCATTCCGCAAGCTGTACCGCATCCATCAAACGTGATACTAAACGGAGGTATTTCTAATTTATCGCACGAAGATGAAACGTTTACTTTACTTCCTACATGAATATCGATTGTTACATACCTGTATTGGAAACCGATCGTGAACTAACACGAACGTTTTATCCCTACATATTGATTTTTAAAACATTCAATAAAAATTTATATTGTTGTACATATTATTAATCTTCTGATTGATAAGTTAGTGAAAGAACAATGATCTTCAATAATAAAATTAATAAGAGGGCAACTGTTTTTTAATTATTTCGACATTGGATCAGAAAATAATTATGCAATATATATTGAAAAAAATTTATTAGTTTCAAAAATTTTTTATTCATGCTGCTTACATACAATTTATTTATTAAAAATTATTATTTGTAAAAATCAAAATTAGAGAGAAAACCTTAAAAAATTTGATTTTTAATACAACTTTTCTTTTCCATATTAACTTTAGATAATTGGAAAAAGTTATATTAAATTTTTACAATAATAATTGCTATTACAATAATAAGTATTATATTAAATCTTATTCTATAACGAATAGATATGTGTTCTAGATATGTGTTTAAACTTATATGTTACATTTATTAGAGTCTTACAACAATGTGCAATTTTTATGAAAAAATTTTTTAAAAATGAATACAATTTGTACTGTTTAAAATTTATACTATTACTTTCATGAAATAAATTTTTAATTCTAACTATTTTAATACATGTAGCTTAAGAAATTAAAAATAAAAATTTTATTATTGGATTTTTAGTCCAAATTTGTTAATTTAAATCTTTCATTAATAACTAAGAATTAAAAATCAAAATTAAAATTAAATTTAAGTTAAAAATTAATAAAAATAGCATCTAATTACTGAAATGATAAAATAAAAAATACACTAATGATTAAATTTTGCTTTAAACAATAAATAATTTGTCTTAGAATGTGATGTGATGATTCTATGTAGAAAAATGTAAAAACCAAAAATGTAAAATAAAGTTTTCTTACATGACGCTTTGTTTTGGAGAAAACAGAGAAAATTTTTTCAAACATACTTGTTCGGTCTTACCAAACAAGAGACCATGAACCTCAATGCGAATATAAAAGTCATCGAACTTTGAAATTGACAGTCAGGTATAATTCCAAATTCCAACGACCATAACTTTCTCTACTACACTACCCCTATCAAAGGGACAAAAATTAATACATAAATTCCCAATTTGAGAGACGCATTTCTAGACAGTATCGTTGGGCCAAAGGGCAATTATAAATATTTTTTACTTTATGGGGCCGATCTCACTCAACGGCACTTCTTGACTTTAATTAGCTTACCTGCCCAATCCATTGGGAAGAACACAATAGAGTCCATATGTATATAAAATCGATCCAGAAAGAGAAAAAGACAGATTTAATAGTTCAGCAAGAGAGTTCAAGGATCGTCAGATCACCAAGCCAGGAAGTACTGTTCAACGAAACAGATTTTCGTTCAGTCTACATTCGTTACTTACTTAATTCACGTCCGTCAGATTATTCAAATTATTCAACTCAACTTCCTGACGAGTGAATTAAGATTTAATCTAACTCAACTTCGTTCAACCTTGAAGAGTGAACTAAAATCCAATCAAACCTTTCACTTTGAACTAGCTGCCCTGCAATTAACATTGAAGGCAAGCTACCGATCAAATCTTCGTCCAATACGTTGATTCAAATCGGCACACTACAATACTTGAATTTGGTTACTTTCATATTGCATAAAAATGAATAATTAACAAAAGGTTATTCTACGTATGAAAATAAGTAAGAAATCTAGAATAAAATTTTTTCATGAAACATTTTGTTTTCGAGAAAATTCAATTTTAAAATTTATCAATCACGTGTACCAAAACAATTTATAAATATATTTAAAGACTATTTTTTTAGAAATAAAGTAAACTAAAAAATTTTATTCTACACTTAACACTTATTTAAGTATGTACAATATACTCGTGTTGATTACGTAATTAAGCAAATTTAAATATAGTCCGGAACAAAGTGATTGGATGTCCTTGGATTTTTCGTGTTCATTAAAAGGAATGATATACATATATAGAAATTTTGGAAATATAATTAACTACTTTCCTGAAATTATAAGCATTTTTTTCAAAAAAGATAAATAAAAAAAAAAAGAAAGAAAAGGAAAAAAAATAAACCAAAATCAGTATCTGAATACAGGTTTTAACAACGTAATAAACAATTATCATAATAACAGTTGAATATTTTTTGAGGAATCAGAAAAAAGGGATGTAATGGAAAGTTAAATAAAATGCAGATAAAAATTGTTTTCAGGGTCAAAAACGAAGTCGGTCAAAATGATTCATTTCTAAAAAAAATAGTGCACATACAAAAAAATATTATACATAATATATTAATAAACATTTAATAAATTTAATAAGTTTGATAATAATACACTATATAATATACATATAAATAAATAGATAGCTACTAATTTTCATTTTTATTAATAAGTACATAATATTTAAAGGTAATATTTAAAGCCAGTTTATGTAAATATATTAATTGTCAGTCATATATATTGCAATACATGTAATTTAAAATTACAATTGTGTATTCTCGGATTACAACATGCTAATAATAAAATTCTGTATTATCATGTCTAGGTTTTTATTTTACTGTCTAGTAAGTACGTGTTTTTTTCATCATTTACTTTTTCATATATTATATACAACATATAGGAGGAATGAACTGAATTCGTTTTAATAGAAATAAAAAATTTTATAGAAATAAAATAATAAAGAAAAATAAAATGATATGACATATTTCCGCGTCTCTTTATGTTCTTTTGACATAAACAATGAACCGTCTCTTAGCTCAATAAGTTTTTAAATAGAAAATATTAAATGTAAATATTTTGGATAATTAATAGTTAATAAACGTCAACTATTATAAAAAAAAATTATAAGTAAAGTGATTTATGCTACAGAAAATTTATAAGTGAATTTTTGTTTTACGTAAATACTTATGTTTCTAGTGGATGAATCAGTAAAAAATAAGATAATGATCAGTAAAAGATAATATCAAGTGTTAGAAGCTTGAATTTTATGAATTAACGCTTGACAATACGTTTTCTCCTCATGTTCTTAGCATTAATGTCACAGGCCTTAACAATATAACAAGAATATAACAAGACGAGCAAGAATGCTGTATGATACAATCTCCAAATGTTCCAATGGAGTATTTTTCAAAAAAATACACGAAAACACGATGAGTAAAAAGTTATCAGAGAGAATCTAGAATTGTAATATCATAAAATGGAATGAAAGATCAAGAATCATCTTTATAATTACAACTATTTTTGTCTTACTTATTACTTATCATTTTCGTTGAAGGTTTTCTTATATAAAACTCTTTATTACTTTTACGGACGACGAGATACACGCGTCTAAGATTCGATTGCTAGAGAGTGACCAACTGACTGTCGCTATAATTTACAAAAATCTTCTTTTGTTTCATCTCTCTTCGCACTCGTTGTCCATACGTCATCTTGAGTCGAAATTAAGACGTTTGTTTCTTACACTCCTCCGTAATTTCGTTTCGATTACATTCGTGATTGATTGTATTTACATCTATACATACTACATTTATATTTATGCTTATACTTGAATCTATATCTATACTTATATTTATATTTAGATTTTCGCTTTCTGGACTAGTTTACAACGTGGGCCTTTAATTCTTTAAATTTAACGTTATCTAGTGGTTTTATTAGAATATCTGCTAATTGTTCTGTAATAGGACAATATTTCACATTTATCATTTTATCTTTAACTAAATTATGTATATAATGCAATTTGACTTCGATATGTTTGGATCTTTTCTTTACTATTCCCTTTTTAATTAAGCAGAGTCTGCTCTGATTATCTATATAAAGCATGATCCTGACCGGCATGTTTGTTAATTCTTCAATTAGACTTTTGAGATGCATTAATTCTTTGCAACATTCTGCTATGTACTCAACTTCTGTAGTAGATAAGGCCACCGTGGATTGTCTTCTCGAGTACCAACTTATCGGTCCTTCTCTACACATGATTAAGAACCCGGTCGTGCTTCTAGTCTCGGAATCGTCTGCGTAGTCACTAAAGGCAATTCATCGTCGGGCTGGTTCATGTTATATGTTACACTCTCATTTCTAGTTTCTTGTACGTATCTGAAAATTCGCTTGACATTTATTATTAATTTATCCGTGGGTTTGTCAGTGTACCTGCTGCACACGTTGACGCCATAGCTCGTCTTGTCTTATTGGAGAGGAATAGTAAACGTCCTATGACTTCTCTGACTAAATATCGTTCTTTTTGAATGTTGTCTTGTTTCACCATTGGAGTTTTTACGGGTTTGGACTTTTCCATCCCGAATCTTTTCAGGATATTTCGTGCATATCGACCTTGAGTAATTTTCAAGCCTTCTGCTGTCTTTGATAGTTCCATACCAATAATTGTTTTTGTTTCTCTTACAATTCGCATATCAAACTCCTCCAGCAGCTTTTTTATTTCCTGTACACTGTCTGGCATAAGCACTCCGTCATCGACGTATATGGCCAGTATCAAATTACTGTTTCTTTCCTCTGAAAATACACTGTTCGGTTTCCAGTCCTTTTTGTTTCAGCAATTTTGTGAACCTTTCATTCCATTTCATCGGGGCCTGTTTCAAACCATATAAGGATTTTTTTTAGTTTATATAACTTATTTTTGTATTCGTAACCTTCAGAGGGATACATGAATATATCCTCTTTCATTTCGCCGTATAGGAAGGCTGTCTTGACGCCGAGTGCTATCATTTTGTATCTAAGGCTTGTCGTTAATGCAAACAGGATTCTAAGTGCATTCGTACTCACCATTGGACTGAACGTTTCGTTGTAATCTATACCAGATCTTCGTTCGCATCCTCTTACCATCAATCGTGCTTTATAGATTCCGTCATCTTTTATTTTTAACACCCATCTGCAGGTTAGCGGTTTAAATCCCTCGGCTTCACTTCGATCAACTTCGATCAACTAGTGTGGTTTTCTTCAATGGACTCTTTCTCTCTTTCGATGGCCTCAATCCATTTGTCTCTATCTGCTACCTGAAATTGCTTCTTTATATATTAGAAATGTGTGAACTAAACACCTTTCTGGAGGCTTTCTTGTTCTTTCTGATCTTCTTAGAATTTTTTCTTCTCCTCTATCTTTCCTTCTCCTTTGTCTCTTCAATTCCGTATCATCAAAGTTTTCCATTATGTGTCTGTTTTCTATGCTTCTTTCTTAAATTTCTTCTGGTTCTTCTTCGTTTTCTTGGTCGTTTTGTAATTTTATTACCTTGTCTTTTACTTTTCTTTGTCTTCTTTCGTGACTTCATTGAATATTACGTCTCTTCTGATGACTATTTTCCGTTCTTGATCGTCTCATAATCTGTAACCATTCTCATAATCTGTATCCTACTAATTTGAATTTCTTTCATCTAATTTCTTTAAAGGTCCCAGGATCTTGGTATAGGCTTCACAGCCGAACATACTAATTTTATCAAGATTTGGTCTCCTTTTCGTCCAAGCTTCAAATAGCGTAACTGACGTTGGTGTATTTCGCTTCTTCTCACATCGATTTTTTCATCTTCGAATCGAATATCAGAGATCGTGCCTTTTCCATCAACGACCAATTGAGTCTCTCCGCTTTTCCGTTGTGTTGTGGTATATAGGGCACAGTGTAATCCATCTGTATCCCTTTCCTCTTGCATCAGTCTTGAACTTCTGCGTTTGCATATTCACATTCATTATCACACTTTATTTTTTTTTACCTTTTTCCTGGCTGGTTTACAACGTATGCAATGTAGTAAGCTCGGTTTGAACTTCTGAAACTTCTGATTTGTGTTTCATCAAGTACACTATACTAAAATTCGTATAATGATCCAAAAAGGTCAAAAAATAGCGTTTTCCTTCCCATGTGATGAGGTTGATCGATCCACAGACATCTGTGTGTGTTAGTTCTAGTGTCTCATTAGTTTTCTCGCGTATCTTTTTAAACGGAAGTCTTGGTTGGCCTTTAAGCAAGTGTCGCATATTTTATCAATTTCATCTACATCCTTTCCTTTGATATCCAAGTTGTCGATTAGTTCTATTAGCTTTTTCAGTCTTTCTCTGTGTATGTGCCCAAGTCTTCTATGCCACATTGTTGCTTTTTCTGCTCCATTTACTGTCAAGCTAGCTTCTTTTTTCATTGCTAACTCTGTCTACTCAAGCCTATTCTGCAATTTTTTTCCCTCTTAATATTACTTGATCTGAGTGTTTGGTAGTTACTTTGTCCATGAATGTCACTTTGTCGTTATTATCTGTAATGGCTTTTACAAATAATAGATTTGTCGTTGAATCTGGAATGTACATCTTAATTTTCCTATAGCGTGAACTCTCATCTTATGACTGTCTCATCTTATTTTGCTACTTGCACTTTAGCATTTGTTTGTATCATATCTGTCAGCTTACCTTTCTCATTTATTATATGAGTCGTGGTGCCTGAGTCCATTATCCACATGGGTTCGTCTCGTACATTATTTATTAGGAAAACTATTTCATTATTGTATTGATTTCCCTTATGCTTCTCATCATGAAAATAGCAGTCCTCTTCCAAATGATTGTTTTTCTTACTGATTCTACAGGAAGGACTGACTGTGTCCTTTCTGTAATGTCCGTTGGGTATGGGACTTTCTATTACTCGACGAATCTATTCGGCAGTTTTTTGCTATGTGTCCGACTTTGTTACAGTTGAAGCATTTTTTTCGGAAATTTGAAACGCCACTATGCCCTCCTTGTCCGTTTTATTCCTACTTTCTTCGGCCAGTAATCGAGCGATTAAATTTCCCAATTTTTTCTCTCCTTTCTGTCCAGACTCCCACGCGGTGGCAAAATGTTTTAAATTCTCTGGAGGAGTAACTAAAATCTTCGCCATAATCATATCATCACCTATTTCGGACCCCAATGATCTTAATCGGTGTGCGAGATTGCTTATATGATTCTCGAGTTTGCTTATATGATCACCGATACTCAAACCTTTGTCGTACGTGCAACTGAAAAATTGCTCCATCAGATTGCATGTTAATTGTTCATCGCCTCTTTCATACATGTTTAATAATGTTATCTACATATCAAATGCGGTAACACAATTTATCATGTGCATCAACGGTTTCCGGTCGATTGTTGTCACCAGCACCTTTTCGGCGTTCGTGTCTTTCTTTTCCCAAACCTCGGTTCTTTTTTCTCTTGAAATTTTTTCAGTTACATATTTATATATATGTATGTACGTGTGATTTAAGTATAATCGTTATCTGAAATTTCCAAAGTTGCATATTCTCTGCGTCAACATGGCTAAACTTCATCACGTGGCTAATTTCTTCGGCCATTTTGTTCTCCATTTTTTTCCTTTTTTTTCTTCTTCTGTATTCAAATAATCTTTTTTATTTTCAAATCTTTATTCGACACTTTTAAGCACAATGCACTGGGCCCATAACCTGTTGAAGGTTTTCTTATATAAAACTCTTTATTACTTTTACGGACGACGAGAACTATTACTTTTACACGTTTCTAAGATTCGATTGCTAGAGAGCGACCAACTGCCGCTGTAATTTATAGAAATCTTCTTTTGTTTCATCCTTCTCTGCATTCTTTGTCCGTAAACATACGTTATTTCGAGATGAAATTAAGACTTTTGTTTCTACAGTTTTAATTGAACTAAATCATAAATTTATTTTTCAACTTGTATTATTTCTAGATTTGAAGTATGTAATGAACCATTTACAAAACGCTAAAATAGCAAATGATTATAGGTACATATATATGTATATCGATACGCATATTAAATATTAGATTTAATGAACTTTATTAGAACTTCCAATTTATTAAAATACCCGAATCCATAATGTACTATTTTAAATGAAGTCTAACTTTTTTTTTTGCTATATTAAATCTTGTTTACATGCTTCTGACATTTTTATTACTTAGTGTTTCTTTATTTAACCGTAGTTCAGAAGTTGAAACATAGAAATGAATATTATGTTCGCAGAAATTCTACACGTCTACAGATCAAATTCACTTTCGAAACCCTGTAGTAACATATCATAATGTGTACTGGCAATCAACGGATATGAAATTCCCCCTTGAACTTTATTCACATTCTAACTTGTTGATTTTCGTTGTAGCTGGAGCAGAAGTCGTGCATTAGATAAACCTTTCAAAGAGTAAGAACATCACTGGAGTAGCAATTGAATTAACATAAAAAAATGGTATAAAATAAATTTAAACAAATGAAGCAGGAATTTTAGATGAGTTTCTAAGTAATGTATAATTGCGGCGCAAAACATCTGTTTTAAATTTATTTATAATCAACATATTGCAAAGTTTATCAAAATCATTCGATTTACAGGATAACTGTGTGTATTAACAGCGTGCAAAACAAATAAGAGAAGCAACTTACTAACACAAATGTAAATGAGTATGTTGTGACTTGATGGACCAAGCAGCATGGATCCGGTTCGAGATACTTAAACTTTGAGGCGGATAGTGACTGTGTCAAGTATAGCGAAATGAAACAAAATGGAACAATTCCGATAGAGATCAGAAATCGTGATGAGTAGACTGTATAATTTGATTACCGATTATTATTTCCTTGCGAGTTCATACGGTCATGATCTTCCATAATGTTCCGAAATAGTGCCGTAACGGTTACGCATAATTTCTTGTAGTTTAAGTTAAGATTTAACTGTCGCAATGTTACACTATAATTGTCCATAATTGTCAGATTGACTGATTTGTAATTGATTGTCGCACTGACTGGCACTAATTTTTGGTCGCATTAATTTCCCCGTTGACAATGGACTTGCTTTATGCGAATGTGATGACAAGTGCTGGCCAATCACTATGAAGTGCGAGCCGTTTGATTGCCCTGTAATTCATCTGAAAATGCTGAAATTAAATCGATGTCAACCATTTCTAAAGGACACTAAACATAATAGACATGCAGGATAGCGATCGGGAAAGAAGATAATAGCGATCGCGTCACAACAGCTGCAATGGAGCGTGGCAGACAATTAAGATTTCTTGCAAGCATGAAAAAATAGGCGAGCCGTTACCCTTATTCAAACATATCTAAATAGGATAACAAATTCTTTTATGTGGACAAGAAGCTTAACGCTCCTCGTACAGAATAATTTTAATTATAGAGAGTTAGAATTATAGAGAATAACTTAAACAAAGTATATAGTGCACAACGTGTTACTCAACAATATGATAGAGTGAAATATCCCACGCAATTATCTCCTAAATTATTGCTTCTGAAAACTTTTTCTATAGAAAAAATATTTCAACAAAAATTTACTTTGTTTTGAAAGGACATTTTTTGCTGATCACTGATCTAGTCGGTGAACGTGCTTTTGAGATTTCAAAGTGATTGTATTTTTTTTGTTTTTTTTTTTCAAATGGACATGTAGCCCGTTCCATGACGAATTTATTGATCTATCATGTTGCGGCCTATAATCCCTCCAGTACAAGTCTCGAACATCGATTCGTACAAGCCGCAAGTGGCTGTACATCTAGCGTCGAAGTCTAGCGATCTTCGATGTTACGCAAACAGTGTGGAACACCGCTAGGATGGATGACCGTCCAGAGTAGTTATAACAATAAGCGTCTGGAATAAGGGGTCACTGCCATCAGCCCCACTGGATGAGTCTAGGTAGCGACTCTGAGACGAAACGCACAACCTTTCCTCACATTACCCTCACATTCCGAACATTCACCTTTCTTCATCCTCGTACCAACACACTCCCTCACTCTTCATATTATATGTGAAACACTTTTAAAACATTAGAAAGATGGAGCAACAACTATCCTTTAGGGATGCAGTACATTGATGCTCCAGGCCGAATATGAAAGATAAAACAATAATTTCTTGATATGTTTAATACAGGTAAGAGATTTTGAAAGACAGTAATTGATTTTGAATAACCTTGAAACACCAATATATGAAGATCGGTGAATTCACCATGGAATGGGCTACATGTTCATCTGAAAATGTACATAATTTCATCTAAAAAAAACGAAGGTTACCTTAAAATCTTGAAAGCAACCTAGCTTCTACCTAAACAAAATTTATGACCATCAAAAGATGTTCCACCTCGAAACAAAGTTTTATTTAAAACATTTTTTTTTATAAATAATTTAAGAAATAATTACGTAAGACTTTCAAATAGAATACTCTGTATTTATGTTCAGTTTGTAAAATAACAAAAAGGAAACTATAAAATAATCCTTATATATACAAATATTTATCGTTTTCATAATAATACATTCATTGAAAGAAAAGGATAAGAAGCTATTCTTATGAATGAAGAGAAGCATAATCTCTCTTTCTCTCTTCCTTTATAGTCGAAGGATATGGATATATATACTGTCTCAAAAGTATCCGACTTCTGCTTGTATTTTAAAACATATCTATTTTGGGGTAATTTCCACGACGTCACCTTCAAAATAGTTCCTTTGCGACTCCATAACTTTCTTCCAGTGATCGATCCACTTCTAGAAGCAGTCCTGGAAATCCTTTTCTTTTATGGTTAGCAGCTGCTGCGTCTCATTTTGTTTTTTTTGCTTCGACGTCGTCGAATCTTCGGCCTTTCAACGTTTTTTTCAGTTTTGGAAATAACCAAAGTCACACGGTGCTAGATCCAAACTGTACGAGGGCTGCCGAAGCTGAAGAATGCCATGTTTTACTAAGAAATCTTGAACAATGTGAGCGGGATGAATAGGAGCGTTATCATGGTGTAGCAACCAATTTTCATTTTCCCAAAGATGCGGCTATTTCCTCAGTACTGCGTCACGCAATCGCTTCAATACTTCTAAATAATATTCTTCATTTATTTTGCGACCTTGTGGGGCATATTCATAATGAACAACACCTTTGCTATCGAAGAAAAAGATGAGCATGACGTTACTCCGACTCTGCCGTGCTTTCTTCGGTTGAGGCTCTTTTACCGTCGTCCACTGCGACGATTGGACTTTCGTTTCAGGGTCGTAGCCGTAAGCCCATATATCGTCGCCTTTGAAGCAACTCAGGATTTTGTTGGATTGACTCCATAATGTCTTTAGTAACTTCCACTCCGTAATCTTTCTGCTCTTCCGTCAACAGTCGTGAAATGAATTTTGCCGCTACCCGAGTCATTCCCAGTTAAAATTTTTGCAATAGTGGTTTTGGGAATTGCGAGGTCCTCTTCTAGTTCGCGTACAGTCAAGCAACGATTTTCGTTAATCGCGTCTTAAACACGTTACACGTTTTCCGCCGTCCTCGACGTTGAAGGCCTCACAGAACGCGGATCACTGCTCACTGACAATGAGATACGATCATCTTTAAACCACTCCTTTATCTGCGTGTCACTCATAGAGTCTCTGTAAACTTTTCGAATCATACGAATTGTCTCCGAACAGGTGTGATCAAGTTTTTGGCAAAACTTGATGTAAATTCTTTTGCTCGTCTCGCTCCGTCATTGTGTAATGCGACGCTCGGGGAATTTGACGTTCACAAAACTGCGTATTGCTGTCGACTGAACAGTTTTAGGCTTCTGTTAATTGGTAAGGGTTACTTTTAAAAGATCCCCCCCCCCCTCCCCACCCCTAAGTGCTCCATACTTGCTTTTTACAATTGGACACTCAAAGACAAAGTTGTATGCAGAGGTCGGATATTTTTGAGTTAGACCACCATATATATATATATATATAGTATATGAAATATATATAATGTATATATTTTATACTATTTTCACAATGTACGAAAGATACGGCAAGTATCAAGTTGTCGATAGATAATTGGAGAAAATATAATTTGATATCCTAGAATTGGATATAATGAACATACAAATAAATTTGCAATCACAATTGCTGATGAAATATTGCATTCTACTAAAATAATAATATACATGCAGAGATTGACTGAATAGTGCTAGAGAAAAATATGATAATTATTTGGAAAAGCTGAGTTTAACAGTTTAAAATAAGTTGAATAAATTTTTAATTTAGTGGCTTTTCCCAATTTTTATTATAATTTCTTTAATTATTTTTTAAATAATTTCTTTTATAATTTTTTTTAAATAACAAAAACTGTATAATTTTTTCGATCTCTCTCAATTGATTTCTTGTTTCAAAATGCGATAAAATGAACCTTTTATTTAAAAAACGGTAGCGAAGTAGCCAAAATTGAAAATTGTAAAGTCTAAAGACTATCAAAATGCTTCATTGTAAAGTCTAAAGACTATCAAAATGCTTTATTCCTTTTTTTCTAAAATATTTTGATAGTATTTAGTGAAAAAGCAAAGACATTTTTTTTCCTCGAAAATGCTAGAGTTGTTACAGTATGTAAATAATAGTTGAACATTAATAGTCGTTATAAAATATCTCTTTGACCCAGAACAAGTTTTATTTCAAATACTTCTTCGAAAGATGAATAGTTGCGGAGATAATTGCGATAAGTTGAAATGACAATATATTAGTTGTACTTTCAACATTTATGAATTAATTAATTATAATAAAATGGCTATAGTAATGAACTAATTAAAAGAATTTTTAATTAAAAATCATGTTCATTTATAAATATAGATGTTTTAAATTCAGTTTAGTTACAGTTTAAATAATATTAAACGTTAAAGATTAGCGAAGATTGTAAAGGAAATTAATTGTGAGATAAAAATTAACGATAATCCAATGTTACAAAATTGTTTTTCTTTCTAATTTGTTTATCACGTTCTTTGCTACGTGTACAGTTTTCGATAGATATTGAAACTCATCAAATAATATCTTTGTTATTGATAATTAAAATGGAAGAAAATAATTATGAAATGATTTGTGGCAGTTGGTTGATATTTGCATTATTACGGAAAAATTTGTGACAAGGAAAGTCAGTCGAAAAAAATTTTACGTTTTACATTTTAAGATACTTTTAATATAATTTAAACAATAAGTATATGATAAGTCCAAAAATAAAAATTAATCTCACTTTCCACTTTAATTATATTTACATATATTGTTTATTTATATATATATTATAAGCAAAATGTGAAGAATTTTATTACTAGGTTTGCAAGAATTATAATAGAACGAATAACTACATTTTATATTAATTGTTTTGACGCAGCATATTTATGTCTCAATTGTTCCAGTAAAATGTATCAATAAATTTTATTTCACAAATTTTATTACAATATTAAATTTGATTTATCTCATATTGTGAGCTATATCTTCTTTTGTAGATTTTGTTTATTATTATACTTCATTTGTTATTTTTTGTATATTTTCAAGTGCATTTGTACATTTTATAGTTCTAATATTTACTCATTAATAAATTAATTTTCAGGTTATAAAAAAACAAATGCAAATACATCGATTAATCAAAGAATGGAAGAATATTTCGCTAAAATATTTATTTTTAAAAAATTACTGGAAATGTGCCTAAGCGTCTGCGATATGTAATTGAAGTCAAGGGCTACTCAAAATATTAATTATTGTTAACAATTTTCAGGTTCAAATATTATAGTTTTTCAAATGTTCGAATATTTTGCTTCGCATAATTTATGTTTGATATTAAGAAAAGTATGTGCAATAAATAAATAAAAGTTATGTTACTATAAACTATAATAAATGTTCTAATATATTATTGAAAAATTAATTCAAACTTACTATTATAAACAATCGAAATCCACAACAATATTTTGAATAGCATGATGTCCGAATATTAATAAACACTGTACAAAAGTAGTGACGCTAGGAAAGATAACCTCGCTGATAACCTTGAAATATACTGTAAAAATTTTTGTATCCCATTCGGCACAGTTTTCAAGATGTTTATAAAAATCTACAGCGAAATTTCTAGAAACGTGTTATTTTCGATTTAACTGGAATTTTGCATAAAAGCAATATTTACAAGAAGAATTTTTGATGACTTGAAAGTTAAGATCAAAAATTTTGGAAACAGAAGTAAGCCAATTATTCGGAATAGGTATGATTCACTGGTATGAGTTGATTTAAGAAATTTTAAATGAAACCTATAAAATATAATGTTGATTATACTAATATATATAGATAATATTTTTGTGTATATCTATCGCTTTATGCCGACCAAGTTAAAATGTCTAACTGAAACTAATTAAAGTTACAGTTAAAGAAATGATTAACTCTTTTTAAAGAGTACTGGTATTGTTTTCGACGACAGCTGACCGAAATTTGTATTAATTTGTATTAAAATAAAATGAAAGGATGTCATTTATGAAAATATAATATATTTTCGATAATGTCTATCTATATATGTATTCTAACGTTATTGAAATTGATGATGCAGCAGAACTTTTAAATAATTAAGTATAATCTCGAAAATTCTGTCATAAATTTAAAAATCATTGAAATCGATGAAATTTATCTTCACAGTAACATGTATAGGGAAAATTTGTTCAAAATAATGATCTTAACGTTTCATTGGTAAAGAATACCAATTTCTAGACAATTACCAACTAATTTTTTCATTTACTTCGTTTTGATGAGCATACAAATAAAGAAACAAAAAACAAAAAAAAAAAAAAAAAAATAGACAGATCTCTCATAATTATGGGGAAAAGAATCCAGTGATTATCTAGAAAACAGAAGTGTTTAACAGAAAAAGTGTTCCTACATATGTACCGCTAACATCAGTGTTCCAATATACATCACTGTTTTAATACATTGGATATATCGTGCACGAACTCATAGATCACAAGGTACGACGTATGTATGTATGTATGTATGTATGTACATTACGAACCATCAGAATTTATATGTTGCATATGTCTCATGGCGGTAGCGGAAAATGAGATTGTATATAGTCCTACAAGGACAAGAGAAATAGTATATGTATTAAAATGTATTATAATAAGTAATAAGCTCACTTCTTTGCAAAAGTTCTTTCCAAGTGGCTATACGCAACCTTACAAGGACAAAAGAAGTAATATACAAGGTATTTTCGACCTAAAATATAATGATGCTACAAGAAAAAAAAAGTGAGAAAGGAAGAATAAAATTTTCTCATTTAAAGCTTCATTCTCGAGAAAATTTATTATTAAAATCATTTTCGAGTTTAAAAATTTATCAAAAATATTTGGATTTGGTTAATTTTAAATTAGACAAGAATAATCAGTGGGAGATTATTTTATTCACAAAAATAAAAAATGTGGAATAAAATTTTTCCTAAATTGTTTAATTAATACCTCGTTTTAAAGAAAACAGACTTTGTGCATATTAAGTTAATATATTTTAGTTAAAAATTGACTTGATACTTGAAATTAAGTTTTCTCGAAAATAGAAGATATTACAATTGTATTTTATACTTTTGACTTATTTTTACAGGGAGAAAATAAATTAATTTCCTGTTCATTTCTGATTAGTTTAAGTATTAGCTAAATTTAAATATACTTCATAAATTCTCAACTTAAATTTTTTCGAAAATGGAATCTTAAATAGAAAAAATTTTATTCTTCCTTTTCAACTTAATCAGCTCCTTTCTGGTTGTACCACCGAATTCGAAACACTATTATTCTCCATCGCTAATTATTACACTCCTCTACACTTTTCTGTTTATACATATATACATATGCGTGTCAATGGATATATTTATCATTATTATTGTGTTTACTGCTTCAGAAATAACACATCGGATCAGAATTCTTTTTAGACTTCTTTTGAGCAATATATTCTACCATGCCATATGAATGATTTAATTTCTTTTTAAATAATTAGGATTCGATTGCCTATTCTTTTCATTTTTTTCCATTATATACATCAAAATAAAGTAATTAAAATAAGTTTTGTCAAAATAAATATATACATTGATACATTGATTCTTTATGTTTTCATTATTTTTTATGTTTCATTGTATGTATTACTTTGTTTAAAATTTACCGAAAACCAATGTATGACAAATTAAATATATGTAATAAAATAAAGACTGAAAAGTAATACAACAATAATAATGTTTGAATTTTTCTGTTAATTAGTCTATTAAAGTTATTTAAAAAAATATATTAACCTTAATCTCGAAAAAAGAAAAAATGACGGAATTACAATATCATTTATGATTTACACGATATATGTACAATATTGAAAAAAAATAGTAATTATAATCTTTTAAACTTAATATATACTAGAATTAATTGAACGACTCTTTTAACGGTCGCATTTGTTTGGAAGTACGGAGTGGAGTTTATGACCCTTGAAATGGCTGTTTCCAATAACGATAGTCACATGGTGACGTTTGTACACTATGAAGGTATTGCCGCGTTTCTGTCGAACTAGTTTCAGACTTTGAACCGGAAAGCTGTTTGAACGCAAATCGTGCTACACTCTACGATACCTGTTGGTTCAAGCACAAGAAATTGACGTTACGGCATTGCATACCAAGAATCTGTTCTGAGTTATAAGAGTTAGAAATATGTATGTCTTATATTATGTCGCTTAAAAATATTACGTTGTTAAGCTATTGGCAGTTGACAATCAAATGAAGTGTCTTCAGATTTATAATTTTACAAAGTCGCTTTTAACTGTAGCTAAAATAATATGTTACTATTTATTGCATGAATTATTTACATATATAAATAAAATGTGTGCGTAACAGTATAGCAAAATAAATTTCTTGATTTGATTTTTATTTGCTAGCTTGTTATTCTGATAAGTCCTTTTATAATTTTTGGATAAAATGCATTTTTCTTTTCTTTTATTTCTTACTCTATTTTTCTTTCCTAATATTAATTGATATAAACTAGTCATAGCAATCCAGCATGAAAAAAAAGTATAAGTTTTCAACGAGAACATATTTAAAATAGTAACAGTATTACAAACAATTTTGGATACAGATACAGAAAATAATTCTACGTGAAAAAACGAGTCAAAAAAAAAGTAAAACTATTTTTAAAACTATTCCTATTTAATAATATCACCAATTATGGGACAATCCTGTATTTTTAACACAGTTTGTAATCAGGTGATCATGAACACAATTTGTAATAGTGTGATCATGAAGTCATATTACTTTTATAAATTATAATAGCATACACATCTCATAATATACAAGTTACTAGTCGTTAAAATGTAATAACAACAAATAAGATACTAGTATCTTATTTACGATATTTACACAGTTTTTTCATAATTAATAATGATGTACATAAGATATATTTAAAATGTTCAAGAATCTGAAGAATTTAATATGAAACATTGATCAAATGTGAGTTTTGGAAGAAAGAAAGCATTATGCTATAGTTAGTAATGAATCATTTATGAAAATAATAAAAAATTAGTTAAAAAAATTATTAGTTATATTATATTACTTTATTTTAGTTATTTTATTATTAGTTATATTTATATTATTTACTTTATATTATTAAGTTTAATTTCTTAATTTCTAAGACATTGATTTTTATTGCAGTATTATAAAGTAATTGCATATGCTAGTAATAATATGTCTTTAATATTTTTTTAAATATCGTGTGTATCATAGAACCTAATATTTGAAAATATTTTAATTGACTTTTCAAAATTTAGCTTAAATTTATTTAGTCAAAGGAAATCATACAGAATAATAATTATATCTTTTTGTGTTAAAAATTTATTACAGAATAATTGATTTTTCAAATTTATATTTACTGAAATTATGTAAGTATTAATAATAGTTACTAAAATATTATTATAAGTATTTGAAAAAGCGATTTCTTTATATCGATCTTGGTTATTAAAGTTTTTAAGTTTATTTTTAATTAATTTACTACAATTTCCATACGTTTTTATATATAATATAATAGAATTATTTATAATATAGTAATTGGTGAAATATAATTGTAAGATAAAGTGATTAAATAATTACTACATAAATATTGATTAATATTGACACGGAGAAAAAATTCTGGAGATCTCAAACATTTATTATGATATCTATTAACTATCTATCACTATCAATGCGCTACAAAATGTTTTCGTCAAAATATTTATAATATACTGCATGTCAAATTATTGATATTGTTAGTTCTTTCGATATTATGCAATCATTAAAGTGATAAGATTAACTCGAGTTTAATAAATTTGAAGATAATCGTGTATTTAATATTGGTTATGTGCTTAAAAAGAATTTGTGTTTGAGAAAAGTAATCAAAGATCATATTGTCATATTGATAAAGTGTAATGATAACAAGTTTACAATAAAAACTAATTGTGTATCAGCAAAAAACAATTAAGAATTAAAAAGTACGAGTAAAGTAAGAATTATCTGAGTTAATTAATTAAGAATTAAAAGGTAAGTAAGAATTTCCTGAATCTGAATTTTCAGGTAGCTATTATTAGAATGCATGATTTTTTTAAAAGCTACAAATTTGTGTATTTAAGAGTTAAAACGAGAAACTTGCAACATGTTTTGGGGACTGCGAAAATATTTCAATCTAGCTAAATTGAAGTCATTTTAAAAATATTAGTTAAAAAAGTTTAATTAGAAATTATCATTTTCACTATACATCTATTATATTAATGAAAACGATAGTTAATTAAAATATATAAATAAAATTTGAAAAAAATCTGGAAACTCAAATTTATAATTTTATAAATAAACAATTTGCAGAGGTTATAAAAATATTTAAAAAATTAATGATTCACTATATTAATAAATTTTAATATATTTATTTTAATTTTAACATTGCATTAAATAATTGATTTTTGCCAAATATACATGTATATTCGCAATGAATGTTTTGACTTCCATGTATATTTTTAAATTTCCTCCAAATTTTATAACACAATCACGGAAGTATATTTTATTACAATGCTATTGAAATTCCAAAAGTATACAATAATACATATAAAAGTTTCCTATAATAAGTTTATAACAATACAGTTTTATTTTTTTTTTTTATTATTGTACACAGTTAGAGTTAGTTATAGTTTTTTTTATTATTATATATGTATTTAATCTTAAAATTAAATAGAAACACAATTTTGATATTATAGAATTGATTAAAAATATGGGATTAATTTTAAATTTTTAAATTCCTTTCCTATAACATACATAAAATTTGATGAGAAATTTATATTTTGGCTTACAATAATCTTTTTATATTTATAGTTTTTATAATATATTTTATATTTAAATTAATAAAATTAAGTTTTATTTCTTTTAGTATGTGGTTAATATTAGTTCTTCTACATCAGAAGTCACTGAACTGTTAATTTCCCTCTTTTACTTTAAACGAAAATCCTTTTGTAGTTGCAAAGTTGCCTATCATTTGTCAATTTAATATTGAATGGAGTGTTAAAATGTTCCTCACAATGGTTGTTAATTTTTGAATGCTTAGACAAATGAACGCTATTTATCATCTGAATACTTCAAAGACTGATCTTGATCGACTCGACACATATAAGTAGTTTAAAAAATATGTATTTTGATTAATTTTTCCAAGTGGAGAAAAGTGTTGTTATAATATATATCCTTCTTTTGAGAGGTATGTATTTACTTTAGTGGAGAGAAAATGAATATTTTGAAAGATTTAGTCAGGCGATCCTCGATGCTAGTCGACGTTAATTATTCGACGAAAACATCGAGTGGTATTAGGTATAAATGCGATAATGCCCGGAGATATATTTATGGAATGACACAAATTAACAATAAACAAAATGTTATAAAAAATATAACATACTATAAAAACAATTAATATTAACGATATATAATAAAATGTTAAAAAATTTACGAATTATTATATAGTATATTATCGAAATTAAATTTTTGTTTACAAATCCTATATTATTTACTAGATTATTAAATATGGACAAGAGTAAAAAATAATTACTAGTAAATGAGCAACATGACATGAGAGGTAATAAGTTTTATTTCTTAAACAATAATGTGCTTAAAATTATTGTTTTGTTTATTACAATTCAATTGTTAGTACAATGGCCTCATCATTTCAATATGTATATGATTTCGACATGTAATTATTGATGATAAATAAATTAATTCACTGGTCTTGATAATCAATAAATTTGTAAATTTAATTTATTTAGCCAGTTTATACCGTATAGTACATTTAACTAATTTATATGTGTTTCAATAAACAAATCAATCAGCGGTTCTCTTTCAGTGGGTAAATATACCTACTGAATAAATTATACCTCAATGTTTGTGAAACTCAATTACGCTGTACCTTCAAACAAATCTTTGATTAGGAAACAATTTCTTGCTAGTTTCATCTTAAAGTATGTCTGCCTTTTACTACTAAGTGTTATTACACCGGGTTCGTTAACATCTATTAGAAAGCTCCACTTCAATGTGGGGATAATGTATTTGCTATTAGAGGACTTTCTGGTATATTCTCGTCTGCCAACTGATTTCTATACCTTAATCCTTCATCTTCGTATTAATTGTAAATGTTTTCCCATTTTACGACAAAATTATTGTTTGATTTAAATTAAAATTTTTGATTAAAATTAAATTTTTTTTCTATTTCATATATTTGCTTTGTGAACAATATATGTTTATATTAATTACAAATTAATGTGTGTTTGTGAACAAATATGGAATATAATAACTTTTATAAATAAGAGATATGAAACAATAAGTATATGTTGTGTACAGTAAATATGATTTATAATGTGATTTATTAGAAACAATTTTCTTTAACCAAAATTGCATAATTGTAATGACCTTGGAATATATATTTTTCATACATATTTTTTAATCTTATAAAATTAACTTAATCTTAATTTTAAATTGTTTGTCAAAAATAAAATCTGATTAAACTTGTTATACATTTTACGTATAAAATTTTATGACTATGGTTTATATATTTTTAATTTTAAGAACAAGATGTTAGTGTTGTGAGAATGAAACGTCTATTAAATTTTAATTATTCATTTATATATAATATCGTAAATAAATCTGGCGTATGCTATTTATACGAGAAATATCATAATGATTTCTCAATAGGGTACGTTAATTTTAAAGGCGAGAATACGCATGGCTATACTCTTGCACATATACTTATACACACACACACACACACACACATATATATATATACATATATATCTTAAATGGAGGTGTAATTCTTTCAGTGGCGGCACTCGCGGAGGTCGCAGTTGTACTGTAAATCTCGAAGTTCGTCGTCGGTGCTAATTCGAAGTTTGGCGCAGTTGCTGCAGAGCTGCTCTATGGCCTCGCGAACGTATACATGCTCAGCTTTCGAATACGTACGCGACTATCGAATACATAGAAACGAAAGTACGAATTGTGCATCGCACGTTCAAACCCTGTGTTTCCCATAGAAGCCTGCTGGATGTAAAGAGCCCTAGGAAGGGGTCAGGGGTATCTTTGAACAGAGTTCAGAGGAGATCGGCGTACACGTTTCCCTTCGGCTGCGAATAATTGCCTAGAATGATGGCGATGAAGGGGAAGCAGTGATATTGAGAGGGTGGGTCCAATGACAAACATGACTAAACTCTTCAACAATGTTGAATTTTGCGATCTTGCAAGGATAAAGCATTTTTTCTATATTTATCTATTTGTTAAATTGCATGCAATGACTATTTATTTTCATTTCTCCTATAGTTATCTTTCAAATGTATTATTTATTCAGGCATGGGGAAAATTATTGACTATCATTGATTTTAATTAAATTAACATTGTTGGTTAATTTAAAATAATTAATTTAGATAAACATTAAACAAGAAAGTTAAAATTTTTAAAATAACATTTTATTTATTATATATTATATTATTTATTATATATTACATATTTTATTAATATATAATAAATATAATATATATATAAAATTTTATTTATATATATATTATATATTAAATATATAAATTATATAATTTAATTCAAAATTACAAATATTGGGAAATTATTTAGCTTAGATAGTAGATGGTTCAGGAAAAATAAAATAACTAATTAAAAATTATGCTCGATATTACATTTCACTAAAGTTATCTTTTCAAACAGCGTTGTATCTATTATTAATTAATTCTTTAATATAAATTTGATCAATATTTTCGAATATTATTTACAAATTGTATAATTCTTTTTTATCGCATTATCTACATCACATTATTTTCTCGCATTATCTTATTTAGTAATTTATGATTCATACTCAAATCAATAGTCATTCATTGTTTCATAGTTCTCATAAATGCTAATATTTCTAGTATTTTGCAAAATTTTTCTCTAAGAATTTTTAATGACATACATAGGTAATCAGGTAATCATCTTTTTCAGTAGCACAATAAAAAAAAAAAAAAAAAACGATTTTTGCGCCTATAATCTTTCAAATTTTTGACGTTGCTATTATTTTTTATGAAGTTTTACTATTTACACTTTCTCAAATTTCCGAGCTACTTTATCTCAGTAATTAAGTCAATTTAATAATTTAAAATAATTAATTCTTTCAGAATCGAATTTTTTCTATGGAAACTTCTTTTTAAGGAAGAATTGTGTTGTATTAGTTATTGATAATAAAAACATATTTCTTTGGATAATTTTACAAAAATAAAATATTCTACGCTTAGGAAATCCAAAAATTAAGAAATTCAAAAATTCAAAGAATTATGAAATTTTATGTATAAGTACAGCATAACACAAATGATTGTTTTAATTGTATAAATTCTAAGTCGGTTCCAATAAATAGATAAATTCAATTTTAAAAAGTAAAATCACCTCTTAAAAGAAATATAAAATTTTTTTTAGGGAGAAATATCTCGAGAATGGAAAGATATCGAAAAATCTTTAAACAAAAATTCTATGGTTTCCTCAGATTTGCTGCAAAACTACTTGAAACAAGTTTTCGAAAAATTTATTCCTAAAAAATTTTTTTAAAGTTTCTCGAAAATGTGTACTCTTTGTGTTCATATTTTTTCGTTTTACGTACTATCATTATCCGAGTATATACGTAATTTTGTTTCAATAATCTTTTTCAAATAATTCTATTGCAACTGTTTACTAAATAATCACCTTGTGACAAGATAATACATTAAATAAAATGTAATTTAATCACGTTGACTAATTCAAACTCAACATTGTTAAATTCTTAACATAACAATGTTATTTTGATAAACTTTTGTGATAATAGTCTAGTTAATTTCATAATAGCAAATATCTTTAAATTAAAAAATTTCTATTCTTGAAATAGGTTTCATTATTTTCCTAATGATACGTAGAATTAACTGCACAGAAAGTGTGCGCGAAGAAAAAGATTTTATCTCATATATGTCATAAAAAATATGGTTTCAATTATAAAAAATATTGTAGAAATAAGAAAGATTAATAATTCTTCTTTTCTCTATCGTAACGGATTTAGTTGAAAGTATTATTATATCTTTTTGGAGCATGCAAAAGGGGACATTACAAAAAGATGTCACAGTACGGAGAGTACGTAAGTTTTTTAATCACATTTAATATCTCATTTAATGATTTTTTTCACATTTATCATTTTTTTCTCACTTTTATCATTTTGTATTTATTCTTGCAACGTTCAAACTAGAAAAATATTAACAATGATATAACTTCGAATTTTTAAACAATCATTATTATTATGTCAAGTATAATTATGAATATTCAAAATGATATATTAAGTAAATTCTGTAATGTACTATAATTGTTTGCAATGAAATTGTTAAGAAATTTCAAATTATAATTATAATTATAAGTTTCTTTTAATTATTAAGAGAATAGAAGTTTAGTAATTTGAATATCATTTAAGAAATTCTTATTAAATTATAATGATTAGATAGTAAATATTAAAAGATTTTTTCTCTCTTATTTTCTTTTTCTTTGAAAACATTGAAACAATTTCATATAAATAAATTCCTCCAATTAACTTATTTTAGAAATTTAAGAAGCTTTTAAATTGATAATACAAGAATTACATTATTAGTATTATTAAAATTAATATTATAGGTACATTTGATCTTATTACTCATTTGATAATTAATACTAATTATATTTGTAATTGGAAATAATTTTTTAATTGCTCTTTGTATAATTAGATTATATTTAAATTATTCATACATACAACTTATCGTATACATACAATAATTGTATAATTGTAAAATGTAATGTCAGTAATTATAAAAAGAAACATGGAAAAGTAGAATAAGTATGTTATATTCTCTATACAGTTTTCTACTTTCTTTTCATTCTTTCAAATGTGGAATATATAAAAATTCTTTTACATAAAAAGTATTTCACAAGAAAAATTACTTTTCATTATATTCCAAGAAATGAATATAAAGAAAAATTGTTCTTTCGACATATCTTATATTTTTATTTTTTTATACTAGTTGTTCTTATGAAAATGAAAAGACTATATTATCCGATAAATTTTAACCTTTATCATTTTCCTAGTATGTAGTTACAATCATTTCATATAGATTTTTGCTAGCTAATTATAATTTTGAAATGTTTCTTTTGATCAATTTTGAAAAAAAATTTTATGTTCTACGTTTGATGTTTGAGTGGAAATTCTAATTATGTAAATAATTTTACAAACTCTTCCAAATATAATATTATGTCTATGTTTTATTATAAATATTTAAACATTTTTAAACAATCCTTAGTACCAAGTACGATTTTACATCGATTTTATACCTTAATTTTTTTGAGTACTTTCCAATGTATTTCAAAACTAATGAGGTAAAGATAGTAAAATAATTTAGTTTCGATACAAGAAATAAAATAGTTTACTGAAATCGTCAGTGATCCTCAATATCGTTGGTTTCACCATTTTTGACGATATATTTATTTTATCCGTATTATTGAAGATCATTGGCAGAAGTGCATATTTTGCTAAGTTATATTCTACTGAAATTAGTTTTTTCCATCCTTACTTAATGATTTCCAAAAGAATAACATTTGCTTTTAATCGGATTTCACACCAGATCTTTAGTGTTTGAAATAAATTGAAAAATATCCAGAAAAATTTCCACGAAATCGAAGTTTCAATCACTATAGTGATTGAGTGAAAATATTTATAATGTTTATAAATTATTAAATATTTATAATGTCTTTAAATATTTTTAACGAAAATTTCTTTTTTTTCTACAAAATTAAATACAGATTAGAAATTCACTCTAAGAATCACTTTTCTTGTGTCAGATTAAATTATACTTTAGTAAGTGCACGTTAATTTAATAAATATCTAATAAAATAAAATCACATATTTATTTTCTGCGACGTTTATAAATTTGTCAATTATTTAATTAGTATGTTGTTATTAAATATTAATTAGTGAGTAAAATCCCAAACAGTCGTTATTTTTCAATAATATACGATACAAAATATACTGTGTATGATATATATAATTATATATGTATAATTGAAATATAATTGAATAAGTATGATTATTAGAATATATAATGATATTTCTTTATTATATCTAATATTGTTATAGAAAAAAAAAGGGAGAAATGAGCGAATATAATAATCGCTATTTTTGGACTTTATCTCACACTCCGTGCAGAACTAGGGGAAGCAGATTTACCACTCTATTAACTGAAAGACAGATCACCATTTCCCCTCGCATCGTTTTAGGTACTTTTATGAACGCGGAACGCTATATAGCAATTTGATGGCTCAGGTTGAACATATGTGGCTCGATATATTCACGATTCATTTGGGCAATATGATTCTGTCGATAACGCGCCACTTAAAATTCCTATTCCAACATATAATTACATAAGAATTATTTATAGAATACACGAATATGGTGATATTTTATTGGAATAATAATAATTAAAATCAAAAAATTTAAGAAAATTTTTGTATTTATAATATAATAAGCATTTCTATTTTTAAATATATATATATATATTTCTTAAGAAAAAAATAAATATACTCTACGATTGAATTTACATAAAGTCATCTAACAGAAATTATAACATCAGAAAAGTAATTATATTACAAATTATATCTTAAACTATATGTACAGATGTAATTAAATGTAAACGAGAGAATTTATCATGGCAACCAACATTTATTATTATACGTGAAAGGAACATGTAAATCACGCACTTGTTTTTAATTAGCAATAATTAACATTTACATGTATGTCAGGATATACATTTCTGTATAATTTTTATTATTTAAATTTTAAACTGCTTTTTAAACTGTTACTGTTATGAGTTCTACGAAACATAATACAACTTAATATTACTTATTATTTATAAATATTTCTTTTACTGCTTACTTCTTTCTATTTACTTTGCAAATGGAAACTGGAAAAATTTTTCGCATTTGTTTTTATGACAATCTTAGTTAAGAAAATACATAACATGCAATTCATGCACAAGTAATGAAATGTGTGTAATTACGAAACGACAAAAAAGCAGAAAATGTGAAACAGTTTGAATGGATTTCAATTAGCTATTTGGATTGACCTTGAGCTAATCGAACGTGCAGCAATACATCGTTCGAAGTTGTCTGAAACAGGGACACGCGATGTAACGTTACAGAAACGAACGGCGAACGGAGAGGCAAACAACAACAGAGACGGCAAAACAAAAATGGAGGAAAGAAAAAAGACTTTCTTGCAAGACACTCTGTAGATGGCCGGGGTTAACAGGGGGACGGAAAGGAGGGATAATTGAATACAACTTGATCGAGCCGCGCGTTTCCACCCCATTAAATCGGGCTTAAGTTTGTAAGAGAGAGAAAAGGAGTTAGGGAGCGGAATTGAGTAGGAAGCAAGAGGTCAGAGAAGGATAAGAGGGGTAAAGGCGCAAACGGTCGAAGGGAGGGGTAAGAAGAAAATGGAAGGAGAAGAAAGGATAAGGAGGAGGAAAGACGGAGAGGGTAACGGTGAGAGAAGGATAGTAGAGAAAAGGGAGAGAGGGTAACTCTGATAGCACGACGGAAAGGCGAGAGAATGTTTACTGCTACCCCAGCTGGGGGCCAATCAGTATAGCCCCTTACACCCTTCCACGCGAAGACTCTTAACCCTTGTCCCCTCTCACCACGGCTTTTCTAGGACGTTGTACAGTCGTACAATAGAAACGCGCCGGCAATAGCTAAGCCGATGTCGTTATACAGCCGGATTATTCCTCAGCTCAGTAAAGCTCCGTTATGGCGATAATCAAATTAACTCACTTCGAATTTTAAAGACACCGCCACCACTCCCCTGCTATAGAATAGTCACTGCCAATTTGGCGCAGCTGGGCCCGCATTAGATTATTCGGTCACCCAGTTACTGATACTGTTTTTGTCTTTCAATCTCGCTGACAACGTCCCATAAATTCAGCCAACCTAATGTATCGAAAGACATTAGTCATTTCGAGGAAGATGGAACGAAGAATAGATACTTCCTTTCATCGATACAGCTTATTCGAAGTGTCCAAAACGATTGGCTACCTTTCCGGCAACAATTTGTTAGACTGCTGAATTTTAATAAAGTAATTAAAATTTATTAATTAGAATTTGTAATAAAGAATAATTATTATCGAAAACGTATTATAAGTTTATATTGTTATATTAAATTCAATGCAATTAAATTGGCAATTGTGGCCAATGAATATTCTGTTATTTAACGAAATTTTAAAATAAGTACTGAAATGGAGTAATAAATAAAATAAGTACAAATGGAGTAAACTGTACAGTATTGCTTCTTAATTAATACGTTTGCGGATAATAAAAATTTTATTGAGCTGCAAAGAAAGACAAGTGATTTATTTTTAAACTAATTGTGATATTTAAATTTTTATTAGTCACATTTTGTTCAGAATATCACATTTTAATAGCTATATACAATGAATGCTATAGCATCCACGTCCGCGAACGTATTAACAGAATATTAAATTATATTGAGTGCAAATCACTGTAGTATACGTACATACAAATAAAACATTCAACAGAAAAATAATTTCATTCTCTAATAATGGAAAATAATCTCAAGTATAACAGTTCACTGTAAAAATATTTATTCATTATTCTTACATATACGTGCAATTAAAATGAAACTTGGAACATTCAGTAATTGGTTGTAACTGCTAATTCAATTAAACTCTATTCAAATCTCTATTATGCGTTATTCCATACGACTGTGTTTAATTTCAACTTCATATGGTTAACTTTCTAAATTAATAACAAGGATTACTTTACAAACTGCATACCGTACTTATATTGTTTGTTGTTATGTAACACATTGCAGTGTGATTATGTATTCTTGATATTTGTCGTTTATGGTTTACTACCAGCGTATGTACCAACAAGTTGTAATTTAATTTATCATAGTGATACATCAACGAAACGTTTGAATGAAAAAGATCAAACACATGAAATACCTCTGTACTTGCGTCTGTGCGCGCACGCGTGTGCATTTTGCTAATCAGCAATATTGTGTTCTCTACATATAATATTTCATAATAAATAGTCAAAAATTGGATAAATTGAAAATAGCTTAAAAAGATAATGCGCTTCTATCTTCCTTTAACGTTTCCAATTTCAATTTTGACATATGAAATACATACATGAAAGTATGTTATAACGTTAAAAGTAACGGGTATCCGTGTGCCATAATTTCTAACATTCAGTAAGTAATATAGTCTGTCTGGATTCTTTTCAAAGTTAAATCCGGAGAAGTTCTTGCCCTATGTTCTTCCGTATAATGCTCCGAAGTGCAACGGCTTGCGTTTAGAAGCATTGTTCTCAACAACTAAAATTCCCAGACGTGCATAGCATTACAAAATGATCCGATAGCTGGTGAAAAGTAATTGGGTCGCGATGAGTGTCTGCATCTCGAGATAGTCGTCATATTTGAAAGAGATTCTCTGCGTAATCCGCCTAGAATCGAGTGTAATGACTTTTCTTCAACAAGAAAGGGAGAACTCATGTCAGATCGATGTGTTCGCCTGCCTAGACGATCCTTCCACGAAATGCATCATGAAAATGTATACTGACTAAAGAGACTGCAACTACTCGTAATGACAGACTGTTGAATGAGATTATCAATTCTGGGCCATTATATATAGACAAGAGTATCGTGTGTTTCCCATCATCTATTTATTGTCGCGATTTTTTCTTTTGTGATAAATTTGATTTGTCGAATTGTTTCACTGAATAGGTATATATACAAGTATTGAGAAAAATGTAAAGTTTTAGATTTTACTTTGAAATTTTATAAAGAGTTCAGTTATGCATTTCACTGAGGAATCAGGTTATCGATATCTCATGAAATATGTCTTCAAAATTCATCTCATCTTCATCTTCGTTAAAAAAAGTTTTAATGATTACTTATATTTAAGTCATAAATCTTACATCTTAATACTTCATTATTTTCACATATAATTAGGATTACTATATAATATCAATTTTTTAATTCGTTAAAAATTTTTAAAGGCACATTACATAACTTTTGTATATCATGATATACAATGCGATCATAGTCGTTGCAGTAATTCCAGTTCGACTTTTGAAATAGTGCTAGCACAAGTGGCGATTATACATCATCTATTTCTTATGTAATTTTAGCATAAAAGTTTATATGTTAACAAAAGGAATTGTAAAAAGGAAATAATAATATATAATAATATTGTACCAGAAAGTATTATAAAGTAGTATTGAAACAGTAGTATAAAAAGATTACACATAAATGTATATTTACATATAATTTTAAAAATTTACATGTAGTTGAAAAAAATTCAATTTATTTCTCTGACATTCTCATTTACATTAATATTTCATTCTAATTGTCTATTACAGATTTCTATAGGCTGCAGATCTCTTTAGATAATCCCTGATGCAGTGATGTATGTATGTATGTATGTACATACACTACTTGATAACATAAGCTGCATATTATCGTTACAATGTAACAGTACTATTGATGAAGAGATACAATTACGATCTACAGCTAATTTCCTTTAATGAAGATAACGAATTTGTATAAAAATTTTATTCTTGTAATATAATGAGCTTTATTATATTTATAAATATAAAGAGATTTATTAGTGTATATCTTTGTTGTACGTTATTTTTTGTTTTTGCTATCGAGAATCGAACTTTTAGGATTTTTGAAAAAATTAAAAAATAATCAATTATATACTTTATTATATACTACACTCTGATATTGTATTATACTATTATATTATTATATTACATTATTATACTTAAAATTTATTAAAACTTATTTATTTATTTTATTTACTTATTAAAATTTAAAATATTATATTTAATTATACTGTTCACTCTTTGACACAAGTTGTTAGCTGCAATAATTAAACGATTATAAGAACACGGTTTCATATGATCTACAATTGACTACGTCACACTGCTACTGTCCCATATGCTTTTAAGCATAAATATGTGAAGTATATGCATTATGAAAAAAATACAAAGTAAAAAATATATTTTTAAAATCCTAAAATCATAAAGCACATTTTTGATCAAGTCTCACTGTTTTATGTGTTTCCTATAAAAATATACATTTGCATAAACATCCACAGCCTACATATAACAGATTATTTAACTGAAATAAAGGTTTCATCAATCAGTTCGCTTATATCTCTTAAATACCTGCGTTCCATCTGCAGCTAACAACATTACCAAATGCGTAACATCCGGTACAGCAATGATTATAGAACATTAATGCGGTTATTAGATAACCATATACGAAACATATATAGTATCGATTTGATCGTTATTTGGCTCGATATTTCGAGAAAGAAAATGAAAGTGAAGAAAGTTACTAGCAATAGAAATACTCGATCTGAAATCTAATTGTTTTCTACAGCAGTAGCGACATGACAATCGATGCAAGAACGCAACCTCCTCCTTTGCAACTCCTAAGAGAATTTGCGATTTCACGGAGATTTTATTTCACAAGGTTGCGAGCCATATTACCAATCAAGTTCTTTCAATCTTCGACGATTCAATGTTCTTGTCTCTGTTCTTTCCTTTTTTATTAACATCATTGCTTCTTTGTATATCACGCTTTTTCTGATTTATCTTTGAATAACGCGCTCATCTTCCAAGCTTGCGTTTATTGTCCAACGATGACTCTTACATAAAGTTTCAAAGTGCCGTAACTTTTTCATGCGAAATGAAGAAAAAAACACGTTTTAATATTTTTCGATACTTTGATTTATTTAAAAAATCGTAAAGTTGAAACTATGAACTAAAAAAGCGAATATATTCTGACAATTTAATTTATATCTAATTCATAAATAAAATTGTTATGGAAACATCATAGATAAAATAAGAATTCGGTATACGAGATATGAAATTTGTTGGCTGGAAGTAAAATGATTATAGAGATTATATTTGAAAGAGGAAAACATTAAATCGAATATGTTTAATTCTACAAAAGAAGAGAAAGAATTTCATTAGTTTCATCTAAATCACGATAAAGATTGTGAATTATTTTATTAATTGAAAATCAATAATGAGAATAGAATGCCTTGTCGTATGGACAAATCAGAATGAGAAAATTGGTAGTAAAAATGGTCTTCTGCTAACTCGTGCGAGAGAATCGAGGACTTTGCCTTCACTGATCTTCTAGCCAACCGAGGTGGAAGCTATACCCAGAAGGGACTCGAGGTAAGGATTCGGGTATATATAAGCTCGAGCGACTGGATTAGAAGAGGTCTGGAAGCTTTGGCGGATCGGTCGGACTCGTGTTTAAGTAGCCCACATTGTGGGATAGTCCGACTTCTTGGTTGAGATTAGCTTAGTTACAGATAACTAAGTCGAGATTCGGAGGAGCTGAAGATACAAATAGAAGAAAGTAGGCAGAGAGATGAAGAAAACGGCGCGGGACAAAGGAAACGCAGATGGGACGATAGAAGGAGAAAATCAGGGTGAATTCTCAACAGCGGAGAAAAGCGACAGTCCTGAAATCGGTTTACTTCTACAGAGAATTACCGGTATGTATGCATACACGACTACAAATAACCGCAAATTGTCGGTGAGAAGTTTGATTATCTTTCCGGCCTCTGCAGAAGGCGAAGTGACATCAGCCGGATATTTCTGAAGCGGATAGAAGGATATTGTGATCCCTACGGTGAAACAGCCGCTGGCTGAACAGCCCTTTGCACAGACCAATGTCTCGCAATATTACACGGCTCCAGTTGCTATACAGAGAGAGAAGAGACGATCCGAGGACTAGGTTAGCGAGCAGAGACAGCTAAACAAGATCTGTATTCTCGCTCGGAGTTAATTGTCTTGCCAATGTAGGATTAGCAGACTGAAGAGCACGACTTACTGGCTTTCTATGCAATCACTTATTCCGTTAACCAACATTATGGTTCGCTTGGTTCTTTCCCTTGACCTTGTCATTTCAAAATGTTCTTTTATGTTTTCACGTTTTTTTGCAACATATCATTACTCCTTTTTATTCCTATATATTTTTAGTTTATTTTATTGTTTATTTGTTTCTTTCTTTCTCGAAGCGTTTCCCAAGAGATTAGTTTTTTGTTTCTACTTTTTGTTGATATATGCTTTACTATCTATTTGCAATTTCGTTGTCGATTTCACTCTCTAGATCATTTTGATTCGGTTACGATCCCGACTATATCAGGATCCCAGTTTCGGTGAAACTGTTACCTGTGATGAATAGCATCCCGAGCTCCTTGAATAGTTCCTACACGGTATACCGAATACGAACAACAGAAAACAACTATACCGATGACAGTCAAGTTGTTAAACACACCGAATACCGTAGTTAAGAAATTCTAAATAGAACGTACATAATCATAAATATTTTGTTTATGTATTATAAAAATTACAATCAATTTTACAGTTTCCTTTGTTTTTTAAATTATTTTTTGTTTTCATGTACAATTCAATTGAAATATTATTTTATAATTTATGCCTTTTTATTATCCAATTAAAAAAGTACATATCTGTTTATATATGTACATATATATGTATATATAAATTGTTATTTTATACATATGTGAAATACATACAAATATAAAATAAATTTATGTTCAAGGTTGAATCTATTTTTGTTGTATTTTTATCACAAAATGTGTTTTATGAATTATAAAATAATTGTATAACGTCAAATAAAATTCTTAATAAAATTCTTAATACTCTATTATTATTAAATTACGGGTGTTTATACATTTTTGGAAAATTAAAGGTGTAAAAATTCACAGAATATATAGTATATAATAATCAAAAATATATGATATACTGAAAATAGAATATTTTTTATAATATTTCGTAAATGATTCAAATTTATATCTAAATTTTATTTTTTTATATTATTTAATTATATTTAATTATATTTATTTATGAAAATATAAAAATACACAAACATGTATAGTTTAATCATTACTATATTAATATGTAATAACATTTTATATTATATTGATATGTATAATATTTTATATTAATATGTAAAAATTTAAGAAATCTTAATATGTCACCGTTGAACTCTAATATTCAAAGTTCAATAAAATAATGAAAAGAAATCGAAAGGTTTTAAGGAATCGTTGTAAAGATAAAATTTCAATTTTTAAGACCATAATGTATTTAGTCATGAGAATTTTTATAACTTCTAGAATAATAAATTGTACATAATTATCTTGTATCATTGTATAAATTTTAATGTAAATTTGATATAAATTTGTGTCAATATTTTATTATTCTGTATAAATTACGTGTGAATTTAATTGTTTTTAATTCTGACTGTTGTTTCTAACATTTATTTTAGTAAAGTAACATTGTTATTACTACTTTAGTAATTTAGTAACATTGTTTTAAGAAGTTGTAATTTGACAAAATTATTTTAGTTCCCCGAGAAGATATTCCATAATGTGTTCTAAACGTAATACAAGACACAACGAATTGTAGCAGAATAGAGAACGAGGGTAACCAAACCATCAGTTACTTGTGGCGAATTAAATTTTAGAACAGAATAAAACAAAACCGTTTGAAGGAGAATTTGTGTACAAGTCCAAGATTTATTGAAATGAACTTACAACAATGATCAATACATATAATACATATATCCGATTAACAAGCGTTCAAAATTTGTACTGCTGGTATTTTATCAAAAAAAGTTTTTTATTTACAGCTCACAATTAGAGAAGATTTCAAAGAAGATGTAGTTGTTATTATTCTATTGTAAATTTTGATAATTTATAAGAGAAAATTAATTTTTATTCAAGATTATTGAATATATAAATATTAAATATATGAGTAAAAGAGTGGTTTACTATTAAATCAAATTATTTAAAAAAGTGACACACTACATGTACAAATATATAATTATAACATGTATTATTATATGTATTTATTATAAATATAATATAATATAATTGTATATATGATATAAATAATATAATAAATAATCTAATATTATATATAAATATTAAATAATATAAAATAGAATAGGGAAATTGAGAAAATCATATTGCAGCAAGAAGATAAGTATAGACTGAAGAATATATTTTTGTATATTTGTAGAATATAGTTACTAGACACAAGCTACATGTGTTCAAGAATTTTTCATAGATAAACTTAAAAATAATCAGCTGTATAATTTTAGAAGTAATATAAAATAGTATGATAACAAAACTATTTTAATTATTTATATTTATATATTTATAAATGTTTTGTAAGTATCCCGATTGAATGTTTCTGAAATCACACTAAAAATTTAAAATAAGAAAAAATGATTATATATCCTAAAAATAATTTGATATTTTCAAAAAAATTTCGTAGTTTATTTACTTGATCCAAAATAAATATACACTATTCCAAAAATCATAATAACAATTAATACTATAAAATTGGTTCTTAATTATTTCGAATTTCAAATTACTATATGTTAAATTTTGATGAAACATAATCTAAGTATTTCAGTAAAATAGAGATTACAAACTAAAATAAATCTGAGTCATTAGAAAAAAATATCTCTATCTATATAACTGTTATTACTATTATATAAATTACTATTACTATTAAAAGTAATTTAAAAATGTAAATTATATGTATTGTTGTTACTTCCGATTTCACTTGCAATTTTTAAATTAGAAAACCACATCGATAAACTCTAATCTTCGAGTTGCTAGCAAAGTCAATTAATCATATCGAAACAAGCTGTGGTTAATCAGTCGGAAATAACAGATCGACCACAGAGTTATAAAAACTATGTATTGGTCATCTTTAAGAGCAATATTGAGAATCTAGGGTTTAGCTTCGCCCTGTTGCAATCTCCAATGTGTTGTTTCGCGTACCAGTTTTAGTTAAAGCAGATTGAAGGGAAGGGCAAGAGAATGGCCGAGAGTAGGCTGTGTTGACGTTGAAAGATGGTGGTGCTCCTTCTCTCTGGCCGCTACTTTCAGCATGATATAGCACCATCCAAATGCGCTGATAGATCCAATTTACAGAACGCCTTTAACACACTATACCGACTCATGCCCAAAACTTCAACTTCCGCCACAAATTCGTTCACAGCATTGAAAACGATTTTTAACTTTTTAAATCTCTTGCATGGGCTACCTCTTCGAACGATTGATATTGATATAATAATTTCTTTCCTTTCATCAAAATTATCTTTTCAAGAAACATGAAACGATATTCTTTTTTCAAAAAATAAAAAAATTGTATAGTTTGGATAATTCTCCCGAAATCAGTAGCTAAAGTAGTCTAAATATTATAATATATTAGTAATTAGAATTACATTCATTGAATAATATTAAGAGACAAGAAGAGAAGAAAAATATATAATAATCGTGCGATTTTTTAATAATCTAGTAGTAACAGATTCATAATATTTATTGATGTAATGCAATTACAGGTACAGCAGAATTCCGTTTATAGAACTTATCAGGATAAATATATAATAATAGTATATATATAATTGTTGTTTGTATAACAGAAGTCCACAGATTTTCCTCTGGATTAGTGACTTTTCCGTTCAAATTCAAACAAGTGAATACTCACTTACTGATAAATGGATACAAAATTTGCTTCAAATAAATAGAGTTGATATAAACGAAATTTATATTTCTGAATTCTAGGAGATTTTGAATTTATTTTTAAATTTTAAAAGCTAAGTGTAAGAAATTATAAAAGAATATAAAAATTAATAGGAATTAATAAAAATTGTTATTGTTGGCTATATTAATTATTATCGAATAGTTTAGGTAACAAAAGTTTTAATAATAATACTATAGTTTTATAATAAATAAAATAATTGACTGTAAGATACTGATTATGATATATACGATATAATAATATACATTTTAAAGCGACATGACATAATATATGCTATTTACTATAACATAAAAAAGTTTCTTTTATCATTAATTAATACGTTTTTCTAAATTTCTTTCTTAATTATGTGGTATTATCAATAGAATTCCGTTTATATAAACTTGTCAGGGAAGAAATAATTAATTGGAATTTCAATAGAAATCCATTGGTCCTTTCTATCATCTAAGATTTTTTTTCATATATCAGGTTATAACCAAATAAACGGAATTTAGCTGCTGAGAATTTATTTAACTGAGTAATAACTAAAATTTGCTATAAATGAAGTCCATATAAATGACTGCGTAGCAACCATTAAATTTAGTTATCTGAAATATGTTTACTATTCAAAGTATTGAATAAAGTGAAAGTTAGACAATCATATAATTTTAAAATCAAATATTTGCTAATTAGAATTAAATAGAATTAAGTCATGATTGAAGGAATAATAAAAATATGATAATATTTATTAATTTAACATTATAGTGATTATGCCATGGTTTAAACATTTTATTTTTTAATATTATTATTATTATACAAAATGATAAAAAATAGAAGAGAGGACGAAAAATACAGAAATTAACATTGCTATATTCTATACAAATATTCAATAGAACTACACATATAACACAAAGTGGAGAGACTAAAGAATTTAAATAAAAGAATGAAACAATTAAAGAATTTAATTTATGCGATATTTATAATAATAATGTGTTCGAATATATACAGCTAGACACATAAGATCCAAATGATTAGTCCTCGTGGAGCAATTAGTAGTGCAGAGCAGAGCTTCTTGTAGTGTGGATCGCGTAACTAAATTTGGGGGTCGTAGAAATTTTAGCAAAACTAAAAAATTCTTAGACGCGCTACGACTGAAAATTAATTCAAAACCAGTTTGACACGAAAAGAATTGTTTTCGAATAAATTTTCTTTATGATTTATTGTCAGTAAATGTTTTAATTCGTATTCTTAGTTTATACTCCTCTATATCTGGAGTCGCGAAAATATTTGTTCGGATCGCCAAGTAAAAAAGTTTGAGAAGCTTGGTGTACAGGATTCGACAATCGAACCGTAGACCTCGATTTCAGTCTCTGGAGGACTCGTCAAGATAGACGTGCCTCCAGCTTGTGTGAGTCCAACTGATCCTCAACGAATAATAATAAATTTAATTCTTGGATTTCCTCTCTCACTAAAGAAAAGTTGCAGCATCCCATGAATATCTACGCATACAAATATCATATTCAACATTATTTCTTTTTTATTTACAGTTTCATTTAATATTTGTAAATTCACATCGATAAACTCTAATCTTTAAGTTATTGATAAGAGACAATTCATAGTATCGAAACAGGCTGCGGTTAATCGGTTGAAAATTTTTTAAGAATGAGATGAAAATGAAAAATCTAAAATATTTTCAAACTACAACTTTACGAATATATGAAATATAGAATTTAATAGTACATTATTAATTCTTCCTTTTAATTTAATTACTCTGATGATAGACATGCACTATTCAGTGACACTTTTTATTTGTAAAAAAGGACATTATAGTCCGCCCTTTCATTTTAAATTTAAACGATAAAGAAAATATACTCTAAATATACTCTAAGAGAAATAAATTAATAATGAAATATTTTACGATGAGCTTTACAACTTTTGTAACGGTTCGTTTGACAAACTCGATTTTATGAAATGTTTTGCGAGAAAATACTACATAAATATTTAAAAGAAAATGCTTAGTCAATAAAAACTTCATTTTAAATTTTATTAATAAAAGATTCTTTGCAAATTATCTGTTAATGTTAATTGAAGTAAATGAAGATTTGAACTCTGATCAAAATATAAAATAAAATTTAGAACAAAATAGAACAAAAATAGAATAAATAAACAGCGTAATTCTTAAAATATACATGAAATATATACAATTTAAAAAAAACTAAATTTAATAAAATTAAACACATACAAACTGAATTAATATGATACTTGACATAAAATATTATAAGAAGTTTATCAGAATTATTTTAAAAGAAAAATTAATTATTTTACGATTAAATATAAAGAAATATTCAATATTGAAATGGTCATTTATTTTATTTTGTTTACTATATTCCCTTCTTGCTTATTTAGTTTGATGTATATATTATAATTATGCTAGAAACTGGCAATATTTTCTGCTTGCATTGAACGACTATAAGTTGAGAATAAATATAGGTTAAATTATAAAAAGTATTGTTTAAATATTTCTTTCGTTTATTAAAAAATAGAATCAGGTTACTCGATTTCACATAATTTCACATAATAAATTCTCTTTTAGTATCTTTCTAGATCAGCAGTATATATTTTTTTTATATAAAACATCGTTTTTATTCCTTAGAAAGTATAGAAAAATAAATTTAACAGTTTTATTAAACACGTTAGTAATGATTGTTCTATCATTAATTTTAAAATTTCTTTATTATTATATTTTTTATAATCTAAATTATAAAAATATCCAATAAAAATATACAACAGACAAGTAAAAGTAATATAAATGTGTTAAAAATATATATATACATAAATAAAAAAATAAATGTATAAATATAAATATGCTAAACGTAAAGTTTCTAAAGAAAATTCTCATTACGGGGTAATTCAAAATTAATCCTACAATAACATGCAACATCACTAAGGATTCGTAAAATTTTTTCAATTTACGTTCAAAAATTTTCATTTTTCTACTTACAAAATTTTTGCAACAAATAAAGTGTTTAGGTTTCATTGTATTGAAACTTGCCTAATGAAAACAAATCTTTACCAAATCTGTTACTTATATAATTACCATTTTTTATAAAATTCATACCTTTTCTTCCATTGATTCATAAATAATTTTTCTCATTAGTCCATTGTATTGATTTTCTTTTAATGTTTGACGAATTACATACGAATTACAGATACGTTCGCTTTCTTGTTTCTTAAGAATATTTGCTTGTTACTTTCGAAGCATTCAGTCGAGGATAATTAAGGATTTTTTTATTTGTCTTCTCTCTTGAATATTTAAATTTCTTAACCAGTACGTGGGATAGACTTTATGTAATTTTTACATTTAAACCTTCTTATAAGATCTGCAACATTACCTTTGCTTAAATCCACATAACAGCAATTTCACAATATGATCTTTCTTCTCGATAAAGGAGTTCTCATATGTAGAATGAAATATTGATTTTATGACTTATTATCATTGACACCAAGCCTGTATTTATATAGAATATAGAATATAGAAAGATACTCGCTTAATACAGTAGCACGGGAGTCGATCATTTATTATTTATTAGAAAGCGGAAAGATTGATAACAAAAAAAGTCCAGACTGACAATGGATATCTTCAGGATATACAAAATCTTATAAGCAATATGTATACCACCGATATCTATCATAATGTTTGTATAAATACAACGATTATATGGTTACTCACATTTATATTCGAACACTATATATTTGAATCGTTACAATTTCGTAAAAAAAATCGTGTAGCAATAAATTTGAGTTTATTTTAAAGCTTAGAGGCTCTACTTCCAAGATACATCACTTATTTCTGATGAAGATGTTTTTACATCACGTAACAAGTCATCAAAAATGTTTTAAATTGTCACGATATGTAGAAGCATTAAAAAATATTTTTCGTAATTGTGTTTATAACAGATCTGAAGATTGAAGCGTTTTCTTTACAATGACATCCTAAAACTGTGAATGTACGATTTTTTTTCCGTCATTTTATTAAATTTTGAATATCAAATGAAAATGAAATGACAACGAAAATTTATCATCTGAGCCTAACATTTAAAGTTTAGTAAAATAACGAAAAGGAATCGTACATTAAGTTTTAGGGGGTTATTGTAAAGAGGAATCTTCAAACTTCAAATACATTGTAAATTTAGCCATGAAAAGCAGTTTTCGATGTTTTTATATACTATGAGAATTTATAAAGATTTTTTCAGGAAAAAAATAGCTTTACTTTTTCACCCGCTGAACCTTTGAAATAAACAAAGGTTTATTATTGCACAACTTTTATGAAATTGTAACAGTTTAAATGTTTAATATCCAAATATTGATGTGAGTATATTAATGCAATAATTTTTATATTGTGCCATTAATTACAATAAATAACATGTCTGATGAAATGAATTTTTAAATCCATTCTCCATAAATATTCTGATGTGTGAATATTTTCATTAATCTACTTTTTTTCTTCTCTTACCATTTCATTTTGTTATTTATTTTGTTTTATAATTTTTTGCAGTAATAATTGTACTCTTATAGCTTCCTTGGACTTATGGGATCATAGCATATTAAAATTTAAGAAATAAGAAATCTGAAGATAATTTTAAATAACTTTGTAATGTATATGTGCAAACACGAAACAAAAGCTGCAGTGCTCTATTGATCATTCAACTAAATATAATGATATAAATATCTAAAACTAAGTCTAATGATATAGCAGTTAATAAATATGAATATAATAATGAATATATAAAATACATATATTTTAAAAAATATTAATTTAAATTAAGCAATTTGTGGTACAGAAATATCTTCGCATCAAGCAGTTTTTATAAAATATTTTATCTTAAAAGTTTCTTAAAAAACTACATATTAATTATATATAATGCGTATCATATGAATGATAATTATTAAAAATGACTTATTTAAACTATTTATTTAAATTTATATTACTAAATTCTATTTTTCAATATTAGAATTATGAAAAGGAATTCCAACGATTCGTGTAATATTTTTTCATCATTTAAATTCTACAATTTAATGAAGTATTTATATTATTATGATATATATGTAAATTATTTACTTACCCATAATAAGTGGAAAATATTGATATTATTGATCAAAAAAAGTTTCTTCATATTCTTTCAATTTTATTCCATGTAACGGAAAGGCTCGTTTTGCCTAGGTGAAACAACATTTCGAATGAAAAGTAGAATGGTACCGAATGCAATCGTGGACAGGCTGGATGGAAACGATCGTGGTCGCGTATCGTGGAAGAGCGCGTGGGATGTACTTGACGTATTGCTCGAGTGATCGGATATCGATTAGTCTGCCGCACGGCTAGTCCACAACACCCTCCACGAGTCGTAACTTGCACTCGAATGCTATTCCACTAATTACCAAGGCGACAGGGACCACTGTGGTTGGCACTTCTGACGGTGGATCTTGACGGTTCCACGCATATGGGTCGGGGTGAACTGGGGAGATTATCGGCTAGGCGTATGCGGTTAATCACTGACCGATCGTTAAGGTACATTATCCTCCTTCATTATGCACTGGCATTATCATTAGAATCTTCCTGAATTTCCAGCTAATTTTATACTCGCGGTTCAAGCTCGAGTCTCCCGTTAATCGTCGCTCCCGATTATACTACTATCAAGCTGAATCGTTTGTCCTTTATAGTTTGCGGATCGTTATTATGGATTATGTGAATTATTATCACTTTGTAACTAGGTCTGGCGCAAGCTTAAGAAGTTATGCCAGCGAAACTGAGTACCTTTATTACTGAGTACTTATTATTGCAATATAATTCATCTGCTCAGATATTTATGTTTTATCATAAACGAAACAGGCGATACTTTAATAAATTATTGAAAATATTCTTTGAAATATTCTTTATCGTGATCAAAGTAGAAACGTAAAAATCAATAAAAGTGAAGAAAATTACAAAAATTGAAATTTTTTGTTGTATTTGGCACACATGTAAATGTCCTTTACGTGAACACTTTATTATCAAAATAGCATATATAGCTATTTTTTACTGTCATTTGTACGTAGTATACTATTATTCCTATAACATGATATCTGTTGGTTTGGTATAAGTAATATAGTTGAGCGAAAATAGCTAACTAATTCTGATGTCATACAGAACGCAGTAATTATCACTAGGCCAACATAATTCAGTGATTTCGAATTCAATAAAAATTATAATGATATTATATTATATTGATGATAATATATGATCAATTAATTTTAATTATTTTTTATTACAAGTTTTTATTACAAGTTCTTGTGTTATACAATATTAAGCGTAATTCATTATATTTCAGATTAGGACATTAGGAAAAAATCTATTATTGTTTTAGGATTCTCTTATCTATCTCAATTGCAATCCTAATTTATATTATAGAGTTATAAAATAAATTCAATTCGCGTATAAAAGTACAGAGTATAAAATAAATTCAATTCGCGTCCTCCTTTCCTTCCATTATGTTTGTACAACTGCTACGAACATAAAATACAATTAAAAGGTTAATATTTAATGATCCGTATACAGCATATAGGACCAGTTACCTCATTTAGCAAATTGTCTTGTAATTTTTTGTGAAATACCATTTATATTTTCGAGCTGATCTCCATTTTCTATCACGGTTCGTTCTTCTCTTTATATATTCTTTACTTTTATTTTATTTTTATTTGATCTACAATTTAATGCAATTTTCGCTGAAATAGCATCTTACATGATAACGCGTCTTGTATGAGCTAACATTTAACAATATAATATTTATTTGCCTGAAGGAATAATTAGAAAAAGAAATTCATTCTATTTGAATCGTAAACCGTAATTAAAAAAGTGATGTGTTCTTTTCTAAAATGAATTTATCATTGAAAAAGATAGTCGCTGATTATTATTTTCACATTTGATGTTTTATCATTTCTCTAAGTATAATGCATATAATATTTACATAAATTAATTACGTGAGAATGTCTTTAGAAACAAAAAATATTTTTCAATTTAAAATTCATACCAAATAACTTTATTAATTTGATTTATTAAATGAAGATGGAAGTTTATGATACTGAAAAGATCGTAACAACGCAATATTCCGAGTACTAATAGTTAAAATAGGGAAAGTCCACTGATTCCGAAAAAATCAAACTTTTTCTTCTTCTTCTTTCTTGCATTAATACCTTTCTGAAGCCTTAGATTTTATTAACCTTGAAGTAATTATATTTACCGCAAAACTCTACTGTCTTAATATAATAATTTGACTGTTGCAACTTATTCATAACGAACTTTTGCCACATTACTTCTTCAGAGAAAAAGTTTTAATCACTTTTGAAAGAAATTTTCAATTTTTTTGAAAATTCAAACATGATGTAACAATTAATTAATAAAATTCACATTAAAATTTAAATATAGCATAAATAATAAATGTAAATTCTCTATGTGTAATCATTGTATAGTAATATATTAAAAAAATATAAGTTTAAGTTAATGTTGTGGATATATATATTTAAAAATATTTATCAAATTAATTTTTTTATATAAAATAAGAGACCCGAATTTCGCGCTTCTTATCTTTACTTATAACGTTAATAATAATAACCTGAGGGCCATGTAAATTTATTTTGAATATGCTTTTAACAAGTTGTTGACATAAAGTTAATTTTTTATTAAAATCAGGTATACAACAAATATAAAGATCATATTATTGTTTTTTATCATTATGTGACATTGTGCAATCTATTATTTAGTAACAATTGGTACAGAAATTTCAGTTTTAAAAATGTTTATTCCGTTATCTTATGAATGCAATATTTATCAGTTTTCCATTGCCTTTCATTTCAGTCTTCAAATTTTTTTCTTCTATAATAAAGCCAATGATCAAGTAGTCGGGAAACTTAATTTAAAGTTACGGAAGTTACTTGCAATTAGATTAAAATACCTGCCCCATTTGTACATGACTTGATGAATCAATTTCACAATGTTTAGATTAACTTCCGCTTCTATGCTTAATTGAACTTTGCAGATTTATTACCTTCTTAATTCTAGTTTCGGTAGTTCCTGTATAAGATTACTATCCAGCATTTTAGTTTCATTCACTAATAATGAATAATAATGATTTTTTATTAATTGAGTTTTGAAATCATTAAGTTGAAAATCAGCAAATGTAACGATTATAATTGTATAATCGTATGTATGTCACGCAATAAGTATGTCAAAATGCAAATTTTAAGATTTCTTATTTTCCATTCAAAAATATTTTTATACATATTCTTTCATTTCTTTTCTCTGTTCTTCAACCTTTTTTTCTACTCTTTAAATTTTTGAATAACTTCTTCTATTTTTTCAAAATACGTGTACATTTTGTGACATACTCTTTAATCTAATGTTCACACTGACTTTCTAAAAGTCTCAGTTTTTCCAAACATATACTTGAATTAATGTAATTTCTGTTTTTATTATATTCCATTAATTATTGTAAATCATGATTTATAAATGACATTCAATGTGGTCTTTACAATCAACAATCAATTAACTTATAGTAAGTTGATGATATGATGGAACGAATAAATGGATATAGATAAAATTAACACAATCTTCAATGTCTCAAACGAGACATTTATAATTGTGATAGATTAAACAATAAAAGCATAATACTCTTAAAAGTTATTTAAGTGTAAAGAAGAATAAACAAAAAAAAAGAAATTTGAAAAAATAACATATTATCATTTATAATTTTACAAAGAAATCCTTTCCTGTTAATGTTATTACTTTAGTGCAGTTATAATTTGTAGTTATATTTTTAGTTATGTTTAATTATAACAGACGGCCTGTTTGCTGATCATAGAAATACGGGAAAATATGAATGTGATGCGAGAAGCACAACATAGGCGTGGAGCGTTTTTCTTTTTTGAAAAGAGGAGAGCGAGTTGCAAAATGGAATCGATGAGAGTCGTGAGAAAGCGTTCAGAGAGAGAGCTGTTTAAAAGAGTCGATTGTGTTATTCAATGTTTATTTCAATCGTTAATTTGTCTTGTTTAATTATTTATTGTCTTATTATCATTATTATTATTAAATAAAAATCATGTATATTATATTTCTACATTAGTAAGCATAATTATTTAAAATATTCAAAATATGTAATTCTTACATAATCAAAATAATATTTTATTTTTAAATAAAAATATAAATAAAATCATAAAATTTAGTAAATATATAGTTTATATTAGTCGTCATAAATGATATCAGTCTTTCAATCGACAAGTGGCATAAGTCGAAAATTAGGAAAGATGAGTTTATTATATATAAAGAAATAATAAATACCAATTATACTGTTCCATTTATTAATTTAACTTAAGTGTATTGTAGTTGTCATAATTACTGCAATTTTTTCATTTTATTTTCTCATAATAAAACTATAGTTTGTTTTTATTATATTATAATGTTTTACACAAAAGGCTAATTTCACGAGAAAAGTAAATTAACGCTTGTTAAATAAACGGCATATAAATTATGTAATAACACAGGTAACGAATCAGTTCGTGACTTAAATTGTAGGAGAACAGAAGTTATATTCTGAATATTAAACTGTAAATTATTTAATCGGCCATTTGTACAGTTGTACTTTTATTGACACAATGAAGTATCAGGTTTTAATGAGCACTGAGCCAACACTTCGGCTTCCTGGACATTTAACTTCCACAATTTCTGGAAATTTTAACTATCGGAAAAACACTGAAACTTTGTCGCGCTTCGTACCTTCGTAATAAAAACGGAACTTTACATTTAGAATTTGCACGGCGTTAACTGAACGTTTGTTCTCAAGTTCTTGTAAAAGTTTTATATCCGTTCCAATGTTAAGAGCGTATTTCTTTCTCTACTATAGAATTTCAATCGATTTGAATGTAATTATTATTGTTATTAGGTATTGTTACTAGGTATATTGTTATAATACAGGAATAGTCATACGCTGTTGTTGATTATTAATTTATTTGTATATTCAATTATTAATTATGAAAAGTAATTAAATTTGGTTTGCACAGGTGTGGTGATCGAGCGAATGCAAATTGCCGAGTTGATGTATACATGTATGTGTGACGATATAATAATTAAAAAGCAAAAAATTTTCAGAATGCATTGTTATAATTAGACTGCTGATTTTTATACTTTTATGAGAAGTTTGAAGATGCAAAATTTTACAAAATGTATATAATATTGTAAAAATATATAAAATATCTAGAGAAATATTTATTACAATATTCAACAGATGAAATAAATCTCTATCTATCTCTATCTCAAATTACATTTCTTTAATTATGTACACGAAAATAGCATAAAAATCTGTAGTCTGGTTATGATAATATAATATATTAGTTTTAATAAAAAAACGTTTTTTTTTCTATTTTTATTGTTTTTATACGACATTATTTTATTCTTAAATTATTCGTTCCATGGAAAAATAATTTTGAATAATTTTAATATGGACATAATCTGATGTAGTTGGAGTTTTTGCAAGTAGACGCTTATATATTGTATAAAAGTTAATTGATTTTTATGAATTTGTTATGACAATACATTTGAAGAAACTCGAAGTTCGATATGAAAAATACAGAAGGATAATTATATCCACTGTAGTAAATAATTATTTAAATCATTTATAATTCATATAAAATCTTTAGGAACATTAAATAATCTTTTTCACCTTTTTCACCTTTTTCAATGACATATAATTTGACAACAAAATTATTTTGTCTGGTGCCACCACTGCTCCTTGTAATTGTACTTTAACCTATTTAATTAATTTGGAGTAATAGAATAAAATAATTGTGTAATTTAATCGTCATTTAAGTTACTATTCATTTTATTATAACAATTTAATTGACATAAAATATTTCATTGAACAATGCAATCTCCGAATGAAATAAGGATTATTCATATACAGTCACGCTGTTATCGATTTCCAATTCGATTTCAAATGTTAGTCCTCTTTGATTTGGAATTTCTTTTGTGAGAATAGAAATATCTTATAAGTGCAGATTTCTTGTCTGGACAATTGGAAATTAAGAGATTTTCGTTTCTAAAAAAATTCTGCTCTTATATATTTCGTAAAAAAATATTTGTTTTGTAGAATTTCTATAAAAAGAAATGTTTTGAATAGTGTTTTCATAGAACAAATATTTTAGAGAGAATAATAATACATTTATAATACATTGTTGAAAAATAAGCAACTTCTATTTAAATATTACATATTTATTATTATTTATAAATTAATTTTATAAAGTTAATTCTGTTTATAAATATTTTTTATAAATCAAAGTGAGTACATAAAATTATTAAATTAAATGAAGCAATATAATCTAAGGTTCTATTTTTAATTATGTATTTAACCAAAATAATTTCAAGTAAATCATACGTTGGTTTACAATTGTTAATGAAACTAACAAAATCGTTTCTAAATTTTCTGAATTTTGTTTGAAGGTTATTACTTTTATATGCTAAAATTAATAATTGTTTTTTGTCCCTATAATTCAAGAAACGTTATTATGTTGAATATACTACCAATATATATTTGTTTCTTAATATTGTTATAATTATTCGCTTATTGATTCCTCGAATCTTTTAATCATGAAAGCACTTATGTACACACATACATACGTGTACGTATATAATATATCTAGATATACGCGATATTTAAATTCTAACAAGTAGTAATTTTCCTCATTTTTTTTTCTATTTCATATTTTTTATCGTAATACTCGATTATTCAATAAAATAAATTATGTAGTTTTATTTCGAATATCACCTATTTGAAATTAATTCCAACTGCTTTGTTGATATATTTAATAATGATTATGAAATGAATGCTACTATTCTAATACCTTAATACTATTGTGAATTCTAAACAACGTGCCTAGCGGTAATCTATTAATCTTGCCTGAAAAATATTTGTCTTATATTATTTTTAATCATTTTTGAATTTGCAGAGAAATCAATAATTTTCTTATGTTTGTAGTTTTTCACAATAATATTGTGTCTCGGAAATTTCGCTTAACCATAGCTTTTATCTAAGAGGTGCAAACATCTGGTGAAACGACATATTATACAAATCTTTCTTAAAGTGTTACTGTCTGTGCAATTTCATATAAAGGACTGAGAATCATAGTAGTGTAAGTCAGTCTTACGATGTTCCTCGTAAAATTATGTTTTATGTTAATTACAGTAAAACATCGATTATCCGAACTAATTGGGAAACAAATCCGTTTTTCATCAAAACCAATAAGCTGTTTCTTGGATAATCGGTCTGGATCAATAAAATTTGTAACCATGTCATAAATCAACTAGAAATTAAACAGTTTTTCAATATGGATATTTATTGTATAAAAGAAAATCTAATAATCAGTAGATATTGTAAAATTTTCATTATCTCGTCACGTATGGCAATTCAATTCTCTTGAATTAATGCAAGATCCATTTGTATGTACACAGCTCAATCAAATTATCATCATTTTTATTTATATTATTTATTTTCAAGCTCCTATACAGATGAAAATTTTTCTTATTATCTAAGTTATTTTGAAATTCTAATAGTATTGATTCATTATTCTAATGTAGCTAATTGTACATTTTCTCACATTATATTCTAAATAATAAATGATATATATTTTTTCTTTTTCTTAAAATGTTCAATAATATTTAATTTTTCTTTTAATTTCAATATTACTCTTTTTCTTTTAATAGTATAAATGAAATAGTACAATTCACTTACATGAGACACTAAAATAGAGCATTTGAGGCAAAGACAAATGTTCCAAAATATAAACATTTTTCGATATATAGTTTAAATGTGTATATACATATAATTAGGCCGTATTCGAATGATCAACACTTCGAATAATCAATATATTTTATTGTATTACTTTCTTAATTAAGTATTTTCACTTCTCAAAAATAAATCAGAATCAGAAATATATAAAATGAAACTAAATATATGAAAATTTTCAATACCTGAAAAACATTATTAACTTAAATTATAAAAATTTGGCTTTTTATAATTATCAGTATGTTTCTTAGCTCTTCATATAACCAATGTCTATTTACTGACACCAAACAGTAAATCGAAAATTTTTTTTAAAAATAAGTTTATGTTAATTTATTTTTGTTTCTTTGGTCCACAAATCAAATATTTATTCTTCAAAAAAACAAAAAAAAAAAAAACAAAAGAGGACTTCTTTATATATATATATAATTTATTCCTTATTAATCCACTCTCAAGTTTATCGATATATATAATTTACTATTCGGATATAGACTAAGTTAAATATTAATGTACAATGGAACAAAAAAATATTGGCATAGTATCTCTCTACATACTATTTCTACATACTGAAGTTACCTGTTAATATCAATTATGTCTTTAATATATTTTTAACGCATCATGCATAATGTCTTGGCATACAACGAGGAAACGAAATATTGTCACATTTATAATTTAGTTATATCATTATTTCACTTATTACTTATAAAAGAAATATTTAATTATACAGAAGTATATTTTATTTTTTTTAATAATTATATTATATATTATATTTATTATATAGTATAATATATTTTATTTTTTTTTTTTTTTGTAATTTCGGCGTTTAATTTAATTTGTAATATATATTTGCCTTTTCCAAATCATTTCTGTTAATTATTTTTTTTCTTCAATTTTTAAATTTGCCACAAATGTTCAGTTGGATTGTAAGTTTTATATTATAGTGTCCCAAATTTCTTTAGAGATTTGCTCATTTCGCCCCATTTTGAAGAAAATCGCAAAGGAAGAAATAAAGTTTTCGTTTTGCCACTTTATTTATTAATGTTATCACTTATTTTATCATCCACATTATCATCTTATAATATTATTCGTTATCATCTATGTCATTCATTTAATGAAGCTGCTGTTGAAAAGGTTGGTCATTTGCAGCAAAGTGTTATAACATTAATCGTAACTAGATATTGTTCTGATGTCTGATACACTGCACTTATGATTTAGTCTCTGTTATTCTAAATTTATAAATTTACTAAATAAATGAGAAAATGAAAATTCTTTTTGTTTCTTTTGTTCAAAATGGAACAAAAACGAGCAAATTTCTAAAGGATTTTTTTTCTTAATTTATCAATCCTTTATACGTTTCTAAAGTTTAACATTCAAATTCAGAATACCTTGTAGAATAGCCATTCTTTTTTGTGGCAGCGAAGTGTTCCGCTTACGCCCAATTTAATAGCACTTTGTAATGAATTATGTACATATGTAGCCTTGAGCATTCATTGTTCTATCGATAAATGCACAATTTCCTACTCCATTGTACCTCCAAACCATAACATGTTCACCACCGTGTTTCATCTTGGTCGAAGATTCTCAAAATCCAATTCGGTATTAGGTCTTGACAAATCATTTATCATTAGAACCAAAAATGGTAAATTTATTTTCATTCGAGAATATTATAGTTTATAGCAAAAATATTACATATATGAAAACGTTTATCTATTTATATTTCTCTAAAATTAAAAAGCATCTAAGTTTAAACATCTCAATGTTTAAGATATGAAAAAATTTTTCTTAGTATACATGAGTTTTTGACTTGATGAAATTTTATGTTAAAAATCTTCTTGAAATATTATAAATTCTTTCTGTTTGCTACTGAGTGTAAGATTGAAATTAAATAAAAATTCGAGTATCGCAGTAGAAATAAGAGTTGTACCGATATTTGTTTGACTCGCTGTACACTATACCATATTCATTCTAACAATTATTACACTTTCCAATACATGGATATATTAATATAACTCAGTTTAATATTTTAGAAAATATTGAAAGTAATAAGATTGGTGTGTACGACTGCTGGTTTGCTTGATTGAGTAGTAAAATAATTCTGTACAGTTCCATTATGATAAGAAATGTCACAGTTCTAGAATTGCGTTGATTAATATTGGAATACATCTTCGGTGTTATGTTATATGAGATTTTTCTAGTAATTAGATCATAACTTGGAGTTATTTTAAATTCCTTTGGTGACTTTTTTATGTTATAAATAATCTTTGTGTTACAAATCGATTGCAAGTATTCTTTAGCAAATTCCGCTTGTTGTGTACATTTTTGTTCTCCATCTTTCTTATGTTTTCCATATAATGTTTCTTTCTGGTTCTTTTTTTTAATCGTTTGTACGGTTATTATTGATTGTAATATTATTTTTATATAGAAAATGATATTACAATAATAAGAAAATGCATCAATCATGTTATTAAAAAATATAATTCCATTTAGGAGAGAAGTTTTTGGATACATGTGAAAGATACACTATTACACAGAATGATGAATGTGACAAATCAATTTCACATTTAGATATGACAGAAGAGCGTGAAATAGACAATAAAGAAATGATATCAAGGAAACGTCTAATCAATAATGTTAAAACTTCTGTCGTAGACTATTACAAATATAATAAGTTAAGTGCTTTGAAGAAATTATTAGATGTAAAACAAAAAATTAATTGAATTTTTAAAAAGAAGACAACATGAATCAAAATATGAAGATATCAATTTCTATTTAGATTGCAATCTGAAAGAAATTGGGAAGGATAAAGAATTGAAAAAAAGAGTCAAATTACAGCAGGTTTTCTATAATGAAAGAAATGACCAGCGACAGTTATTAAGAAAATCCACCACCAGATAATTCAAATAGATCATAAGAAAATCATCGTTAAGCAGTTTGGAGAACATTATTTTGATAACAGTATCACTATTAGAAAGTCTAGAATTTATAGAGAGATAGAGAATAATTTAATTATTACTGTGTGGTTAGCATCATGTTAATGAAAATGAAATTCTATAAAAATTGCTCGTTCTAATAAATAAGTTGTGGTTATTAGTTTGGAATCTACACCAACGTTTTATCCTAATAGATCATTGAATTTAGAAAATAAGATTTAGGAATTACTTCGCAATTATAGAAACTTTACATTGTCACGTAGTAAACGAGTTACTAAATATTCATCTTTGCACCTTCGTTCATAAACAGCTTAATGGACAGATATTCGATTATTAGTAGATTATGAAACGTAATATCGTCACTGATTCATAAGGCAATAATAAAATACAGAATTGACTGTCACCTTCTAAAATACAGAATTCAATCTATAGCATTGTAAGATATACATATAAACATAGGAACTTCTAAATTTGAATAAGAATATAGATAAAGAATAAAAATGATGAAATTTAAAAGAGACTAGAATTTAAGTTTAATGAATAATAAACATTTCTGAATGAATCAATGACATTAACGGGATTGAAACCCTAAGTATTATGCTAAATCCTAATTATCATGCTAAACATTATTTAATTACTTTTATATTCAACAGTCATAGAAATTTCCAAGAAATTTTCCTTTTCTACGTATTGTTAGCTGAAAATGAAAAACAAAACAGCTTTTATTAAATTTTTCAAAATTCTTTCCACATAGTTTTTTCAACCTAACACTTGGCGCGGCATATGTCACGTATAGGTAAGTGACTTTGGTTGGCAGCAGTTATTTGCAGGTATCACGTACTATGTATGATTTGAGCAACCAGCTGTTATCGGCAAGCATGTAAATATGTACTTGCAATGAAGAACGTTCAATACAAGTGATTGAACCAATCACTATAGATTTCGTGTAAATCATTTTTCAATCGTTAACAGAAAATAACGAACTATAGAACTATAAAAGCATTTTGTACAATTAACGCTAATCTAACAAATTTCTTAAAATTGTGGATATTTTTCACTCATCTATCTCATTTCAATCGCATTGTTCTGTGTTATAATTGATTAAAATAAAAAATAAAATATAAATAAAATTCTCAATATATAAATTAGAAATTATATCTGGCTTTTACCTAAAAATTAATTTTTATATTTCATTACTATGAATTAAAATGTTAAACCATAAAACCAAAAAATCGATCATATTGGATTTCTTCTGTATATGGCAGATCACAAGTGACATTATAAAATACTATGTATTGTCAGGAACACTCCAGAAAAATCTTCATTGTCATTTAATAAATATTTTAAAATATCTTTTTTGAATCTTTTAATAAAAATATAATCAAAATGATTGAATATTAACAATATTAACAATAATAATTCTTAAATAAATATTTTATTAAAAGAAAAATTTCGGTTTCTTAAAGTTACCAAGGTAGTGCAATGTCTTAAATCATCCTGTCGACGATAGTAGTACCTAATTGTATTTGGGTCACTGGTCCGTAACAACGATTTTCCGGCAAGAGGTTTCTAATGAGAGTAAGTTCAGATAATCAGAGAAATCTTTACTCAAATAATTTTATGACACACACAAAGGCATTTGATATACAATGTATTATAGTTTGATAATCGCTGTAATGCACTTAATATTCACAATCTTAAATCAATAAGAAATCTAACTAACAATAAAATCAGATTTAAAGAAATAAATGAATCAAAATAAAAAATGCATGAATAATAATATAATTTAGACTCTATTGTCAAAGTAAAGGTTGTATTTAATTCCTATGCTTGTTCTTTATTTTTTTGTTTCTCTGTATTCAATTAATAATTACTAATAATATTTGTATTTTCGTTTGCCATACTAACATTATTTATTCTTATATTTCTCAAAAATATAAATAACGGAAAATATATTCTCTTATATATATATAGATTTATGGTTATCATTATATTTCTCTTGAAACAGTGAATTTTCTCTAAAACATTTTTTTAATAACGAATAGTTTATAAGATAATTGCGTAGGTCACTTCAAATGGGACACTGTAAATACTCATTTAATATTTTAATTGAACGAAGCAATATGTTAAAATAAGTGAAGTGAAATGATTCTATAATTAATTAGTTTTTACCTAATTATAGAAATCAGACAATTAAACTTTGAATTTTATTTAATGATCAATTTAACGATTAACATTAATTTTAATGAAGACAATATTGATTTTGTGGAAATATTTTTATAATTTTTTTTTCAAATAAATATGTCTTTGAATACGAAACAAAGTGTAATAAAATATATAATTCATATTGGTCAAAAGTGGGCAAAAATTATTAAAGTTAAAAGAACGTAAACTTAAATTCTCAACTTATGACCTGATTTTGCAGTATTTGCAAAAAATTGATGTATAGAATTTCTGTACTTTGTTTCATGTTACAATACAGGCATATTTAAGTATAATTAACTAATTTAATGCATTTTATTTTAAGACATATTTAAGTATAATTAAATATAAGTAATTTAATCAATAAATGTTAGTAAAATTTTATCAATAAAATTGGCTATGAAAAACAATTATACACAAATTAATGTTATTATAGAAATAATGAGACAAAGAACGATAAATTCAGAATCAAAATATTGTCGATGAAAAAAGGAAAATAATGATAATAATATATCATTAATTCAAACATATCAAATACTTGGATAGCTACTTTACATCGTCGAATAATTTGACATACAGGCTGCTATTGACTCTTAGCATTTTTTATGTAAGAAATAAATTTTAGAAAAAAATGAAAAAAAGAAAATTTTAATGTCTTTCATGGTCAACGTGATGGTGTATTTCAATTTTTTACATTTGCTATTATTGTTTGTTGTTTACATTTGTTGTTTAATTTTTTAAGTGGAATGATACAGTTTTTTGGTCTATTAACAAAAGTGTTAACCTAACCAGAAAATTATTAGTTTATGGAGGATGTCTTAACTTCAATTTTATAATAGATTTAAGACAATGTCTTAATCTATTATATGAAAGACGAGGAAAGTATTCTTCTATTCATATTGTCCTTGTTTTTTATGTATAAATTTTATAAAATTAAAATAACATTTAAATAATTTTTTGCAATATATACATAGGTTAATATTTTTTTGTAAAGCTACATCGATTAATGAGTCAAAAGATACATTTTATTTAAAAAACTGAAAGTGACCTTTACAATGTCGAAAAAAAAGTAAAATAACAATAATACGATTACAGTATTATATATTCCTCTGAAAACCATGCGACTTTTGTTTGAAACATTTTTTTATATTTTTAATACTTAAGAAAATAATAGCGTGTATATAAATAAACCAGACATACTGTATGTAATTAAAAGAAAAATATTTCCCGTTGTATAAAATAAAAAAAAAACTAACAGGCGTTAATCATCACATGTAATGCGTTGATAGAATTTTCCGCCAAATATGCAAAAAATAAACGTTAAAAAGCAGCCAGAAACCCTCATCGTTCTCTCTCTCTCTCTCTCTCTCTCTCTCTCTTTTATTTACGATCACAGCTACTACATAGTCGTGACTTGCACATTCGGAATTACGGATTTGCTTGTAACAGTTTATACCGACATTCATTTATCTTCCGCCTTGAATTCTGATAACCAGCTTCAAGATATTTCGTAATTAGTTCTTCGAGCTAACTGATAAAAATGTATTATAGGTATAAAATATCCAAACTTAAATTGCTCGTAAAAAAGTGAATATGTACCTGTTATATTTAAGTTAAATGCATTGGAAAAAAGAAATAGATAAATACAATTATCTTGACTTTGTAAAATATCTTACTATATATTATATTAATTCTCAGTATTCTTAATTTATTAATTCTTATTATTTTTAATTTAATTATTTTTTATTGTTTTTCATTATATATGAAAAAAATATATATTTAGATATTTTTAAGATGGCATATTTGTATTATTTATCAATCATATTTGATTTATTAAAAATAATGTATATTCTTCCTTTTTTTGTTTCTATATCTAACTTTATAAAAATTATCTTAACTACATCTAAATTTTACAGAAATGTAATTCATAAAGTACTATCAGGCATATCTGGATCACATTATAAGTGTTATTAGATATGCAAGTACACCGGTAAGTAACTGTAATTAATGTGTTCGTATTTTAAAAACATATCTAAACTTATATAGATACTCATATGGTTAAATGTGCAATTAAAGTATCCAGTTGATTGATTAATTAAAATTTGTATCTTAACTTGTTTACAAAGCATAAAATTTTTTAATTACATGTACATAACAAAAATAGATTTTATCATATTGTTTGCTAAAAAATAAAATAATACATGAATACCTCGAATTTGTATACTAAGTACATGGTTATTTGTATCCGTGTAAATACACGAAAAATAATTACATGGAGAATAATTGTATAATCATACATTATAATTAAAAATACAGATGTTTATTTCGCTAATATATGTACACATTTTTTTTCAATATATATCTAAAACTGTAGCTCTAGTATCATTTCTCAATATTTATCAATATTTATATTTGTAACATATAAAAATTTTCATATGTCTTGCCAAATAAAACTGTTTGCAAGAAATATGTATTTTATCACAAAAAATACGTATTTTATGAATCGAATAATTTTTTACTTGTTTTTGCTAAAATTTACAATGAATTGAAATAGATTAATTGCCAGTTGCGGAACACGCAAACGACGTATCCTGTTTTGTCAAAGAATTCAAAGAGGACAACTGGGATGTATTTGCGGAAGAAGTAACAGCACAGTTTCCTGTTTCAGGGTTGTTTGAGCGTTCGATAACGAAAACTAAACAGAGAGAGAAGGAGACTATTCGCGAGCGACGTAACGCGAGAAAACTGAAGAAAGCGACCGGCGACACGACTCACCGGAACGGGAGCGGCTGTGTTTGCAGAGTTAAGTGACACTAATTGAAAGTTCAATGTCGGCATATTGGTTATAGGCATAGAACACACAATGTTAAGTAAACACGCGAAGGTAATTCAATCTCGGTCCGACGAGGATCTAATTCGTCCGACGCCTGATAACACAGACCAAATCCTACCTTGCATTTCCTCACGTTGTTGATCAACGATTCAGATAATTTTTCTCTCCTCAGTGAATTGCAGTGAGCATCTCAATTTTGCGATGATTTCTTGTTTTAATTACATTGGAAATGAATATCTACATTACTAACCGAAAGTTAGCTGCATATTTTATCTATGAAATATACATAATCAGTCATGAAAATACACATAAATATTACATTTGTTAAATTTCAAATATTTAAAGAAAAACGAGAATTTTTAATGTTAATTCATTTATTAATGAAAGTTACACAACTTCTAAGAAAATAACAATGTTTTTATAAATATTATAATTATATAATAATATAATTTTATAATTATATTTTTATAAATAAATGAAGACAAAAATTGCAGTCTAACATACAGTTATTATATTATCTAATATACAATTATTATAATATATCCATAAACAAAGTTTTTATTATTATTATTACATTTACAGTCAGAATAAATTTTATTTGCTTTACTATATATTTATATATGTATATAAATTTACATAAGATGGTAGAAGTCATTGTCAGTATTTTATAATTGGTTCCACTTTAACTATTATATTTAATAAAATATAATAGTATAACTTGTTATAAATATAATAGTATAATGTAATAAATATAATATCATAATATATTTAATTAATTAATTAAAATTTAAAACAGTTGATTTTTTATTCTAAATATTATGTTTCTTTGATTGATTGTAAATTTTCTTATCAGTATACACTTAATATCAATAATGATTTATTATTATTAGAGTATTTTAATAGACACCATTTTAATATGCATATTATCTATAGGAAATGGAAACATCTTTCGTTGTGTAATTTAGCAAAAAAATATGCAGAAATTAACATATTAAATAATATTAAACTAATAATATAATACAATAAAAGTTTACTCTGTCTTTTGACTGGTACTGTATATACAATATTTGTCACGTTAATGAATCGCTGGAAATATTACAAACAAATTTAGAAAATATTCAGAAAGGAAGTAAATAATGTTCTTTAAATTTTTATATAATCAACTGCAAATTGTTAAAAATAAAAATTATTGTAATAATTAGAACGATAATGATATTATACTTTAGAAAAAGCTCATATTTCATTAATATTAAATTTATTTATCACTCAAATCTATTCTCGGAGTTAATTTCGTCAAATTGTTTCTCAGATATAACTGTAGAGTAAATTTTTAGTCATGATCTTAATTTCCATCTATGTGTATAAAGGATATCGCGTACTCTACCCACATTTATGAAAACAAGCATATTCAGGAATTTTCTTGTTTCCACGAACATTATAATTTAACTGCTGCGTCTTTACGCTTCTTCCTCGGTACTGCTGCTATTTCGTTTACATGCATATTTACATTACTATTTCATTTGCACTGTTTAATTTTTTGCATAGTTCTAATTACTGTGAAAGTATAAGTTAACACATTTTTAATTTATTTTTGCAATATACAAAATACAACACGATATATGTGTTATGGCTCGGTGGACTAAGTACATATTATGGATCCGATTTGACACGCTAAATATTTGATCGCGTTGATGAAATATAGTGAATGACGAAACGATTCCGATGAGTTCGAAGATGCTAAATAGTGGACTATAATTTGTGATTATTCTGTAATAATCTATAATGAGCCAATCAACGGGCCGTTTGATTGCCCTGACGTAGTTCATCTAAAAAGTGATGAAATTAAGACATCGATAGAACGATTGATGCCAACCTTTCTAGACAATAAAATACTAACGAAGGAACATAACGAAGTATCAATCATCGATTTTGATGAAATTTGGTATAAATGTAGTTTTCAAAAAAATATTTTACACGTATTTTTTTGTCGACAATTGTCGATGTTAAAGAGATAAAAACTACCCTCAAAGTTGGGGATCTGGAATATATTTTGTCAAATATCTTGGAAATTGTAGATACAGTTTTTGTTGATGAAATTGGAGTTTTTTAACGATGAATTTAATAGTATATACCATTTTGCGAAAAAGCAATATTTGTTTAAACAATATTTAAAAAACCGTATGTTTTATAATTTTTTAATGGTTTTTTCATGTAAATGTTGATACATTTTCTTGAATATTTGTTTATGAAAATTATATATTCAAACATAAATTATGGATAAATTGGAATCTTGATTTTTGCATTACAAAAAAATTTACTATTTTCAAATCTTTCGTACTGGTAGCGAAGTACAAGTGCAAATAACTAAACAGATACTTTACTTTGTAAGCATAACAGGTACACGGGTCAGTGATCAGGAATAACAACAATAAGTGATCGCGATACAATAGTCGCAACAGAATGTGGACTTCTTAGCAGCATGAAAAAGCGAGCGATTCGTAGTCAAGAATATTAAAAATACAATAAATTTCTTCATGTTGAAGGTTTTGACAAACCTTGGTCTAAAAAGTTCTATGAAACTATGTATAAATAACTGATTGCTCCGCAATGCACTAGAAAGTAGTCCAAACAATATGTATCTACTGTCTAAAAGTTCAGTGCAAGCTAACAATTTTGGAGCAATTAAACCATATTTTTTGACAGATAAAATTATATTAATAAAAATACTGATATTTATTTAAAAACTGCTACTGTTTAAATTATATTTATAATAAAAATGACATGGCATTTATGTATCTGTTTATTTTGAATATGAAATTGATGATTGCTCCAAAATATTGAATAGTATGTTGGATAATGTATGGTTGTGTAGAATGATAAATGTATAATAAAAAACAATAAAAACTTGATGAATTACAAGTATGGTAGAGATTCCCTTATCCAAACTAATAAGAAGAGAAAAGTATAATAGAATTGAATTGAATCCGAAATGTATTCGAATATTGGAATTTTTGGAATTAACAAAACAACAACTTTTTTCATATGAAATTTTATTTATTTGAATAAAGATTATGATTAATTGACTGATTGTTATTAAATACATGATTAATTGATCGATTTTTATTAATACTTATAGATCGTTTTGATCGTTAATTTACATAATTTTTTCAACGTATCTAGTTTACATAATTTTCAATATCATATTTCTGTTTTTTAATATCAATTGAAAATTTTTCTACTAACTTGTAGAAGTATTTCCAAAATAATATAAGTGCAATAAAGTTACACTTATAATAATATAAGTGTAACTTATAATAATAATAAGTGTAACTTTGTTGCATTTATATTATTTTGGAATTTTTTTGTTATATCGTATTTGATTTCAACAGTTAGAACTACATGTTTCCGCTGAGCTACTATTGTTATGTCTGGCGCTATTGCTTTCATATTATTGAAATCCAAATGATAGACAACATATATTGCATATAAATACTACTGATTGTATATAGCTATATAGATACATATTTGAAACGGAAGAAAGCATTCGTTACTGAATAATGTTTGAGTATTATATTGGGATATTGAAAATAATGGGGATTCAGATAAAAAAGTCACTATTGTATCTTTGAATGAAAATATGATATACAGGATGATCTACAATTGTTTCAGGTTACTAATACTGTTACAGAAATATGTCAAAGAAAAATGAATGGTTTAAAGAACATTATTTTCGTAGAAATATACTATTTTAGAAATGTATATTTTTTTTGCAAAGATAGATTCCTCTTGTCATTTTACGTAGGAAAGCATTGATGATAATGGTAAAAAAAGTTATTGGAATACTATAAACGTTTTTATTGAAAAAGATGCTACGTAACAAGAAAGACATCCATACTATCAATAAACATTACGGCAAACATTGAATAACAATTCACGTAGATATAGTACATTCATGAAACCTAAGAAAGAAATTCTAAGATTAATAATAAGAAACGAAAATAACACAGAAAATGTTACTTGCTTATATAGTATGGAAACCAAATGTCTGAAACGTCTATATTGGAGGAGCGTTTAAGCATCTTATTCAATAAAGATAATTTTTTTAAATATCTTGATAAATAATAATTTATGTAGTATATATATATATATATATATATATATATATATATATATATATATATATCAACACAGTACATATAAAGTTAAATTAATTAAAATAGTTTCTCAATTCTGTGTGTTAACCAGATATTTAAAAAGAATTAAAATCATTTTTTTTAAATAGAGTACATACATTTCTCAATAACTTCCTAAAACTATAATAATTTTTCGACATACGTAAGTTAATTTTTTTTTTTATAGAGAATGTTTAGTTGCAACGATGCAGAGGTGGCTAACTGGCGGCCCACGGGCCGCATGTGGCCCTTGTCCCCACTTTTCTGATTAGCGCTCCTACGTCGATTTCTCTACTGTATTGAGTGTCGTAACTACAATATTCACATTAGATATATATACTTTGTACATATAAATTGTTTTCTTTACTGTAGCTGTCAAAGTTAAAATAAGATAGTGAAAGTAGTTTCTATAGCCTGGCGACAAAATAAACAGAGTGGAAACTAATTTTTATGATGGAAGAACTGGTAGACTGGTGAGCAGCTCGTATGGCCCTCGGCATGGAAAAAGTTCGCCGCCTCTGATTAATGGATGAAGAAAACATATCTTTCCACTAAAAAAAAAAAATGAAGGTGACTTTCAAAAATTTCTGACATTCTTCTAGTTACAAAAGAATTATCATTGTTATGTTATGGCTGTCTCTGTACTGAATAAAATTTTTTCATATCTCTAGAAACAAGGGAGGTATTTGAGGTGGGACACCCTGTATATGCATTCTATAGAATATTTTTCTATTATTAAAAATATTTCCATCGTTAAGGTTATTACACTTATTTGACATTATTTTATTAATTAAAAAAACAACAATTACAGAAAAGAACAATTAAAGAAACAGTGAATTTACTTCAAATTAATACGTTTTGTATCGCATTTGTTCAAAATGATTGTTAAGGCAAAATTCATAGTATTTGTATAATGCAACACAGTGCCATATAAATCAAAAGAAGCTACACAATTCTTTTTCATTGGCTAAATTGCAAAGATCAATGAGTAGGAGTTTCATAATTGATGGAGCAACATTTTTATAGTGATAACTCGAAAATTATGTTTTATGATTATATACACATTATATTTATGTATACATTAATAATGTTTATAAATGTTAATAATAAATAAAATTGTTATGATTAACATAATATAATTCTATCTATTAACATAATAGAAAATATATTCATAATAAACAATTAAAATAATCAGTATAAAATTTAATCGGAAACAAATATAGTTGATCTGATTTATTTAGATCTTTGAATAATTAAATTTAAAATATTAAATTTATCTTATATGTTGCAAGAATAAAATGCTACAAGATATTACTTATTTTAGGTAAAATTTAATAAATTACATGAATATTTAATGCAAAATAGGAATGCAAAATAGAATTACACGAGAAATGATTTGTGAAAAAATTAGAAAGCTTGAATTGTTGAAAATCGCTTTAGGAAATATTCGACAGAATATTTAAAGAATATTTAAAGAAAAATGAGATGGAAAGTATGCCTAACTTGCGTATTTAATATAGCGAACTCCAATCGTATCTGCGATTCCAGTTCATAGCATTAAATCACAATATCGTAGTTCTGGAGCTTGTACAGTCGATGAGGAAAATGAGAATTGCATATTAAAGTATATTCTAATAAAATTAGTGTAATCTGATCTCGACAAAAGAATAATAATTCCTTTATATCGTCTTTAAGTAGGTATTTCGGGACGTGTTATGAAACAGAAACTTTCGAAAAATATTATAAGTAATTGTGGTAATTCTTAAATAAACAATTGCGAAATTGATTCACGGCTATTTATCTAAGATAAGCTGTGTTTTTATGAGATTTTGTATGATATAATGAATGAAAGAATTATACAAATTGAGAAAGAGAAATAATGAAAGACATAACAAGCGATGGTCAATTTTAGGCGATTGATTAAAATATAAGAAATAAATAAAGAAATAGTTTGAAGTTCCATCCTTTAAATTATTTTTTAATTGGCAAAATATAATCGTCTCAGAGAAACTTCAAGAAAAATTTCACCTATACATATTTTTGAACATCTTCTGTAATAGATAATAAAATAATTAACTATATATATATAGTGAAAAGTGTAATAACGATAAAAAATTGTTGGTATTTTAAACTGTTATAATATAAATATAGCAATCTATTTTTTTCATTTTAACTTGTTAACTTAAAAATTAAATTCTTTTTTTTGACAATTCTAAGTTCGCTTCTTTTTTAAGACGATTTTATATTATATGACATCTCTGAAATATTAAAAATTCCTTTTAGATTCATCATTATTTTGAAGACTGAAGTCTCCCCTTTTTAGGCCTTTCTGGAACTTGTTATATTATCTTTTTTCATTTTATTCAACTTTAATTGTAAGTATCAAAATTAAACAACAACAATTTTAAATACTTTATTATCTGACCCTAACATTCAAAGTTTAAAGAAATATTCTACAGCAAGTTTTAAGGAGTCATTATAAATAGGAATTTTAATTTTCAAGAAGATGATGAATCTAATCATGAACACTTTTTCTTTAATGTTTTTAAAAATGTTTGAATTTTTATAATTTTGGAAAAAAATCCTCACTTTTTTAGTCATTACATGACTTAAAATTATCTTTGAAAAAAAATGAATTTAAGATTGTAAAAGTAAAGATTTTACGCTTTCCAATGAAACTAATTTAAATTAAAATTAGAATATTAGAATATTAAAAGGTATCATAGTATTTCTACAATTCTAAGTAGAGTGTCAAGATTGTCTAATCCGCAATTGTATTTATGAAAATATTAAACAAAATTTTAAATAAAGTATTAAATAAAATATTTATCAAATAAGTATTAATATGCGTGACGAACTAATCCGAAGAATTAATTATTTATTCACTGAATTGAAACAGAAACAAAACAAACTTCAAAAAAGTAAGTAAATTCAATTCTTTATTACTGCGAATTTTATATTAACAGGAATGGTAATATTTTGAAATAAATAGTAACAGATAATTTTTTTCAAATTTGTTATCGATATGCAGATAAAAGATAAATTTATTTATCAGTTTTGTTTAATTTTAAGAAAGTCATTTAAAATTTTATACAAGAAATTTGTTTGTATAAAAGTTTTAAATAGCAATTTGATAAAAAGAATAATATTGCATAAATTGTGATTATGTAACTACACAAAATTAACAAGTATTTAAAACTACAATAATATTATCATATATAAAAAAAATGAACATGAAATTAATTTCCAACTTTTAAATCTGTTTCATATAAATGAAAATTTATAAAATTTGTGATTTGTTTCAAAACAGTTGATTATTTATAAACTATATTAGTTATGTGAATTATCTATAAACTATGTTAGTTCTGAGTGAATTATTTAGATATACAAAATGTTGCAGTGTTTCAATATATAAAAATGAGTTTCATGATAGCAAAGCTGAAAAATGGCTCGACAATTTCACCTTTAAATGGGACAGTTCGTTACAAAAAACGACACGCGTATAGATTGGCGTACGAAGGTTTTAGCCTAGTAATTTTCTGGTCGGCTTAATCGTACCTGGAACCACTCTGAAAACGTTACTCGCACATGCGTACACCAAGCCTAACACTAGGAAGAGATTTAGATAGCTGAAAACCAGAAAAAGACCGATGGGAGCTCCGATCAACAAGAATAAGAAAATAAGAGTGGAAGAAATATCGAAGAAACTATTAAAAGGAAACAGAGGGTCACGTGCACATATAGTAGAAAAAGGGAAAAAGAAGAAAGCGAGAAAGAGACATAAATACGAAGGGAGACCAAAGTACGATAGAAAGAAAGTAATAAAATTTTACAAGAGAAACAGAGAACAAGGTCAGGAAGAAGTGAAGAAAGAGAGAAAGAAATAGACCAATATAAGCTGTTAGCTTGCAGCTGTTTGTGCAAACATTATCCAAAACCACGTTCTACGTTTCGTTCCTTTGACATCGGGATTACAAACAGAGGCTAGGTATCACGTAGTTGTGGATCATGGAGATATGTTCCCCAGTCTCCATTCCTCTCTCTTCTACGGAAACTTCCACGTGTAAGCGAGTATCTTGTGAAGTGTTCAATTCGACCGTATCGAAATTAGTGGTTTTCGTAATAATAAACGTTTTTCAAAAATTTTCAGAAAGCTATATGTAGGTTATTATAATTAATCTGTAGTTATAATTTTAGTTATGTTTAAATATAACAGATGGCCTGTTTGTTGATCATAGAAATACGATAAAATATGAATGTGATGCGAAAAGCACAACGTAGGCATGGAGCGCTTTTCTTTTTGAAAAGAGCAGAGTCGAGAGAGTTGAAAAACCGAGTCGAGAAAGAGCGTTGAGAGATAGCTGTTAAAAGTGTCAATTGTGTTGTTAAAAGAGTTTAATTGAGTTGTTAATTCGTGTTGTTTGAATGTTATTTGTCTTGCTTAATTATTTATTGTTCTATTATCATTACTTTTATTAATTAAACATTATTTATATTATATCTCTATAAATTTGTGTATATACTACAATATGTACATAATTCTTCTATTATCTCTTTGTTATACCTTTTTTTATTTTATATTTCTTTATTCTTTGTTTTTCAACTATATTTCTTGTCCATTACGGTATTATTCAATTTTGTTCAATGTACGCACTATTCAGTTGTAATTTAAAACCTTCAGAACATTTATACTTCCTGCACACTCCCCAGTTTCTAGTAATGCGAATAAATTTGATATTGATTAGCATAGTTAGGTAGCACAGTTTTCTCTTTTGTATGAAATAATGGAGCAATAACTGTTTACCGAAGCTATTTTCTGTTGGAGAGATATTAGCGTGGAGGAAAAAGGAAAATGATCTTTACAATTTGCTTCATTTGTATTATAAAATTTTTACTTTAATTAAGTAAGTTAACTTTAAATAAATTAACAATATTAATGATTTTAAGTGAATTAAGAATAAACTACACGAGAAATAAATTCACACTGAGAGATTAAGGAAAGAGCGAAAATCTTGTGTTTTCTTATTATGTAAGAATAATTTTAACACAAGAACTGTTATAGTGGTTAAAATCACCAATTTATAATTTTCCATAGAAATTTTATATATTTATAACAGTGTTTAGAGAGACTGAATGATTTTGAGTAAAATAAATAAAAAAAAAGCTTTTGTTTCTTATTATAAATTTCGTTCTGTTCCTTGAATTTTAATTTCTCTGCTGCAAATTTTATACTTTAAATATCAGTAGTTTTAGTGTTAAAAAGAAACGAAATAAAAAAATATTTGAAAAAAGTAACTTTTTTATGAAATCATGTACAAGTTTTTGACGAAACACAATAAAACACAGTGAATCACTTTATGCAAAATTAATCATTTTATGCAAAAAATTGATTATTATTTTGAGCCGAATATTAAAATATGAGAGAATGTAATTTCTTATTTCACTTAATTTTAAAGTTCTTCGTATTTGTAATGAGCTCTCTTCTATTTTTTTACGTATATTTTCACATAAATGTTTTTAAATGTAAGCTTATAATTAGACTCCGAATTTTTGTGCAAATTCATATTTTTGAAAATATTATTAAAAAGATAGAAGCTTGATAGAAAATTGTTTTACCTGTCAAATATTATAGATAGCGTAATACTTTAGATAATTTTCTATATTTTTTCATATCGCGTGTATTATATGCAAATTTATACTTTAAAGTTTCTTATAATTACATAAACATCTGCAATCTATTTATAACTCTAGAATTAAAAAGACAATGACATTTAATCGGTATTACTACTAACCAATCGTGATATTTCACTTCCTTTATTTTACTCTACAGGATTAGAACTTTTTAAGAATTTTTTGTGCATAGTTTTTTGTAAATTGTAGAAATATGTTATACAATTATGTTATAACATGTTATGTTATACATATACAATTTTGAAATATAATTCTTATTTATAAGAAATAAAAGGGATAGTTTGATCATTTGAAGCATCGTAGTCGTTTTACACGAATATCATATTTCATAAATTAGTTACTGTAACTATAATTGTGTGTTTCATTTCAAAAAATGTTGAAATGTGATCTTATCTGACAAAAGTTAAAAATGGAATAAAGAAGGTAGTAGATGATCCAAATAGACTTGAAATGAATATGCGGTTTTTGTAAATAAAATATTTATACATAAGAACGGTATAAAAATATTTACGACAAGAATAAAAACTATATTAAAATAATATAAAATATATAAATTTATAAGAATAATACAGTAATGCATACGTACCTATTATACCCATATCAATATATACGTATAATAACAATATGAATCATATTATATTAGCGAAAATATTAAAATATTGAAAATAAAAGTAAATTTTCTAGTTAAATATTATTTTGTCTTGTTTTAGAATTTCAGCTTGATATGAATGAAGTTTGGATTAAGACTAAGATTAAGATACTACTCAAATATCGTTGAATTTTTCAAAAATTTTTAAAATTGGTTTTTTTCTATTCGATGTGAATGAATGACCCTTAAATGTTTCTTTGTTATTTTATTGTTTAATTTTTATATATGATTATTAGTAGTCAGTCATACGATATATTTTTTTACTTTACTGGACCAAATTCATATGATTTAGAAACGAATAAAAATATCGTTTGAACCGTCGCGCGCGTTTGTCGGAGTATGAACGGAAATTCAAGTCGTAAACGGGAAAAGATCAAGATTTAGATTCTGTACTATTTGGAACAATTTCACCGACTTCGTAGCTCTTTTGAAAAGTGCGGAACGATCGAAATTCATTCCATATGAAGGCAGAGAAAATTCATTCCTCGCGAAAGTTGCACAGTTCGATTTCTAGGAGTGGATTCGCGAGTACTCGGAAATCAATCGAAAGTTCCTTTGGTTTCGGACGAGTAGAGCATCATGTCCTATGGCTTGCCAAAATGCCGTTACTCGCGGCTCGTTCAAGTTGTCTCGTTTTATTTGCAATTTCTGTCCGCTGCCTGGAACGCAGCCGATCGATCGACGAAACAGCTCTACCGGCATTTTACGAATTCGACGTCGCACGACACCTCCAGGGAAATTTCTGTATTTTTCATTTCGTCGCGAAACCATTGCGTTGAAACATTTCAAAAGCCTCCTTGAAAATTCATCCTTTCTTCCCCTTATTTCACATTCTTCGCGTTCATTTCATCGGCGTGCCGTCTCTTTTTGAAACACGCCATGATTACAAATAAGTTACTCTTGAGAAATTACTCTTTATACTTTTCCTTATAGATAAAGTTCCAATATTGAGGTAATATTGAATGCCGAAACAGAATCCATAATTAAATAAAAATAAAACTAACAAGTAGATATTAAATTGATACATATAAATAATATAATTGTGAATATAAATAAAATAATTGTAAATTATTTAAATATAACGATGTAGGAAATAATTTTAAATGAAAACTTTACATGTAGTTTTTTAGTTTTTTAATTCTCTTATAGAAATCGATTTAATTACTGTTAAATACATACAATGTGTCTGCAAAAAAAAATTGTAAATTATAAATTGATATTAAATTACAGAATTATATTTACAGAAAAGAAAACTAATTGTAAGAATGATAAAAATAAGAATAAAAATAAATTCTGTGTCAAATTGTACATTCTGTTATAAAAGTCTTCATATACCCATGAAACTGTATGTATCTAACTTGCCAAGAGAAATTAAAGACATTGTCATAGAATCATTTATACTTTTATATCAACACATAATAAGATATTTTTAGAAGAAATTAAACAAACGTAAGTATTTAATTTAAAAAAATCTACTCATATGAGAAGAAGAAATTTAAATTTTTGTCTAATATCGAATCACGTTTGTTGCACTAATTGATTTGCGAGGGAAAACTAATTGTCTTAAATTTTTTGATACTTAAGATTTTAAGTATCAAATTACATAATAACGTTTCAATACTTTAAATTTGATGCGATGTAATAAATTACAGTGACTAATGCTTATCTAAGAGAACTTCATATTATTTTAATATCTCACAGGTGTTCCTTTAACATTTATAATAGTCTGCAATCTTCTTAATACTGATAATATTAATGATACTGATAAAATTAATTTCGTTATATTTTCTATTGTATAAGCTAATACCTCCTTTCCTATTATTTCAATAGTTAAATAACTAATTATTTCAGTACTTTAATTCATGTGTCATTTTGATTACAAATTCATAATTATAAACATAATTTATGAAAGCAATTTAATTTAAACTTCAATTTGAAAAATTAAATAACACACGCGAACTTAGTAAATTATTCAAGGTATTCGCTAATGTAAAATTAACAATTAATATTTCTATGAAAATCTCTTTATCACAATGAATATTCGCTATCTATTTTTATAACACCACTTGAAAATCCACGAAGCTCCGTCGTTTTGTTTGTAAAACGTAATTGGTTTTGAAACGAAGTACCCTTTGCATTATTTTGTTTGCAGTGTAGAGTGAGCACTAAACCCAAAGTCCTTTGTTCGCTCTTTTTCTTCTTATGCAAATCTTTTTAACATATTCAAGTTTCATAATTAATTTTTCAGCGGTTTGTTTCAAATTCGATTTTCACTAAATCGTTTGACAGTTTCGCACTTTGACTTTTAATAACTGAATCACTTTTATGTTATTTAGAGAGTTTAAAGCGAAAAGAAACACGGTCATGTTTTATTATATGTTTACATAACATACATTTCGCATAATATATAAATTCACGCAAGTGGATTGTGCCTCGAAGTACTGTATTTTTTGTGCTAATATTACTAAAATTTAGTTACTAAAGTCACAACTACTACCAAACCATGTACTTATATATTATTAGATTACTGATATTAATATAAATGACTATAAATTGCAAAACAAATTTGATAATATAATGAATTCAAGCTAACTGATGTGATATAATTTTTATTACAAACGTTTTACAAATCTAATAAGTGTAGGTTTATTTTTATGTATTTGTCATCGTGTAGGTATTGTCATCGTATTTCTACGATGCGATAAATTACAATACTGATTTTGTAATAAAAAATTATTTATTTATTTTTAACAAATGACAAAAAAATATTTTGTCGCAAAACAAATTTGCTTGTAATCAGATAAGTAGAATACTATTTATTCATATTTGATCTCGTGTGATAAAACAAAATAATCATGATATCGATCCATCAATAATATGTCTAAATCTATGTTCCTATTTTATGATCTTTTTTTTGTTTGTTATATTTAATTTTAGTAGATATTAAATTGAATTCCGCGTTTCATAGTAATATCATAGGTTGCATAATGAGCAATTTGAAAGCAAAAATTTTTATATTTTAGATTTTTAATACAATATATGTATGGGACAAGTTGACCAACCGTTCGGAACTTTGTTAGCAATTATTCAAAGAAATTTCCACGTGAACAAGTTTTACAAAAGGGCAGGACAACATGTTGCAGATAAATTCGAAGGTGTAAGGCGCGACGTCTAGAATTCTGTCTTTTCCAACGTCTGACTTGAAAATATCCTGCAAAAGAGAGACGATGAAAAGGTACCGATGGCTTGCAGACAGCACATAGCGCGTTTCGACGATATGTTTCTTTTCGTTTCAGCAGTAGTTTCTCTGATACCGACTATAGTCCTCCACTCGGTTGCATACTCGTTCAGCGTAGCGTAAACAAGTCAATGCAGATGCACACGCGCGTAGTTGCATACTACTTCTCTTTACTGTATCTTCCTGCTATTCCATCGTTTCGCTCTGCCTGGCCAACAGGACTCTGAAGCAAACGCTGTCCGATAAACTCCTATTGATTGAAGTCTTATGCGTTTTATTTTGGACCCAGCTACTCGCTCGCCCTTCCCTATTTCTATTTCCTGGACGGTGACGAGTCACCGGCGAGATCGACGACGCATTACGTCTGCTGTCGGCACGTTCCTATAATTGATAGGGGATGCTTCTTCCTCCCTCTTCCCTCTCATCGCTCCCTCCCCCCCCCCTCCTCCCCATCCTACCCTCATCTTTCTCTCCATCCTCGTCCTCATCCAACGAAAGATACCGGTTATTTACATGCGAAAAATGTGGCTGCTTTTTCCAAGAGACGAGGAAGTTTAATCATCGTTTACGCTGGAATTTAATCTTCTCCAATTCAATTTATCATGTTGTTATCGTTTAATTATCAGGCACTTTTCTCAAGTATACTTTCGTAATTTTCCTATAATTTTAACTTTTACGTCGACTAAAAATTTTACGATAATTTGGAACTTTCGTCCCTGATACTTGTCCTGCTTTTTGTGCCATTAATTTTACAATTTGCGTTACTATATTCAACATCAACTGTTGTACGAAATATTTTTATAAGGTGGAAATATATTGTGAAGGGTGATATTTTAAGAATTGGCCCGTGTTGATAATTTCACTCCAGGTAAAGTGAAATAAAAGCCGTACAAGAAAATTTAATAAACTCTATCTTTCTATGCTACGTGTATTTCCGAAAGTACGAGAAATTTATTTTTGAAGCAAAAAGTTATACGCAGGTCTATAATACTTTTCTCTAATTTCTCAAATACAGTTTCCAAAGTTCGTGTTGCTATTCGATTCTTGCTAGTGTTGTTGAAATTAACAGATATGTCAAATATTATTAATAATTGTTGATTCACAATTTTAAAATTATCGAACTATTTTTAACTTGTAATTGTCTTTCTTGTAATACGAAAAATTGCACGCAAAGTGTATGTTGAAAATGAAGACCGATATGCAACAGAAAAATGACTTTATCTTAAATATTTTTGCAACGTTGTCAAAATAAAAGAGATAAGATAAGATCTGATCCCAAAGCACGTATGTTTTTGCATTTTGAATACTAGCTCATATTACTGTGATTTAAAAACGATAGCTAATGCACTAATAATGCACTTGTCAATGTATGATATGCACTTCTTTCACAATGGAATAAAAAGAACCTACTGACACAATATCGAATTTCTAGACAGAAGTATGTTAAGGAATGATATAAATATGTAGATATTTTTTGGCTCAAACAAAAAATATCTACATCGTTTATCTCTACTATTATCTTTTCCTTATTTTCAAATGAACCTTATTTTAAAAACACGTTTTGTATATTAATTCCTCGAATTCTGTGAATAAAAAATAAGTTTATAAGGTTCTTACTCAAATTAAAGAAATGTTTAATAATAACACTAATATTCTTGGTATATTTAAATTTCTTACTACTTCGAATGTTATTTTTAATATGAGTTATTCCTTTGATATGAAAATAACATCATGCAAGGAAATAAATTGGTTCGATAAGAATATCGAATAAGAGTCAATGATAGTAAGGGCAAGAATTTCGTTTTTCTAAAATCATTGGAACATTGTTACAATTAGTTATTAAATTGTTCATAAACACAAGCAAAGATTACTGTTACTAGTCAGATTTGTTAAGCAAAAGAAATTATTTTTAAAAGAAATTCATATTAATATAGTATGTACTTGATAAATTTTTTAACTTATTTTTATCAAAAATGTTTTATTCTATGTATTATTTTTCTCTTGTCTCCTTTTTTTTCTGAATGTATCACAATGTTGTAATGTGTATATTATATATGTTTGAAACAGAATTAAAATATTATTAAATTTTTGCCGGAAAATTGTCGATTTTTAGATTGTTACACTTTTTAATAATAATACAATAATTGAGGCTTGAGCCTATTTTGAAAGGCAAAGTATCTATCGTTACTTTACTTCGTTAAATTCATCATCTTTAAAAATATTTTCCTTAAAACATAAAAAATGTTGATGGTAACTAAATTTTTCTTGAAAATCTTACAACATTAAACGATATTATAACATTTAATAAAATTGTTGTGACTCATAAAATCACCATAAATCTGAAAATTAAGATTTTCTTTTTACAATGCTTATCTTAAAAATTAATGTAATTTTGCCATTGTTTTATTCCATTCTGAATAAAAAATGTTGTGCAAACATAAAAACAGTTTATATATACCTATTGCGATAAGGTAGCATCGCATGGTTGAAACTATATATATTTAACATACATACATATATGTGTGTTTTACACAAATCGATAATTTTTCAGCAAATTTTCAGCATTTAATCCATTACAGTGAAATACAATAAAATGTGTAAAAGTTGAAAATAAAATAATGAAAATAAAAAAACTTATACATATATAATGTTTTTTTAGAACATACGGAACTATACTAATCTTTAAAATTCCTTTTTATAATTATCACTAAAAAAAAGATAAAAATGGAATTCAATTAATGTTAATTGTCTCAAAATTATCATGGAATGATGCATTAACATTATAATGATTCTTGATGATATGATAATAGATATAATAATAGATATAAGTATGATATTTATAAATATATGTAAATTAAAATTAAATTAAATTATAAATATATTATTTTTAGATATAACATATAAAATATATAATATATAAATATATTATAAATAATATAAATAGATATAAATATATAAATAATATGTAAATATATTGTTCCAGAAGAATAATATTTGTAGCAAAAGTATATATTATCTTTAGTGTATTTTAAAATGTACGTATATTTGTATTCCTGATTCTGACATCGATGGAAAATATCAGATCATGTTTTCAATAAATAATATCCGCTTCGTACCATGAGGAAAAGTGTATTCTCGGACAAAGAAAATTATTTCATTATTCTTATTTTCCTTAAAAAAATATTAAACAGCAACATATTTTCTTTTTATTAGATTGAAAAAAATTGATGAAAATAGATTTTAAAATCAAAAATCGATGTCATATATGAGTTAAAAAATATAGAAACAATTTAATACCTTTTTGCAGATTATGAATAAATATTTCTTGCTCTAAATTATTTAATTTGCCTATATAAATAATATAGGAATTACATAGCTGAAATAAAATAAAAATGATATTGCAGTAGGTGTTTTATAAATAGTATTGTTAATGAAATAAAAAATTATTGATAATAAAATCTATGTTATTATTATGCTAAATCTATGTTATTATAAGCTATTTATTTGTTTTTTGTTTTTCTTCCAAATTTTATAAATCTATTAAATTTTAATTCTATTTAATTTTAGCATGAATATTATAATAAAACTTTCTAATATATCGGTTTCCTATATTTTGCAGACATATATATGTTTAATGAATTACAGATATATGAATATTTAATATAATGTATAAATTTTGCTGTTTCTCACTATTTCTTTTAATTCTATTACTGTTTTATCACTATTTTTTTTTTCAAAAGATATACTCAGTTGCTATTCAGGACGTATGTAATGAAACTCTCATTTCAAAGTTATTATTTATTCTTTTATAAAGAATAAATTGAAGAAAAGATGATATGAATTTCATACCCTCAGTGAAATTGCTCAATTTCTAAGATTGTCAACGATTGTCACGACAATATTACGATGACTTCTAACTTCTACTTATTATTAAATACAGCAGTTTTGCATTAATTCTTGCCGATTTTTGACGTATTTTATGTGCTGCTAAGAAATAATTTCCATTACCAATAACGTAATATGTTGACTCCATTTGATTGCGAAATGTAAATATATTACTGTTTATTTGCTATGTTGTTTATATTATTGTTTATTTATAACATATACTACAATATTACAGACAAGATTAGTGTAAGAATTAACAAAACAACTAATACTAATGTACACTTTGCTACGGACGTACATTTATACATAAAATTCGTATGTACCGACGGTATTTAAGTGACGGTTTTCTGAATATTTCGGAAACGAGCTATATGAAGAAACGATTCGAGTGTTTTTATAACATATTTAAAATTTATCCAGATTCGTAAAGTGTACACACATCGACAACTTGATCTTTCTATCTGACATTTTTTTCTGTCATTACAGATAAGTGAGGAAAAATGAGACATTCTTTATACGAGAGCTGTATGTATGTACATTCTCAATAAATTTATTTCAGCAAAACACATTTATGGTTTATGAAACTCACATAATTTTGGATATATTGTTGTGTACACTTGTTGTGTACAGTGTACACCAACAAATTAAATAAATAAAATATCGATAACAATTTATGCGTTGTTTTGTTTCTAATAACAGAATTCAGTTTCAGTACTACTTGAATTCTGTGCTCTTGAAATAAAAAAATTACGCTTGAGGTTTCGTTCATTATTTATTGATATTTAGAAATTGACCACAATATCCTTGGAGCTTCTCTACAAAAATGAAACAACTTAAGTGACGGAAGCACAGTAGTCCTTAAATTCAACGGACACATGTCCATTAACTTTGCGTAAGTCGTGGAGAAGAAAACTGTGATATCAGATGCATTAGACGGTAGATTAATTATTAAATTAGATTATAAAGAGATCTTTTATCCAAAATCTTCAAATAGACATTAGTTTTTATAAAAGAAGATATTTTTAGTTTACTTTATGAATAACACAACTAACATCCAAATATAACTATTTACTCTTATTGACTTATTATTATTAATATTATTAAAATATTTTTCTTTCTAATTTAATACTACATTAGCAATAAGTTGTAACAAATTGAAAACATTTCAAATTAATTAATTATTGTTTTAATATATAAATGAAGTGTCCCTTATATTAATAATATTAATATAAGTAATATTATATAGTATTACAGAGTTTGTTGTTCTAAAAATATTTCAATTTTTTATTAATTGCTTGAAATTAAAGTATTGTTATTTAAAGATTTCAATATGAATTATGTGAGAAATGAAATATCGTTTACTCTTTCTGTTCGGCCTTGCCGTACACAAAAGAGGCGGTGTTCGCACCGCGAAGGACAAACTCATCGAGCCAGGGAAAGCAATTTTACAATTTCTAATTTCTCGACGGCAGGGATCTCCCGTGACCATATTTTATGTCCTTCGTTACCTTGCATCTTCTATTGTCACACCGGACTATCAATTCCAAGGTTCGTTATGTTCGACACTCAATTTTAAGGCTCGATGGAGGACTTTATCGCAACTTTTTTACAACATTCATAAATCCATATTGCGAGGGACACATTCTGGGACCGTTAGGAAGTGCAGATACTACGTTCTGGGACTGACCTCACTCACATATGGAAGCATAACTAACATACCTCCCTAAACCATAGAATCCAGTTATATAAGACCAACGTACAAGAAAAAATCAAGTCAAGTTTTGACAATCGCGCAGTGCACACACAAGTTTCGGAGCAATCCATCGACGTACGACAGGTCAAGGTTCGACTATCAAACTCACTCAAATTTTATCAATCTTCCTCTTACAACTTACATCTCTCAATCCTACCAATCTAACTGTGAAACAACTCTATCTTGTGAATCAGCTGACTTTCATTAACGTTGAAAGACAGCAGTCACCGATCTGCTCCACGCTACTTATACGTCGAAGTCAGATCAGCACGCTACACTTTCATAATACAAAAATAATCGAATACATGAAAATTATTCTATTTACATCATACAGAAACACTATTTATTTTTTAAGAAATATATATTTGAAAGAAATTTTAGAATATATTTGAAAGAAATTATAAAATAAAACTTTAGAAATTTAGCTTTACAATTTCTATTTACTTTTTTACAAGAACATTGGAACAGTAAGTAATTTTTTATACAATTGATGAAGAATTCAGATGATGAATTCGATACTATCGAATAAGTTTGATTTTTTAGTTAAGTATCTTCCTTGATATTTCATGCAATAATTGTAATGTATAATTTTATTAATATTTCATATATTACCAAAAGTTATTTATTTAATTGAAGTTATTTATTTAATTGAAGATAATCTATAAGAAAAATAGATTATAACTCAAGTACGAAAAGATATTTATGTTTATTTCAATTGATACATAATATGAAATAAACATCCTACTTTTCTTTTTAACTTTTTAATTTCTAATTTTACATAATATTAAATTAACATTAAATTAATTGTTAATAAATAAAATCATTATAGTATAATCATTTGTATTTAAAATTACTACATTATTATATAATAATAAATAAAGAAAAGAAAAAAAGTTTATTGAATTAAAATATTACAATGTTGACTATTACTATATTTTATAATTACTACATTATTATAATACGATCTGCACTAATGTAACGCTATTTATACTTTATACAATATAATAATTCATCTTCTCGAAAATAAATTTACATTTGTTAAATTATTATTTACGCTTACGTATCTAAATTTAACACGATTATTTTTAATTATTTAGTAATCAAATATAAAATCAAAATAGGCGGGCAATAAGTGAAAGTAATTAATAAATAACAGTTAATAACAGTTATTAATAATATTTCTAGAATTATTTAAATTATTCTAATAGATTCGTATCTATAAAAAAATAATTTTTTTAGAAATGAATTCCAGGAATTAGTAATTGTCGGCTATTTTTTAATATATATATATTTGCTGTAACAATTTGCATTTCTGATCACCCCTTCCACTCTTAATTGTCAAATAGCTGACATACCAGCTTTTACGTATGTTCGTCATCTAGAACAAAAGTTGGAATCCGTGAGAGGAGTTCCTGTGTTAGACCGCAGGATACCCTCGGGGGTCAGGCAATGTTCTGACAGTGGTATTAAACTTGTCGAATATTGATGTCTCTTTGCAACTGTGTCAGTTCACTAAGTCTAGTTGTGCTTTAGCAACGTAGTATCAACTTAGCACGTAGATGAATACTTGTTCGCACGTTTTACAAGGTAAAATAGTGTTCGAATAGTTTGAAAGCTCCATCTGATTTGATATACTTTAAGAAAGTTTGATTCCTTCAATATTCTTCAGTCAGATTCCATTCACATCTATAAGATATGATCTAGAAAGGAAATATGAAAATCTTATTTTCAGAGAAATACTATTTGATTGATTTCAGTTTTTGACGTATTTTATATACAGGGTGTTTCGTAACTTGTGGTACCCACTTCGGAAGCTGATTGTACGCCTAAAAACAATGAAAAAAAGTCATATAAATATATGTCCTATCTGTCTTCGTTTATGAGATATAATGAATTTTCTGTTTTAATTATTTTTACAAAAGATGCTCAAAATGACTACCTTGCATTTGAAGACAAGCCTGCACGCGTCTTGTCATTGATCTGGTTACTTTCTCTATCATTCGAATTTGTCGGAAGCCTTGCTGTATCCTATTTCGTAGTATTTCAGCATTTTCAATCGATGTTGCGTATACAATAGATTTTAAATGTCCCCATAAATAAAAATCTAATGGATTCAAATCCAGAAAACGAGCAGGCGATGCAATAGGACCTCCACGACCAATCCATTAATTTTTTAGGCAATTTTTAAATCAACACTTTACAAATAAATGAATTGGTCGTGGAGGTCTTATTGCATGGCCTGCTCGTTCTTCGGATTTGAATCCACTAGACTTTCATTTGTGGGGACATTTAAAATCTATTGTATACGCAACATCGATTGAAAATACTGAAATACTACGAAATAGAACAGAGCAAGGCTTCCGACAAATTCGAGAAACATCAGGAATGATAGAGAGAGTAACCAGATCAATGACAAGACACGTGCAGGCTTGTCTTCAAATGCAAGGTGGTCATTTTGAGCATTTTTTGTAAAAGCAATTAAAACAGAAAATTCATTATATCTCATAAACGAAGATAGGACATATATTTATGTGACTTTTTTAAATTATTTTTAGGCGTACAATCAACTCCCGAAGTGAGTCCCACAAGTTACGAAACACCCTGTATATATATAATATTGATTCTTGATAATTTGAGAGTTTCATGGTTAAAAATATTATTTTTGTTTGATATATTTAGAGTTATAAAATTTAATTTTAGTTTAGAAGAAAACTTGGCAAAATCGTGGTATAAATTTCGTTTATTTCTTTCCTTTAATGTTCAAGGTGAAATATGTATGCGTATAAATATGTATGACTGTCGCATATGGAATTGTCGATATCAAGATAATTAGCAATTAAACTAATAAACTCTGTGTAATTAAATTAAATTGGTAAACTCTGTACAATCAATATTTCTTACATTACATCAAATTTACGTTTTGTGTTACACTCTCTAGTAAAAAATATCTTCGGAATAATTTTTAAATTTCTCACGAATCTTTGAAGAAATCTTAAATATTTTCTTTAAAGTAGGTCATAACAGACCAAAAGTAAAGTGAAATAAAATTTATAAATAGTAAAAATTTATAAGTTCTTAATTAAAATCTGTAAAAAATATAATTTATTGTTTCCTTTTTTTAAATTCAACTACAACATGAAGCATTGTATTGTCGAACAAGAAAAATTATTTATAGAAAATTAATTCAAAAACAATATTCTTTGATTAATATTATAGATTTCTCCATAAAAATATCCTATTACATATATCAACGAACCGTTGAAATAAAACTGAATGGATTCAAATATGAAATTTCTTTTTATTCATTAAATTCGCTGAACTTTTTCTAAAATCAATCTATTATTTCGTCTGCTATCTAAAACTATAATGCTAATTTCTATAAAAATAAAATATACTATTATTTCATTAGAAAATTAGAAATAGCTATTTACGTTGGCGATATATCTTTTGATTGAATAAAGATAATTGTTTTGAAAATATATTATTATTATTTTAACTTAGATATTTAATTATATCATTTATAAGATATTTAACTATTTGTATGATTATGATTATATGATTTATAATACCTTGTATTTTATTTTTCATGAAGCACAAGTTCATAATGTAATAATAAAATGTAGTTATGTAATAACACATATGCAATTTTAAGTATTTTAAAAGTGTAGTAATGTAATGAATATATTAATTTGTTGTATACAATAGATACATTTCAGAATAAACAATAATTACTATAAAGTATTTTCTTTACTTTAATTTCTACAGTTTAATCATTAAAGTTTTGATATTTCATCAGTTTTCAATCAGTATTCAATCAGTTTATTATTTGCAAGGAAAGACAAATTGCAATAGATAATATATCTTCATCGTTAATAGGATACGCTTTTATAGCTCAGAAACTGGTAGAAGTAAGATTTTTCAATGGATAATACAATGAGTATTTCAGACCGCAACCTTATTTCGTTTATTACTACATAATAGAAAAATATTCTATAAATGTTCTAAAAGTAATTGTTAAACGACGAATTTTTGTACATTTATAGAAAATTTGAAGAAATGGACTGGCTGCAGTAACAGAAATTAGAATTTAGAATATTTAAAGCATTATAGCTTTTATAATATTTAATAAATGAAACCTATTTCATTCTTTACATTTTCACAATTGTGCTCATAAAGATTTAAATTTGTCTAAAAATTTGCAATTGCTTTGAAAATACATAATTGAAAAATTTCTCAATAGATAATTTGAGTAATAGTAATAGAGAAAATTAATAAAATTTGAGTTCGATTCGAAAATTTAAGCATTATTTACTTCAATTGGTAAAACCTGTAACTTTTTTAATTGTTTTCAATAATATGCATGTATAGATGTACGAACAGGCATCGAATATCACATATAAAAATGTATCACGCTGAAGATGTTCGAAAAATTAACATTAAGCGATTAATAGAATAAACTAATAGAATAAAGTTCTTACTAATTAAAATAAGTATTATTAGAATCTTCCTATTATTTTACAAATAAAAATCTTTTTGGGGAATGGAAGAAACACTTGTACCATATTGTTCATTATTTGAAGACATTTTTTGATCAGTAACGTACATATTTATACGATATATGTACGATAAATAGTTCTACAAACAACTATTACTTTAAAATAAATATTTCCTTGCAATTTATACGATAAATACATTTTGTTCAAATATGATTTCGCGTGATAAAATGTGCACAATACATAAATATGTATCGGTGTACGTACGTATTCAGAAAAGCATACATTTATTTCAAACAAAAGTCCATAAATATGTATATCTCGCACAGCACACGATTTTATTGAATTAAATGTCAGTATGCTTACGTTTTAGTAGTCCAAATACTAATAAAAATCATTTGTCTCTATATGTGATCACTTGGAAAGTGACACAACGATAAATTAATTGCTGTGTGAATTGTTTAATTTATTGAACGATGTTATCGTTATTCGAGATGTTTCTTTTGTCGCCAGTTAAAACGCATTTATTGGTTATTGATATCGAGGAGATCGCCGAAAGGAAGATCGAAAGAGAAATAATTTGTGCTGTATATATGTAATGATTCTCTAAAAATATATACCTTTGGTCTCACCTAATATCTTTGGCACACGGTGATTCAATCGAGTATTCGCTCGTTCCTTCATCTACGCCTTTCATTCCTTTTGTTTCTTTCTGGTGATTGTCGGGCCAATAGCGTGGCTTCGGCCGATAGCGACAAAAGAGTTGGGAGTATCGGCCCGCTGATGGAGCGGCCCGCTAAGAAATCTGATTGTAAAGGACGACCGAGCTAACGCTTCCATTTTTCCTGCGGCATTGCCTGTATCCCACAAAAATCTATTTCTTGCTTTTTATTATTTCTTATTCCGGTGAGTCGCGCGCCGTCTCGGTCACGGCTGTTCCGTTCTCGCCTCTCAAAGAAATATCACGACTATTTCAATTCTCGCTGATATTGCCGACCGATAGACGAGCGAGAGCCTGCCCGAGGCGAACTGGAGTCATCCTTTATTTTATACGGACCCATGTACCCGTGTAGCATTCAGAACCTCTCTTACGTTCCTTCCTTTCTTCACTCACCTTTCTTCAAATCTGAGATGCGTACCGTTTCCGATACCGTGTACTTCTCAACAAAATTTTTCGTTTCATTCTTGTCACCTCTTGGCGCCAGATGCATTGCTAAGTCCCATTTATTTTTAATATATGACCGATCAGAATGAAATAAGGATACAGCAGCGAAAAGACTTTTTTTTTTGAAAATCAATTTCGTTTAAACAGCAGAATTTTCATAATATTAGGTTTCACAATATTATCTGAAACATTTTTTTCGATGTACTTTTAAATTTGGATTTAATGAAATCGTTGAAGTTTACTTCAAAATTCCCTTTTTATTTTTGATGATTACGTTATTTTTTCCGAAACTGGAAATTATTGTGTTAAAAAAGTAGAAGAAACGAGAAAATGTTGATGAAATTTAATGAAATGTTTGGAATAATATTTTGTGTGTGTGTGTGTGTGTGTGTACACATATGTATATAATAAACATTTAGAATAAAAATAAAAAAATGTTTAGTACTATTCTTCATTATCATGATTTTTTTCATATTGTTTCATTTTATAAAGGTTTATCCATATTTGAAACGTATATTTTGCAGCTATAATAATATAGAAAGAAAAATATGTCATCATTATTAAGAAAAATGAAAAAAGACGGCAATGATCTTAAAAGCTCGAAAAAAAGAAAATAATTTTGTTACAAAAAATTACCAATTACAGTATTTGTCGTTCAAAATAAAATATTTGTTCTGACACATTTATTTGTATCGGCAAAAAGAACAAAAATATCGGGGTGAGCAAGATAAAAAACACTCTCTGTAAGAAATCAATTAATATTGTAGATTTTTATACAAATTCATATTTTTAAAAATATAATTTTAAAGAATTCTAATAGAATTCTAATAGAAAATTTTATATAGTAGATTTTATAACAAATAATGTTTTATGTATTTTTTAATATTATGTACATTACGTAATTTTGTCCTAAAAATGCATTAAAATTCGTAAGCAATTACACTAAATACATCTATAACGTTATTCCACACAAATTCGACATTTACATTATATTTGTAGAATAAAATCATTTCTGAAATTGATGATGCATTGTTATTGTTGCCAAGTACTCAATTTTGCAGTCACTCAATTTTCAATATTTCAATAATGACGTGATTGCCTTTCAATAGTTAAGAATGTTTGGAAAATTATTAAATTTTTTATGGAAGATGAAGATAGTATTTCTCAGATTAATAACACAGATCAATCACTGATACCATAACATTCTAGTACAATTTTTTAAATTCGTAATATAAATTCCATTTATATGAACGTCATTTATATGAAGAATAAATAGTATATATAATATATAAATAATATATAACTAATAAATAGTATACATCTAATCGAAGTTCATATAATAGCAGTCTGCTAAGTAATTTTTCGTTCATGTATTAAAAATATAAACAAATACCTTATATAATATAAAAATTTAATTAATCCCTTATAGTTATAATAAATAATAATTATAATTTTTATATTAAAATACCAATTAATAAGTACCTATCACTTTTTAATTTTACATTAGAACACATTAGACGTGTTAAATATCGTAAACGTTAATACATTGTGGCGTAATTTAAGCAGAAATCATATTGTAGGCAAGAATTAAAGCAGAAAGCATTATAAAATTTATTGTGCCGCATTAAATAGAAATATTTCATATATGTTAAATTATAAAATTTTGTAAAAAATAATATTTTCAAATATTAATAATAAATTGTTTTAATAAAGAATTTAATAAATGTATCAATTAATATCATAATAATTTTATAATTATGTAATATTAGAAATGTCCATGAAAGTATATCTAAGGAGAACCATTTCAAGTAATATTTAAACTAATGATCTAAAACACAATAAAATAGAAGATAATAAAGTATATTATGTATATAAGATATATAGCGAATAGTCTTTATTATTTATTATCTAATGGATAGAGACGAAAAAGTGACGAATCATCAAGGAATATTATTAAATTAGAAATATGTTCATGATCAATTTAGAAATCATAAAGAATTTTTTATTATTTAATTCGTGAAATATAAATTAAATTTATAAAATTACTTCATTTAATATAATTTAACTGTAATTTTTGACTGCAATTCAATTTACTTGTTACTTGTTACTTCTACATATTTTATCGACAAATATGATGATGATTCGTGTATGTATAATATCGACCATAGATATCCCACGTAAGCAAATAATCGGAGAGCTTCAAATACCATCGCCCCTACGACCCTCTTACCTGAAGGTATAAAAATTCTTAATCTAAAACCAATTCGGAAGAGTGTGCCAGGAAAATCCATGGTTTTTATAGGAACACACTCACCTTATGTAACAGGGAATTGGCAGAAGGTATTTCCTAATATCGAACCAGCGTCCCTTGAAAAAGAATGTTGAAGTGACATTGCAAAGAGGGAAACAGGAAGAATGAAAGCAAGAGATAGACGAATGAAAAGAGATAGGAGAGATGAGAGAGCGAGAAAGAGAGAGAGCCGAAGGAGTGTCACATTTAATCCCTCTTACTTTTCTATTGAGAAATCTGCCAAAACAAAAGATTCTTAAATTCTTTGGATGAGGAAAGTAAACGATGGCTATAAGTGGATTAAATGTAATGAATTAAAAAGATTAATTTTAATATCACAAAGATTTTAAGTCTTACAATAATATCATCATTAATTACAAAATTAAAATATCATCACAGTTTCATGTAACAAACGAGACGTTTTTACCTAACTATAATATAGATAAGAATTGATTTTTCATGTATTATTATTGTTACTATTGCATTAGATAACTCTTAATAACAGTAGCGATTATTTGAAATTTTTTTAACTTTTTAAATTTAATATTTTTAAATTTCAATTGTCATCAGAGAAATTCATATCAACATAAAATTCTCAAAACCTTTTATCTGATCATCGATCATTAAACTTAATCCTTATATACAACCTGTCAATTAGGTTTTATATTAAGAATTTTATCTTTAGAAATAAAAAAATTAGCATTTTTACATTTGTTTATTTAAATCTATAATATTTACGTGCGTTGAAAGATTTATTCATTATCTAACTATAAGTCATAAAGATCGTCTAATGATAACTAGAGATCGTGGTTTTGAATGTACGAACATGACACGTGAACTGCATATTAAAAAATTAAAGATTCGTGTTTACGGATTCATTAGTTCATATTTGTAATGGATGGGCAAAAAAAGTTTGATTAAAATAATGTAAGTCATTATTTTCAAAAAAATGATTATGTATTTTGTAAGTACAAAATAAGACGAGAATTTCACATTTTCTAAAATCTAACATCTGATCTTACATCGTGGTTTAAATTTAAATATTATAAATGCTTTTCTATCAAAAACTAACAATTCTGAGTTAGTTATATAGTCTATTCTTTTGCATGCCAAAGATAAAGTATTTGTTAATTTATATCACATTGTGACTCTATAATCGAGGTCATTGTTTCTGACAGTTGCCGAGAGCAGACACGAAACTTCACGTTGAGTGTTATACATATATATTAAGTACACGTGAATGTATAATAGGAATAACTAGAAATAAGAATATTTTTAAAACAGAAACATACAGACTCATATATTAAAAATTAAACTGATTGAGATCTGGATTTGTTTATCATACATGAAATAGATATGATAATTCTCTAACATAATGTAATTAGGATTCCAAATAAAATGCATTTCTTCGCATAAATTTCTTTCATCAAATATAGACAAAATTTGAAGTCATAAAGGTCAAAAACGTATTCAATGGTCCACGAAAATGTTTAATATATACCATTAAAATCTGGAACAAGGAAAATGTTGAAGGAACATTAAATTTAGGTTTTGAATACAAACATTCGAATCTTATACATATATATATATATATCAGTCATGAAATTGAAATTCGATGAAAAACTGTCGATATTTTAAACTGTTATAACCTCGTATAAAGGAAATATACAACAAACATATTTCATCGAGTATATAAACAATTTTGTGCGTTACTGTATATATATATATGTTTACAAATTTTTAAGAAATGCATATATTAAATGGAAACATTTAAAACAATAAGATATCTATAATAAGGATAAGTCTCAAATTTCGATATAAATAAAATTAGAAATTTAATCAAGACATATACTTATTTGTATTTAATTTTATTTAATTATTTAATATTTGAAATAAATTAATTTTATAAAATTAATTTTTGAGTTTCATAATAATACATATCTATCGTATTATAATTAATATTTTTCAAATCATTTAGGAGTAATTGGATGTCTATACTTTCATACTTTCACATACTCTTCTACTTTCACACACATTTCTACTTTCTAACAATGGTATCACATTACGTTTCTGTATTTCCAAGATAACTATTCTGTTCGTCACAGACGATTTATTGCTAAGTTGATGTGTTTTGAGTCTTCCATCAACTGTCCCAATTCCCAATGCTTCGATCGTTAAATGGACATCATAAATCTAGACTGCGCGTGCAGCCTCTAATACACATACATACATACATGTATACGTTATGTTATGTTTTACAACATAAACTCAATCTTTGATAAATATGTATTTTAGTGCATTTCCGAATTTTGCATATTTCGATATAAATTGTTCGTCGAAACTAAACGTTTCATTGTATCACTACAAACACAACGAGAAATCAGTCAAGAGAGGTTGAAAAACTAATGTACTATTGATATATGTAACTAATTTGTTTAAAGTTCTATTAATGAATATTAAATTTTTAATATTACAAGCTGTTATATTTTTTGTTGGCAATCAACTAAAATGAATAATTATAATGCACAAGCATTCAATTAAAATGAGGAAGTACAATGTAGTAAATGGATGTTAACAAAAAATTTGATCTATAATACGTATATAGTTCGTAGGCACATATGTATATTATTATGTATTCAATTGTTTCATACTTCATTGTGCATAAAGTTGAAGATAGGCAGCGAAAAATAAAAAAATTCATGCTTTTATATTCTATAGGCTTCAATTTAAAAATACAATAATAAATTCAGCAAAACGTATTTGTATTGTATTTGTAATTGAATGATTGTACAGAATAATTTAACTGATTTAACTCAGACCGCCAACTAAAAAGTTGTCGATTTGGGTAAATTTTAAGTTATTCATATATTGTAGATATTAAATATCATTTAATTATGTTTATATTATATACAGAAAGAGAAAAAATGAAAATATTCTATAAATTGACAATTATTTGTTAATTTACAGTGAACTTGCAGTTCAAAATAATGAAAACCAGTTGCATTTAAAATTGTATAAACAATGCATTTAAACCTATTAAAAAAAAAGTGCAAATATTGCACAAGCATTCCAATGTGATGTACTTATGACTTCAATTATTTTATTTGCACAAAAAATTGGTATCACATTATTTATCAAAGGAAAATTTTGTTCAAATACGAACTTTTTCCATACTTAACATTATCAAATGTGAAGTTCAGTATACTCATTCCAGGATCGTATTTTTTTACACACTTTTACATTAGCTAAAAAAGTATTAAAAATTATTTGTCATAAAAGACCACAAAAATAGTACTTTTTTAAGTACCTAGTTGAACATTTCTAATGTATTATTACAAATCATGTTTTCACTTTTTGATTATTTTGTATTTCATGGGATTCCATATTTCTAAAATTTTTATTTCTGTGAATTAATTAATATTTTGTTAGTTTGGTGTTTGATGAAATCAATATTTAAATTTCAGATTGTTTATTTATTACTATCATATTCAGTACTATCTATTTCGGTTCAACTATAGCAATGTTCTTAAGATTCTACTAAACATAAAAATTACTGAACGAACTCAATTTTATGACACATGAAAATATTTGTATATTTATACTTGTTTAAAGTAGCTTTTATAAAAATAAAATTAAAAATAGTGCTGTTTGCTATTGTGTTTCTCCATACCATTATCGAACTGCTATAGTATTGTAAATTGTGCATATTCAGTTCTATATTCGAGTTTTTCAATATATAATGTCTGTTCCAGATATGTCAAACTTACTTTTCGCTGGAAAAAATAACTTTATTTGAAAAAATATTATCTTTATATTATATTTATTTACATACTCACTTACTTAAAATATTATCTTTATTTACATACTCATAATCTTTAATCGTATCATAATCATAATATTATCTTTATTTACATATTCATTTGCAAAATTTAAAAACTTAATTTTATTCTTATTAATATTTGTTTTTCCTACAAAAGCGTGATTTCTTTTTGAAAATTTACCATGAAAATTATTCTGTTTGAAAATTATTATTAACAATTTTTTTGCATAACTATCGTAACCGAAGTATTAGGATAGTTTTGAATTATAATCTTTTTTTTCCTATCACTTAATTACAATTGATCTTGATCTTGACAATATGATTTTTGATTTTTGATTTAATGATTGTTGATAATATGTAATGCAGACATATGCATTTCTCGTATTAATTCTCTCTCGCATTTTTGCGTTTCGAAATTTTTGGAATCTAGTATCATTATAAGAAGTAACAAAGGCAATAGGCTAACATACTTTAAAAATTATTTAATTTTTTTTTATTAAAGATTTTAAATTAAACATTTTTCGAGTTATTATTATTAATATAAATGTCAAAACTTTGGGAGCATGTAGAGGATCGATAAATTAAGAAGAAATGTCTTTTTGAAATTTGCTCGTTTTTGTTCTATTTTGAATAGAATCTCGAAGAAAGAAACAAATAGAAATAATTAAAAGAATTTTAATTTTCTCACTTATTACTCAGTAAGTTTATTCGATACCAATCAATTCAAGAGAGCAACCGTCAAATCAAATTGTACCTGTGGTGTATTAAACATCACCAGAACAATATCTAACTATAAGGTCAGTAATGCTGGCATTGCTGCAAGAGGCAAGTACTTTGAACAGTAGATATCATTAAATATATGAAATAATACAGATGAGAATAGAATTAATTTCCTTCGAAAACAGATGTTGATCTCGGTCGTGATGCCAGCACCTCCAACTTTCAGAGGCATAATAATTTTTCATTTCTCCCACTTTGTTGTGTCCATGTTCAGTACTTCTATGTATTGGTTGTGGGCTATCTTCTTCAGTCTTTGGTCATTCCGTCAGCCACGTTCTTGTGCGAGGGAATATAGAATATGTTGATTAATCCTTTTCTCTCACGACGTAGTGTGCTATGTCTATATGTTTCGTTTGGCTCTTCTTCAACCTATACTTAGAGAAGTCTATCGCTGCTTTATTGTCGCATCTCATTTTAATCGGTCCTGAAAAATAATCTATTATTTTTATTATTATTATTCTTAATTCTGAAAGGTGTGGAATATGTCCAACTACATAGCCTCTTTAGTTCCTTTTAATAAAGCAACGTATTATGGAAGTCGACAGCAATTTCTGTTTAGCTATCATCCTTTGCACGAGAGTTATTTCCGAAGAACGTTACCATATCTGTGAATGAGTGTCAGTCATCTGGATCGCCCGCTTAATCGGTATCACAACATATTTGAATCTGTGGCTTAACATAATCTCCATATATTATAGTACATTTTTTGGTCCCTCTCAGTATATGCTTCGCTTGGTTCCAATGTACTTTCTAGAGATTGCAATTGTACTGCGATAGTTTAGTAACTGCATGTAATATGTCCAGTTTCGTACATGACGCCAAAAACATCAACGCTCCAATAAGTTCCCTGTATGGTACTTAGGTCATTTGTCTTCTTTCTTCTTTCTTCTTTCTTCTCAGATAATGGCGCGTTCGAAGTGCTTAAGCCTAGATTTAAAAATATTACTACTTCCTGATAATCAGCCATATTGAATTTTTTCAATAGTGATGCTACGTATCTTTGCTGTGAGAGTCTTATCTCCCTTTTATCAGTTTTTTCTATCTTTACGTCCTGACTAAGTCTTTGTCTTCGTAATTATACTATATGCTTCACAATATCTATAACTGATTCTGAACCAGGCGCAAAGATAAATGTGTTGTCCACGTGGATTACTAAAATCGTTCCTTGATAGACACAGTTTGACGATCGTAGCCTATTAAATTCTTGGCTGACTAAGTAATCATTTAGTTCTGTGTTCCAACTTCGCCCGAATTGTTTTAATCTATAGATCACAATAATCGTTTTAATCTATAGTCGCAATAATTTTACTACCATCCCTTCTTTAATCTTATACAGAAGGTGATTTCACGTATATTTTTTCCTCCAGTTGCTCATACAAATATGCGCATGTAATGTTTATGTGTCTCGTTTGCCACTTGAAGTTCGCTAAAGCTAAAAGTCCTCTTATTAGTAAAAAATTTGCCACAAGAGCGTACGTTTCTATATAGTCCATCCCCTCTTTTTGTGTAAATCCTTGCGCAATCAGGCTGGCTCTATCTCTCTACTTTTGCTTCTGTATCGATTTTTATCTTAAATCACTACCTGCATCTAATGCACTTTTTGTCCTTAGATAATTTTGTTATTTTCCATATTTTTCTGCTGATTTGATTTTTTAATTCTTCCTTTATGGAATTATGGCGTTTCTCCATTCGGTTGATTGCGACTTTTTCTAAGTCTTGTGGCTCCTTTCCAGCGCAAGTTGCCCCCCCTCTGATGTCACTTGGTTTTGGTTCACTTTTCTTTCCATATGAGTTTATACTCATTTTTTGGATCTTTTCCTCCTTCTCTGTTGACTTGGACCTTGTATCCCCATTTCTGTGTTCCTCATATTTTACATATCTACATCCGAATTCCCTATGCGTCATTTTCTGGTATAATGAAGTCCTCATCTGCCGTTTCTCGTTCATTCTCTTCTGACCATACTTTATTGTACCTATAACTGTCCATTTCATTATTATTCTTGTGTATCGATTCGTAACCTACCTTGTCTTCTGCGAATCTAACGTTTGGTTGTGATGACAATTTGTTTCTGTAGAAGTTATAACCTGTACCCACGTGTTTGACTAGAGTACTCTACGAATATGCAGTCGGTCGCTCTATTGTCTAACTTCCTCCTTTCCTGTTTTGGTAATCGGACATAGGCCATGCATCTGAAGATTTTAAAATGGCGTATGCTTGGCTTGCAATCTACCCAAAAGGTCAATGGTACTTTATCTTTGGTGACTGCGTATCGTATTTTGTTTTTGACATATGCAGCTGTTGTGATTGCTTTGGTCCAGAACTTCTGAGATAATTTTGACAATTTCAACATTGCTCTCGTCATGTTCAAGTCACTATTTTATTAAGTCTTTCTGCTAATCCGTTCATCTGAGATATTTCCTCAGAGTTCATTTGATCTCTTATGCTTGATACTGAAAAATGCTCTCAGTTCGGAGTTATAATACTCCAGCTTGTCTATTTGAAAGCGCTTCACTTTCTTTCCGGATTGACCCTCCATTCTGGCAATATATTCTTTTATCCTTCCCTTGGTGTTTCACTTCAAGTCTAGAATAATCATCAGTAAAGGTTATGAAATATCTACTGCTGATGGATTCAACAGGCAGTTCGACCACAGACGTCCGAATGTATTAATTCACATATATCTTTGGTCTGTTTTCTTTTCAGCCTTTTGCAAGGGGTCTTCGTTGCTTTACCTATGCAACAGGCATCACACATATATTTCTCCAACTTAGTATCACTCAAATCTAGAATCTCTGGTCTATTTCTGACAGTTCTTTTATCGCTTCATTATTGATATGGCAAAAGCGTTGGTGCCATATCATTTGAAGACTTAGGTTGTTTGATTCGTTTTTTTTCTTAGGTGGTTCTATCATTTTCGCTCTTTTACAAATCATCGCTTCTATAGGTTTCGCACGTAATTTGACCTAAAATAGTGTTTCTTATTTTAACCTGCTTATTTCTGAATAAGATCTCTCTGTTTCTTTCTTTTTTCGATCTATGAGAGCTATAACATCAGGTTCTTCCTTAATCCTGGCACAAAGTATACATTATGTCAGATCTTTTTCGTTGTTTTTTTAATTTTTAACAAATGTTCTAATATGGATTTCACCAGTTCCTTTGGCTTTTATCATTCTTGGTTTGCTTGAATCCGTTGCAGTATTTATCGTTTGTCTATTTATTTTCTGAAATGTGGAAGATCATTCTCTCCTTTTACATATATACATGATGAGTACTTCCACTGTCTAGGATCCATGCATCCTCAACGTATAATTTAATGCAAGAAAGAGAAATGTGTTCTGACTTCTCTTTGGTTTCGTTTAAACATTCCTTTCCATATTGCTCATACAATTCTTCGCTATGTGACCTGTTTTCTTGCAATTACAGCAAATTTTGTTTCTAAATTTATCGTTGGCACTTATCTTTTCTTTTATTTCTGTTCCATTTGTAACTTGTACTGCCTCACTGCAAGTTTCGTTCTCGTTGTGTCTTTTCGATAATTTCCTTTCGTACTCTGCTAACAGTATTCTTTTTACTTCTGAGCTCGTAAATTTGTCGTCTAGTAGGTTCTCCAAAGACATATTAACTTTTTCATAACTGGAAGTCTGTTAATAGTACAAACGCCAGATCATCATTTCTTCAGCTCTAAAGGTTTTTTTTTTTGAAATATAAGATGACATCGATTCAGACTCTCTTATCGTGAGACGATAAAAGACCTTTTTGATTTGAAACAATCTAACTCTTGTCATTGATTCGTACAAGTGTCCTAATGCTTTCTAAGTCTCACATGCAGTCCTCACTGTCCTCTGTGAATGTATTAGTCCAATTTAATCCGATAATCGCAAGGGCGTTATCATCTTTGGCTTGATACGCCTTTCTCTCAGCGTCAATTCAAATTCCTCTTTTGACTCCTTGGTCCCTAAGACATATTCTAATAGGCCTTTGGCTTTGAGCAAATATTTCATTTCGCTTTTCCATGTCTTATAATTTTTTCCGTCCAGTAATTTTTTAATTCTGAATTCGCCCATATTATCCATTTTATTAAGTTGACGTACCCACGCTATATTGAAAACTATCTCGTGTGACCATGTGTTCTCTGATACGAATTACGATCTTATCTGCATGATTCTGACTTTACTCTGCATAGCATCGATCGTGTTTAGGCCCATAACCATTGTGAGGATAATATAGATGAGATTAGAATTGATGTAACGAGTAATAAATAATCTATTACATAGCATTCAACTACGCGATACACACTTTATGGTCACACATTAACAACTGACTCGTGCGTTAACGTATTAAATACCCTACGTAAATAGAATAAATTTAAATGTCGATAAATTTAACTTATAATAATTAGAAAACAATAATAATATAAATTGAAATAACATAAAAATTGAAAAGTAATAAAAATATATATTGATTGATCGATATTGATATAGAGTTATAATGATATCGAATGAGAGTATATATAATATTTTGTGGATCCATTACTTTTATCAATAGGACTTATTCTGTTTGAAAATGATTTTTATATTCTTATTTCTTTGGTTTTAACGCTTTCTCAAAAAATTACTACTATTATTACTTATATTCGGAACACTGCTTTTGTTATTCTTCAACAAGTTTCTACAATATTAAAATTTAAATGTCTTTTTAATCAATCTAAAACTTATAGGGGAAACATTTTTATTTGTACAGTCTGTAATAAATTTTATTTTCATCTTAATGAAGCATAAACTTTACATGGTTTTGTTATTCTTCGTAGCCACAACTTGTATTTGTAAATTAATACTCCAAGAACATGATTATAAGATAAAGAAATATGAATCATGTACTGATGCTTTTAAGAACACTTAAAAGATTTTTTTCATAATTAAATTCACTATGGTTTTGTAGATCAAAGTTTCCTTCAACGATCTCTCGAAATTTGTTGTGATTCTTTTTTCATGAAATTAATAAGAGCTTGGAATATCTACAACTTTTATTAAGTGTACGGAAATTTCCTTAAATTACTATATGTATAGTACTATCCTACTATAGTATTACTATATGTATTACCATATAGTATTACTAGTATAGTATTACCCTACTATATGTATTTTTTGAAGTTATAATTGTAAAATTATGCTACTTCTTTTAACAAAATTTGCTTCATGCTGTGGATAAAAGTATTCGCATACGATGAAAAATTACTTATACTTTAAACTATTATAATTTCTTAAAAAACGATTGTACAACGACCTAATTAGCCTCGTTTTAAAATAAAAAGTCTTGATAAGTATTTGATAAGTCAACCTCAACTTTTATCGAAAATGTTTTTACATCATGTAACAAATGGGAAAGCAAAGATATGTTTGTTCTCGAAAATTGTAAAAATTTAAATTGCCTTTAAAAACATTACAAAATTTTTTTCGTATCTAAATCTATCATGTTTTGAAAATTGAAGTCTTCTCCTTACAATAATCTTTTAAAATGGTGTGCGACTTTTTTCGCCATTTTATTGAACTTTGAACATTACATGGCAACATTAAATGGCAAAATGTCAGGATTTCTTTGAAACGTCGTTTAACTCTTGAATCTGGATTTAAGATTCAATAAAATGATGAAGAAAAATCGGGAGCAGCAAGATTTAAAGAATTGATACAAAGGAAAAACTTTAATCTTCGAGATTATGATAGATCTAATTATGAAAAAGTGTTATTTTTCAATGATTTTAAAGACGTTCAAATTTTTATAGTTTTCGAAAACAAAGAATCCTTGCTTTTTCATCTGCTATAATAAGTAGAAATATCTTTGGAAATAAAAGGTTTCATGGTTGGTAAAACAGAGGTTATACGTTTTAAAATAAGGTCAATTGAATTGTTGTATGATTTTGTTTTATGAAGTTTAAACGATTTAAGACATTATTTAGGAATTTTTATGCATTTAAAAATCCATGATCTATCCACAAAATGTGCATAATATGGAGAAGCATGTAGAATGTCCAAAATATAACACAATATAAAATTTAATAAGGAAAACAATCAGTTATCTGCTTTCTGTTATATTCAAAAATATGAATGAATTTATTAAATTCATCGAAAAATTATATTCATAGAAATATCCGCAGTCTAATTATAAAATTAAGTTTGTTTATGTTGATATGTAAGTAGATGGATTGACTAATTATTCTCGGAACAATTCTTGCTTGGTTGTGCAAAATTAACTATATAAATTAAATTAATATATTATTTTGTTTGAATGTCAGAATGAAATTTATTTTAATACTGTAATAAATGATTTTTTCTTTCTTTTTTGAGAAAATAGTAGTCCAGAAAAGATTAGAAAATTGTGGTTAGAAAAAGCGTAGATTAGAAAATTTATAGAATATTCGGGATTTTTGTAGGTTATAAGGTGAATGTAATATTGGTGGAAAAATGGGTGGTAGTGATGATAGGTGAACTGTTGGAAATTCTACGTAAAAAGAAACTAGTGTAACGCTTAATATGAAAATCGTTATATCGGAAAATTGGATATTTAGAAAAATAGGCATTGAAAGATGTTCACAGAGATGTATAGAAGTATGAATTGTAAGTATGAATTGTAAAAGAGATTTATAAAAAATAAGGAATAGGTTAATTTATAAACCGTTTATTATTAAATTTTTATAAAAGAAATTAATTCTTCCTATTTTTATTTTGCGAGAATATGTTAGTTATTTGCATTCTTTTTAATGTATACCATATATATGCTATATCTTGCAAAGTAATAAAGTAGTAAAAATAATTTTTGTTATTAAGGATGTCATTGATGTTAACATAATTCTGATTCGATAAAGTAAATGAAGAATTGAAGGAATGAAGAGGAATATAATCTATACAAGGTGATTTAATAAAAATTTGCAGCTTGAATATCTTCATTGCTTTTAGAGATTTGTAAACGAAAGTTGTTCATTATAGAAAAAGAACTGCCATAATGGCAGTAATAATATTTTTGTAGATGGAAAGATTTTTCATCACCGTTTGTTTAATTGGAATCAAACATTTTTTGTGCATTAACCGGCTTTTTTTATGAAAAGTACTAAAAAATGATTAGTTTAGTAAATATTTTAATTTCAATTTGTCTTTTATTATATAGAAGACAAAGATAATATGAACAATAATAATCTTACTTTATTCCTCAAAATTAAATAATTAGGTGATCTAATAATATGGAAATTTTACTATATGAACACATACACATAAAACACAAATAATCATGTTATTAATCTTTCTGATAATAAATAGATTCCAATAAATAGAAAAAAGATTTGTTTTCTGATGTAATTTATTATATAAAATGAGTCATTGACTCATTTTTTAATTTCGTCGACATTTTGAAATTGTATATTTTCAAGAGCATACTGCATCGATCTGTCAGAATAATCAGAGAAATAATTGATATTCAGAATAATAATCAGGAAATTGAATAATCAGAATAATAATCAGGAAAATATTTGAAGAATACGCAAGGCAGGGTAAAATTACCCCATCCAAAATCAAATAATCTCATTTTCACACACGTCGCGACATGTGGCCTGACATTGTGTACAAGGATTATCTTTTGTCTTTTATTTGTTATTTGCGGTTCATTAACGCTTGCTGCAATTTGCTTAGTTATTGTGAACAATAGTTAAATCAATAAGTTAAATCAGTTTCATTTAGAAGTGCGTGGGAACTGGATGATTAAATTAGGTCGGGAGGATATCAAGTTGGAAAAGAGTCGAATTCCCAGAGAATTCTGAAATTATAAAAGATAGAACATGGAGTAAAAATAATAATCAAATATGTGATATCTAGATGTAATGTTTAGACTTTATTTTAAATTTTCGTGCAAAAAAAGCTAGTTTTTTTACATTTTCTGAGAGTAATTTTGCCCTATATTCTGTAACTGTATTATCAGCAGTAGAAAACAGTCGTTCGCTGGTTGCTTGCGTAGCAAAGTTTTTTCAATTTTGTGAACAAGTGTGATCTCGAAACGTTTTTCAGATTCTTGAGATTCTCAAGAATCTCGATATTTGTGAAAATCCCTTTATCTATACATACGTATGTATAATCTGAGTAATACATACATTTATCGTACGTATATATATAAAAATAGAAATTTACTTTGACGAAGATGCTATATCTACCAATTCTAATACATATTCCATAATTCTCAATCTTGAAATTTTCAACAATCCCGGTTCTTTGGGGAATCCCAAGTATTTTGGGAAACTCGAATTGAAGTTGAAAAAAATACCCGATCCGATATTTTCGAGCGTTTGCTTATCGCTTGTTTCACTTGATTATAAAGTATACCTTTCACCAAACGCAGAGCACCTTTCCTCGGTACACATTTATAAACATTTTTTTCTCGGTAATTATAAGTAAAGTCATTTAATTTTTGACATTTCTAAACTTTCCGAAACTACATGATACAATATATTGAAAGTAATGAAAAGTAATATAATAGACGGAAGCAAGAATTCTGAATTAAAAATAACTAATTCAAAACTCATTCTCTGATACTTCAGACATCAAGATTAAACTATTATTATTAAATTATTAAGCATAAAACACGAAAAAAGATCCACTTTTTAATGAAGTTGATATATGTCATAAAATTTAGTTATTATTGAATGAAAAATTATTTAAACATTTCAGTGCTAAAAAGATATGTATGTCCCGAAGGAATTATTGTAAAATGTTCCATTAGGATATAAATATTAAATTCTGCTCAGCTGTTTCAGTGGCATATTGCTACATTTGTTAATATATTCATCAAAATGTTTCTGCAAAAAATATGTCAGTCACATAATTTTGCTTCTTACAATTATCTATTTCAATTCAAGTAGCACATCAAATAAAATTTTAACGTAACTTCTTGAAAATTTGGACACAATATTATATTTAATCCAAGTTCCAATGAATAATATTACTATTAAATAAATTAAAGATGTCATTTTGATTATTTGTGATTATTATCGTTGTTATTTCGCCATTTATGAAAAAATTGATTTAGGTACAGCTTATCATATTTAAATATTAAAATTTTTTATCTTTGAAATATTATTTTTGAAACATTATCTTCTAAACAATGTCCTTGAAATATTGAAATATTATTTTGTATGTAATATCTTTGCAATGAAAGATATTTTACTTTCAATATTGATAATGTCTCATTCGACATGAATGCTCCAATCTCCAACTTGAAGTTTTTAAACAAATTTTTTTGAAATTGATATTTTTTACTTCTATGCATTGAACATAAAAAGAATATTGCATGATTAAATTCTTTGACTCAAAATTAAAAAGTGGGAAAGATTAAAAAGTTCAATACGTTCTTTTCCCTGAAATTGAATGAAAACCCTGTGTTCAAACATTGCATGTAAGAAAGTGTAAGAAATCAGATTTGATTAACAATATCACTATTCGTAATTACTAATATCGATATTTTCTTTTTAAAAACATGATATAGTGGTTTTGGTATTGGTTTAGACTGGATTAATTGTCCGCTGGCGGATGCCAATCGGCTACACTATTGATCAATGGTTTGGTTTCTTATAGCTTTGCAATTATGAATGGAGTTTTCATTTCGTTTTTTATGAATATTTTGAAAACTAAAAAAGTTTAAAGTATACGTGTAAAAAAGAATTGTTCAGGATGTAAAATTCTATATTTAAAAATGAACGAAATCGATGACTTGCAACCTGAATAATTACCTAAATTTATTCATTATTATTTTGATTCAATGGATAAAAATGAGTCATAATTTCAAAAGACTATCAATTTTTTAAAAAATTACAAGCGAATAAAATCTTTTGATGATTATTTAACGTCCATCGTAATATATGTGAAGGTCGAGAACATTGGAGTTGCCTTCCTCATACGGATTAAATTCATTTATGAATTATAGTCACATAATGATGTTCATTTTGTGAGAAACAACAGATTCTTGTAATCATATATAATTACTTTGAAGTGTAAAACTTCAAATAATAGTAGTAGCTAGATTTAAATATCTTTAAGTATCTCACTTTTAGTATCAATAGATTTTTTCAAAGATACTTTTGCATTATGTGACAGATGGGGAAGTAAGGATACCTTTATTCTTGAAACAATGAAAAATTTTTTTCGTGACTAGATCCATCATAGTCTTAAAGATTGAAATTTTCTTTTTACAACAATTTCTGTTACTATACGATTTTTCTGTTATTATTTCATTTGAATATTGGAGTGGACAAATATTCTAGAAAAAGTTTTAATATTCCATCGTTCAACTTTAATGTTTAAGGTTTAATGAAATGTTGAAAAAATTGTATATATGCATGTATACAGTTTATATATATATATATATATATATATATATATATATATATATATATATATATATAAGATAATAAAATATAAAATAAATTAAAAACACATAAAATTAAAATATGTTTGATACTGAAATAGGATTGAAAATAAATGCACAAATGGAAAAAAATACTGTTTGGCTTCATAGTAAAATCGTAATAATGGAAATGTAATTACAATGTGACATAGCAATTCACGGTTCAATTAATCAAACGCAATACACAAAACGGCAATATGGACATATTGATTAAGTTTGCAGTTTATGATATTAAACATCTTGTTTGATGCATGATGAATAAATCAACAAATAAAAATAATGTTATACCTAAGGTCAAAAATATTTTGTTTTCATAACTCACACAAAATAGGTATTATTTAAGGACCTAATTTCTAAATTAATATTATTATGCTACGGAATGAAATATATATTTGCAAAACTGTAAGAAATGGTCAAAGAATACATAATATTTTGAATAAAATATACCAAAAACGTATACCAGAAACGTAATAAGTAATAGATCATAAGTAAGTAATGACAATCATACATATACCTAGTATACATAGTGCACAAGTATTATTATTATTATTATTATTATTATTATTATTATTATTATTATTATTATTATTATTGTATTATTTGTCATTTAAATTAAAAAAATATGTATTTATTGGGCATATTGTACATATTAAAAAATATTAATCATATATATATTTGGAAAATGTACTAATTTTGAAATGAATAGTTTTTAAGTGTACTATGTAATTTAAATTATTTATGAATCTTTTGAATGGAACCATGTCAAATAGAAAAATATTATAATTTCTTTTTCGCTGATATTATTTTTGGAAAAATCAGGTTTGTAAATTATCGTATAATAGTTTAAAAATTACTACGTTTATCACACAATTAATTTATTGTATTACTTTAAAATTTTTTAAAGTTTATTATTAAAGGAAGTGTTGTAACGTGAGTAACTTTTATTAATTTATTTAACTCTTTTGCGTACGAGAACAAAATGTCTTGTCACGCAATGTGTTATATATAATATTATCATGTTTTCTTAACGCAATATTTATTTTTACGAAACACTGTGCTTCGAAATATTTTATGTGCTAGTAAAATATAAAATCATATACTTATAAACACGAAACATGCTTTTCATACCAATGCTAATCTTTTCCATATTCATAAACACGATGTCTTCCAATTTGACTTTTATCCATTATGAAATATCTCGAATTCTCAAGAAAGACATGCGAGACATCTTGTCCAAAGTATGAATGGCGTTGCAAGATATCTCGTTCAAAGTGTATCATGAACAATATTGCATGGCGAGATAATAGATGTTAAGAAAGATTAAAGTTATATATATATATATATACATATCATATTCTACAGTTTAAAATTCGAGAAGATTAATTAGAATATACCAGAAGAATATATTAATAAAGTACATGCATTGAAATTCAAAATTAAATTGGTCTTTTATGGCATTTAATTCGATTTATTACTTTATGTTGAGTTTTTTCAAAATACGTATATATTGATTATACACTGTTTGTTATTGAATTTCAATATATTATAGATAGGAAATATAAGAAAAAGTTTCCTATTGTTTTGTTAATAAAATAGAACATTTGGTAGGTACCCAGTCATAAAAAAATGAACTAATTAATAGCAAAAGAATAATTTGTAAAAGAATAGATAACTTAACGGTATACAAATCCCATATCATAGAATATGATGTAATAACATATATTTAAATTTTATTTTCTATTTTTGAATTTAGTGAAACATTTTTTGGACTTATCTCTATTTATTCAACATTATAAAATCATATGTATAAGTCACTTTTCTTACATTCTGTAAAAATGTTAAATTTTCCGATGAAATTAGATTTTAATTAGATTCTATTCATACTTGTAATAATTAAATTTTTAGTATAACAAGCAAATAAATTTTTGTATCATCATTAAAACACTTGTATCATTAAAACATTATGAACTTTGATAATGGCAAAGTTCGGTATTTGATTTTAATTTTTTAATCGTTACATTTTATACAAACGATCACGCATTCCACTTTCAAATGTAATATGTTCAACCTTAATAGTTCAATAACATTATAATATAATGAAATTCACGTGTGTATAAAATATGTATTGTATGCGATTATTATTTTGAAATCACATTCTCAATATTAAGTTAATGACATAACTATGGTTTCTTTCTTGTGTAAAAACATAATACAATATTTTTTATTGAATAGAAGTAAACAATTAAATTCTTAAATATTACAGATATTACTTAAAAATATTACACTGGTTATTGCTATTTCTGCACAAATAAATATCTTATAACATTATACATACTATAAAATCTTTTACACACATATATTGATCGATAAAATATATTTAAAAATCTCAGAGAACGCGAATTTCAGAAAAAGAAATTCATGCTGTACTTTAGAACATATATATTTATCAGGTATAATATAGAAGTATATTATTCCGACTTTTTTCTAGCTTTTATTTATATCCAACATTTCTCTATATCTTTCTATAGGCGCATGAAAAATGTATAGGATTTAGATGTCTCACTCTCGTATCACAAGCGAAGTGAGAAATATACGACTTTATAGAATAGAAAACAGGTAGTCCCGCTATTATCCTACTTTCTTCTCTTTTCTATACTAGATTTTCCTATATATATAATGTTGTTGTTTTAGCAACTAAATATTTCTAAATAAATAGTAATGCTTGTATTGTTTTACTATTACAAATACAAGTTTAGCAAAGGATATGTAAAATATAAATTTCTTTGATCAATAATTTATTTGTTATAGTTTTAAATGTTTAACATGCAATATTTTAGATATATCTGATAAGACTATAAATACATATACACTTGTTACTATTTTAATGTATATAAGAGAACTATGTCTGACAATGAGATGACAAACTGCTCGTAATTCAAATTTCTAATATTGATGCTACTAAGTACGTATTATATGTATATATAAAGCTACTTATCAGATTATAGATGCAACTATGATGATTTGTTTGATACAATAGCTTTGTGATAATATTTATCAACATTTTTAAATAATTAGAAAATAAAATCTTTTCGTTTGAAGTGAATAATTGTAACCTAGGTTAGCAAATAATTTTAAATATAAATAATCCAACACAAATGATTATTGAATCTAATATCAAAATTTAATTTTTCATTTCTCTCATTATTTCAAATTCTTGAATACATGAAATAAAAAAATTTTTAAATGCTAAAGAAAAACAGCATTGTTTCCTTGAATTGAAATAAAATATTCATTATCCATTAAAAATATAGATGCTATAACAAAACACGTATAAATCTTAATATCTTTTAAAATAACTCTCGATATATGTAAGATTCAGTATAGGTCATTTCTTATTAAAAACTTGTGCTACAAATGTTATTTTATTGACAAAACTTCAATTATTACATATCGTAATAATTATTCGTACGTTATATCTTATTCTAACAATTGAGGGATTTGTTAATAAAAGAGTATTTGCACTGTGCAAGTACTGATTTTAACTTTTGAATCCTTTGATATATATCAGAATACAATGAATTTACGTATAAATATGTATCCATTTTTATGAACATTTCCTTACGGACTCACAATCAGTGAAACAATGTTATCTCTGATCTTGATCTCAATGGAAATCAGTCGAGGACGTATAATGATTGAGATCTGAAGGATTACGTAGGGGCAAGGTGAAACAGAAGATTCATTGAAACGACGTATCGGTGCGTGTAAATCCAGCTGAGAAGCAGATTCCCGGAGAGAAGAGCGTGATGCGCATAGAATTTCGTAGTGCGAAGGCGTGCGCGGGCCGATTAGAGGATCCTGCGCGGCTTTCGAAAGCGTACGGAGCGATCCAAGCGAGTCAGTCAGTCAGCCACCCCGTCAACCAGCCACCTCGGTTATCACGTAAGAGTCGTGAGTGGGGCTTTTCGAAAAGGCACGCCGCTGCTGCAGGAGTGGCTTGCTGCTTTCGGTAGTGGGGATACTCCACAGCTCCAGACGGAAACAGAAATAGAAGGGTAGAAGTGCGAGAGATAGAGTGACGCAGTTCGCGAGGAGAAACGCAAGGGTAGCGAAGAGGGAAAGAGAGAAAGAGAGAAGCCGAATTAGATGGCAACAGGAAAGAGGAGATAGGTTGTTGCCGTTCGACGAAGAGAGAACAAACGAGGAAAGGAAGAAAGACGGGGGCGACGGGCGGCGAAGGGTGAGGGTGCAACAGAGACAGAAGGAGAGAATAGGATAGAGAGGGTGGCAAAACGGGTGGAAGGGTAAAGAGAGCGGAGGGATGGAGACCGTGAGAGCGTGAGAGGATAGCGATTGTGCTACAGTCGCACCGCGACACCCCCACGAGTGAAACCGCGCGCGTGCCAATCTGTCCCCTTAGCCGTACACACGAAAAGGGCCCGCGAACAGTGCTATGCTTTTAACGCTACGGCCAAGGATTTCGTCGTTCTCGTTTTTGTCGTACCTCAAACGCGACTTCGTCTCTCCAAACGCTTCCTCGAATGTATCTCGGAGCAGCTTTTAATCGGGTAAGTGGTTACACCAAGACAGTTGGATTTTGTTTACCGATAATGCGTTATTCATAATCGCTAAACGATCCCTTTATCGGAAATCTTCTTAATGAGAGTTTTATTTGGCAAAATATCGGCCGGGAACGTGTACAATTTGATTGCCTAGGAACCTGTTGATGAAATTTCCTCAGTCTGAAACTGACCGCGGTTTCCTTCGCTTTACCGGCCTCATTCTCAGTGTTTCAGTTTTCGTTTGTTGTTTCAATGTGGTGCGAAACCTGTGAAGGTATTTGTAAACGGTTTTAAAGTGCGCGTCAATTGTGTGACCAAAAGAAACTATGTCGTTTGGCGGAACTTTATATGTACATACTACACAAATACTCGATGTTTTACATTGTGTTCTCCACGTGATTTTAATTATTAAAGGTTTATGTCTTCAAAATTCCACTCATGCCCATATTATTCTGAACTTTCTCATGTTTCCTTGGTTAAGAAATGCAATTATTGGCAATATCGCTAATTAGGAGATTCGCTTCAATTCGCGCTCTCTGTCTAGTCGTTAAGTGTTTTTGTTTGTTTTATGGCAACAAACTTACAATTCAATTTAGATCGATCAGTGAATGGTGATATTGTGAACTGATATTGTGAATAAGCATAGACTAAACGTCGAAATAAATCATTGATTAAAACACATTATTCCGGTGTTAAAATTACAATAATATAAAAATATTGTCTCAATTAAATGTCCAACAGCTGTTGTGAAATCACGATGAATTCTTCAACTTTATTGGAAGAGTTTCAGAGGACTTCAAAGAGAGATGATTTTAATAGATAAAGTACCAAATAATTGAATCTGACAGATACATACTTATTTAAAATCTTCCTAGTTATTAACGATAAAAACAGCTTGTCGCTCATATTAATTACAATATACTTTGAAATAAGTTTGCAATAAAAAATATCGCTTTTAAATCGCATAAAGAAGAAAGCCAGAGTAGAAAAGACTAATCGAGCAGACAACTGAATATTGACAGACAAATACGACTGATATTTTCAAAGCAATTACTGCTGAACAGCTTTGTTAATTCGAACTTTTGTTTCCTTCTCGCCCGCATTGTTGATTAGTCGCAGTAACTTATTATTCTGCTTGTTCTCACATGCTATAGCCATTAAATCGAGATATGTATATCGATTTAAAGTGTTTGAATTGAAAGTGATGTTGTTTCTGACATGATTTTATGAATTTCACGTCAAACGAGTGATGTAAATTTCTGTTTTCGAGGGGGAAGAAGTTAATTGACAAAATAAAATATTGCGGGTCTTCGCTAATCTGAAAAGACTAATTTCTCTGTCCAAAAATACAGAAAATCTAAGTGGAAATAGTGAAGCGTGTGAAAGAGTAAATTTCTTTAATGAGTAACTGCAGAGGTCTTCTAAGTGAACACAAGAACCTTGTATGCACGAATACTGTAGACTTCTTTTGTTCGCGGCACCCTTTGCCAATTCATTCAGTAGTGACATATATGTAGCGCTCTTTCCCGAGCCACTATGCTCGTTCCGAGCACCTGTGGACCGGCGTCCCTCGTGAACTCTTCTTTGGAGAACTGCCAATGACTTTCGGCTGACTCGTAGAACCTGTTGATGATCCTCGCTGCTTTTACATTTTATGCTGCTGAATTAAATTAATTTTTTCATACCTTTCATCTAGACGTTTCCTTTTTTCTCACTCGATTCACTTATTAGAATCATGAATGTAATATCTACCAGGCAAATGTAGGAAATCATTATGATAATAATTTACATCGATATTAGATCCCATCCATTTAGATTCCACTGGAAACAAAGTTTATAGTTTCAACAATTCATGTAATCTTACTAATGATAAAATTGTCTAGAAAATGTTAATTGTGAGGTTTGCGATGTTATCATATATTGTCATCATGATAATTGTGTTTATATTATTTACTAAGTTTTGAACTGAATAATATTTTTATAATTACATAGTTTTTGAAAGAGTAAAAAAATTCGATAAAATAATTTTTCCTTAAACATTAATATAATTCGGAAAATTTGGGAAATATGTAATATAATCTCATTTTAGTGATGGGATTTATTTAACATAAATTAATGAGAGTATAGCTCTGAAACTTTTAACTTTATCTTTTATAACAATTCGAATTTTTATTACAAGCACATGTCGCTACCTTGCGGCGAAGTGAGATAACTTAAAAAAGTATGTTTTTCAGGAGAAATAAAAATCTGGTCTTGAACAAAATTTGATAATATTTTATTAATTAAAGAAACAACGTAATTCAAAATAATACGCTTATCAATAATTCATCAACATTTAATCAGCTTATCAGTATTCATTTGTTCATAACGATAATTAAGACAAAATTTATAATAAGAGATATTTATAGAATACAGCACAGTGTATCGCATGAATCAGGAAAACGAACATAATATCTTTTTACTGGTCAAATTATAAAGTTAAATGAGTAAGATTTTTAAAATTGGTGAAGGGTTGCCTTTGCAACATTTTTACAAAATTATGTTTTTTGAATTGCGTTACTTTTGTACTACGTATTAACTACTTAAACTATAAAAGGAAATATAAAGATTTTGAAAGATTTTATTGAACTTACATTAAATATATTTAAGGCAAATTTAGGAAGATCTATAAATATGATGTTCGATAAATTGTTAAATAATTGCTAATTATTTTAAAAATTAAAGTTTAATTTTGTTTATTTTAATTTTGCGTTTATTTTCTCAGTTTTATTTTATCCGATATTTTTTGAACGTCAGTGATAGTATGCATAAAAGAATATATTAATAACATATTTATATTATCAACAAATTTCTATGATTTGTACAAAAATTTCATATGACTCAAATGAATTTTTAGTTTTCTAATCATTACATTCTATTGTGTACATTTACTGTGTTCAATAACTATTTAGAATTTTACAATGAAATGTTTATAAAATTTCATATATCATTTGTTTCTTCATTTCACTTACATATTATGCTTCAAATTTGTACAAAAAGTTTGGACATTTTTAGCAGATGTATTTAGTTTAATGTTGAAGGGAGAATATAAATGTAACTTAAAATGATATATAATTATATATTCTGTTTTGTTATACTGTTAAATTATAATTTTTGTGAAATTTGAATAATTCTTAATATAGACGCTGTCTTAAATTCTTTCTATACAGAGTGTTCACGGATTTACTAATCTCATTGTTTTTCTCGTAAATAATAAATATGGAAAAAAATAGCATTGTCTTTTTGTAAACAATGTGATAGTGTATAAAATTTTTTTGCAATGCATTTCAAATGTGACCTTTCATTTAAAACGGAATTTTTATATACTTCTTTATATTATATAAAAACGTGTATCAGGATGTGTACTATATAGTGTTATGAATATTTTAAATATTTTGTTATAATAATATTTATATAATATGTAAAATATTTTTAATATGTAAAAAATGTATTCATAAAATATTCGAACTTTCTCTCTCGATTTTAACTTTGATCTCGAAAGTCTTGATTTACACTTTTATACAATATAAAAGAAATATGTACCATTACATTTAAAAAATTGAATCCTATCTTCTAAAGAAATAGCAAAGAAAAAATTTCATACACTATTACGTTACCTACAAAAAAGAATACTCTTCCTCTTTTATTTTTTCTTTATATTTACTGTTAATCTTTATATTTACTGTTAATATTTACTGTTAATACATTCATGAACATCCTGTAGTATGAAACAAATACCTATAATTTTTAAAAAACTTAAAAAATAAGAGCGGTAAACATAAACTTGAATTTAAAGTAAAGCAGATGTTAGTTTTCAATCTTAGAATTCATATGAAGATATTACCTGATTATTTGATTGTTTGTAAGATAATTTTTTAAAATTACGTAATAGGATTGTTTTTTTACGGCAAATTTGTTTTCATAGTGCTACAATAGCAGCTAATTTAAAAAAAATATTATTAAGTAGTATAATTACTGCAATAATGATTATTTACAACAAATTTGTTTTCATAATGTTGTAATATATGCACGGATAATTTTTGGAAAATTTCCCAGTATAATTGTTACAACATAATGAATATTATGATAATGATTAATAATTAATAGATATTAATATTATGATAATTAATAATTAATAGTGTTTATGGACAATTGTATTAAATGTAATGAAATATTTGAATATAAAAGTAACAATTTGGTTGAACGTACAGTATCATATTTTTTATGTGTTAATGAAGAAAAGAAGGAAAGAAAAATTACAGAAGAATTTTCCTACGCTTTGTGTTGCAAAACTTCGTTGTGCAATTAAAAAGCAATTCCTGTTACGAACATTTACACAATTTCATGGAGAAATTGAAAAGATTTTCCGATTAGCCGTTTCAGTGGAGAAGTCGAATAGAAACGAAATAGGTGAATTGGTTGTCAGTTCTAATCGCGCAGGAGTCAGGGACAATGAGATTTCAATTTCTCCGATCCTTTATGTAGCTTTCTTCATTTTCGTTACGAAATCAACTACTTTTTGTGTTTTTAATTTCATTCTCGATTGTGTTTTGTATGACCAAAAAAAGCATCAATTAGCTCATGGTACATGAATATAACATTTTTATTTTTTTTTTCTTTCGTTCGCTCATCAATTTTCTCCGATTCTTTATTTAATCTAGTAATTTCCGTTGCTTTATTGTTATTCTACTCTACTGTATTTTACTCTACTTTACTATTATTCTACTTTATCATTTCACTACTAATGAAGTGTTTAAATTGTTATTAGATAATTCTTATTAATTTCGGTGATTATTTCGAATTATGGCATCATCTCCAATTTTTAATTTCTATCGGTATTCTAGTATTATAACAATTATTATTTGTTCAGAAGAAAAAGGTTTTCAGAAATACAAATTTGTAAATTTAATTAATATTTATAGGCATATCTGGATGGAATACCACATCTGATTCAAAAGCAAACAATAACTATCGGTACTATTGCAGTGAATTCTATCTATAATTCAGTCTGTGTAACAAATAATCAAAAAAATGTATTATATTTGCGCTGTTAAAGTTTTTCGGTAGTTAGTTATTCGAATATTAGTTAGCAATTGCTTTTGTTGAGACTGAGTGCCAAGTAGACGACAATATCCTTAATTATTTCCTTTATCCCGTTCACCCGAAGATTCACTAGAGCGAACATTTTTCTGGGCAACATTTCATTTGCTTTTCTCCGCATTCGTCCGTGGCTCGAATTAATGCTCCGCATTTCGTTCTATCTGTGAATTCTCCGTGAGAGTGCTCCAAATGACCTTGATGTAGCGGTGCTAGTGGTGCCAAGTTATGCACGTCCACGAGACGTAGGTTAAATATCATTCGAGCAAATAACAAAAACAGAATGTTCGTTGCATTCTTGATTCATTTAGATTGTTTGCACAATCTTTTCTTCTCGTTTTTTCTTCTACATTTTTATTTACGTAAAATAATAGTAACTTCAGTCAGTGCCGGCAATTGGATGCTAATTATTCTGATTCTAAGCTTAGTCCGTCAACGTCAAAAAAAAGTTTTTAATTTCAAATAGAAATGAATAGTACTAATTATGAAATGTTTCCAATTAATTAGATTTCTTTTCACGTTAGCAGCACGATTATTGATAAGGTAATGTTTTGTATAAGAAAATAAAAAACCTTGATGTAATGTAATTAATACGGAATTAAGCGGAATAAATGAAATGGAAAAATAAAATTTGGAGAACATCAAGTCTTAAATTCTATATTATCAGTTGCTAACAATTACAGAAATTCTTATGGCCATTCTTTTTTATATATAGTTGCAACATTATGTTTAATATTTGACGAAAATTATTTGTACATGATTTTTAAATGAACTTTAGCGTGAAGAACATTAAATTATTGTAGTAAGTAAACCGTGAAAACATAGTCTTTGTGCAATATAAATTTATTCTTTGCTAAACATATTGTTGCATATTATGTATTTTCTGCGTATTATGAAAAATTTATATTTCCCATAAATGCATAAATATTCATAATTTAATAATAAATAACACTTTATCTCACAAAACTTTCAATGTTCTTGCAAATTATAAATTCACCGTAACTTTACTTTAACGGATTTAAAGTTAAAAATTTGTTATTTTCTTAATATTTAGTTTGTGGAAAACTGGAAAAAATGAAGAAAAACGGATTTCAAATACTTACATACGCGCACAAAAATCTATCAAAAATGATTATTCGTTATTAGAAAAATGGAAAGTAAATTTTACCAAACAGTTATAAATGAAATAATGTAAAAAATTTATTCAATTTTTCTAGAATCTTCACTAAAATTTATTTAATAACCATTTCATAATACAATAGATTGTATCTGCTTAACATAATATTTAACTACTATATAAATGTACTTAAAATATTTAAATTATTACACAAAAGTGCTTTGAGGAACAATGTTTGACGAATGTATGAATTTATGACAATAAATATTTTTACCACATTAACACTAACGAATAATAGCTATTGAGAAAATAGAAATAATTTTAAATTTCTTAGATAACAGATTTTGTTTCTTTAAAATAGTGTTATGGTTTTTGCAAATTACAAATTAATTGATGAGAAATGGCTTTCATAGAACAGAATAAAAATCAAATGAAATTATTAAAGGATTGAGAAAGTACATTATTTAAATAATTTTACTTAAATAGCATTCCAAATTAACAAATTAGCTGGAGAATTACAATAGAATGGAATTATAGAAAAATAATAGAACTATAGTTTATAAAATTAATAAATAAATTGATTAAGTAATAATTGAAAATAAAGTTGAATAACAAATATTAAGTAATAATTGGAAATATCATAAAGTTGTTTCTCAAATCATTCTTTATTTAAAAAAATATTACAATGGACATGTCTTGTCTAAGTTGAAATATCTACAATGTTTCAAAGTGATCTCTTTTTTTAAATAGCATATACATATTCTTGCTCAATACAATCTATTTTAAAATAAATTCACTACAACACATTGATCTATCAATGTAATTTAATACTGTATAAAGTTTCACTGAATAATTTATTTTTTTAAATGCAATATCCAAAGTAAAAATTTATGTTTAGTGGAAAATTCTGCTGTACAGATAAAATCTTTTTTTTTATTTTACAATAGTATATTACGCGAAATAAAAAAATATATCGGAATATAATATAATATATAATATAATGTAAAAGATATAACTTATAATTTATAAATCTAAAATGAATAGGAATTAGAATTATTTTCAATAGCAATAAATTTTAAAAGCATGATAGTTACAGCAGAAATGTCAACACTTTGTTGGTGACACTCGTTCGAGCTACTTTTCCCTTTTATTCTCTAGACTGGATGCATTCTTCTGGGTTTGCTGATGGGCTCTGTCCATCGTGACGACCATTAACTATCCTGACGCAATTTTCGCCAAGCGATGGAAAAACTTTCCACTGAAAAATACTATAGCCTAGCGTTAAAACGGTGATTTACGTATATGTAAGATGTATTTGTGACAATATTTGTGACTTTGTAGGTAACTCTTTAACTTTTCGGTTTTACAGTTTCTACTTTTTTTTATTAATATTGGAATTGAAACTTTTAACAACTAAGTAAATACAGAGAAGATTCTAAAATGTTTATTGCATCTATTTTGTACTAAAAGTCGATGAAATCAATTAGTTTTGAATGTTAATCTTATATTCTGTTATAAATTCAGTCAGATAATTTAAAAAAAATTTCACGTATTTTATATTTTATATTTTACACAATTTTTTAGTAGTTTAATGAAGTATTGAAAATGGAAGAACAAAGGATAGAAAATCGAAAAAAAAGACGTATTATCGGTAATGAACTAAATAAAACAGCTTTCAATTTCAAAATTCTACACCATGCTAGAACTTTACTATACAATTAGTAATCACGTAATATAAATCTGAGTATACAAGAGCATAACTGAATCAATAACGATGAAAAATTGTCGATAACTTAAATTGTTATAATTTTATGAAAGAAACTCATATCTATAACAATTCACTTGATCACATTTTAAAGCATAAAACCTACTTTGACAATCTTGAATTCATTTTTTTCAAAAATGATTTCGCATTATGTAATGAGAAAAAGTGAAGATTTTTTTTTTAATTGTAAAAATTATAAAAATTCAAACATTTCTAAAAACATTTAAAATTTTTTTTCGATGTTTCAATAAAATCTCTTCTTTATAACGAGCCTTTAAAACTTGTTTTATTATTATTTTAAATATTTTATTGAACTTTGAATATTAAGATTAAGGGGGTATTCTAGTGTGAAGTGCGTGTTTTTTTAATTTTGTTAGGGAATTTTTTGCAAAGAAACTATTGCAGTAAAATTGACAAGGTTTATTTGTACGTATTTCAACGACGTTTTAAAATTTTTGGGACAAAAGAAGTTAAAATTAGTGGCACTGCATATTCTCTATCATAACATAGTCGCTTTTAAAAAAGGTCATCTCACAGTGTCCATGATTCCGGCCATTCTGCTTGTCGGAAATAAAAAAACGTGAATGTTCCTTAATTAGTATGAGTTTGGCTATAGCAGGTACCAAAACAAAAGAAAAAAGTCGATAATTAAAAAAGTGGCGATACTTTGAAGTTCGATTATCGATTTTTGCATGTTTTTGTTAAACCTCGGAAATCTAAAAAAATATAAAGAATAAAATTTTTTGTTGATTCTGGTAGGGGCTATAGTCACATATGTACTAATTGCGTACTTAAAATTTTCAGTCAATTGGTCAAGTAGACTTTGAGATATCATGGACACCGTTCTGAAAAACATATGTTATACGTAACATATGTTATACTGTTAAACATATGAATAACATAGTTACCAGAAAAATGCCTTTAAAGTTTAGTATTGCGGTAATAATGACGCTGGTCATCGCGTCCTTCAAACGACCATAACTTCGTTAATTTTAGGAGTTCACATGTAAGGTTACAGAGATTTATTTTTGAAACTATGTCCTTTAAGAATATGCAAAAAAAAAGATTGATTTTTTCAAAAGTTCACAGAATACCCTACTAGAATACCCCCTTAAACGAGGAAAATGCAAGAAATGTTTAAAATGTCGTACATCAGGTTGTAAGAGGCCATTAAAAAAAGGATCTTAGTTTTAAAAATGATGGTGAATCGTAAAAAGAATTTTTTTTAGGAATATTTGAATTTTCACAATTTTAGAAAAAAAAGTATCTTTACTTTTCCATCCGCTACATAATCACCTGTAAACTCTAAAATTATTTATAAAAAATTAACTCAGGATTAAAAACAAATATTTAATAAAATAAAAGTCATAAACTTTAAAATAAGATCAAATGGATTGTTGTATGATTTTTTTTACCAAGTTGTAACAGTTTTAATTATCGTTAGCTTTTTATTGTTATTGTTTCAATTATGCTCTTCACTATAAGCATATATCAGAAATTTTAAGTAAATAAAATGCTTGTATTTATTATATATTGTATACGAATTATTTTCGAATGTATGAATTCTTATTTATTCTGCTTCTCACTCAGATGGTAAAAATAACAGGGCTGTGCCGGTAGGATAAATTTGATCAAAATAAATGGTAGGACGCGAGGAAAGTCTGATAAAATTCACAAGATCCTATGATGCACAAACTTTGAAACTTTAATTTTACTTTCTCAAAGTAAATTTAAATTTGCAAGTAAAGTTTTTGTTTACAGAGTTTGATATGTTTTATGTTTTTTCAAAGTTTTATCAAATTTTGAGCTCTTAATTGCAAAACATATCTTGTAATTTCCATAAGTTCTTAACTACTTAAAACAGACTGAACAAAGACGCTGCATCAATATTCTGTACACTTGTTTGTAAGAATATGGGCAATTAAATTTAATGATGAAAGAAGCTATTTCAAGCCATATCGCTATAATACAATTGTTTTATCCACTAGCAAAACAGGAAATAAAAAATTGGCTCATTGGCGTATATAATTCACCTAACTGGAGAAAATATTTCAAACAAAAGTGGTTTCTTATTACTTTCCTTCTTAACGTAAATGTTACCTAAATGTTTTTTAACGTAAATTTCCTTCTTAACGTTGTATTGAATAAAGAATAGCACATAAAAAAAATTTAATACAAGTAAAATTCTATTTATTTGAACTGAAATTTTTGTAAACTATTTATATATAAACAAATTCATATAACTGGAGTTTTACTATATTTTCAAAATTTGTATATAATAAATATAATATCGACAAAAGGTTTGGATACACTTTTACTGCATTTTAATATGTAACTGTATTTGTATTGTACTTGTTTTAATATTTTGCTACATGCTTCATTTTCTGTACATAATTTACTAACGTATTATAATACACTAGTCTAGAAAATCACTATTGATATCAAAGTGATTTCTATTGTATTCTATTGAGTATGTACCGGAGTTAGAAGATCCATTTATTTCACACACAGATCTAAAACTTTTGATTGGTGTATATATTTTCGAGGTAAAATTTTTATTATATAGAACAGTGTATTATTAAAACAGTCGGACATATAGGGTTTTTTCCGTAATAACTCCCCCATCATTTTTGTCGCAAACAGTAAACTTTAGAAAAAACAAAAACGGAAAAGGAAAAATTTTACTATTTTTCATAGGCAACATGTTGATGAAAATAAATTTTTTAAATTTACAATGATGTTCAAGAAATATAAATGTTGGAGTTTTTTTAATTGGTACTATATTTTTTTTACAGATTATAATAGCTGCAGCTGAGACAAATTCGTCGACCTCATACATGATAGGATTAGGTGAACAAAAGAGACAGAAATGAAGAAAACATTGTTTGAAGAATCTGTAACATTTCAATTACTTCAATACACAGAATTCTAAAACTAAATAAATATAAATGTTACAAATCCCATACTGTACAAGAATTACGATATAATAATCTAAAAGACGTATCGAATTTTGCGATTGGATATTAAGAATCAATAACAATGATTCTAATTTCTATAAGAAAATCCTGTGGACAGAGGAGTCAAACTTTGATAAAAATACAGTTAAACTTTGATACAAACTATTATGATACACACACGTGGAGCATTGAAAATCTTCGAATAGAAAGGGCAATTTTGTCGATTTTCTTTTTTTTTTTTTAGATTATTTTCATTTAATTCTTGTACAGTATGGGATTTGTAACATTTATATTTATTTAGTTTTAAAATTCTATGTACTAAAGTAACTGAAATGGTACGGACTCTTCAAACAATGTTTTTTTTTTTTTCATTTCTATTATTTCTGTTCACTTAATCCTATCATATAAGGTCGACGGATTCGTCTCAGCTGCGGCTATTATAATCTGTAAAAAGAAATATAGATACCAATTTAAAAAAAACTTCAACGTTTATATTTCTTGAACATCATCGTAAATTTAAAAAATTTATTTTTATCAACATATTGTCCATAAAAATAGTGAAACTTTTCCTTTTCCGATGTTTTTTTCTGAAGTTTACTGTTTGCAAGAAAAATGACGTTAAATATTTACGGAAATACCCTGTATATACACACATTTTATAGTATCTGAAAACTACTATTTTAAAGTTAAACTGTTATATATAGAGTATTTGTTATTTGCTACTTCGATTTATCATGTCGCTTTTCTAAAATTTCAGTACAAGCTATAAAAATTTTTTAATCAAAAATGTTAATGGGAAGAAAGTATTCTACTATTCTTTTACTTATACTAATTCAGATTTTATATAATTTGCATTAATATAATAATGAAACTACGAAAGTTTCTATTTTTGTAGCTGCATTCGTGCCGATTTGAATTTAAATAAACAACGTTAGGATTTATTTCATTTAACAAATATTATGATTATTCTATCTTGGATATTTTATGATTTTTGTATAGTATATTCATTTCGTGCATTTTTATATTTTTGAATTTTGCATAAATGCATAAAAATCTGCTATATAATAATAATATTAAAAAAAAATTCATATATTTTATCGCAAAATTTAGAGGAATATGTAACAGCAAAATATATACGAGAAAATATTAAAAACTATATTTATCAAAATTTTTCAAGTATTTTTTATCATATTAATTTTCGAGTCTAATTTTATAATTTGATATTGCTGATAATAAGATTTTTAAGCATGTCTCTTTGTAATAATAGTAATAATAAAACTATACAATATAAATCATTGAAAGTCAAAATTAGGTATCTATTTTGCAGATGAGTGCTATTTTTTCATTTTAAAATACTATTAAAAATTAGATAAATAATTAAATCAAAAAAATTAAAAACAACATATGGAGTGATTCCGAAATCACGAATAAAAAATCCATAAAATTATGATATTTAAGTATAAAATATTTTTATATACAGTAAAAATTATTAATTAAACTAGAGTCTGTGTTATATAGAAATTTACATAACATGATGTATGATAAATGATTTCAATTATCAGAAAATATACATATATAGGATGACTCTCGTAATATGCTGACTTGAAATTACTTATAAGTTATTCACTGTACAAAAAAATATTTCAAATAAAAATTATATTGGTTTTCAGAGAAATATGTAATGTTGCAATCGTTTTGTTGTTATTTTTTACTGAAATATGAAGATTACCTTCACTTTTTTAAACGAAATGATGTATTTTTTATTCATTAATCAAATGATGTATTTTTTATTCATTAATCAATACATTCAACATTCTCTATAAAAAAGTATTGATCTATGTAATCGAGAAATTATTAATTCGTGTGAAATCGATCTATTTTAATTCTTTAGTACAGCGGATAATTTATGAATTATTTCAAGTTGTCATATTATGATACTCGCCTTGTGTATATAACATATATTAGTATCGACAAAAATGAATAATAACATATACATATATAATAACGTATATAATAATGTATATAATAACGTGTATAATATAAATGAAAAATAACGTATATTTTCATTAATGGTATAATGGCTGTAATGTATATATGTAAACTACAATGAAGACAACGAAAGTGCAATATTTATATACGGAAGAGTATCTCTCTTTTAAAAGTAATCATCACACCTTGCATTTTGAAAATTCAGTATGATAGATAATATTTTGAGCATTATTTGCGTCTAAATATATTTAAAAAATATTTCGGTTATAATAATTAATGTAGTCATTTTGCCTAGAATTAGAGAACTTTCACGAATTACAGAATGAATTCTTACAAAATGATCTTTATATCTTAATAGAAAAGGAAAGTTATAACGAATTGATTATTAAATTTAATGTTACATGATTTTTGTTCAGACATAGAATCTATGAATAATTTAAATTGATAGTACATCGATATAATAATAAAATAAAGTATCTTATGATTTCTCATAATTTGTAATAAAATGTGTTCAATAAAAAAAATAATGTTCGTCAAATTGAAATGAGATCATATATAGAATATGTGCGAAGTGGGATCCATGTAAACTGAAGCTTATAATCCGACATACTTCCGAAAGTTGATTCTGAATCGCAAAATTCTTTCATTGTGAAAGGTACATATTATCGATGAGTCTTCCTCTTTATTTTTCAACGATTTTTAAATGCCTTTTCAAAAATCGTTTAATTGGAAAAATTTTCATTTAGAATGAAGTACGGACCTAATTAGCTCGGAGATTGGATCATGTTCGCTTACAGTTGTTTTCAAGAAATCTTTCAATATATAAATTCACTAATTATAACGCATATTCTATATGTATTTCATTGTTACTTTGGAGGTTATATAATCATAAAGATAAGTTATTATTATATCTTGTACTTAAATATTTGTATATTTAAATAATAAACAAACGCGCAAGAAGATAATTCACTCTTTTAGGTCACTCGTCAACATCTATTTAAATAAAAAATTTTGAGAAAAAGAATTGAAGAAATATCAAACTAAAATACAATTTTCAGCACTGAGCACATTTCTAGCACATTAAGAGCATTGTGTTAATTCTTTATATTGGAATTTCCTTCATTTCCATCCATGAGAAAGAGGATTGCGAAAGGATTACTGTTCCACATTTTAATAAAAGATTGAAATCAAAAGCCATTACAAATTATTGGATAATAATGCAATAAATATATGTATGTAATTTCCAAGTTAAAAATAACATTATAAACAAGTACATGCAGTAGAAATAATCTACTTTAGCTTCTGTAATGTATTTCATTTGGATTAAATGGATCAGTATTCTTTAGTTAAATTAATTTTTTTCTCAAATACATATTTTTAGGATTGATTTTATACATGTTAATTTAATAAATAAAAAGAAATGCGTGAATATGCATTAAAATTAACTTGTGACACTTGCATTTGTTGAGTGTTGCAAATTCGTTCTTGGTGTATATAACACATAAACTCCATTATATGTATACTATGTATACATGTTGACATATGCAAATTAGATCTATGAAATACAAGTAAGGCGATGAAGTTTTGGTTAATATGTTTCGGATTTTCCGGATTAATTTAAACTAATTTGTAATTCGCAGAACCGCGTTGGAACGACGCAGCACTTGAAATTAAGAAGAATCAGAAACAAATAGCCGATACTCTTGGCTGGTTTGTAGAATCGATCAAAGTGTCGTTGAAGTGTGCAGTCAATTTGTGTTTCTTAGTTTCTGATTTCGTGCCAAGCTTTTGTTTCATTCGCGGTTCTATTCGAATATTTGAGAAAAAAGCATATCAATCCAAATCTTTTAAACTGAATCAAGGATACGAAATATAAAAAACCATTTATTTTAAGAATAATTAATTAGAAATTGATTTTAAGTTTGTAGTTTTCATAAAAGCAATATGTATTTGAATATAATCTCTGCTTTTGTTATCATTTTTAACAAAACAATTTTATATTATATAAGTATTATATATCCAACAGTAGATGTTTTTATAGCTGTTAATCAACATTGATGTATTATATTTACTAATATACAAGTTACATTCAATATATTTAGGTAGACATCATAAATAATATAATTTTATTCATAACCTTTTAGTCATAAAAACAAAAATATAAATTAAATAGAATTGTTATTAAAATTTTGATATAAATTAAAAATAATTAATTTATTAAAATTTTTGTATAAATAAATATAATTACAGTATATAATTATTAATTTATTAAAATTTTTATATAAATTAAAAATAATTGATCAATTTATATTGTTTACTTTTACATAATTCTGTACAAAACTCATACATAAATACATATTTTGTATAAATTTTTTAATAAATTGATGCAAAAACTGTATACAAAAAACCGTTTATTCTACGATCAATACAATCAAATATCTGATTCAATCAATATGGTACAATCAAACACTGAATCAGATAGTATAACAAAAATTGAATAACACAATGTAATAAAAACTAACTATTAACCAATTGAAATCTATAGAGGTAAGCAGATAAAACCTTGGGGTAGAAGAATTTAGCATCGAATTCAGTTTGCAATGCAGTGCGTTAAGAAGAATATATAAGACGCAACTGAAGAATGCTGCTCTTTATCCTCTTATACCACTAAAGAAGAAACATTTCCGTAAGGAGTAGAAATATCCACGGTGCTTACAGTTCAAGTGACATACTGACATAGATATATTTACTTAGACCACGAAACATCAGGGCGTCATTTGAAGATCCATTTTTTTTACATATTTCATTTCCACATAATATATATCCTAGTAAATTTCCTGTACAGTATATTTGTACTGATATTTACAGTATATTTTCAATGATATTTAAATTATCATCTGAAAATTTGTAAAAACTTCACAATCATTTGAGTACTACCATTTATGTAGAAAATTGGCAATTTAGATAATTGTTATAAGTTTAAAAAATTGAAAAATATATTTAAAATTCTTAATGCGTCGGAAAGAATTTTGTAGAAAGAATTTTGAAGAAAAAAAGAAAGGAAAGATCTTTATTTAAAAATTCCTACTTTAATTTTTTGTAGAATGAAATATTTTTTTAATATTTAAAATGCTTTATTTAATTTAAATAATTTAAAATATATGATTTAAAAAAGTTCTTCTATTTCTAGTCTATTATTTAATCTTGCATTTTCGAAACATTGCAATCTCTATGATTCTGTTGGAATATAAATTGTTAAATAAGCGTATAAACAAAAAGTTTTCACATTTTATTATATATGAATTTATAATATTGTATCATAATATATATTTCTTTTTATTTATTATATAGTTACTTAAAATACGAAGTGTAAATTCAAATATAAATCATGTTTGAATATTTTTATGATAGATAAAAGTGATAGGCAAAAGCGTCTGCAAAATAGACAAAAGTGCATTAAAAATACAGGATACGTTTGAATAACATGAAAAAGCGAGCATGTCATGATTTTATTTTTCCATGGAATGATTCCTCATGGAAAAATGAAGAAAAAATATGAAATACTATTTTTTTACTTGACTTTACTTTTATTTACATTTTTTTTACTTTTACTTTTTACTCAAAAAAATTGAGTTAGAACATCTGCTGTGTTTTTATGGAATTGTAATTAAAATATGATCTTTTAAATGTGCCTTATATATAGATTCACAAGATTATTAATCATGATTGTAATTTAGTAACAAGACATTTTGATAACGAATCAATTCTATTAGCTTATCATTACACATACATAATATAATAAATACATACATTATACCTAAAAATTCTATAAGTAAAAGTATCAACTATTTAGACAAAGATTGTTATAACATATATAATTTATATCTATTCATCGATAATAAATTAAACGTACATAATAATTATGTCATATTTGTATCGTTATATTGAACTAATCATTATTTACTAGAAACATAAAATGTAAAAATGATTTCATGTAAATGTATTATCGAAGGCGAAGAAGCAAACGATTTGAAACTAATAGAAAAATTCTACTAAATTATATACATATTATACATATATATAATAAGTATATGTATATAACTATTTACATAACTAACTATATTAAGAAAATTTTTATACTTATTCTGCAGTACGTTCTGACAGATTGTATCTGTTTTAAAATAAATGATATTTTCGTTAGAAATTTCTAATAATTCTAACATAATATCATAAATAATAAACAATAGTGAAATGAAATAAAAATCTAATTTAATTTCAGAAATAATAAAACATATAAAGAAAATTATAAAGAAAATTATATATATAACAATACGTGCATGTATATATGTATGTATATATATATATATATATATATATAATATTGTTAACTATTAATAAAAATATTATATTAATAAATTCATTGATTAATACTATTTTCCATTTTTTAGGATGTTTAGCAATATGAAAGAAGTTTTTCTATTTCTCCCAACAATTAATAATAATAATTATGATTTTCATAATTTTTTAATGGTAAAATAATTTATAAAACTTTGTAATGATAGAATTTAAGAAATGTAGCAAATTATAGATTCTACAAAAATCTAAATAAATTCATCCAAAATAAGATATTTTATAGTATTTTTTGAAGTAAAACATGAAACTATTAAATAAAATTGCTTTACTAATACTAGGCGTACGAATTGATCAATATTAAACTTATATATGTATCAATTGATATACGTTAAATCTATAGATTTTATACCCGATCTAATAATGTTTATTTAAATAAATCAAACATCATTAGAAGAATAGCAATGAATTTTAAGGTTTTCTATAAGTAACATGGTAAACTACGGAAGGGAGTGTAAACTATGCAATAAAAAATTTGACTAGCATAAACCATATCGTGTTTGAGGTCAAGTGTGCTCGGTCGAGCCATCGACAAGTGAAATCCCTTTAGTCTGCACTTTACATTTTAAAACTAAAATATGAATATGGGAAAGCTTCACAGCAACACCACTGTAAAATAGTGCTGTGTACAATGTTTCGTCCTGATTCAATGTTTAGAAAAATTGCAAATCACGCTGGTTTAATCCAAATATATGTATGTCGTTATATTATAACAGAATAATAATTTTCTCATTCACTATAAAACTCTAACTATAGGTAGTAATCGTTTAGATAAATCATTTAAATATTAAAAATTTAAGTCTAGAATAGGTTAGAAAAATGTTCATACAATTAAAAAAATTATAACTGTTGAGACTGAATGTTAGATGATATAATATTGATTACAAATGTCTTCATAATTGTTTAAAAGGAAATTTGTTTACATTTTCCATTTTCTTTTATCATTTTAAATAAAATATCAGATGTAAGAAAATGATTTACAATCGATATGAAAAGAAATTATTGTAAATATTCTGTCCATTACATAGCAAATATTGTTATAATTAGACTGCAGATTTCTATCTGCATTTCTTTATAAGAAACGATGGAAAAATGTATATAATATACAAAAGAATGTGTCCTGAAAAATAATGATTTTGCTTAAATTCGGGTTATATAAAATAATAAAATTTTTTCTATCCTTTTAAATATGTTATAAAGAAACTGTCAGATAAATATAAATTTGTAAATAAGATAGATATGTTCTTAATAAATATAAATATGTTTTCGTGATATTTTATCCATTGATATATATTTTCTTGAATATTACACGCTCGTCAAGTGGAACAAAACTTAGCTAGTCTGACTACAGAACCATTAATTAGAAGTTTTCCAATCGGTAGAAAGAGAATGACGTAATGGTTGGGATATGGATTTTCCTGTAGTGACGGATTTGATTTAATCCTGGATGTACGAGTTGAAATTTATATTGATCCAACTTCCAGCAATTTTATTTATTTTCTATTAATATTGAATATTTCAAACAACATACTTGTATTTAATAAAAATCGAAACGATTAATCTCCTTTTAGATTAATACATAATTCATCAAAATATTCTTATACCCAAAGATTGAAATTTTAATTAGCGCAATTTTAATTTAAATGGCAAATTCAAAATCGTATATTGTAGACTTTTTTATTACATCTCAATTCTACATCAAATAATTGTAAATCAAAATTTTAAAATTTCGTTTATCTTATTACAAAATTGCTAATATTTATAGCTCGAACTTGACTATGACTTGTGAAATTTCATTAATAATGTCAGCATAATTATGTAACAGAGTGCACATATCTAACACGCTTATAATGATCTACGTTGAAAGTAATTAGAAGTATAAATATACAATGTCATTGCGGGGAAAAGCATCGACAGTTTACTTCAATTCAACGCTATTTTCAAAAGAAAGAAAGTGTCGTCAGATAAGAGTAGAAAGGAGTTATGAAAGAAACGAGAGGAGGAGGTGTTCCTTTCGTAGACCACCGCTGGATGATTGCCAATGAATGCTTAAACGTAAGGTACCTGTTGATAATCGCGTGATACAATGTCTGCTATGCCTTACTCCATTTCAGACTGAAACTTGCTTTTTTTTCTCCATTATGCGATATTATGTCGCTACTTTATTCGATCTACCACGAAATTTATGACTTTAATGTTTTATAACATCATTATATGGTCAGTATAGGAACCAATCGTTTCCAATGAATATTTTCTTTTCCATATCAATTGCTATAATGTAGGTAATAGACGTATTACGTACTACGGGCTTTTTCCAAATTCGTCATCAAAACTATTAAGATAACAAGATTGAAATTACTTTCTTCTTTTACTACTATCACCTTTTAATTTATTTATTATTAATTCGGATAAATATATTCTATTATTTTTCTTCGTTGATAAATTACATTAAATATTGTATTATATAGGATATAATGAACACATTTATTTCTTTTCACAAAAATATATAAAATGTATAAATGACAAACATTGAATGAAGAACATAATATATGATTAATATAGAAATTTTTTACTTTTAGTGTTTAGTTAGTAATAAGAAATATTATTTTGGAATATAGGAAAATTTTCATTCACAGTAGGAAACATTTGAAGAATATAAAGTATACCATTAAAATTTTATATTTCTGATTCAACGTGTGAAATTTCACTCAATAAAATTTAATTGTCCTCAATTGAAATATCAAGTTTTCAATATCTCACTATAATTTGCGAAAAGGATATAATAAACTACTATTAAATCTTTATGTAAATTAAATTTTAATGTTCAACTATTTTAAATATTTTCACTTTTATGATACTGTTATATGTAAAAAACAATTTTCATTCATTTTAATTTTATCTCTACTGGCGTACAAAGGGAACATAATATATATCGAAATATCAATTAAAATTATAAAGTAATTACAACTTCCATAATTGTTACGTTGATTTGATTTAAGTACAATTTTATTTATTATAATTTACAATAACATATTAATTTATTATTATAAAATATAACCTATAATAAATTGAAAGCAATTGAAATATACTTATGCATAAGGAAGTTATAAAAAGAAGGCTTACAAACATATGTACTCGTAAAGAAAAAGAAAATGTTCATTGCAGAAATACAATATAACGATAGTTAATATGCATTTATTTATTGTTCTTTCGAATCAATCTTTGTCATTTTACAATCATTATTAATTCGCATTCACTTTATCTCTATATTTGCTCAAATTAAGATTATAAAACAATACAACGTGCTATTATGCAGTAAACAATTATATTAATATGTATTAATAATACAAATTATTAATGCTACATTTTATTACCAAAGATATCAATAACAATAACACTATATGTGAAGTACATATACAGGGTGATCTATTTGATGCCACCTAAATATTTTTTCGAATTGTGATGGTGCAAAAAATAATACGAATTAACGGTATTTAAAAAACCAGTAACTGGTAAGAATATTTTTTTTCCAAAGTCACTTTTTTTTGGAGTTTTTAAGATCATTAATGTTTTTCATTTAACTTAAATTTTCAAGGTCATGTTGTAAAATTGTATATACATAAATATACAATGTACAATTTTACCGGCTACACGGTACAATAAAAAAAAATACATATCGTTGTACGAATAAAAAAGATCAATAACCTTGAAAACTCTGAAAAAAATAACTTTAAAAAAAATATTCTTTATTATATGAAAATATATCAGTTATTTACGTAAGGTAAAAAATATTTTTTAAATGGATTACCCTACATTAGGAACATATATATGCATAATATACTTTTTGAAAACGATTAATGAGCGTCAATGCATAAATTCCAATTAGTTAAAGCAATCCGACAGTTCTATTTAGGTAGACAGATAATTGATCGCAAACGCTTGTCCAAACCATTCGTTCGGCCTGAGCTGTTTATGTGATACTCGGTTGGCCAGCTATTTTGTATCATGGCAGTATTCAAGTGTGCACTTTACAAAAACAATTATGCGACACCGCGATTGGCAGACGTTCGTTTCCATGTATACGCAACGAGAACCATTAAACGACCATTTGCCGCGCAAATAATAGCTGATGCGCCGATGCACTCGTTGAACCCTTTTTTCCTTCCCTATTCTCTCTCTCTCTCTCTCTCTCTCTCTCTCTCTCTCTCTCTCTCTCCCTGTCTCTTTTTCACTTTCTCTTTGCTTCTCCATGCTGCTCTGGGCAGCGCCGCCGTCGAATTTCAGATTGCGCTTTAATATCGGCGGCCGCTTAATCCGCGATGACGGTTTTTCTGGGATTTCGTCGCTTTATTACAAAAAAGCTTCGCCTGGATGGACGGCAGATGTCACGTGTGCTTTTTTTTTGTTGGCCACCCTGTGAACCGCTTCCACCTCTATGCTGCCGTGTCGTAACGCCTTCGTTCGCTTCCAATTCTTTTTAAAATGTGTTGGCGGATGACCTCGCGTATGCGTGAAAACGACCAATTCGATCATACGTTACTGCGATTCTTAACGTTTTTCACTCACTCCTCTTTCCTCTGATAATTAAATAATCTTCTGCGTACAAAATTTCGTACGGAATATTAATTTACCTTTCTATCGAGCAGTTAGAAAGTTTTGTATATTTATAGGTTTTTAAGTCTAATTAGAGAATGCGCACAGGATTGATTACTTGAGGAAAATATTTTGCATTACAGATATGCTTCATGGCATATCTGTGTTCATTGAAATATAAAATTATTAAGATAATGAAAATCTTTCTATACTTACAAAAGAAAACTGTAAGAATCAAAATTTTATTTTCTACTATGGTAATTGTTTTTGGATTTTTAATATCATTGATGATATTAATAAATACAAAATCAGTAGTTTACTTTTTCCATGAACGTAGATTTTGTTAGTTTGTATATCATAAAATTTAATCAAGTGTTTAATATCAAGTAAATTTGCAATTAATATTATTTATTATTATTACATTAATTACAGACATTATAGATATCTTATATTAGCGATGATTTAGAAATACTTTCCAAATATTCGATTTAATAGGTTTTTTTTATATTATAATCAACAATGTAAATTTATAGCACTTATGTGTAAATGTGTAATGTGTAAATGTATGTTATAAATTTTATCGTCGACTTTTCCATTTGTTTAATTTTGTTAAAAACAAGATGCATTTAACGTTATTACATACATTACTACTTTTTAATGTAGTAAATAATACGCAATAAAGTAAAATAGATTAGAGAATTTGAGTCTGACATATCACCACAATGCGACATGTAACAAATGTATAAAAATACATGATTATTCGATAGCTTTTCATTGTTTAATATTTACACGATGAATTAAAATCTTAATAAATAAAGAAAATGACAATGTAAATAATTCTCAAAATAGAAATAGAAGATTTGTTCCTTTTGTAGTAAGTACAATAAAATACCAATCAAATTATAATTACAATTGGGTACATCATATGTCTGTATATGGAATTAAGTTACAACATAATTATTTGCAGTAAAATTGCATGGAATAAAATTACAATAAAGTTGCAGTCAAACGAAGTATAGTAACGTTGTAATCAAATGATTTTAGAATCATGTTATCAGAATTAATCAATATATTATATTAAAACTTATGTTGTCAAACTTATATCATAATTAAAACTTAATAAAAATTTATTCAAATTAAATGTAAATTAGAGTTTAAATATTTCATTCGAAATCGAAATGTTATTGATGAGTTAAAATGTTTTTAATAAAAGATTATTAAAGATTATTTTATTATTTGTTGTTTTTATATGAATGAATGCTTCGTATTATATGAAAGTTTATATCAAAACTACAACGACTTTAAGGATCATACAAAGTTAAAAATGAAATAAAAGATTTGCAGTAGTTCATACTATTTTGTTTATTAATATGTAGAAATATATTTCTAAAGTTTTATTTTTAATCTTGTGTGATTTCGAAGATTCTTTTGGCAGATGGTTAAATTCGTCTTGATTTATATTTTTATAGGATACAAGATATCTATTTAAAATTGAAGGTTATCTTCATTTTTAAAAAAACAGTGAAAATACCAGAAAATTTTCCACATCATCGTGGAATACTTACAGAAAACAATATTACTTTTCCTTTTTGTATTTTTTTCTCATAATTACCATTTGCGAGAATAACGCTGACTAATAAATTCGTGACCACCTTATACATATAGACAAACAATTTTCATGTTGATTTAATGAAGTTGGTGTTATTTGTTATAGTACTTATAGATCAAGCAAGCGAATGTTCATTGAATCTCTATTCCAACTAAATTTAAGCTCAAGTGATCGTTTATTCTTGCTCAGTAAATTATTCTCTTGACGTAGTCGAATCCTTGAAGAATATTTTGAATTTCGGATTGTGTCCAAATGTTCAATGAATGCTTATGTTTGAAATTGAATTCAATTATATGGAGATATATCATAATTGTATACGTTACGAAGTTGAATAAGATCTGAAATAGAAATAATTCGTTGCTAATTTAATGCTTCTTTTAAGCTATATAAACATTTGCTCGTATTTGTGATGAATATGTAAATTGCGAAAGCTAAGCAGATGGAGATGTTTATGAAGATGGCAGAACAGTATTCAGAAAATGTCTATTGATGTAAATTGTATCGAGAATTTGAATATTCATTGGCTAACGTAGTTATTAATATTGTAATACACATAATCGGTTTTCTTAAGATCGATTGTGCAATCTTCTCATGGTGTACATCGAGTAATATTAATGCCATTAAACGTTTATATCTCGAGAACGGTTTAAACACAAAATACATGCAGATAATTCTCTTTTCGATGTCAATTATAACAAAAAATATATAATAAAAAGTACAGGTTCTAAATTAAAAATTCAATATTGATCTTTGTAATTTTTTTCAAATTTATCGCGAGGTCAAATAAATAATCTGTCCCCTTGTCATATAATTTTCCTCCAAAACATTTTCTTGCTGGTTTCTGATCTATTAAGATATATTCACTAAGAAAATTAAAATGTCTTGTGTATAAGTATATAGCTCGATTATGGTTTAAAAATTAAAAAAGCATGAATGTCAAAGAATAATTTTGTTTCTTCGAATAAAATGACTGACTTTTTATAATCAAATTCGAGAATAATAAACGTTGAAAAAATGCAAACCTGAAGAACGATTTATATATGTCAATATTTTAAGAGGTAAGTTTATACACTAATATAAAGAAAAAACCTCATATGAATTTTATGTAGATATACTTTATCTTATTACCTCTGTATTTCAATTTTCAAGTTCTGAATGATTCAAGAAAATTTTAGAACTGACTCTTTTAATATAGATTACACACATGCACGCACGCACTATCGAAAATTTTCTTCGTATAATATTACTCTTGTAATATTAACAAAGATTTCAATGATACAGCAGCATTTTACAATATTTAACAACAAGAATAATCTAATTTCCTTAACTAAAGTAGATGCTCTGAAATATTATGCGTTGATATTGATGTAATAATGTAATCTAATAATTAATGAGGTAATCGCATTTTGTATTATTTCTGCACTATAAAGATAATATACACTTCAAAACGTCTGATGAATTTTGATTTAAATTTTCATTATAAATAATTCACTGATTGAGAAATTATAGTAGAACCTTAATTATTCGAACTAATTCTATTCAGAACAACCAGATAAATTTTTCGAATAATTGAAAAACAAACATTATGAAATTCGCATTATATAATATGTATATGTACATGAAAAATCAAAATTTATTACATATAACATGTTTTATATATGTATATTTTTTAATCATTGTTGTTCTCCTAATCTTAATAAGCTGCTGAATTGTATATTTTTTTAAAATTAATAACTTTGCTGATGTATTTACTGAGATACCTTCAATATTTATCCAAGTAATCAATGTTCGGATCATTGAGTTTCTTTTATATTTTTATAATATTGTCTTTTCAATTTTATGTAAATATATACAGTCACTGAAAAACTGAATGGTATGAAACAAAAATAACTTTTACAAACACATGTTTTATAAACTTTTTATTATTTTTTTTCATTTGGATATTTATGATATACATTTTATATATATATATAATATATTTATGACTTCAAATTCTTTTTTCAGTGCCCATCCTGTATAATGAAGAATAAACTGAACAAATAACGATGAAAAACTATCGATAATGAAAACCATATAATAATCATATAATAACAATATATGTTACATGATATAACAATCTATTTGATCTCATTTTATAGAATCTGTACTTCTAACAGAGTTCATTTCTTTCAAAATGATTTTACGTTATGTAATAAGTGGAAAAATGAGAATATTTTTTTCGAAAAATTGTAAAAATTTAAACATCTTTAAAAATATCGAAGATTTTTTTCGTGCCTAAGTTCATTATTTTGATGACTAAAGTTTTTCCTTTACAACAAGCATTTGAACTTGCTATACGATTTTCTTTCAATATTTTATTATACATAAACTTTAAATATTAGGGTTAAACAACAACAATCCAAGAAATCCTGTAAATGAACGAAAGAAAAAAAATTGAATATTTAAAGTCATCTTGATTTAACAGATGTAGATTATTCTAGATTCCATCATGTACTATAAATTAAATATATAAGGTATCATGTAACTGATGGTACGATTGGTTAGAAAGTGGTTCTACGTGCAAAATTAAATTGAGAAGAAAGAATAACATTTTGTCATTTAAAACTTCATTTTCAAAAAAATAGACTTCGAACATATTCAAACTTATTTATAATTAATAAATGTATGTTATAAATTTTCAAAATTAATTTTGAAATATTCATTTCATATAACATATAAAGTATGTAACATAAAATTATATAAATAAAAATATATTTATATTTCTTACAGATCCCAGTGATTACTTCAGCCGTGGTAATTGGTGAGTGATTTATTTTGAATTCAATCATGTTAATATACACATAATTATAATAACATATTCCAACATATATATCGTTGAAGGTATTTACGTATCATGTATACATATATCTCGATATAAAAAGAAATTTTTAAAATAAAATTGAAAGTGTCTCTTGTTCTATAATATATACTTATTAAATTAAAGTTTTTCATTTATACAACATATAAACAATTTTACTACAACATGTTTTAATATACAATACATATTTTAAATACATAATGTATATTTTTAAAACGTATATATTTTATTTTATTGTTTATTTATTATATTTTATGTTATGTTAAAAATATTTAACACTTTTTTGAATCAAAAGTTTACAAAATATTTGCAAACTTTTGATTCAATATCAAACAAGCACAGATACATTACATATAATAATTTCATTGTACATGCAACAATTTCAAAGGGTATTCAAGTAATTTTCTTCTTTACAATTTCGTTTTAAAAGTGTATAATTCTTTCGTTTTAAAAGTGTATAATTCTTTTATTCCACGGTATCCGACATGGATGGATTGTTTCTCACTAATTAAGACTGATCTTTGTTACAAATTTAGTTAAGAAGCAATATTTCATAACAATTTTCTTAAATATATTTTTATATTTAATATATTTTCATTGTATTTTCTTGAATGTTCTACTTTTATCTCAGTTATTATATTAATGAATTTTATTTGAATATAACTGTGATTATCTGTTACATATGAATAATTCTATTATTTGTATAAATTTATAAACAAAATAACAAATAATATAGAGATAAAATATAAATGATGTTTATTAAATAATAAATAATTAGACAAGATAAATAACACAGATTAACGACTCAAATAATCTCTTTTAACAACACAATCGACTTTTTTAACGACTTTCTCTTGACGCTTTTTCCCGATTCCAATCCGTTTTCAACTCGCCCGACTCTCTCTTTTTTCAAAAAGAAAAAACGCTCCATGCCAATGTTGTGCTTCTTGCATAACATTCATATTTTTTCTCGTTTACGCATTTCTATGATCAGTAAACATTACCGGCCATATGTTATAACCAAACGTAACTAAAATAACTACAGATTACAATAACTACGATATTACAATAATAAATGTATATAATAACTACGATATTACAATAATAAATGTATATAATAACTACGATATTACAATAATAAATGTATATAATAACTACGATATTACAATAATAAATGTATATAATAACTACGATATTACAATAATAAATGTATATAATAACTACGATATTACAATAATAAATGTATATAATAACTACGATATTACAATAATAAATGTTTTATGTAAATGTTAAATATTTTGTAAAGAAATTTACAAAATTTATTGTTTGTTATTGTTCCTTAAGAAGACAATTTTATTTGGAGCCCTATTAAAATCAATTTTACCGTACATTTTATATGTCATTTTCTGTAAAATTCTTTTTCATTGAATTATATTAGTCATCAATTTCGATTACTTATTGAAATGTATGAGATTCTGATTATTTTATATCTGCAATTTCCAAAATCTGAAATAGTTATTTGAGATTTTAAATATTTTAAATTTAAATATAAATTTCCAATTTCGAATATAAAATTCCAAATGCTGTAAATTAATAAAGAAATTAATTAATGAAGAAATCACAAAAAAATAAAGATTTTAAATGATAATTGATTTAATTGAAATATTTATATAATTTTATCTTCTACATTTTATATAATTTAGAAGTCATGATGATATATTTTTGAATTTTTTTTTACAAAGAAGATGTATCTAAATATAAGGACAATAATCGTTTATTATAAAATTACGAAGAACATTGAAATAAGCGTAAGAAAGATTTCGAAGTTAAAATAACTATATGAAGAACCCTGATTTTGAAAAATTATATTATTTTGATAATATTAAAACTCTCTAGGTCCATAATTAATTTTTCTTTCAATACACTTATGCACAAGTAAAAAAATGTGTCAATGCTTGTGTTTAAAATATAACTCATGTAATCAAATATTAAAAATTATAGAAAAATTGTAGAGATTACGATATTTAAAAAAAGAAATGCTGTTATTTGTGATATTCATATAAATTTTCTTCGTACTTTTGCAAAAGCTGATTTAAAAAGTAAAATATCATGCATCACAAGATAGATAATAAAGTATCATCACCCAACTTCATAAAAATCCATTGAAGAGTTATTACTGACACCAGAAAATATGGTCGCGAGAAAAATGAGTATGAAGTTTTATATATCCATTTTTTATAATAATTTTCACATTTTTCATTTTATTCGCAATCAGTCTATCCCATTATTTTTAAACGTATAAACTATCGCTTTTTAAAGAGAGAAGTCTCCATATTTAAAGTTGTAAATTATTCATAATTAGGATAAAAATTCAAATTCAAATGCGCGTTGCTGTAAATTATTCACAATTAGGATAAAAATTCAAATTCAAATGCACTGTATGGTCCATATTTTATTTTCATTTTTTATTTCATTATTTTATTTTCATTCAGTGTTTAACAATAATATATTTACATTCATACGATCTAATATATAAAATTAAACGAAATTATGATTTAATGTTTTAACATCTTATGTTATTTTAATAATTCGATAATTTTACAAAATATTGACATTTCCAACTAAATTAATATTTTATTTTACGAAATTACTAGCCAAATTTGTACATCTATATGCATTTTCAATTTTGCATTTGACAGAATTTCGATGTAAAATAATTACTAATCAGAATTTATTTACAAACTTCGATGAAATATTCCATTTATATCGTATGTCTCTGCATATTATTCCCCGTTAGCATATTTTATATTGCATATGCAAATATGGTGAAATTTACATATATATACATATATGACAAAAATTGTAGAGAATTTTAATTTAAAATCTTCTTAATGAGTTCTTTACTAATTTTTTTTATTAAAATTTTTTATTAAGACCTTCGTAAAGTAATTAAGAGAATTGTAAAATAATTCATATTTGCAGATGAAGAATTCAATTTTATATTTTTATAGGTCAGTACGATTTAATTCAGTTCAGCTTAATTGTACATCATAAACTGCACCATTATATAAGATAACAATTGTTCTCATTTATACTTTGGTTATTTTTGAAAATATGAATTACAAAAATTGTATAATCATTTTTTTGTAAGTGAAAAATTTTCATTAGTATTTATACACATACATATATGTACAAAATTTCCATGAATATATAACATAAAATTCGGATGGTCCTATATCAGAAATCATTGAAATTGGTAAAAAAAAAAAAAAAAAATATAGTAACTAAACTGTTTCTTTATTGCATCAAAAATAAAATATATAGCAAGTTATTTAGAAGAATACAAGTGATTTTGAAATCTCCGAAAAAGTTTTCGCTTACAAAAACATGAGTATAGTAATAATCAAAGATTTGTATCATATAGTTTTTATAAATATAATTTCCTTTTATTTTTAAAGATAACGAATATAATGTGTCAAAGTTATTACGATCAAAGTTAATCTAATTATATATATATATCGTTATAAGTAATGTCAGTTTATTTCATGTAAATATCTGTATTTATGTTTTTAATTTGAATTTTTTCCTATTTTTTTCCCTGAGAAATTCTTAATAGCTTGCAAGATATATTCAAAGTAATTAAATCGATATTTTTAATTTTTAAAGAAATTATAAATTCAGTGTCTATAAAAATTATATGCAGCCTTATACAACATACAGTCGTATATGTTGTATAAGTTTTAAAAATAAGTAAAATACTGTTAAATAGATTTACGAAAAATTCTTTAAAACGTTATAGACTCTAATTAAAAAAAATTCCATATAATACTAAATAAACCAAGGAAATAGCTAAAAAATTATATTGGTAGTAATATCGTAAATTAACATTTATAAATTAATTTGAATAAATATCAAAATTTAGAAAATGGAGTTTGTATGGAATTTGTCGATAACTAATTGCATTTAGCAAATGAACATTTATGTTTAATTCAAGTATCGATAAAGCAATCATTTATTTTTCGATTGTTACTAATGGAAGGAAAATGAATATTTATAGAACAATTTTAAACATAAATATTAATATTTCACATACTTAAATATTTATATCATGCTCTGAAATAGAATTTCATCTACATTTACACTTTATTCTAGATATGATAAGATATTAAATGTCCAATTAGCTAAAAATTATTAAATCAAAATCACATTGCAATACAGATGTCTACAATCAACAAATTTATTATCTAAATAAAACTTTATTGCAAAACTGACTATCAAACTGATAACTTAGCCAGCATAATAATAATGTTGGACAAACTATACAAACTATACTAGGAACAATTTTAAAAAAATTAAAGGTTATAATTGAGAATTTATATTGTTTAAATTTTTATTATGAGAGCAAGCACATAAAATCAACATTTAATGAATTGTTTAATTAAAAGTTACAAAATTTTGAAAAAATTGAACGTAAAATTAATCAAGACAAGAGGAAAGATAATCAAAAGCATTTTTTGTAGTGAGAATTAGTGTAATGAAATAATATTACATGATGCAACATAACTTAATGCAATTAAAATTATGTATTTACATTTTTAAAAATTAAATATTAAATTTTACATATATGTGTGTAAACATTAAGTATGACCTTAATTCGACTTATAGTAAATGTAATTAAACATTTAATCTATCTGTGATTCGATGATTTTCACATACATATATTGTCAAAGACATTTTCTTGAGTAACGCTCAAGAAATTTTACGCTCGTTGTTCTCTAAAAAGTTATTAATTAGTAAATATAGTTGAAATTTTGACTCATTTCTATACATTGCACCAAAATAATAACGAACAAATTTCTTATATATATTAATTTAAACGTAATCTAAATTTAAATTTAATTAATTTAAACTCAATCTAAATCTAATCCAACCACAGCTCATTTAAATTAAATAAGATTTAATTATTTCAGAGTAGGGATACAATTCTTCATTCAGTAACAAAAAAATATTAGGATATATGATAATTACAGAAAAAGGAAGTTATATATATAATGTATACATATTTCTTTTAGTTGTCAAAATATTCGTCAAAAGAATTAGTCTAAAATACAAATTTTCTACAGCACTTGCATTTAATAAAATGTACTTATTTATTATTAGTTATATAAATATCTTACAGAGTTTGTTATACAAATATTTTGTATATATTTATACAAAAATACATAATTTTGTATAACTCACAATATAAAATATTTATGTATCATCTATAGTTTGTTAACTGTTATTAACTGTTCGTTATTCAGAAAGTAAGTTAACAATTGTTTAAGTTAACAATTTGTCCTGTTACGAATAATTTAAGTTCAGTTTGTTTCTAGATGGATAAAAAAAATATAAAGACAATTTTTATTTTTTAAGTGGAAGCATGTAATCTTTTTTATACCAGTCGATTTTATAACTGATCATTCTTTCTAAAAAAAAGTATTACCCTATGTATATTAGTTTTGGAGATATTGTAACTTTAATTTCATAAAATCTCACAAAAGAATTGGGAGAACAAGGACAGTATTCTTGTATTCATACTGTTTCACTTAAAAAACAATCATTGACCTCCATATTTTTCTAGAAACAGACTGAACTCTATTCGAAATAGAACAAATAGAAATAGAATAAATAATTTCATAAATAAAAATGATTTTTCGTCATTTTTTTTTTCTTTTATAAATGCGTTGCAATAGGAAATGTTGTTTTATGCCTTTTGTACGGATCTTTAACAGCGGTTTTGTTTCCAATTTCTTCTGTGACAACACCTGCTGCATCTACTACTTGTAATTGAACAAAAATTCGTGGTCTTTTTAAAATAATATATCTTCCTCGAAAAATTATGCTTTTACTACATTCTTCTGAAATTTTTCTTTTTAAATAAGAAATCATTTATATTTGCGAGTTTAATGTTTTAAATATTTTCTGGTCTTCCTTTCGTTTGATATTGTTTTCAAGTTTCCAAAAAATAACAGAATATGATATTATAAACAATGTGGAACAAAAATTTAAAATTAAATTGTACATAATTATTAATATATAATATATATCAATACATAATTATTAATATACTAGGTGATTCAACATTACATGTCCGAATCACGAAAAGTTTTTTCATTAAAGCCTTCATTTTCGAAAAATTCGAGTTGAAAAATTTCAAAATCAAGTGTGCTTGAATTCTATATTGGTTGTGTAGGATATTCTATGTATAAAAATAAATAAAAAGTATAGAATAAAATTTTTTCGTTTAAATTATTCTCAAGAAAATAGATTTTAAATATGTTTCATTAAAAATTACCTTGACATTCGAGTATTTAATAAATTTTCAAATTGAATTTTCTCAATAATGGAACGTTTTATGCAAAAAATCATATTCTACATTTATTTTTTCATATAGAATAATTTTTTACTGATTATTTATTGACAGGAAATAAATTTAATTTAAGTATACTTAAAAAATATTTAAAGTCAATTTTTTCGAGATTTTGGACGAAAAAATGCTATTCTTTCTTTATATGTAGAACTATCATTCAGTCGATTGTCCACGAATCATGGAATATTCTGTATTTCAATAATATTTCAAATTCAATATGTTGTCAATAGTTCTGATTTTTCTAATTGTTTTTTGTCAATAGTTAAAAATTCTTTATAAATAAGGAAGTGTTGTAAGTTTTATCACGTGCAAATAAGCTTTGAGATTGAAGTGCACAAATATGCATTACATTAATAAGTTCCTTTTTTGGCGTTTCATATATGAAAATTAATACTTTTCCTTTGTTGCTGTTGCTTTCTGAAATAATATACTTTGCATTCCATATTTTATACATTTGCGTGCATTTTCAGTTATACGAAATTATAATAAAATAATAATATAATTATAATACATATATTATAATATATATTATATATAAAGTATAATAAAATATATAATTGTAAAAACATGAAATATAATTTTATACTTAAAGATAAAGATCTTTTAAATAATATTTGAATTTATCATATTATATTATATTTTTTCTATATTGAAATAGTGTTTCAAGAAATTGAAGAAATATTCAGTACTTAACATAAAGAGATTACCTCTTCATATTCAGAATAAATATAAAATGAGCCATTTTTTCAATTTATTCTATGTTTTTTTTTAGCTATTTTTTTTAATTATTTTCGAAAAAGTACAATGATATTTTTGATTTATTGAAAAATTTATATATTTAATAGATTTCAGATTTCCTGAATTTTACTCTCGTATTGAATAGGAGTATCGGTTGGAAAGCTTCGAAATTCATTTCAATATGTACAATTTGTCGCCGGATGTATGCTATCGTTCGGTACGAAGATCGATTTTGTTCTTATTCCACGATTCTATCCGTTATATGGAATTGCTGAACTTTACATTTGCCTTGGATTTTATTCCGTTCGATTTTCTTAGATTCTGCGGAACTTGTGATAAGAATACAAAACTCCAAATAAGAAATATAAAATACCTCTGACAACTTTCAAAAGACAAAACCAAGATTTGGATCCATTTTGCTTTTTTCTTCTTTTATGTAGTCTTTTCTTTGAAATTCAATGATCATAGACTTGTTAACATTAACAGAAATATTTTTTTTTAAAAGTAGACATCATATACATATGTACGTATAAAACACAACTAACAAACATGTACTATTGTCAGAAAATTTTGCTTTTGTAAAAAATTTGCTTTTTATCAATTTCAAGGATGTAATCCTTTATGTTTGGAATGAAATTATTGGCTTTTTTATTAAATTTTTGTGTCGTTTGGAAACATAGAGCAAAGACAAATATATTTTATAATAATTTAATGAAATAAAATATTACAAATATAAGAAAAAAGGAAATAAATTTTATAATACTTTACATAATTAGTTTAATTTATTAAGTTTAGCACTTATAAGTATGCTTTGCGATCGAAAAATTAGGACAAGAACTATATATGTATAAACATTCTTCTGCCATTTTCGAAGAAATTGGTTTTACATCCTTTTGAGTAACATAAAAAATTGTTATCATACTAAGATGATGTAAGCATTTATATAGAGCAGTACTTGTAACAAACCGATTCAAATGAAATTTTATATTTATTTTATGCTTTTAGACTGATTCAAAAATGAATAACGTTGCACTGTGACCAGTTGTCTTTTAAGAGTGTAAAAACTATTCTCGAAGTTAAACAGATATTTCCACTTTTTCACTTATAATTCTTAAACTAGAAGAAATAGAGAAAAATATTTCAAGTAAATATTGAATGGTAAAATAAGTACTAGGTTAACTCGCATTAACAAAATTTTAATTTTTATCGAAAAAATATTTTCTATTTTATATAAATTTTAAAATTACTTAGTAATTAAAAATATGAAGTAAAATATGATTTACATTCAATGATGCTTATTCATTTTACGACAACAAGAGATCACTTTTAAATAGTGGCAAAGGAGAAACACAAAAACTTGTTCCTCTATCTTTCCTAGAATCATAACCGAAAAAGTTGAAGTATTTGATTTCGAGGACAATTTTCACGCCCTTCAAGGGAGAATATTTTTCACGCTCTTGAGAGTACGCCACCGAGAAAACTGTTGTTCATGTTTTGAATCTAAAAACATACAGAGTTTTATTCAAATCGGTGAGTTTGGATGCGAGTTGTTCCCTTGTAAATGTTGTCAGAATATAAAAAGTTAAATAAAGTAGTTTTATTTATCAATTTCAATCTTAGATATTAATTAGCTATTTTGGTAATTTATTAAAGTCTAATTAGAGATATTGTATCTACTATGTGTACACTATGTTGTTTTCATAATGAAAATATTTTAGAAAATGTTTTAATTTTCACTAGATTTTAACAATTCTATCTAACTAATTTTTGTGTGTATATTGTTTTCAAATTCTTGCAAGTCTCCAAAAATATTTTTTTTTCTTAAGTATAGGGTAAGTTCAGGATAGTTCGATCATTGTTTTATTTATTTCTTCATAACATTATTTTTATAATTTCAGTTTTAGCAAGAATGTATTTACAACAACTTCAAATTTATAATTATAGTTTCCTTCTGTGACAGAAATTAAATAATTTATACCAAAACATAATCTTTTAGAATTCAATGAAATACTTCATATATAAAATTTTACCATTGAAAAGCATTCCTTGATTTTTTTTTTAGAATATTTAATTAATGATATTTTTTGGAAATGAGATTCTTTGAAATAAAATTTTTAATATTATTGTTTTATTTTCATTACTAAAAAAATTACTTATAATCAAAAACTACTATTTGTAAATGAAAATAAGGAGATATAATGACAAACTAGTTGCAATAACATTTTAGAACTTAAAATATGACACTAATTTTATGTTAAATACCCCAAAAAGTTATTGTCGATTTTTGTTGGTTACAATTTTAGAGATTTTTCTGATTGACAATGAGTTTTTAGAAATGAAAAAAACTATTACTGCTAATATCTATTGTGATATGTTAGAATGAATTTAGGAAAAATTCTTCAGGCTAACTCCTCATCTTAAAGATGACTGATGACAAGACAGTGAAACTTGAATGAAAGTTTCATCCATAATGTTCGCTAAATGTCTTACATACAGGTTTTCATATGTTTTTTGAATCTGGATAACTATAGAAAACGATATTATTATAATTTTCTACTTTGGAATAAAATATTAAAAATGAAATACTTCATATATAAAATTTTACCATTGAAAAGCATTCCTTGATTTTTTTTTAGAACTTAAAATATTTCGCCTAAGAATCAATAGCTTACGAGCCATAAAACAGACTTTTTAAAGAAAAATTTAAAAGAGCAAAATGGGTATCAATATATTACCAATATATATATATATATATATATATAATTTAACTTAAACAAAAATAAATATATTATAAATAAATTTTTACATAAAAATTTATGTTAATGTAAAATTATGAAATAAAAACTTTAGAAGAAGGATAGTGGATATGCTACACAATTAATGATTGATTGTAGATCTCAAAAATTGTAATAATATTAATTATTTATTTATATTAAAAATTTCTAATCAGATGTCAGAATATGCAGAACATTGATGGCTGAGTAACAGTTCGATTATTGTAATTATTTCATTTACTCGTATAAACAAAATTGAAAGCAAATTAATCCTTTGTTTTATCTTCGGAAATTCTCGATCACAAAAATAATTAAATACTGCTAGAATAAAAATGCAAAGATTTTCATTGGCAATATTATGATATCAATATTATTGTTGATATATTATGTATTATTTTTGAAATTTAATCAGTGTAAATCATTTCTCATTAAAAGACATTTTTCTTATCAGAGTCTTCAGTCCATAGAAGAGTTTAGATATAATGTCATAATAATTATATTATAATGACCAAACTGTTCCGTCGATTGGCAATTTTAATAATAAAAGGACATTTTCGTGGCCTAAAGTATTTCTCATGAAAGCTGACTTATAACGATTGATTTCTGAGCCTTTCATGTTATATGTAATATATCATATGTAATATTATTTATAATATTAGATACACAAAAATTTTACTCATAGGTACTTTATATAATACTTCTGTACGTCTATCAAATTCAAATATCATATACATAGAATAACTTTTTATAAGAACAATAGAAATATTAATAAATTAAAACAGCGTTTTATAAAAAAATGATGCTATATTTTACAAATTATTTTAAATAGATTATTAAATCTTCAGTTTACGAATTCAAAACTTCAGTAATTTAAAATACCAATTTCTTCTTCTTCTTCTTCTATTTTTCTTTAATGTCGCATCGACAGCGAGGCCATTAGCGACGACAATGGAATTAGATATGTGTGTAGTAGTTTATGTTTTTGAGATATTTTAATACTTTTTGTATGTCATTTTGAGAAGTCAGGTTTATGTTTGCGTTGATTCCATATTTCTGTCTTTGGGTTTCTGTGGTGTGGCATTCGTGCAGTATGTGGGTTATTGTTAATGGATGGTTATTGCAATGAGTGCAGGTGGGTGGTGAATTTTTTTAAATTTTGTTTTCATGTGTCAGCTTTGTATGATCGGTTCTTAGGCGTGTGATAATTATTCCTTTTTTCCTGTTGTTAAAGTTTGGTGTTTTCTAGTGAAAGTCTTGGATACTTTTGTGTAGTTGGATGCTTTTAGTTGTTTTCCATATATTATTCCATTCATTTTGTTATTTTTTTTACAATGGATTATTTGGTCGTCGCAGGGGATTGGAAGATAGTTGCGATTGTTAGTAAGTGAGGGAACTGTGGCTTCTTTCGCTGCTGCGTCGGCTTTTTCAAAATACCAATTTCAATGATATCGGTTTTGTAACTATAGAGAATAAATCACGAGGGAACATTTGAGTAAATATTTCCATCACTTATTAGTTTATAAAAAGAATTTAAAGTAAAGGTATTACGTTAGATTATTCTTTTCTCTTCATTTTATTCTATAATACAATAAACCCTCAATTATTTGAACAATTCTATTCAGAATGCTCAAATAATCGAACTTTTTGAGTAAGCGAATGGTGATCACGTTATGAATACGTATATTATTCATGAAAAATCATAATTTATTACATAATACATATTTTTTATTCATTTTTGCTTTTTCAATCTTTAATACTAAGTTAGAAATTTAGATTTTATTAACGAATATATTATGTAGATTTGATAATCAATATAATGAGAGAGAGAATATAACAGATAAGTACGTCCGGGATAGTTTAATCACCAAGAAAAATCGGCCAATGTTAATATTTTAAAATTGAAGCAAGAAAAAGCTCTGCGTTACATTGACATAAAACAAATGAATTATCTCGCATTGACAATTTTCACGAAAGCGTATTTAAGTTATAAATTACGCTTCTTTTAACAGATCTAAATATTTTTTGTACGCGTTATGATGTCAATGATATTTGAAAGACAAGTTTATTTACATTACTGCAATAATTTACATAAAATTGCAATATAATCTCAATAATATACATGTATTTATTTTTACTTTATGTTAATAATATGATCACTTCCGTGATTTTGGTATGATTCGATCACATTGATTCGGAACAGTTAGAGAATATTAAATAAATACGTACAATATTAAATAAATACAATGCCTACGATTATAATAGAAAAATTGATAGGAAGCCTAAATAGAATGCTAATTCCTTAAAAAATATGAAAAAAAGTATTTCAGAATCTCGAAAAACTAAGACTAGATCAAATATGTAAACTGCAGCGTTGACTTCATAATAGATGCTTTAAGTATAAAAAAGAAATTGCGATTTCTATGAACAATTAAAGACAATTTGCTCATTCATTATGTCTTTTGTAAACTACGTATCCTATTATTTTTCAAAGTCGGCTTCAGCATGTAGCGAGCAAATGATCTAATCCGGAAATCCAGGTAAGATTGGTCAATAATATAGAAACTAATCTTGAGAACGATATACAAAATATAAAATGAAAGATACTTATACCTATAACTTTTGTTTTAATGAATTTAGCGTAATAATTATATGTAAATGATGCAATTGAGAAACATACTTATATTTATTGTTATCATTCTTATTAAATTTTGTAGAAACAGAAGAATGAATCAATTATCTGAACTAATTGGGAAGTGATGCTTCAAATAATCGGTCTGAAAGAACCTAATTTATGAGCATGTTATAAGTTAACTAAATATTAAACATGGATGTTTATTACATAAAAGAAAACGCACCTAATAGCTACTAGATAGTTTAAAATTTCTATTACCAAGTGTGTATTTAAATCAAAAAATTTCCTTGAATTAATGAATCTGATAATGGTATATTATTATATAATTGCTTTGATTTTGTAAGATCCATTTATTATAAGCGATCTAATTTATCATCATTTTAAATATTTTTAAATTCCTATAAGGACGAAAATTCTTTTCTAAGTTCTTCTTAGATTTTCTATTTTTAATATGTTATATTTTCAATTGTAGATTTTTTCTGTGGAAAAATTAGACTTTCGCCTTTTTTAAATTAAATGTTTTTTATATTTTATATATTTAATATCACTAATTGTAGACTTTTTCTGCAGCTAAATTAGACTTTCATCTTTTTTTAAAGTTCAATAATATTTAGTTTATTTTCTATTTTTTCCACTACTTTTTTAATATTGATGATATAAATAAAATTCAGATTAACTGAAATGGAATATGAAGCAGAAAGAATATATGCTCTAAAATTTAAATATTGTTAAATTTGTGTGAACATAATATATGACTCATCCTGCATACGGATAATTAATATTTCAATGTATTTATTTATTTATTTGAACACTAAGAAGATTCACATTTACTTATTTTTGTTACACATGTACAATCAATGCTCATAAAATATTGATATTTTTATCGTATGAATATAATCTTTGTAGGTATATCTATAACAGTTCATACACGCAAAGTTAAACTTTCCTTAAAAAGAAAGAAGAAATAAAATTAAAAATAATAAGAAGGAAGAACTAGCAAAAGAGAAGCAAGAGGTTATTTTGGTAAAGTTAGAATGTGAAGCCAGCCAGAGAAAGTCCAAAGTGTTGCGGATTTAATTCCCATTGTCATAACTTTCATTTTTTCTTGGTTCTTACACAAATGTTACTATTTAATTGCAGATGAAAAATATAAGATTTCATTATCAGTAAACCTAAAACATCATGTTAATCTGAATTCAAATTGATTTATGCATCTTTTATTTGAATTGGATATTATATAATTTTCTATTTTTAAACATTATCCAATTATTATATGACTGTTATGTAACATACTATTATACAAATATGAACAAGCTGTAGATATTTATGTTTCTGTACAGATTTCTAACTGTCCGTAAATATACGCGTTGCTTAAATTACTCTACTATGTAATATTTTACTCTAATACATACTGCTTGAGCCTAGTTGCTTTGATTGCCATAAAACAAATACAAACTTTCATCAATTCAAAAACATTGAAAGATTCAATTATTAAATCATACTTTGTACCAGTAAATATGTATTACTTCTTTTTAATGTGATAAACATCGAAATTACTAAAGACAAGTTCTTTCTGATCTTTTGGAGAACATTGAGTGCCCTCCAAATAAATTATTATGTTGAATATTAATATGTATTATTAATATTAACATATACCATTTAACTGCAGATTACGTAAATTCGAACTTTTATGAAATTAAATATAATAATACTTATATTACAGTTGGATTATTTTTATATATATACATTCTGTGAATTTATCATAAATGCATTTTTCATTTTCCATAAATACATAAACATCCACAGTCTAATTATCATACTACATCACAAAAGTTGGCTAGCAAGATTGCACAAGAATAAACGTAAATATATACCGTCTCTGTTCTTCATTCGATCTATAAATGTAAATGATCAATATCAATAGATGTAAACAATCAGTCCGACACATATAAAATATAATTTTAAAATTGTAGTATACCCTCTTAAAACATTGTTTCTACATAATACAGTGCAAAAATTATGACAGCTCGCCTACAACACGGTTTTCATGTAGCACGACATAATAAACTTGAACAATTCTTATACGAACTTTCCCACCACACTGTTTCTGCATTCTAAGTTCCGCTTAGCGCGGTTTCGATACAATAAATGCGGAATGAATAAACCAGATTACAATAAATGTAGGACGACTATATTTATCAATAAGAACTTCGTTTTTTCCCCAGTCAACTGAATAAGTAAATAAGTATGTACGTTAAATACATAAAAGATGGAAGATAATAAGAAAATGAATATTTTGTTTCTCGTTTAGAAAAACTAATACATGACATTAAAAACCTTTTAACACAGAGATTGTCGACTAATTATTCGAAATGTAATGAGAAATCTGTAATTATAATTATAAATGTAAAAATAATTGAATTTATTTATGTCATTCATTTATATGTCAGTTACGAAATGTAAAAATATAAATATTTTAAACATTTTATAACTACTTACTTTTTAATTAAAATTATGCAAATTACGAAAAAACGACGGTGTTTCTTACATTTATTTAAAAAACAAAAATTTGGAGCAAAAAATCACAGTCTACTGTACAATTACTGTAAGTACATTAACGTGCACGAAATATGTTTTTTTCATTATTATAATTTTAAAACTGCGAATTTTTATACAAATTCATATTCTTGTAAATAATTAAAATAAAAATACTTGTATTGTATTACAAGTATTTTTGTATTGTATTACAAGTTTTACTTGTATTGTATTACAAGTGCTATACTTTGTATTTTTCTTTTTCGTACATTTTGTACATTTCTGTATCTTTAAATTTTCCATAGATACATAAAAATCTAATAATGAAAAGTCTAATAATGATAATCAGAATAAGTTTTGTAATTCTATAGACGTTTATAAAATTGCATTTTTTTAAACAGAGAAACATTGCCAATATTTTAAAAATGGTCTAATTTTAATTAACTCGATTAGGATCAACCAAATATCCAAAACTCTCTTTTTCTGTTTTAAATATTTGAAATTTGGTATAGGTATGTGAATTTTTATGATTGATTGTAAAATATAATACATTATCTTGAGATAGTAATCTATCATCAAAATTACTCGAGCAAAACCAGTAAATAGATTGAAGATTTAACTTATGTATCGCATATATGAAATCGAGGAAATTTTTACTATTTTTATATTTTTGTTTATATAAAAGATGTCTCACCAAGTTTATTACAGTAACTCCCTTCTTTTTTTTTGCGAAATCTTAGAAAACTTTCATTCGATTTTTTAATTCTAATTTTATAAAATGTGTATAAAAAAATGCTGCTGCTTTTTTTCCTTGTCTTTACAATAGATTTTATAAAATTAAGGTTAAAATATCTCCTAAACTAATAGTTTTCTAATATATGTAAGTTAATATTTTTTTTATAAAAAATATTGATCTGCATTGATTAATAGATCAAAAAAATATATTCTATTTAAAAAATTGAAGATACTTTCGTTTCTTGATCAACAATAACAATGTAAAAAATTAGAATTCTCCATTATATTAGTTATAAAAAATATGACAATTTTTCCTTATTTCATTTTTTTTTAAAAAGTTATTATTTATGAAAAGAAAGCTGGTCAATAATACCGCGAATATCTTGTATGTATCTATATTTCATTATTATTACATTTTCACATTAGATTTTCCACAAAACATTTCAAATAAATGTTTATAATTATTATATTTGTGTAACAAACATAATATAAAAATAGTAAGACTGTAACTTGTCATTAACGATTTCTATTTCTTTGTTATATATTTGCATATGTATCAAATAGACACGATGAAAATAATTATTATGAAGTTTATAAAATTAATTTTATCTAATGGAAGATTAAGATTATATAATCAAATAAACAATTCAATTAATAGTATAACTTTTTTCTGTGGCAATAAACATTGTCCACGGAGAAAATAGAAAAATTATAATTGCATATTTATCACCAATAGGATATTTCATTAAAAATATGATAATTTGATAGAACTTGTTTACAAATTTAATGAAAAGCATATTTTTGCTTTTGCCCAGTTATTTCCTTCGTTAACAGACACCGAATCGGTGAACTTTACATTTGTTCCCGACAGTTCTTCCTCCCGATTCTATTCCATTCGACTTTCTCGACTCAGTTTTCATCGTTCTCTTCCCTACAACCGGTCGTTGTCAGAGCAAAGAGCGAGATAGCCGAAGAATACCGCGTGAGAGCATGCAGAGCATTTCAATAAACGACAGGAAGAATAGCGCCGGCTGCATTCCTTTCCTAAATCGTCCCGAGGATGGTTCAGCCGGTCACGCAGTCTGAAACTTACTTACGGTTTTCTAACCATTTCTATCTACTCCCTGCTTGCTCGCAACTATTATTTCCGCTTTAAACGTGAACCTGCAGATTCAACAAAGGAACGTGTAAACGGGCTAAGAAGAAGATAAAGTGCAAATAGTGTAATTTATCGTTGTTTCTGGTCAACGGACGGAAAGAAAAACGACTTAGAATTTGTAAACGTACAAGAGTAAAAATATAGCCAACTAAAATGGTTTTTACTTCGTTCAATAAATAAAACTTCGGTCAAACTTCGTCAATTTAATTGTAGAACTTTTTCTTTGCAAAGAAAATATAAAAATATATAAGCTTATTAAACATACTTGTACTGTTGTATTATGAATGTACTATGCCGTTTGTGGTGCACATAAAAAGAAAAATATGTATTACATATTTATAAATATATTTAGAAAAAGGACATAATGTTTTATAAAAATTTATAATATTATAATCTTTTCCAATTAAGCAGTTTACTTTAATATTTTTATTATAATGAATTTGAAAATGTCAAATGTAATTAATACGTCGAACAAATATATGCAATAGACTCAATATGCTCTTATATAATTGTTTCATTTTTATTTAATTTTCACATGATTTATTTAAAATACCGTTTTATACGGCGATTTTTATTCATTTATGTTAAATAAAAAGAAAATATTCAGAACAATCATAGTTTTTTTATTAATATTTATTAATTAATTTATGTAAGTACTTTATTCTTTTACATTTGATAATGAAACATCTCTTGCAAACATATTTTTTATGCATAGGTATATATAAATAAAATTTTAATATTTTTTGACCCAAGCAATCTTCAGGTACAATCTCTGGAACTTTTTTTATCTCCTTCAGTATAAATTATATTTGCTTCTTCCATTACACTAATCTTTTGCACATATTTTTATTATAACAGTTTAACATTGATACAAATTATTTCATATTGTTATACTATATATTTTCACATATATATACATTTTTTCTGAATAAAATTCCGGTATAATTAATTTTCTATTATGATTAAATTATGTAATATGATAATGTAATATGTTAATAAATGAAATGAAATGATATACTAATTAATGAAATGTTTCAGTTCTTTTTTTTTTAATTGTAGCAATTAGATTTTGCATTTTAGTTAATAATCAGTTTCAATCATAAAGATCTTTAATGCAACAAGCAATATTTATTTTAGAGAAATTATTTGATAGTATTTCTTCAAAAAGTAAATAAACTTATGTTTCTCAGCTTAAAATAAAATCATTATCAAAAACCAAATATACAACAAAAATAAAATCTAATTTTTTTTGGAAACATTTTTCTGGAAATGATAGCTTTATTATTGTTCTAACATAAACACAATTAGCATTACCTTATAAGTATATTAATATGTATCTATAATAAATAACCAGTGTCATGTATCCAGAGTGAGTTTTGAACAAACTTGTCATTTCAGTATTAGAAAAAAAGAATTATATATATATATATAATACTGGTAAGTATTATATATATACATAATACTGGTAATATGAATTGAAGTTAAAGTAGTTTTTTAAACAAATAAGATACAAATGTTTTCATAGTAAGAAGTACATCTATTGATGTATGAACAAATATAAAAATGTAAATTCAAAATTTAACGACTGTAAACAGTGGAAATGAATCATGATGTTTATTATTTTAAATCAATATGTTTATTGTTCTAAGTCTCAACACAATTTTTTACAGAAGATTTAGGAATAGTAAGATAAACAAAATATCCTTTCAAATAAACTTTCAATGAATTTAAGATATACTTTGACTCTAATATGCATGTTTTCTGTTGGCAAAAATAAAGTAGTCAAATACAGGCTTTAAAGTTTGTAATTTAAAGAAGATTTTACTTAAGATCGATGGTGCACGGATAACTTCTATAGGTGAAGAATCACCTATTCATGACTGGCAATTAGCACAACCTGAGTTCGACTACTCCTTAAGTATTAAGTAGGTTATTAAGTAGATTTCTGTAAGGTGAACTTCTTAAGAAATCCATTCAAGAGAGAAGAAAATTTACGCAAAATTATTAGGTCGGTAACAGTTTTAAAAACTCAAGTACACTTTATTATATTTTATATTGCCTTTTTCTATTTCAATCTTATTATTATTTACATATAGCTTAATTTTCTATATTAATATTGTCTAAATAAGCAAAAATTAATTATTGAAATTTTATTATATTAACTTATTCAGTTTTCAATTTTGTAAAAATTATATGATTAAAGTTGATCAAGTTGATTGAAAAATTTCTGAAGACATTTACTAACTTTGATGGAAAAAGTTTTATACGGGAAAGTATAATAGAAAATATCACGTATTAATTTAAGCGTATATTTATTTTAGTGATTATATTAAATTTGAATAAATGTATTTTCTAATTATGTGATATCACAATTTGAAAGAATATTAAATTGTATTAAATTATATTTAAAGGAATTTTCAACTTTATACTTCATATTTTTCGTCAATGTAAAATACACAGAAATAATATAAATAAATCAAAATTAATAAACTTATATAATGATTACAATATAACTGGAATGTAGAAAATTTCTTTTCACGAAATTTTCTTGTCAAAGAAAAGAGACACTTAGCCGAAAATTTAATAATCTTTTTTAAAATGAAGAATATTAGACGTAAATACTTTTGTTTATTGCATAATGAAAGAATCTGTTTCTACTATCATCTCAAATTATCATTCGTTTCTATAATATTTCAAAAATATGTACATAATACTTGAATTATTTTTTTCTGTGTTCTTTTTTTGTAAATAATCTTTATAATTGTATTTAAAAAAATGTAAATAGAAAGTAATTTGTCAAAACGATTTATGAAACGTATATAGGATTTACATTTATTTTTCGTATCAAGTTATTACATGATATTGAACGTAGTATTGAAAAAGATACAAACATTCAACATGATTTTACGTCAGTAGCAATGTTTAATACGAAAACTTCTCTGAAATTTATACAAATATATCGTTGTATTATTACATCGTTCATAGAATCAAGTAAAATTTGTTACAGTCAAATCGATGAAAAATTCAAATTAAATATGAAAAGTTGTAATATTTCAAATATTTAATATTTCATACCGGAATAAAAATTTGAAACTTTCACTAAACTGTTTTACGCGATGAAAGCGATGAATTGTAACATACGATATGTATGTATTATGTATGTATATGAGAATGACTCCCATTAATTCGGACACTAAATATTGAAACTGTTATAATTTGTAGAAAGAAATCAATAATTTATATTGTAAAAAAAAATTATATTTTATAGAACGAAATCATAAACTTCAATAATAAACTTTCAAAATTTGAAACATTTACTTTTAAAATGCATCATTCGTTTTATTCTAAGATATTTTCACATTATGTAGCAGATGATAAAGTGAAGACAATTTTCTTTTCGAAAATGTTATAAATTGTCATAATATGTAAAAACTTGAGAAATTTTTTTCATGATTAAATCTATGATGAATTTGAGAATTGAAGTTTTTCCTTTTATAAAGATATCTCAAAACTTATTGTACGATTTCTTTTTATAACATTTAACAATAAATTTCTTTTTATAACTTTTTATATAATTTTATAAAATTATAACAATTTCAATATTTAGTGTCCAGATATTAATAGGAGTTACTGTATATATCTAATCAAAGAATAAATAATGAAAGACAAAGAAAAATCTAAGTTCGTGTGGTAAACGAGAGTAGCAAAAATTTAATTAATTTGATTTTCGATGGAAGTTCAACCATCTATGTCACATCGATGAATTTCACGTGATTGTCGCATCACATCGCGTCGCATCGAGAATTGTAACAACAGCTGCGACTATTGCATCGTCTTTAATGGAGCAGAAAGAAAGGAAGAGGCTGTTTCAAAAACGCCAGATATTCAAGACGATGCGGATTTCCGGGAGGTGATAATAATCGGCGATGCATTAAAATCATCGAAATGGCGTATCGGCAAATCTTGCCAATGCGCTTGCTAGCAAATCTGTGTCGCATTTGTGTTACAATGCGATTGTGTTAAACACAGAAGCGGGCCAACATCGAAAAGATCGCGGGAAAACTCTTTACGCGAGAAATGCTTTTAAAACCAGAATCCTTCGGTTGCTTGATACATACATTCAAGAAACGAGTATCGTGAAGATAATACGACAACTCGTGGATACAATGCGATGTCGTGGCATGTACCTATGTATGTATGATTCTTTCGTTAAAAGCATCGACGATGCTTTCGTAGCATCAATGGAAAGTATAAGATTTTTGGAATAGATTACATTATTGAAAGTTATACTGTTTCTTCCACTATTCTCTGGATTCACAATTTTATATTTTCTATGTTAATATATAATATTATATTATTTTAGAATAATAATATTATAATATTTTCTAGATTATATATTATAAATATATGTTATATTTATGTGTTAGAGCAATCACTTTATTTTCGGTCTAAGTTTACCGCTTTAAAATTATTATCCTTCATTTGTTTATAATTTTTTAGAATAAAGAAATGTTAAACAAATATAATTGCTTAGCTACTATTGCTAATAATATAATGACCTTGATGATTCTTAAAACATTTCGAAAAAATATTATTGTCTAACTTATAAGTAAAAAAACACAGAAAAAGTACCTAATATTTATGTGTGTAATAAATATATAAATTGTCAAGCGTTTAATTTAATAAACAAAAAGTTTAAAATTTTGATAAAGATCATAAAATAAGTAAAAATGGAGGTTTTAATAAATACAGAGGATGTTTATTTATTGATTTCTATAACACTCTGATGTTATACAATATCTATCTTCTTTCTTGTCAGAAATGTCTGATATTTTTCTGTTCTTCTCTGGAATTATTTAATTCTTTTATTTCTTTTATTTAATTTTTAATTTTTTTAATATAATTATTACATACTCATTTTATTTGTTATTGACTTTGAACATATATGTACATAAGTACAATATACAGCTAAATATGCACATTTTACAGCTAAATTCTTGATAGTTAATTTATAAGAATTAAATATCAAAAATACTTTCTATGATATTATCATGTAAATACAAAATGACAATTTATAACTAAAATTGACTTTTGCTTATTATTCTCTTTTTTTAAACTAGTCTTATAATTGAAGAATGACGTTTCAAATACAGCGGAGCGACAATTATTCGAATCTTGATTATTCAAATCAGCTATTCTTAAAAATGAGGCCTCAAAATAAGCTTTGCACATTGTTATAAAGCATTTCTTAAAGAATTAATATTTTGTGTAATACATGTCATTTCAAATTACAATAATTTTTGCATGACTAATTTTAAGTTAAAATTCTTGTAGTTCCAAGTTTAAATTCCTATAATTATAAATGTAAAAGATTTTACACGTTTGATTATCAGGAACAATTCGTTTTTCCAAACCATCTTGACCAACTGATTTGGATAATTATACTACTATGTACTGTATACGTAAAGAATACCCTCTCCTCATGCATTAAGAAGAAAGTCAAATATTACAGTAGGTATAGTATATTATCCATATTTCATACAATTTACTGTGGTAAAGCTTGATTTGTGCTAACAGGTTAAGAGAACAATACATTCACGATTCTCTATCGTTAGAGTCATGTTATCGGCTTTCATACTGCATGTCAATCATAGTGCTGTCAAGAAACAATCACAGTTCTGATAACAGTTATTTCATTCATCATTGTAGAAAATACTTGATTCAGATCTTTTTTAGTATTTGTAGCAAAGAATTGCTATTATTATTGCACAAAAAGTTGTTATTATACAATACAGAAATCATTGTTGCTAACTTTTGCATTGGTGTGCACATAATATTATAAATATAGTACGAAAATAGAAGACGTATATTGATACTTTATTATGTTCACAGTGTCTTGTTATTTAATACTTATTTACATTTAATAATCTTAAAATTAATATAAAAGAACAAGTATGATAGTTAATATTAGCCTGAATATACTATTTATTAGTAAAATTAATTAAATTATAAATAGATATTTATTTTAGATATGATAATGCTTTTAACTTTTTGCAGGCAATCTGGATCCTTTATATCCAGTGTCAAATTTCATCCAATGAATTTGAATTTTGTCGAAGTAAATTCTTCTTTTTATTAATTATTCCTTTAAATATTTGATTCAAGGTCCGATTTCCTATTAAGGTGAAGACTTCATTAGGTACTACAAATGTATTTCAGAATTTATTCCGATGTTTTGAAAGTAAAAAACAGTAAAAAGGAAGTCCAGATTGCCCGTGGAAAGTTAATATTATTTCGATCGAAGTACTTATATATTAATATTACATATAAAGTCAAGTTGTATCGTTTCCATCGTTACTGTAATTATATCTAAAAAAATGTTGATTATTTACAAGAATATTACTACAAATGTATATTTGAATGAATAAATATGGTAAGACAAATTATTTTAGTTAATGATTTATATATTATATTCAAGAAAATTTTGCATAGTATTTCACAAATGAGCTTTGTCAATATAACTAGAAAATATCAGAATAATGAGTCTATTGTTAATTAATTATCTTATTAATTATCTTATCGGTTATTGCGTGAATAGATTATATTTCTTTTGCAATTGAGGCGAATTTTTTGTTCCCGCGATATTTACAAAACGCGTTTACTTTCGCGCATAGAAGTAATTGAACATCAAATCGCAAAATATCGAAATATGATTTCAAATAAACAATTAAAAAGAAATTAATACATTTTTCACGCACTGGAGAGGAAGATTCGAAGTAACGTACTGAATAAGCTAGCGAACTTTATTATCGAGTTTCATTAAAATATTTTGTATAATAAGTTTTCTAAATTTTGTAAATTATTATATTGCCAAGGCTATTAAATTAAAATTCCACATTCTTTGATATATAGTTCACATGAACACTTCAATCTATATTGGAACGCAAAACTTCCGAATTCCTTCGTGTCTCACATACCAGTTGGTCTTGCATACTGAGCAGCTCCCTCCAAATTAGTCAATAGCATCGTATCTTTGTTCCTTAAGTATTTCTCAAATAATCTAAATTATTTAATACTTTATAAAAATATTATTTATACTGTATAAAAAATTATTTATACTATATAAAAAATTTAAGTTTGAGAAAAATAAGTAAATTAATAATTACTTATTATTAATTAATTAATAACTACATACTTCATTTATTTTTATTTTTATTTACATGTGTATTTTAAACTTATCGATTTATAATCATATTATAACCATATTGTAATATGGTTGAAGAAAATTACTTATTATTAATTAATTAATAACTACATACTTCATTTATTTTTATTTTAATTTACATGTGTATTTTAAACTTATCGATTTATAATCATATTATAACCATATTGTAATATGGCTGAAGAAAATTTTAATTCATTGTAAAAAACAAATATACATGTTTGATATTTGTTCCCAATTAACGATACGATTTAAAAGCATTAAATGGTCAGTATAAAAGTCACGAGATATCTCGTCCAAAATAATCGAAGAATGGTGTGCATTACATGAAGTATTATGTATGTACATTTCGCATGAATAAATAATATACTATGTTAATAAATAGTTGTTGGAAGTAATTAATATTTTACATCTAATGCTATTTTGCTTTTGCACAAGATGACTATGATAAACATTTAGAAGTTCAGAAAATTTCTTTATAAATTTAACTGCTTAAAATTGACTATTAACTCACAATCGTATATCTAGTTGGTACCTATTATGGAATACATTGTTCAGATAATGAAGAATTTGCCATCGGTAATTCGGAAATTACACAACCAATGGTGAGAAAATAAAAAATAATGGGCATTTTCGGCCATGAATGAACCACTGAGAAAACTGAAATGCTAAACTTGAAATCACTGTAGTAAACACTATTTAATCAGTTTTATAATAAAAAATCATAGGAATTTGCCAAAAACGTAATTTTATTATTTTTAATAGTAAACAGTACTAAAGATAATGGATTTCTCCCACGTTTTATAGAATTCTATATGATTCTATTGTATATTGGACATCACTAATATAAATTTCATTTTTGTCCATACGTAGCCGAAATTCGTATATAAAAATGCACACTGTTCTTTGATATTTATTTAGTACGAGTTTAATCTCTATGTTGTGTCCTTTTAATACTATAGATATATGAATAATTATCTTTAATTAATTAATAATTAATGTTTAATTAATATTTTTTAAAATGTTTTATTAATGTTTATGTTGCTATATTTTACAATCAACATTGAAACGTGAAATTGTTAAAAGTATGACGATGTATTGTATTAAAACACATTTAATGCATTCTGAGTTATTACCGTTTATCTAATAATATATTACTGTAACTAATATGTAACTGTCAATATAAATATTAATTACATAATGCAATATTCAATTACATTTACTGGAAGTTTCATTCGTATTTTATCGAACTTACGATATTTAAATTAAAATTGTTAGTATAAAATGAAAAATACTGAAATTATTTCTTAAGTACAAATTGCTTAAGACTTTTCTAGTCTTAACAGATAGATACTATTTACTGTTGCAAATAAAGTTTGCAACAAATTATGACAATAAGTGTTAAAACTTAATGTTACAAAGTCGTATACTTAAAATATACATATAAACAAGCATATAAATATAAACAAGCATATTTTAATTCCACTAAAAATATTTTCCAAGATATTTTAAAATACTTAGACAATTTTTAGAGATTTATTATCAGTAAATCTTAAAATAATGTATAACATATGAGTAAAGTATATAAAGTACATATAAATGTATAACATATGTATAACGTATGAGTAAGTTATATATATATATAGTATTGGTTATAAAGTAGCGTTGATATGTAAATGTAAAGATATGATATATTAGATTTATTGTTAGAAGGTATAAGAAAAAGATATTATTATAAATCCAGAATATCAAATTCTTTGCTTTTTAACTTGCATTCTGTTCAGGATAAGACCTTACTGGGCAAAGATATGCATATCAGCGATAATAAAGTCACAGATGTATAATTCAACAATAATACACAAAGTAATAATATACCACTTGTTCACATACATATGTGTGCACGATTTTTTTGATAAAAGAAAGAATATTGAGAATAGAAGTTAATTAGTTTTTAGTTGACTAAAAACTGCAATATAAAATGTTTTCAAAAAATTGTTTCTTTCAAAAAAAATGACTTGAATTTTTTAAATTACTAAAAGAAATACAAATAATGTATAGAAGCAACTATAGATATAACATTAAACATCTTTATAGCAATTCGAATCTTTATTATAATTAAATGTATAGAAATAGATCACTATACAAAGTATGTTTTATATTTTATACGTTTTATGCTTCTTTCATAAGGTACGCGTGGTTTCAATTTTTTTGCTGAAGGTAACGTGCAATTTGGTAGAAATAAAATGATTTTTCATGGTAACATTTCTTTTGATTAGTATATTAGTATGATGTTACAGTTAGTATAGTTGAATTCGTCTTATTGTGATGTCTACAACAACAATATAAGGCTAAAAATATGAAATACTATTTAAAAAAATTCACTTCCTTTTCGCTCAAAGATTTTTTTGAAAAATAAATTTTTTTGAGAATTTTTTATATTTGTATTTAATTTTTTATATTATAATTTATAATCGACTGAAAACTAATTAATTTTTATTGTAGACATTTTTTTCTAGAATGATCGGTGCTTAGATCATGCACACCATATATATTTTAAAAAAATGAAATTCGCAATGGAAAAATTTACAATTACAACGTTGACCATTACTGACATATGTATTGATAAACGAAATTTCAATCAGTTGCACATTCCAATTGATGTAACTCAATCAGTTTCAATCAACTAACATGGAAATTGATTCAAAGCTGTCAATAAATATTGAAATTTAGTAAGCACTTTGTCAGGAAATTTTATTTCAAGTGTTGTTGTAAAATTTTGGAGGAAGTAAAAGAAAAAACATAGAATGATTTGAACAAATAATTTTATTGTTTCCAAAATATTTTTCTTTAAAATCTACATACTTTTTCATGCTCAAATTTGTCTTTGAAGTACTATTTCCATTTAGAAATATACGATTCATATGCTTCTGCAGTTTCTTTTTTATTTTTCTTTAATTGTTTACCTGCGAGAACAAGAAGAAATCATTTAGTGATAAATCGAATCTATGAGGACAGTGAGACACTAATTCGATGATTTGACTCTTCAAATAATCGATTCGATAATAGATTCGGTCATTCAATCTCGATGCAAGATAATTCATTTCTTTTATCAATTTTAGCAAACAAAATGTTGCGTTTCAATCAATATTAACTGTCTGATATTTTGAAAAAATAAAATCAAAGAACAAATCATCTTTTTCAAGACATTTCGAGAACGAACAATTTTTATTAGTTTGAGTTCATTTTGGGAGACGTAAATAGTCGATTTAGTTTGAGACTCATATGAGCAAAGTAATCGGAATTCTGTCTATTTTTGACGATGTTATAGACACGATTTGATGATCCTCCAGTAAATCTTTTCAGTATTTCCCTACACTACTTGACACGAATCTATTTTTGAGCGTCAAGTTGTGAAGAATCCAATTTCTTTACATTCAAATGGTCGTGCAGTATCGTATGTACATATTTGTTTCATGTCGATGTCGAGAGATGACTCAATCCATCTTTAGCATTTCGTGCACAACATTAATGTTTTACAAAACAACAACAATTAAAGAACGACTCATCGTTGAGATTTTTTACGATAATTTTATGGATATGAATACGATAATTTTCGAATTGTAATATGCGAAAAATTATCGTTTGCGCTTTATTACGAAAAGCTTTATCACTAACAATAAGAGTATATTACCGTTAAAAATTGTAAAAAATCATTGCACGAGAATGTTCTCGACTTAAATCCATTTCTTAATCTTCTATAAAATATAAAAATAAAACCAACTGGTATTTCTTTGTGTTACTAGCATTTTTAACCTAAAAGTTGTCAAATTTTGTGAAGATATTATTTGAGTTATAGTACCAGAAATAATAAGACAATGACATGAATCAATAGATTCTGGAAACTTTTGCAGCATTTCTCGTATTAATTGTTAGGAAGTATAAATAAACACATAAAATGATTTATTGTTATATTTAAAAATTTTGAAGTGACAGAAATTTTCGACATAAACATTACTGCAATATTTAGCCGCATGATAAAATTATTTTCAAAAGATCTAATTGTGAGTCGACTGTACAGCCATCTCCAAGAACAAAAGACAAATTACGAAATAATAATTCAGCAATACGGAAACAATGGGTGGTGAAAAGCGTATGTGGCATGAACTAAACGAACGAGTGGTGAGAAAAATTCCCGGGGACCAACGCTGAAGCGTTATAAATTGTTCCATATGCACTGCATTAGAGTATAACGCGGCGGCTCAACCGCGCACCGGACATACCACGTATTTATTGCGATAGGTTTTCGGGGGCAAAATGCTGCTCCACCAAATTTATCGTTCTGCGTACAAAAACCACTTCCTCCTCTCCCCTTGTCATCACTTTCCATCTTCTTCTGTTGTCTTTCTTTAACTACACACTCATGGTTTACGTTTTATCTCTCTTGATTATTTCCAAATGCTTACATGTGTCTTGAAAGTACGTTAAAACTATTATTCATTAATATGCATATTCATATGAATGTATCTAATTGTAAGAAGTAGGTTTTTTTCAAATATGAAATATATTGTATGTTATATTGTAACATATTTCTTTTTTTTTTTTCGTTCTAAATTTATATTGTGATTGAAAACATTGCACTGAAGCAAAATTTCTCTCAATATTGCCCGTTTAATGATTGCAAAAAAACATTAACGATCTGCTAAATTGTTTGTTTCATTCGTAATTATTTTCTTCTTCCTCTTATCAGAAAGTTGCGACCTGTGTCTATAATTTTTTAATACAAACATCACATCTAAAAATTCTTGACTTCATGACATTACTTATAATTCATATAACAAAAATGGAGATGAATTATTTAGTCCATATGAATAGTTATTTTTTATGATTGAACTAAATTGTGACGCCCAAATACAATGAATCTATATTTATCAACTGAATGAAATAGTTTTATGGTCAATAGTCAATTATTTTTCATCAGTAATGTAGAATTGAAAAATAGAAATCTTATTCGCGTTAAAACATGTTCTAAGAATTAGCTCATCTTACCATTCATAAAATTTTGTAGGAATTCATAATTAATTAATTATTTTATTTATAAATAAGGTGAACTATCGTTTACTAAATATGAACGTCATGAAAGCACATATCCTAGTTGATTATTGATTATCTTGCAATTTTATAATTGAATAATCAATCAATTTTCTTCAATACATTATTATTGTGCAGTAAATTGTTGTAGTATTACTATAGGGTAGTAAATAATATGTCACAAAATTTATATAAAAATTTAATATTCTTTAATATTTAATATTTTTTAGAAATTGTCTAGCGTGCAACTGCAATAATTTAAACGCTGAAATATTTATAAAGATTTATAAATATATTTTCTGATAATGACAGAAAAATATTTTTGGAACGAAATAATTACTATGTTATTTGTATGATACTACATCATTTTCGAGAATATTATATCGAGGATGATATGAAAATACAAATCTTTACAATAAATGTTTTTAATTATTGTATACAATAATTATTTGAACCAAGTAAAATAAAATTAAGAAAAATGATAAAAGATGATAGTTTAAGACATTGATAGAGCTTGGTTGTTATCTTTTCTTTTTTTTGAAATATATAAAACAGTTCAAAGTTGAAAAAAAAGATAAAACGCAAAACAGAATAAAAATTAAAGAAAATGCATTGTGATGTACTGGATATATGCATATATAATTGAGTTACTAACGTCTACGAATCAACGAGTTATAAAAAATATGTGATGCATATGAACATAAATGCTTGCGTAAATCGGTGCTTCAAATGGAGCGCATGCGTTCGTGTGAGTTGAACGATTGCATTCTTTTCGAAAACAGTATCGATCCAATGACAGTTGGGCTAACAAATGATTATCGATATATGATTGTCGAACAAATGGAAATTTTATAACCATGTTGCATTCAAGTATTCAAGTATTCCTTAACAAGATTTAATTCAAGTAATATGTACGAATTTATACAGTCGTTTATTCTAATATAATTTTAAGACATTGTTAGCCTATAAAAATTTTAACATCTGAAACTAAATTTAGTATCTAATGAATGGTATATAATAACACGTTATTTTTAGGAATTAAAATTATACACACGTATACAAATTATTATATCATATCTCTGGATGATTATTTTAAAATTTTATAAAATATATATTGTATAACGAAATGATCTTTAAAACTAATAGTTTTTGACTTGACTTATGTAAGAGGTTCAGCGAAATGAATTTTCAGTGTTCATATGTATAAAAGCACAAATTAATCAGTTTGAGAATTTACAAAGTACTAACATCATTATTTTATTCACTAGCTAGCATTATTTTAGTCCACAGCTTTATAAATAATTTTAATAATTTAAATTATGTTTTATTCTTTTATGTCTTTGTTTTCATATATCTTATATTCTTACTAACAATAAGAAAAAAAGTTGAGTTGATCTAAATGTTTTTAATTTCTCACAATACTTCTGAAAATATTAACAAGCAGAATCTAAGATGAAAAATATTTCACTAAAAAAGTTTATAATGGTAATGTGAAATTTATTTTAAATAAGTTTAGAAATATTCTAATAATAATCTTTATAAAAATTCTTAGAGAATTTTTAATTTTATTTATGGTTAAATAAGTATAAAACTGGATATCTCAGCTGTAATTGATGATAGAAAAAAATGCATCAAATTAAATTTGCTTAGCACCAATGGTGCTACATAATCTGATGTTTTTTGACAAATAGACGCGTAGAGGATGTAGAGGAAGATCAACGTAATGTTTTTTGATGGAACCATATAATTTTTAATTCATTAAAAAGTTTTAGTATATTAATAAGTCCATCATGATACTCTCCATAACAAATATTAAATTTATAGAAAAACCATTTATTATTAGATATTTTAACTTTAATTTTCTAAAATCTATTGTGTGAAAAACAAGGGCAATATGAACAAAAGAATATCGGTCATCTTTATCCTTATCTCTCATATAATAGATTTTACGAAATTAAAATTATTAAATAAAATAAAGTTAAACTTATATAAATGAATTAATAGATTTTTTTGAAATATCAGAATTGACTTGCACTAAAAATTATATGATTTCATTTAAAGAAACAAATGTGTTAAAAATTATAGTTAAAATTAATAGTTAAAATAAATTATAGTTAAAATTATTAGTTAAAATAAAGTTAAAGTTATATAAATGAATTAATAGATTTTTTTCAAAATATCAAAATTGAGTTGCACTAAAAATTATACGATTTTATTTAAAGAAACAAATATGGATTTTTGTGTTTTACATATCGAAGAACTGTTAATAAGATTATGTATCCTTCGACATCAAACAAGTTTAATTTGCTACATTTTTTTCTACCACCAATAACATCCATGATATTTAGATTAGGCGTTGTTTGGATATTTTACATGAAAACCATTTACGAAAATTGTATTTTTCGTCAATTTTTCTATTAATAAGCACAATGAATATTTTGTAATAAAATAATAACTATTGTTATTATTTTTATGAACAAGTTACATTTATATCAATTTTTATTTTACGTTATATACACAGAGCACATTTTTTGTTAATTCTTTGTTTATGATTTCAAAGTAAAATATTTGTATTCGTATTCTTTATCAGTTTATAAGTCCTTTTTCCTTATTTTATCTTTATCAATCTTTATTGCATTTACGAATTAACGTGAGCAGTGATTTAAAAAAGTATCTTTACTGACACAATACGATTTTGTGAAAGAAGTAAATAATTGCAGATTCAGTAATAAGTGTTAAAAAGTCGATCGAGCTTTTCATTTAATGTCGTTTTTCACATTAATAGGTAGAATCTTAAACAAAGGAAAACAGTTTCTTCCAATTTCCATCGAGTTAAGTCGTGTGCTAATCGTCTTTTTTCAGGAACGATTATACCTGATGGATACGATTGAGCACGCTTCACAGCGTCGTGCTCCTTTTCCATAGAAAATGGAACGAATTTTCTCTTCGATGCTTTTAACGGGCAAAATGCTTTCAGGACGCTCTGTTTTATATGTACATTTTCCTTCGTCTTTTTCCACATCAACGTAGTTTTACAGATTCAGATAATCGGGATAGTTGTTATTTTACGGGAAGATTATTCAAAATATTTTTACCTACGTTAAACATTGTGGAAAGTATAGTTAAACGTTTCTAAAATTTGCATGACAGCTGTTATTAATTTTGAACAGTGTATTCTTCGATTCAAGAAGAATCTCAAAATCACTTTTCGAATAAAAAGCATATTAGCATTCTACATTCTATACTAATGCTTAATTCAAATTATGTTAATGAAAAGAAAAGAAATATTCAATTATTCAATGGTATTGAAAAGAAATATTAAAATAAATAAATATAAATAGAATATTATAATATTTATAAAGTTCTAGTTTAAATTTAAAATTCGCTAACATTATAATGATTTTTGCTATAAACAGTCAATAACTATGAATCTGTAAAAAAAACAAACAAGTATTAAATATAATATAATGTAATAGATAAATAAGTCATCTTCTTTTATATTAAAAGAAGAAAAAAGTGTTGAAGAAAGAAAATGAAAGGCTTAGAATATACATTGTATTTGTGAAAACTTCAACAACAAAAAAAAGAAAAAGAAGGAATGATAGAGCAATCATGTTGTGAAGGACCCTATATTTCAATTTATTATAATATACTTATGGAAGCGACGGTCTAAATCAAACTAAAAATCACATAACGCTATGGTAATGTCATCGTTTATTACAGTGATAACATATTTCCTGCTGATAATGTGCAAATTATAATTAAATAATCGAAGAAATATAATTTCTAATGTTTTTCTATGTTTTTATACTGATTTTTATAATACAATAGAAAATATGGGAAATTATATCAATTACAAAAAATTATCATTTTTTCTCTGCAACTTGTACAATTTGTGTGATATTAGTTCAAATTCTTGTCTTTAAATCTTAATTAGCATGCTTTTCTGGTACGTCTCTTTTCATAAGAACAATTGTATCAACTGATGAGGATATGATATTCTTTACAAACGCACTACAATATTTCCTATAAAAGCGGAACAGCAAGGTTTCTTCTGTGAGTGCTTTTAGTAACTGAAAATGCTTTCAGGATACTCAATATATGTACGTTTGTATCCAGACATACAACATGTATACATACATATAGACTTTTCTCCTTCCTTGAATTTCTTTTTTAAGCCAGAAAATAGAAGTTGATTAATAAAGTACCGAAAGTTTCTTTTAATTTCTGAAGTAAATATTTCGTATATAAATGTGCAAACAAATGTGGCGATAAATTTAAGCAGATTTTTAAGAAAAAGGAAATGACTCATTAAATCATTGAGCGAAAGCATCCATTGTTTTTCAATAACTCATGTTTATATATATGTGTATAATATTTATTTAATAATAATGCTGGTAATTTAGTAATAATGGTAATTAAGTAATAGATAATTATACAAGATAATGAATACAGATTAACTATTATACGTGATCACAATTCAAATAAACTCTTTTTTTAACAACTCAGTCAACTCTTTCTCACAAGTCAAATCGACTATGTTTTCAATTCGCTCGACTCCTTTTTTTTCAAAAAGAAAAACGCTCCACATCAACGTCGCTCTTCTTCTACCATATTCATATTTTCTTTCTCTTTCACGCTTTTCTTCACACTACAGGCCATCTATTATAACTAAATGCAACTAAGGATATAATAACTACAACCACAGGTTATGACTTAACAATGACCTATGATAATGAACTACGATACTACATATGTTTGCAATATTTCTTGACACGTAATATAATACTTACATTACGATACAACTAAAATATACTATGGAGATGTGGAAGTTAGTCTATTAAAAGTTTTGAAACTCGCAATTTTGAAACAAAAAATACTTCTTAAAAAATGACGATCATATAAATAAAAATGATAGAGAATTTTAAAAAATAAAATATTATATATACATTTATCATGATTTAGTAAGTTTTTGATATTTCTTGGTCTATATCTTTTCATGATCAAAAAAAAGAAAAAAAAATAGGGGAAAAAAATCTGTGAGATACAAAATTTCGATCACGAAAACCAAGAAACAGAGATATTTCAACCAATTCATCAATGTGGAAATAACAATCCGTATATATGTTATTCATATAATTATATTTGATACCTATTTAATACATAGTTTGTTTAAATGATTGTTGACTTAGAATCCTTTAAAGAAATAAGACTTATTGAATTCACGATGCAAGTATAAATGATAGGATGTTGAAAAAATCTTTTTTTGAACTGGTTGACAGAAGGATTTGAAGTGGATGAGGCAAGGGGTGAAGGGTGGAGGGGTTAGGGTGTGTGTGAAATCGATATACCGATAATATTCGAGCCAGAACCGTATGCCCGTTCCCGAAATTCAAATTCCCTGGTCGGCTGTGGCACGGCCGATTATCGGTGGCGACGAACCGGGGTATATATATCGGGTGATTAATGAGCATGCCGATAGATGCGCGCTCGACCAGCCTCTCTCGTACCCTTCTCTGATCGGCCATGGTCGACGGATAATTTATTAAGATTCAAAAGGCGGCAACCGAAACGCTGCGGGCTTCCTGCCAAGCCACTGTTGCTCCGGATTCTATGGTAATCCAAGTTCACCGATGGATTCCCGGATAATTATGTTCGACGTTTCGTTGATGTAGCAAAGATCCTTGAACTAATGCTGTCGTTTAACGAATAAAGCAACAAGATAGAAATTCAAGCTTTATCGATACGCTACTGTATCTGTACGTTTCTCTACACTACTGACGAAAATTTTAAATGGAGTCAATATTCTAAAATTATATATAATTGTAATATAAACGCAAAGAAGATATTTCAGAAAATATTATTGGATCCTGCGAAAAACAAGTTTATTTTGTCCAAATGTTTATTTTGTCTATTACTAATCGTAGTTGAATATACAGCAATCAATATTACAAATATCTATAAGTTATTTAAATAAAGGACAAGATATGCGTGTGACGCGTCTTCATGAATCTTATCGTAATTTTTGTGATTGTCCTAACTAAGCAATCTAATCAGCTGTTTAAATAATAATGTGACTAACGAGAATCGGGTGACCATTTGATAATATTGCTTATGCGAAATCTTAATACTCTTGGATAACAAAATTATTTAAAACAATACATGACGTAAAGCCTGTGAATATGAATTGAATAATTATTGCATAACTTTTAATGAAAAATGAAAAATCAATGTATATGAAAGATTATTGATCGAAATGAAATACAAAAGTTGAGTGCTTTTATTATGTGACTAGATGAAGAAGTTCTCCACATATATTTAATATATATTTGTTCAAAACGTTTCTGGACTCTACTTCCTGATGCAACAATTAGTTTCGAAGCACGCCGCAAGACCGACCGCAAGATTACAAATTCATGTATCAAAATCTCTTTCTAGTTAATATCAAATGCAGTCCTATATATACAAACTATTTAAATGTGAAAACTTCAGGAATGTGTGGAAAATCAATAAATTAAAAAAAGAAGTCCTTTAGAGATTTGCTCATTTGAGAGAAAATTGAAAAAAGAAAGGAATCTTGTCACACATATCATAGTATGTATATCAAATGTGTCACAGAATATTACATTCGAGTTCTTCTCGAATTTAAAATTATCTATTTCATCTCAAAATCATGGACAATGTAGTTTATATTTTGAAAAGAGAGTACATTTTGAGAGTTTTTTAGAATCTCTGCTCCGATGTATCAATTAAAGTGACAAGATATGTTCTGCTTTTCGAAATCAAACTTTAATATATGCAATATCGAAATATTCAATAAATTAATTTAGTTAATTATGCAGAATAGGTCAAACTTTACTTTTCATTATACATATGTAATAATTTTTATTCTCTATAAATTTTTCAACAGCACCAGTAATGTAATTTATTACATTTTTATCTAATTGAAGATCAAAATAAAATACAATTGCAATTATTCAGAATAAAACGCAAAATAAAAGGCAAAAATTATATAAGTCAATAGATTCATCGCAATTATATTTTACACAATCATTATTAATAATCTAGTAACGATAATATAACTCACATTTTGCCTTTATTTGCATTAATATAATCATCTTTTAAATTATTAAATTTAAATTTAACTCAAGTTTTTTTACGAATACGTTGAATGTTTAGTATTTAAAAATACAATAGTTTATTGTTATTAAATTTTGTACACCGAATTTTATATCTGTTACACAGTCATCGATCAGTTATATACCAGCGATTGACGAAAAATCAAACTGAATAACAAAGGTTTCAGTATCTATCGAAAGAAATTATAGAGAAGATTGTAGTAATTATGAAATTTCTTTCAAAAGAAGAAAAAAAAAAAGAAAACGGAACATGTTAAGGAGAATAACGACTATGTCGATCCTGTACCTATGCGTGTATACCTTGGGGTTCGAAGGAGCACCCATTGATGTGTGAAATGAATGAATTTAACGTATCATCACGTCTAGTTTTATTATGTAATAAGCTTGATGTCTTATAATACGCGATTCTTGCTTGAGTCACGAGTGTTATACAGCGACTGATGTCAGTTCAAAGATAGTATGTTTATATGATTGTGTATTACTAAATGAGCAGAAAAAATTTCAAAAACTTGCATATTTTTATAGTTTTCTAACGTAACTTATGATCCTGTTCGGGTTTCATGTAGTGGTAATTGCGTGTTTAGGTAGTTTTTTCTTAATTTTTAGTGAAATGTCGTTAACGTTGTAGTTTCCTTGACTGATGAGTGGGTTTTGATACTCTGCGTAATAAGTTGTTTCAAGTGAGTTTGCAATGTAGCTCTGAATTGTTTGGATGTTCGCTATTGCATATAGTACACAAATGAGAGTGTCATGGCAGAGTGTTGAGGATGATGCGTAGAAATTTATTGTGGATTCCTTGAATCACACTAATGTGAGACTTTGCAATTGCAGCCCAGATTTGGTGGCCGTATGTTATTATCGGTCTAACGCATATCTTATATAGGATTAGTTTGATATTGGTTTTGAAATTGCTGTGGAATAGCGGGTATAGTTTTCTGAGTGCGAGAAAAGCTAGATTTTCTCTTTTGACAGTCGCCGGAGCCCAGGTGACTTTAGCGTCTAATAGTACACCAAAGTACTTGGCCGTGAGGAACCAGAGGATGTTGTGTCCTGCGATGGAAACTTGATTTGGGTTTCTATTTCTTGTTTGTGAAGGCAATGGCTTGATTTCGACTGGGTTGATTTTTAATTTCCAGTTTGTGAAGTAATCTTGTAGTTGATGAAGGTGTATTGACTGTACTTAGTTGCGTTTGTGTGATTTCACAATGAGGCGAAAATGACTGTGTCGTTTAGATCGCTAGTGGAAATTTTGATTGCATGAGATATCGTTTATATAAATTATGAATAGCAGGGGACCAAATATGGAACCTTGCGGCACACTCGTAATGACGCTATTGATAGTTGAGGGAGTACCGTTTACTGAGGCAGAGAAGATTCTGTTTTGTAACTGGCTATTTGTCTGAGGAAAGGGTGGAGTATTTATTTTTTGTAGTTTCATTAGTGCTGTGTCAGATTGAAAGCTTTTTCCAAGTCTAGCAGTTGAGTTATTCTATTTTTGTTTATCTCTAGGGTGATGTGTTATATAATTCGATGTAGCTGCTAGATGCATGAGTGATTTACTAAATTGCTGAGGGATGATTATGTTATTGTTAATATGGGTTAATAGGTGAGTGATAATAATTTGCTGATGGTACTTAGGAGACTGATTGGTCTGTAGCTTTCGACAGCGGTTGCGGCTTTTCTCTGTTTGGGGATTGGGATTACTTTAGCGGTTTTTAGTTAAAGTTAAAGTTTAAAACAGGCTTTGAAGATGTAATGTATTTGTACTATGGATTTTAGTGGGAGCTTTTTGTGTGCCGTTGTGGTGATTTTGTCTGGTCCTGGAGATTTATGGAAGGAAATTTTTTGATTATATGCTTTATCTGTTAAGGGGTGCAGTTTAAACTGCTGTCGTCTATGGGAGGGGAGGGGGGAGGGTTGTGAGTGGTAATATTGCAAATCTTTCGATCTTGCGTTCAATGGGATTCGCGTTCAACGGAAGAAGTTCTGTATATTTCTTCACAGTTTACGGTTAGGCTTTTGATTTTTTCTTCGTCTGTATAGTGGAATGTGTGAGATGCAAGACTTTGAAGTATAAGCATCGGATTTTTACGGGACCGGTAATCTTGAAGGTTTGCCAAAGTGTGGTCCGTTTTTTTGATGTTTGCTAGCTTATCCTGCCATATTTAGTTCCAGGTTTCTGCGATGTGCTTACGGATCAGATTTGAGAAGATGTTTCTGTGTAGCTTGTGGAAGGGGTTACCAGTTTTTTGAAACTTTCACCTGTGTTTATTTCTCTCCTTGATTAGGCTGTGGAGAACAGAGTTTGCGGAAGAGGATTGATTATGGTTTGGAGTTTTGTGCGTTGCGTTTCGAAAAGATCTTTGGATTAACCTGATTTCGATTTCGTTGTCAATGTCGGCTGTGTGGTTGCAGTTTCTGGCGAATGTATTCCAATCGATTTGTGCGGTTTGGTGTTGTCGCCTTGCGTTGTTTTGAATTGTGAATAGAAGGGCAACTGGTAAGTGAATTAATGATAAATTATCTTATGGTGTGGCAATTGTATATTAGTAGAAGGGAATATTAGTCAAGAAAATGTCAATGTTGAAGGTAGTGCAGTTTGGTTTCCTGTGGGTGTAAGTAGAGCTATAGATGATTTGGTAACTGTGTGGCTCGGAATGATTTTTGAGGTTGGAAGCGTTCACGTTTCTTTTGATGTTATTCCATAGAGTTAGCGTTGAAATTACCGCAGATGATATAGAGTCTTTGTGGCAATATGATGGCGTCCAGATCGGAAAAGTTTATTTTAACTTTTGGGGGAGGGGAGAGATTATGCTCCTCCCACCATTAGATTGGGAGTGGTTTTGGTCTTAATGGTAAGTATTTCTATATTTCTATATTTGAGGTGACTGGTCGTGGTGTGTCTTCCGTAAAAATGTTCTTATGTACAGCTATTAGTACTCCGCGTCTTGGTTTATTGTTGATAGTTGGTGGTTCGTCCTGTCTGTGTATTTTGTAGTTGGGTATTTTGAGAGTGAGCCAGGTTTGGTGGCGATTGATTGCAATGTCTTCATTATGGTATATTAAAAATTACTTTGTTTTTAACGCCAGTGACGTCCCATAAGATGATATTGATGGAATTTTTATGGCTGCTCATTATCTAGCTCTTTCTTTTGGGTTGGGAGTCTTTTTATATGAGCGTTATTGACAGTCTTTTTATATGAGCGCCTTTGCAGTTGGCACATGTTAGAGGAGTTTCTGGGGTTTTGCTATAGGATTTGGTGTCATGTTGTCCGGCACATTTGACACTCACGTTTCTTGGTACAGTTTGACGACGTGTGACTGTGCGCTTGGCATCAGAGACACTGAAATACTAATTGGTTTGTGGAATTCATATTTTCTCCAGTATATTTTGACGTTTTCGATGAATCTGACATGATTGATTTGAGCAAGTGTAGTTCCTGACACGAATGTGACTTTGTATATGAGGTATTTGATATGAGTCGGAATTTCAGCACAGTATATTGGAGTTAGGTCTTGGCATCTAATGTTTGCACATATTCTTGTTAGCGGGAGTCGAATCAGGCCTTTAAACACTATGGTTAATTTTTTTTTGGAGGTTATTGAATAAGTGTGAAATTCTGTATTATCTTTATGGCCATGAATTCAGCAAAATCGTTGATGTTTGCAAACATTATTTTAAATTCATTGAAGGTAAATTGACTCGAAATATATTCTATATTTTGATTTAAGTGCGTCATGGAGTAAGATGGTCTATTTTATCGTGAATGTATATTGGTGGAGGTTTGACATTTTTTAGCAGAGGGATTTGGATTTGTTGCGGTGTTCGCGTTTATGATATCATTGCGTGATTCCGTGTTTTGTGGGCCTGAATCTAATTCATTGATAAGACAGTCAGAGAAGATGTTGTATCTACTTTTTGTTTGTATGGCCGGATTTATATACCTTCTGTATGGTTGACCTTGACAATGGGCGGAGAGTGAGATAGTAACGGTCGTTTACCTGTGCTTATCTGCAGATGCGCAGGCCAGATTGGTGGGAGTGACGTCCGTCAGTTGACATTTTTGAGTAACACACTGAATGGAGAAGCACTATTTACTCACTGTGGGTTTTTCACTGGTCTTCCGCGATCTCTGACTTGCTCGTGTACGACTCAGTACGGTCTCCTCAGTGATACCTCTGACCGACCCCTGCTCCTCACCTGATCTGAATAACTCTCCACTGTGTTGGCCTTATAAGGTCGACTTTATTGTGTCTTTCCCGATCACGTGATTGGGAAGATAATTTATTTTGGACCAAGAAACAGCGTTGCGAAATATTCGCAATTACTTTATGGGCCTAACAGTACTGCCCAAGGATGCGTTCCTCACATTACGTTTTATACGTTTAGAGGGACGCGTTCCCTACATCTACTCTTAACAGAACGGAAAGGATCGCGTCCTTTATTCCAAAAAGATAAGAATATTTGTCGAATTTTTTGAAGATATAGTTTAAATGTATGAAAGGTATAAAATTAATATATGACAATTAGAGGAGGATGATCGAATGATGTGATCGTATGCATTTGATTCAACGTATGTACATATTTCGTTTATCGCAGCGATTAACGAAACGGTTGTTCAGCGTTGCATCGCGTCACATTGTTTCTATTTTCTATTGATTGTATTGTGTTTATCGCACCAGTGTGTGGCTCGTGTATTTTTCTGAACCCAGTAATTGACTAGTTTGCAATGAGTCTAATCATTCAGGCTACGATTTCTAGATTGTTAGATTCTCAACGAACTGCAGCAACTAATCAACTGTTAAAATTACAGATAAGATGAGGGTTTGAAAAAAATGGGTAAATTGTAGAGTTTGCCTAAGCTTAGTGATAAGTAAAAAGTGGTCGAGATTCATAAAGGAATAATAAAATCGTTTCTTGTAATTTTAGAGAAAGCGTTTGTATGCTTAAGTTGATGACGATTGCTTAGGTTTAGAACAAAAAAGGAATCAGATGTCCATGACCAATTCTTGAAATTATGAAAACGTGACATCGAAGTAAATATCTCGGAAATTAAATACAAGCGATAATTATCTGTGAATTGCAGATATTTATATAATTTCACACTTTTGTGAAATTAATTTAAAAAATATAGAATTTATTTCCTCCATTAAACATTGTAATAGTTTGTTTATTTTGAATATTTTACATCTGTTTGCTTATTCTTTCCTTTGTAATTTTAAATTTCCTTTATATGTACAAGAAGTTATTTAGAATATTAACTTTATGATTGAATAATTTCAAGATTTCTGAAATCAATGAGGTTTTCTATTCTGCATAATAATCACAATTCAATATGTGAGGGTAACATATATTCAATAGTGTATCGATATTTTGGTATTCGTTTGTTATTCATATAAAGTATTGTAATTTTTGGTGCCTCTGTATTAGATTGGTCAAAAATGACGAAAATGGGCAGTAAAATATGACGAAAATGCTCTTTTTTAATTTTTCGCCTTTAAATCGATGCCAAACAAACAAAATCATGCATTTACTTTTCCCAAAACAAGGTTTAACAATCAGATATCAGATTATACAATAAATTTACAGTTAAAATGAAGTTAATTACATTTTAAGATATATAATATATATATAAGAAAAAACATTTTTTGACAAACTCAATATTTTATCTAGCGATTGCTTTAATTTTTCGCTAAAGTTTGATTGTAAAAATAAATGAAGAATTCATCCGGCAAGAATTCAACTTTATAAATTGCAATACACGATCTTCTTTCATTAATAAGAACTATTTACATAACATATATGTATTTTTTCTTTTGCAATTTTTTCTAGATTTATTTCATACATTGAGAAAATTTCCAGTACAAAAAAAATTCTTACATAAAAAATATCTACAAGAATGTGTACTCTAGTTGTTAGATATATATCATTTTCATTGATATATATTTTTTTACATATCAAAATCAACAATTTTATAATTTATACATTATAAAAATAAAATAATATATTGATAAAATATATACTCCTTGTGCCTAATAATATGATTCCAATTAATCATTTACACAAAACATTATTAAAATCATTATAACATATATTCTATTCTAAGGTGTTTAATTAATAAATATTGACTGGTATTTTGTGTATAAATCAATATCAATAATTATATTTGATTATATTTTCGATTACTTTCTCTAAAGTTTATTACAAAAGATTTATTAAGTATTTTAATCCCATCTATTTCCTTTTTCATAAAAGTAAAATATATTTTGCAATTAAATTTTTCTAAAGCATCAAATTTTGACATTATTAGTATTTTTCATTTTATATAACATTATTTAGTTTATAAAAAATAGTAAATTATAATACTTACATATATGTATAGCTTATACATGCTCATGTACGCTCATGTGTAATTTTGCTGATGCGTTATAGCATTAAATATATGCATGTTATACAGACCATATTTACCGAGGAATTGCTCACCCTTCTTCCTAGGACTTAGTACGCAACGTGCGAGTGCAAAGAGTAAAAATCGCCATCGAGTTTCCACTTAGATGCATCAGATACGGGATTCAATGAGGTTCAACTATTTCGATACACAAAACGCGGGACAAAAATGGTCCTAAGAGGTTCTCGATCCGTCATTTGCGTCCTGTTTGAGTAGTTTCAAGACACTTTCCGGCTTAATCGTCAGGTCGGCCGTTCAAGGGCACTCGAGCGTTAGAGTAGGTAGTTCTCCTGCTGGTACTTTTTCGTACTCAACGACTGGAAACAATAGATTTCGTTTCGAGGACTACTCCTATATTACAAAAGAAGAAGAATGCGAACTGGCAAAGGGGACATGTTTTCTTCACGCATCTGCTTCTTTATGAACACGTTCAATTTTTTATTTTGTGTAATCAAGTGACTTTTCATTAATTAATTTACTATTTTACGAGATAATTTAGCTTTAATTTAACAAATGTAAGTAATAAATATACTATATAATTCTTGTGTTCTTAGTATTTATTTTCATATTTAATTATCAATTGTTGATGATTAATTTTAATTAAATTTGAATAGATTATTAGTAAGTGTTTAAATCTGTAAGATAAAAGAATTAATTTTAAAATAAATACGTAAAAATAATAGAAAATAAATATATAGAACATCTTATTATCATTGATTTACGTTACTATTATCGTTTATATGTTAAGAAATATTCTGATCTAAAGAACATGTGAAAATTAACTTTGTTTTTTTTTAATAGAATCATACATATTTTAATACATTAATTTTAAAAAAACTTTGGTACAAGTACAAGAAAAGAAATAATTGTAATAAATCACAAAAAGAATAATCAAAAAAATCATTGCAAGAAAAAAGTATGTATAGCGATAAGATCTGAAAAAAAAGAAAGACAACGATGTCGATATATCTAAAATTTAACTTTCAATGACTCTTTAAGAATCTACAAGAATTCTACAAGAATCACAATTCTATCTTGAATTAAGTATCCCTACAGTTTGAGAAATACTTTAGTTATATTACAGTCATTTCAGTATGGATATTTTATTGAAATAAAGCTGTAAATGTTGTCCGTTATGACAGAAACAATATAAAATTAATTAAAGTAGGGGTAACAAATGAGTAATAAATTAAATTAAATTAAATTAAATAAATTATTAATAATAATTAATAATAATAATTTTTAGTGAACAATAAATTATTTAATTTGGAATCTACAATTTTTCATTCAGTTCTAATTCCAATTTTATTACACGCAGAAGTACATATTATTTAATTAGTTTTCGCTGGACACATTTATAAAGTCTTTAATGACATTGTTATGAAAAAAGTTAAAGAAAAAGAAAGATAGATATTCCGAAATCTCTCCGAAAGTTTTATTATGTTTATTAATACGTTTTCAATGTATCGGAAGTATGGAATTTCATCAAATAATTCTTGAACTGGGTGAATTGGAATGCATCTCATGAGTTAAATCTTAATAGTTTATTTATATTTTCAGCAATGAAACGCTTTTTAATATATATATGAAAAATTAATATAAAAGGAAATAATACAAATAAAAATATATTCAACAGAAATAAATAAATAAATATAAATAATAACAGATTACAAGTAAATCATAGTATTTAAATATCTAGAAATTGTATTAATGCGTAATGTAGAACGTCGATAATTTGAATTTAGGTTGTCCAAATGAACCATTTTTCAAATATAGAATGAGTTTATATTATTATTAATCTAATGTTTATATTTTGGGATATATATCCTTCTTACTTAAAAAAATCATCCCATTTTAGTATCTCATCTGAATTTCATCTACAGTGAATCAAAAAGTAGTGGCACATCTAATTTGCCTGTAATATTTTTGTGAAAACAAACATTAATAAAATCTGCATCCACAAGTAGTTTACTATGTACAAAAGTAAAGTACATAGTAGCAATTTCAAATGATGATAAAATTCAAGAATCAAAAAATATTGACATATGAAGGTTCTTTTTGCATTTATATTATGTATTTGAGCAGAATATTTTTAATGATTTAAAGACAAATTTTCTTTCCTAATAATCATACGATATCATTCGATAACGTTCCAATATTTATAAAAGAATATTCTGTAATTTTTCTAATAACATTTCGCCATTAAATACAGATTAAGTACTGGATTTAGTGAAATGTATCGATACTCTCGAATTTTTATATTTGTTGTATTATTATTATATAATTCATTATTGAAAATTGTTACTATGCACATTACTTATGGTAATGAATTTATGGAAACAGATTTTGATGTTACTTTTTCATATCACCAAAAAACTAGATGTGCCAATATTTTCTTGACCCATGAGTAAAAAAGGAAAAAGAAAAAAGGTGCTGAAAGTAGAAGATAAATTAGATAGTATTAAAAGATTTAAAAAAAAGTAAAAGTACGTCTAACAAGGGATAGAAAAAGTCTACAATTATCGATATCAAAAATAGTGTCAAAATTATTAAAATCTCAAAAAAACTTGCGAAAGGAATTTTTGTCTCCGTAGAAATTTAAAAATAATAAATAATGATGAATTAGATTAGATTATATATAGATATTAGAAAAACGAAACATTAACATTATTAGGTTCATTAATTCAAGAGAAAGCATTTGATTTAAATAAAATGTTAGATAGTAATAGAAATTTATTTTTGGTTAGCTCGTGACATGCTTGCAAATTTAATTCTTTCAGACTAATTATTTGAAGAATCGCTTATTTAAACAGATTTATCTTCCAATTATCGACGTTCTATAATGATCTGTATTTTATGTAATATTGTCAAAATCATAGGATAAGATTTCATTTAGTCAATCGTACACGACATATATTATAATTTACAAATATAAAAATTCAAATATTCTACAGAAATTAATTTGAGATTAAAAATCTGTATACGTATTGAGAATATATATTTACATTTAATTGTGTATAAAAACATGAAATTCTGATATTGACATATTGAAACATTCTTATATATATATATTACTTAATATATGAGAAATATTTTCTTAATCTTTTTAACTACTTGAAAAAAATTTTAATATATTTGAATAAATTTTGTAATATATTCTGTACAGTTTGTGCTGTAAAATAATTTTATAATAGAATACTATTTCCTTTGCATAGTTAAATTTATTCCCCATGATATTATGAATAAAAAGTACTACGGCAAAATCTGAATATTTTTCGAAATATTTAACACTTTTTTTCAACATTTACAACAAATGTACAAATGTTTCACTATTACATTTTAAATATTGAAATGTAGGAAAGTAGAGATGCAGAAAACTTAAGTTTAAATGTCAATATAAACAGTACGTGAGAATGTGAGAATTTTATTGAACGAAAGAACAGTTTCCAATATTGCAACATGAATAAAATTTAAAATATTTCACGAAATATAATTTCATTAACAACACATTCTAATACTTTTTGATTCAAAATGTTGCAAGAAATCAATTTATTCGAGAAAACTCTTGTAGTCCCTATTCTAAGAGAAAACTGCAATTGTATTTTGTAACTGCAACGATACTTTTTTGTAAAAACAAGATAGCTTGTTAAAGAATGAAAAATCTCATTTATTTTCAATGGACGTAATTATAACTTACAATACAATAAATAATAAAAGATTTTTATACATTTTATGAAAAATTATTGAAAGTTTGAAGCATGCACTTAAGTATAAAGTCAAATATAAATTTGGAAAATTTCTAATTAATGATTGGCCATTCTGATAATTTTAAAGTTGATTCTTACATTTGAAAATTGCAACTTGCATATTCTTGTATTGTGCATTATAGTTATATAATTAACCTGTTTAATAATTTTTTCCACAAGCGATTCAACATTTGTGAAAACATTTGATTTAATACTTCAAGAATTATTGAAGTATTGTGAGCTGGGGATCCATGATACTATATCGAACATCTTTCAGATGTGAGAATATTTTAATTTCATATAATTTGTCAATTAAAAAATTTGCATATTTTTGAACATTTGAACATATCATCGATAAAGAATGATTCAATAATATTGTCGCTTGGAATACATTCTGGTGATATCAGATTTTTAATCACAAATTTATTGTATCAATTATATTATATTTAATTGTTGAAAATAGATTCGTCAGTAAAAGAAACGTCATAAAAGAAATTTTTATTTTTTATTTTTTTTTGTACTTGTTGTATTACATAAAGTAATACAATTTTAAAAATCGTTGAAAATGAAACTCTTGATCTAAGAAAATATGAAACGAATGAAATTTACAACGTTGCAGTATTCACCATTTGATTTAGATATATCGGGACAGCTCCTATCTAATCAAAAATTTCTTCTAAATTGTAAAATTTTTGTTGTTCAAGATAATTGAATATGTGAGGAACAATGTACCTTATAATCTTTTTTTTATCGTGTGTTTCATAAAATATTGTCGAAAGTTAAACATTAGCATTGCATCTTCTTCAGATTCTGTAAAACTATTTTTGTGTTTTAAGAAAGTTGTACACGTTGATTTCTCAAACGCCCGCTTTTTGTTTTCAAAGAACTTTTTTTTATAGCGGCACAAATATATATGTATATCCTTAAAATAAAATAACAACGTACAATGATTTATATTTGGATACTAAATATTTAAAATGTTATAATTTTATACGAATAATAATAAATTTGAGCTTATTTTAAAGTTTGAAGCCTCTATTTTCAAAATACGTATCTCATTTCGTTCTAAGGCGTTTCTGCACTATATGGTAAAATACTAAAGTAAGACACTTTCCTTTTTGAAAATGCTACACATTATCATAGTATGTAAAAGTATTGAAAATTTTTTTCATTATTAAGCAATGGATTTGAAGATTGAAGCCTCTAGTTTACAACGATCTCTCAGAACTTATTATACGATTTTTTTTTTGTTAATTTATAAAACTTTGAGTGTCAGACGAAAACGAATATAATAACAAAGATGATACCATTTCTTAAATTTTCGTCGTCTAAGTCTAATATTCAAAGTCAATAAATTGACGAGAAAAATCGTATAAGTTTTGAAGGTTCGTTGTAAAGAGGTGGTTTCAATCTTCAAATTATATTTAGTTATGAAAAAATTTTTCAATGTTTTTACATATTATGACAGTTTATAGCATTTTTGAAAAGAAAAGCATCTTCATTTACCAACCACTACGTGATATAAAAACATTTTAGAATAAAATAAACATTCTGAAAGTAGAACCTTTACTCTTTAAAATGAGTTCAGTTTTGTTATATGATTCTTCCTACAAAATTATAACTTTTATAAATAAGTTTTTAATATATAGTGTCCGAATATTAATTCGAGAGTTAAACTGATTTATGGGTTTTTAACTCACAAATTGTTATTATATAATCATTAAGGATTCTAAGAATTCAAGGTAAAATTACTTAATTTTGAAATTTTTAATAGTTGAATATATATAATAAATAGTTGAATTTTGTTATTAATCTCAAAGATGTAAAGTATAAAATAAAATTAAATGTCTAATAATATTAATAATACATATTATTAATAATAAAATAAATTTTTATAATTTTTAATAACGATACCATTTGAAAGTTAAAAATGATATAACTTTTATTAAATTTACCTTTTGATAGTTATTGTGATTTTCGACTTATAAATATTTGAATAGAAGGCACGATTCGGATAAAATGGATAATTTCTCTTCTAAAATAAAAAAGTGGCTTAAATCAATGAATTACAGCTTTTTGGGTTAGTGCAATGAACAACTATGTAAATATTCATATATATATTGTTGTAAAATAGGAGTTATAAAATATTCAAAATAAACTTCCACTTGCATTAATTATTTTACTGTTTCTTTCTCTCAAAATATCCAACTTATCGTTATATTTAACATACAAATTACTTATCGTCATTGATTTAATAAATAATATATTATCTTTTCCACAAATATATAAGATTAAAGTATAGCATTTCAGCATAAATCTTATTTATAATTCATAAGTTGTACATACATCTACAAATCGTAATTCATTGATAATTTGATATTCAATGTGCGTAGAATGTGCCCGTATCGTTTTCAAGTGAAACATCTGCATATTGATGTCAAATTGCAACTGACATGTCCCATTGTAATGGATTACAGAAAATGAACGGAGGACACGTAACATGGAAATAGTTAGTATTATTCTACTATAGTTATTATTATTCTGCTATAGTTATTATTCTGCTTTACTATATATTGTTATGAATGTACAAGTATAAAACTTAAGCGTCTAAGCAATGTGCATATCTTGTATTAATATTACTTTATTACATAATATTAATATTAATTCGTAACCTTACATCTTTATAAATATTCTATAGATGTATTATAACATCGAATCAAATTCTTTTCTTGGAATATTAAGTATGCTTAACTATATTACACATAGTTACATATATAACATAAATAATATAAGTTAACATTTTCTTACTTGTAATCAAAGTTATACAGTTTTGTAATATCAGTTTAATGATAAATTAATTTAGAAAGAAATATTAAAAACAAGTCATGATAAGTAAATATTAAATAACTAGAGAATGCGTAAATTTCGACTGGTACTTTATTTTCTATTGAATTGATTAAAATCATTCATTCTTGTTAATGGATTTATTATGCAATTATTTCGAAAAATCTCTTTTATTATACTTCGTAACATAAATATTTACCTATTACTCCTCACTCGATATGCAATTAAAAAGTTAATACCAAGTTTTCGTAGATTTTTGTTAAAAAAGAAAAGAATATTGCAAGTAAGATGATAATAAGGAAATTCTCTTAGCATTTGGGAAATAGTGATTCATTAATTCATTAATAGTGATTCATAAAATATTTATTCGAGTTTGTTATAAAACTGTTAAGCGAATTCAGTTTTCCCCTTTTTGCGCAGTAAGAAAATCGAAAAAAGTGTCAAGTGCTTTTCCGACGTTATGCGAATCCGCCAAAAGCTAGCCAAACCTCTTTTGGCCCCTCTTCTCAAGAGAGCTAATCCCATCAGAAGTTTTCAGTATGTTTATAATCCACTAATCGCTCGCCTTTCCCAGCACAATTTAAAACTTTCCTCGGCGGCGTTATCCAACCCGCTCTCATTTGCCTCCGCCTCTTCAATCTATCGTCCTTCACGGATCCTTCTCCTTAACCAGACTTCATTTTGCGGCTCATAGATCGCCAAATTTCACAGAGTTACTTATCGTGCATCTTCTCCGGTTTTCCTATGAAGTAATTCTTTTGGTAAGGACGAAAAATTACGATGAATATTAATATCGAGTAAACATAATTTGTCAACAAATTAAGAAAAATTGTGTTTTCAGGAAAGACATACAAGTAACTGCAGGTTTGCAGATTTTATAATATACATAATGTTACTTATTTTTTATAAAGAAGAATATAAAAACGATCAAAAAAATTTGTGCCGTTATTTCTTTGCAACGGAGTGATGCATACATATAACTTTTGAGCTTGATACATCTAATGTGAATATAATTTTTCAAAACAATTTCATTTAATGAATATTTTTTAATAATAAAGTACATGAAAAACTTCTGAATCGAAGATTAATTTCATTTATGGTTACAACAATACGCTACAATTTCAAAAATTTGTCATTTTTATTTCAAGCATTATGATCGAGAAATATAAATTTTACTTTGTAAGTAGAAAATGCTTTTCTTTTCCATCTTTTACGATTCATGAATGACAAAATATTATATCTTCGTAAAATAATTGATAAATAAATGATAAACTTTTTTAGGGTCAGAAACGTCTAAAGGATGGTGATTTTTAGCAGTTATCAATTTTTGGATTTGGGAATAATGCAAATATATCAAATCAAGGTTTTTCATCTTTTACGCGTTCTACTTATTTCATGTTTATATTTTGTTCCTTAATTTGTTCTTTAATTTAGAACAATACAATTTATTGTTCCGAGTTAGTGTTATTGTATAATATTTATTCAGATTCAATTTTGAAATTACAAGCGGCAAAATTTTATACATGCTAATCCCACTTCTATAGATATAGTTTATGAATGTAAATAATATTGTTTATGAATGTAAATAAAGCAATTTAAGTACTTTTATGAAGTTATAAATCATCCAGAAATGTTTCAATTTTTTTCAAACTTCGTAAAATTATAAGAAACAACGAGATAGATATTAAGCGAATTTTTGAAATTTTCATAATTATAATATTAAGAAATAAAATTTAATCGTGTAAATCGACTGGAAAAATGCATTATCACAACAATAAATCTTTGTGATTTGAACTTTACAAACTGTCATGAGAGCGAACAATAAAATAAAACTATATATTTCCTACTACGATGTGTTAAAATAACGTTTATAATTGTTCAATCAATCAAACCTTAATCAATATTCATAATCATAATCTTTATTCATAATAGCAATCAATCTAATATTATTTAAATTTGTTGAATGCTTAATATGAACATGTAAAATATAATATATAAAATATAATATAAATATAATTTTACGAAGAATATTATATTATTTTACTTTTAGAAAAATACTAATATTCTAGAATACTAGAATATCAACTTATTTTATTTTTAATATATAATACCACAATGTAAAAAATTGTTTATTTATTGAAATCAAAAGAAAATAAGATCTATTAGTTTTAATATTGAATTAGCAATTAAGGGAATCAGATTCTGTTAAAATGATACATGCAAAAGTATAAAATAAAATTATTTCTTTACGAGACAGCTTTACGATGTAGCATATAGCACAACTTTTAACAAAATTAATAAAGATTTAAAAAACTTTTTCAGTGTGGATCCACGGTGTTCTAGGTGTTCATGATGTAAGGCTGTGAATTGAATGTCGGTGAGGTAGGGTAAAGATGGTAAGGAAGGCGACGTTTCGTCTCGGAGTCGCCTAGACTCATCAGTGGGGCTGATGGCAGCGATCCACCCCTCCAGACTTTTGGTTGTTAAGGGTCTCTATAGGCTGGGCATGGAAACGATCACCCCATAGATCCGCACGCTACGCGCTTTATTTGGTGCCATCGATAGGTACGCTGCATTCATTTGCAGTTGGTGATTTTTATATCTTTATATGGCGTACTATAACACCAGAAACATAAGTAATAATATTTAGTCAGATGAATAAATTTTATTATTGATTGCTATTGAAAACAATAAGAATTCCAATAAATAAAGATTTTGTATAGAAAGATACTTGTAAATAGTAAATATGTAAATATGCAATATTTATCTTTTATATGAATATTTTAATCCACTAAAATATCTAACCTATGATCAGGCTGATTTCTATGTCAAACTTGCAAAACGATCAGTCATATTAAATTATCTATCCAATGAATGTAAACAAGAAAGAATAGTTGCGTGCAGAGGGAATATTTGCTGAGAAGCTCATACACCTGAAATGGAAGTTTACTCACCTGCAATAACGAGCCGTCGCCGCGGGCTATTGCGAATACAGGCGAAATTGATTGAAAGTAAAGATAGTTTCAGTTGCTATATATAGAGGGATTTAAGGGATATACTTGCTAATCTTATAAATCATGATCATCAATCATATTTTGATGAAATCTCTGGTTATTGATATCCGCGTATAAAAAATTTGCGTATATTTTAATACGGTGGTATGTTGACATTTTTATAAATATAATGATATTAAAATAATAGGATAGGAATAATAGGAATTATTTAAGTATTTAAAATAACATATGAAATAACATGTAATATGTAACGGAAAAATAACATGTGAAATTAAGAATTTAAAATAACATTAAATAACATTTAAAATAACAAAAATGCAAAGTAATAATAAATTTTCTAAATGATATTTTCTGTATACGTGTAGTTTTATGAATAAATTTCGAATTATGAATGAAAAGATATTTCAAAAAGGAAATGAATCATTACGAGTGGATCATAAATTTGATAGATTTTCTCGGAATTGATTCATAGGGAACATAAGAAAATAAGATATTCATAAATCAGCAAACACTGATTTCTTTTTAAATTATCTGAAAATCAGATTAAAAACAAGTAAAACGATATACTTAAACATTTATTAATTATTATTTTGGCATTATTAATTAACATTATTTTTATTTTTATTCTGCAACTGAATATTCTTATGCATTTGACTTAACATATTACTGAAATTGTACAATCATAAATGAAAATTATTAAAATATATTTAATAATATAAAAAACGATTAAGCAAAAAGAATTCCGAAAATAACAAACCTGATAATGCTACTTTTGCTCGAATGGCAAAGAAAGGATTAAGGATGGTTCTGCTTTCTTGTCTTACTCAACACACTAATTTGATAAACGACACAAGAGTAAATCGGTTTAGACAGAAAATTGTTCCTTGAGAGAAGGAAAATACCCACCCAGTAAGACTAAATTAAGTAAAAATGTTCCAAAGCACATATTTATGTATTTCAAGAGATAAATATCGCAATACGAATTGCGAACGTGAAGTTTTAGAAAACGACACAAAATTTATTCTATAAATACTATTCAAGTATCTTTAAAAGCAATTAAATATTTAATCAATTTGTAGATTATAAAAGTAATCAAGTAATAAAATTATATTATAAAAAATAATGAAGTATACAATAAATGATTATAAAAATAATGAAGTAAAATTGATTATGAAAATGAAATAATAAAATAAAATTATGATAATGAAATAATAAAATTAAATTATCAAATGAGCTATTTAGTTGCATACACAACAACTTTTATGTACAATTTCATTTATGGGGTAATCTTATTTTATTCAAATAATCTAATCACCTAACTTTCATATCAGAAATGAGCAAAAATTTAATTAAAAATTAAAGTTTGTAATAATTTTCAATTGCAGTTAATGATTACACTCTAATTGATATAATCATAAATAATGATTAAATTTCTATTTGTTTTCATAAATGATTAAATATCTTTTAACCTTTAATTCCAATTAAGGATTAAATTCTTATTTGAATCGTTGATTATCATTAACAATTAAGTTTAATTACTATTAACAATTAATAATTTTTAAATTTTAGTCATCAGTTAGATATTTCATTAACACCTGCCGAAACCCATTCTATAATGAAATTAGTGTTTTCTATGTGTCTTCTCATTTGTGGATAGAGGTTGGAACACCTTTCAATAATTTATAGAAAGATGATAACGTCTCTGTAGGTCCATGAAATAATATTAATGGCTAATGCAACGAAATAAAGTTTTTTATTGTTGCTTTTTATGAATAATTTATTTTGAAGGAGTTCAAAATAAGTTAATTTTGCTAGACATATGAATCGCTCTATTTCTATATATCTCTATAAATTAAACCAGGAATATATTTTATTTCAAGTGAATATCTTAACCCTAAAGCGTCGATACTTTTATAATTTCAAAGTATGTCTTTAGTTTAAATAAAATTATATTATATTATAATCAAGTTTAATGTAATAACTAGCAATTGATAATTGACGATTAACGTTATTAATTGATTAAATTAATCGCCGACTTTTTGACAATTAATTTTATTAATCGTAAACAGTAACCAGTCAATCAAACTGAAAGTTTTAATCGATTAATCCCAACTCTGATATTAACTACTGTAAAAAAATTCTATATTTTTTACAAAAGTACTCGTTGTATTTGTTTATGAACAATATATCAATCTTTGTCAATTCCATTTTTGAGGATTGACAAAATATTATAAGAATAACTTGGAATAAAAATATCGGAAGAATAATTTATTTAGCAATATTTATTTTTCATACTTCCCAATGAAACTAGTTTTAAACCAGGTGAAATTAAATTACTAACGTGCATTTGTTTAATACATTCTATCAATATTTGTGTAAATTAAATTATCTTTGATAATGAATAATTAATTATGCAAGTCAATTAATTGTTAACTATATGTTAGTAAGTCTGCAATATATTCTTGAAAATTAATTTTTGAAAATTAGTTCATTGTAAATTTAATAATTTAAAATATTTTACATAAATAATATTACATAAAAACAGTTTTTCAATATTGTTAAAGTCAACGGTACGTACCATTTATGATTTGGACGTGTTTCAAATCCGGCGTTTTAAATCAGACATTTTTGTTTGTTACAACTCGCAGATATAAGCCACTTTTGTTGAATTAGGCATAAATTTTCAAATGCGACAAGTTCTTCCACACAATAACAATGGCCATGTCATAAACACGTGCGTAACTGAAGTATCATGCAAGCAATGGGATAGTTTCTAGAAGGTGATGGAGAGTATTGCTACTCTCGGTATTTGAATTATTCAGACAAACTTAACTGACTGAATCAAGTTAAGGTTCATAAGAGAGTTCATAAAATGTTCGGGTAAAGCCAGCCACCAGGCTTATTATACAATAAACACAATTAATAAAAAAAACCAGTCATTCATTTCCCACATCAGTGGATAGTCTTCCGTCATCAAGTGACATATTCAGAGATCGGCACCAGTCGTATCTTCAACAAATATAAAAAAAACTTGCAGTATGAATTATATCCATGTTTATGTTTTCATGCTTAAAATTATAAGCTCCTTAATTCATTATTATTACACTTTGTTACATATTGATTATTCATTTAAGTGATAAATAAAGATAAAAAAAATTCAATACTGAAGTGTAGAAAGGAAAATTTTTTAATTTTTAAAGACATACAGTCGCTAATATTCGAACATTAAATTTCCTATGCTCCAAAGTTGTGGATATTTGAACTATAGTTTCGTAACGCAAAGGAAAATCGTATAACAATCTGTCTGGGCTCATTTTAAAGTTTGAAGTATTTACTGTGAAAATGTATTATTTATTTTATTCTACATCACGTAGCGAATAGATAAATAAACTTTTCTTCTCAAAAAATGCGATAAATTATCATAGTAAAAAAACCATTGAAAACATTTTTCATGATTGAATCGATTATGGGATTGAAGATTGAAACCTTATCTTTGTAACGATCTCTCAACACTTACTATACGATTTTTCTCGCCAATTTATTGAATTTTGAATAGGTATTAGATGACGAAAATTCAAAGAAATCATAACATTTTTGTCGCATATGTTTATCAATGAATATATGTAGAATACAGTAATAATTTAATAGAAGTAGTAACTATTATCCCATACTAAATTTTATTTAGATATTTAAAATTTACTAAAAACACATAAGATGTTAAAATTGTAAATAATCCTAAGTTTTTGATCAGGGACTAGGATATATATAATTATTTTATGGATATAAATATAATTTGATATTATCAAAATTAAACAGAAATATATTCATATGTGTTATAATTTAGTCTGTATGTATTCAGTAGAAAATCAATCAAATTGATAAACATTTGAGAAATAATTTCTCTTTTAAAAGCTTAAAATCAATTTGTAATATATAATTTTATATGAATTGATTTAACAATTTTATAGAAATTGGTACAACTTTATATTACTGCAGAAAAATATAATTTGAAACAATTTGATAGTTAAACACATATTCAGAAATTCAAATTTTATACTATACACCTATATGATGTTCACAGATTTACTAGTCAGTGTTTTCCTCGTAAATATGAGAAAAACGTGAGAAGAGAAAATATTGTTTTTTATAAGTAATGTAATGAAAATTTATATGAAAATTTTTTTATATCTGCTATCTATATATTTATATTTTTTTAGAAATAAAGATGATCTTCAATTTTTAAAATAGAATGCTACATATTTTATTAGTATTATATTAACTTAAGACGAATTCAATCATCTACCATAAAATATCACACGAACTGAAAAAGAAAAAAAAAAATTTGAACATTTAATGAATACATTTATCATGTATTAGGAATATATTCTATGTATTAGTAAATAAAATGGAAGAATTAAAAATTTTTTTTTTCATTTTTGACTTGTACTAACACTCAAGATCATTATATGGTACATTGTATGTTCATCTTGAGACATGCTTTTATATGATATAAAAAAACATGCAGTATTCTATTTAAAAAATAATAGATTATTCTCATTTAAAAAAGAATGATACAAATACAAAAAAATATTCATATATTATTATGTTGTTTACAAAGAACAGTATTATTAGTTCCTCTTTCATTCCTTTTTTTTATATTTATTATTTACGAAAAGGACGCTAGCTAATAAATCCAGTAACATTCTGTATTTAAATATGTATTGAGCAATGAAAATGGTCAATCTTTGAAATATATCTTCTGTCGCACAATAATTTTGACTTCTTTTGGATTCATTTTCATCATTAAATCCTTTATTTCCATGTTACTAACAATAAGTTCATTTCAATTGAAGATGCTTTTTCAGTAAAACTGGAACAGTAAACAACGAAGTGGAAAGATAAAGTTGGATATTTATTTGAAAACTTTAGAAAATCTATCAAATTTAATAATTTTTTGTCACGATCTAAATTATCATGCATTCGAAGATTAAAATTCTTATTTTGCAATGAAACTTTAAAAGTACAATTTTTTTGATGTTTTACAAAAAGAAATTTAGTTTAACAAAAAGTATGTTGATCTAGCATTATAAAAATACACGTCATGTAAATAAAAAATATATACTAAATATACATGAGAAAATCACGTACTATATAGTGAAGATACAAGTTTGACTGCGCAACATTTTTATGGTATACTCCACATTATTTTGATAACAGTAATAAACTAGGAACACCTTGCAATACTTTATTACAAGACGGAAAAAAAATATATTGAAGTATCCTCAAATTCATAATAATTTATCATGAAAAATATTTCATAAACTCTGTAATATCGCCTGATTTTATAAGATTTACGAGAAAAGACTTAGCTTTTCTTTTTCGTCCTGATTTTTAGTGTCAAAGTATTTTCAAAGAAAATAAACTGAACGAAGCAAGATTAGAAATTCCTTTTTCAAAATGAGACTACAGAAAGTTAGAATAAGAAGCCATATCTTAAAAATTGACAATTTCTCTCCATTTAGTGATTTTTTAACTTATTTAGTATATGTTTATATATAACAATTATATACTTAAAATGCATTTTCTCTTGTAATTGTAATTGAATATTAATAATATTTTTTATTATGTTTGAATAACGCCTCTTAAAACATTAAAGCAATTTTGTTAAAAAATCATTAAGACAATATTTTATTTAACTTATTCATAGTTACTATGCAAATTATTCGACCAATTAATCAACGTGATGGCAATAAATATAAAAATTTAACCTTGAACTATATCAATATTGGACTCTCTGTGGTAACAGCACGACATAGGTGTTGTAGCACTTATCATTGTTAGTGAAGAGCATTTCAATAGATTCTATTCAATAGAAGTTGTAGCATAGTTATCGTCTCAAATATATTGGTGTTATAATCATTGTTCTTAAATCCTGCGTCCCGTTTAATACAATAATCAACTAAGTACACGTTCAGAAATTTCATATTTTTTATTTTCTTTTTTCTGTCGTGTTCTTCTTATCTTTGCTGAAATTACTATAATGTGTATTATTCTTGCGAAAAATGTTGATAAATAACTTATTAAAATTTGTTGTTTATTTAATCTTCATGTTAATTAAATAATTAAATAATTTGTAAAAATATATATTTTGAAAAATAATTTATATAAATTAAATAAATTAAAAAAACGAACTGTTGTATATTTAGTTGTATATTTGATATTTCGATACATAGGAGAGCATTCATTTTTGATTTTGGGTTAAGTTTGAATCCCGCGGTAACTTATCTTTGTGAGAAAAAAGGAACACAAATGATTTCTCCGAAATAGAATGATTGTAACATAATTCAAATCGTATGATAAAATTATTTGATCTATAAAAAAATCAGCAAAATTAAACGTCAAACAATACGATAAATTCAGCAGTAGAAATTGTGTTCACTTTAACAAATGAAAAAGAGGATCGCAATAACGTATTTCATTGATGAATATGAGAGAGGTCAGAAAAACGCGCAACTATATTAAAGATTCTAAACATTTAAATTTTGTCAACATTATAATTGTTTTACATAAAGTTTTTCGTATTTCATTATGAATGACAAGTATTCTTATCAGTGTGTATTTTATTTTTTCTACAATATATCCTAAAGCGTATACTCTTAATTGAACAAAACAATATTTTGAAAGATACATAAGTGAACAATAGTATTTATATATTCGATGAAAAATTATCGATCATTTGAACCTGTTTAAACTTCGTGAAATAAAATCGTAAAACAATCCAATTAGCCTCATTTTAAAGTGTGAAACTAACCTTGAGTTTTTTATCTCCAAAGATATTTTTACATAATACAGTAAGTGGAAAAGCAAAGATTCTTTGTTGTCGAAAACTATAAAAATTTGAACATCTCCAAAATTGAAAAATTTTTACAATGAGATGTACCATAATCTTGAAGATTGGACATAAACTTCCCTTTATATATAACATAAACCCCTTAAAACTTGCTGCATAATTTTTCTTTGCTATTCTATTTAACATAAGAGTTAAGCGACAAAAGTTCAAGAAATCCTAATATTTTGTCATTGAACTCTAATGTTTAAAATTCAATAAAGTGGCAACAGCAAGTTTTAAGAGATCATTTTAAAAAGAAGACTTCAATCTTCAAGACCGTAGTAGATTTAGTCATGAAAAACAATTTTCCATGTTTTTAAAAGCGTTTGAATTTTTTCAATTTTTGAGAACAAAAGTATTCTTGCTTTTTCATTTGCTATATAAAGTAAAAACATCTTTGAAAAAAAGATAATGTGGAGTTGTCAAAGTAGAGTTGTTATTAAAAGTTTCACTTTAAAATGAGATCAACTGGATAGTTATACAACTTTTTATAAAGTTATAATAGTTTAAAATATAGACAATTTTTTATTGAATATGAGAATATTTTTATCTACCTCTATTCATTTGTTTTCAGTTAGCTTCATTTATATATTATCTTATTGTACTATGATATTAACGTTAATTACAAAATAAATAAAGGAGATTAAGAAAATGTGTCTGAGAGAAATGGAAGTATCTATAAGATTGAGCAAGTATAGATACGAATTACAAATATAAGAAAGCAAATATGGAAAATCACAAATCGAGCAGTAAAACTGCAAAGTAAAATGAAAAATAGAAATTGTGAACGCAACTGTTAAGTCGCTTTATCCAAAAGGTCACTAATCATTGAAATAATGAACAGATAATACAAAAAAAGAGGGCAATGAGAGAAGATCCTCTGCCGTCGAGAGCAAAGGAAAAAACTTCATTCTGAAATAATACAAAGTGGAATTTGTCAAAAAAAAAAAAAAAAAATTATGTATAATATATAGATTCAGATTAATTACGTCAACATCGTTTCTAAGTTCTACGACAATTTTCTCTGCATTTCATTTTTTATACGTTATTGTTCCATTCAAGATTATATTTTCTTTTATTTTACATAATTGTTAAATAGTGACAAATTGACAATTTATTAAATATTAACAATATTTAAAAGAATTTTTTGCATTCATTACATAAACAAAATTTTTTTATCTGCTATTCCGATATCTTTGAAATCTTCGATATCTCCTAATTAGAAATTATAGTTCCTGGCTATTGAATTAGAATCACTTGCAATTTTCGTAAGTTTTTAGTTGAATTGAAGAGTTTGATAGAAATTATTTAAATTACATTAATAATTTATATATTATTTTTATCTTTTCGAAGTAAAAATTGTAGATTTCCTAACTTTTAAAAATATTATTTCCTTAGTTTTATAATTACTAACGCTTTATAATTATTATTTTAATTTTATATCCTATTTTTTATTATTATTGAGTATTTATTATGAGAGAAATACCGAATGGATAATTAAGCTACTGTTTCAATTAGAAAAAATAAATTAGGTATTAGAAAGGTGCTACTTTCGAATTTTCAAAAATGTATTATTGATCTTATATTACAAAAAGAAGCATTAAAAGAAAAAGTAGATACAACAATGCATATATATATAGATAGAGAGAGAGAGAGAGAGAGAAGAATTAAAAATGAAAATAAAGAACGGTAGCACAAGCTATTAATATATATGTATGTGTAACAATATTGTGTGCATTTCACATTCATATAATATATACATACTTTAATAGTTAATAAAATTTATTACTAAATTGTGTTTAGACTTTTCAATTAATTACAATAAATAATAACTACTAAAAACTATAACTGATATTTAAAATAGTCAATGATTATAATTCAAATACAATTTAAGGTTGTAATTATAATCTTTGCTAGTTTTACATGTACAACTATGATATTATTGATTTTATTCAATGGATTATACTATGTTTATATTACGTTATTAAAAATTATGAAGAGAATGTTATCAGGATGCATCTATTTCTAAGTAATTGTTTATCGATAATTTTATTCAAGAATAATTGAATTTTATTTTGTATCAAATCTATTAAAAATATGTAGAAATATTTGCAAGTGACTTTTTTTCGTCACAATTGATTAATAACACAGTTATATAAAGGTTCGTTTTAAGTTTATTATTACGCGAATATTCCTCTACGCCGTGCCACGCTGACTGAAATTGTTTCTCTCTCTCAGCGTGAGCACGAAATCGAATTTTCGAATAATTTGTTACATAGCGCTCGAACGTGTTACTATAGAATTTCTATGCAACGCGAAGCACGTTTGTTATCACATTTGTTTCGCATATCAAATCAACGTTATGCTTTCAATTTTATTTGTCTCTTATTCAACAACACGTATCTCTCATCCCATTTTTCACAGTCTCGTTTCAACTCTGAAACTTACAGTTTTTTCAGTTTCATCACTTCAGTAATTGGCTGAATAACAGAAGTCACAATTTTGTGAAATTCTTCGTAGCAATATTTGAAAATGAAACATTTCAAGACAAAAAATATCACGACGATTTTGAAATCAAATATTACTCATTTTATTCATATTGGCACAGACAAAACTAAATATTGTCGGTCGCAGATCCTTCCACATTCACATCTACATTACTGAAGTTTTTAAATAATAGAACAATTATTTTTCTTATAATAAATTTAACCTCATTATTTTTGAGTGAATATCCAAATAAAAATTAGAATCATCAATTTATTTCGATATTTAAGAATATTATATATTATTTCCTTTTTTTATTTTTTGGGTTTTTTAGTTGAATCATCTAATTCTTTTAATATTAGTAATTTTGCACAGTTATATTTTTCTTGTTCTTGAATGCCTCGACGGTTATTTTCATTATATTCATTATTCTTGTTCATCGTCTTAACTTGCGAAAAAATTTTTTAAGATATTTCTTCTATAAGGGTTTTTATTTGTTTTGTGTTTTTTGTTTAGTAAATTTTTATATCCTATTTATATCACAGTTATAAAAAACACGTGAAATATAACATAAAAATATGACCATAAAAGGAACTGATTCGTATTAATTGACCTTTAATTTCTTACTCTTATTAATTAAGTTATAGTTATAAAAGTTACAAATTTTTAATATAAAATAAAATTGAATAGCACACTAAATATATAAATAATAAAATATTAGATATTATAGTTTATATATAATATATATAATATATTTAACTGTATTTATATTAACTATAATATATATATATATATATATATATATATATATTAAAACAATAAAAAAACTATTATGTATAATTAAAATAACAATCAGAAACATTATAAAATATATTTATAAAAACAAATGCTTTTATTATTACTAAACTATAAGATTAAATATAACTTTATTAATTTCTTATTCTTAATACATAGGTATTACGATTCTCAATTCGATTCATTCTTAATACGATCTTTTCTCTTCTATTATCCGTTTCATATAAATTTAATTGAATATTTTTATTTGTTTATTTAAATTACATTAAACGTTTTTGTTTGTAACTTGATTGTTTCTAATTTTGATAAACATTTTTCTTATTTAGTTAATTAGTAAGAATCAGCTCCTCATTTTCAAAATAACGCTATTTATAGTCGACTTCGATTTATGTATAATGGTGATTAAAATAACTTCAGACTGCTTTATTACGTTTTACGAAGCAAAGAAAATATTTATGCAGTATTACAACCAACGTTGCCTTTGCAAAATGGAACCTTCTTTCATTTAAGGAAACAATTTAATAATATCGTATGATGTTAATCCTTTAGCTAGCATAAAGAAGCGTGCTATTTGAGTTTCTTAATATTTGCTTAGAACGGAAGCAGCATGCTCTGTGAACGGATTTTCGAGCAATTTATTTTACATGATACAAACGCTTTATGATAGTTTGAAAATTCGTTTGGGCAAAGAAAGCTTTGTTCCGCGCATGGAATGGCGGGCCAAAGGCAATCCGTCTAATTTTTCGACGGCGGGTATGCTGCATAGAAACGTGGAACATTTCGTTTTAAAAGCTGCACAGCTTACAGGCTAGCCGCTAGTATAAATAGGGAACTAAACTGATACGGAAATTGAGATCCGCAAACTATGCAACCGCGACTGAGGCATTGATTGCACCGTGCTACGTTCCGCTTCGCTGCTAACGTTTCAATGAATAAAGTTAACCAATAAAGCATCGAATCGTACAGCGTTTGCAAGATTGAAGGTATTCGTGCACTGCAACTCGTTGCGTTTCGTTAAAATTAATGCCACGAATTGCTTTTACGCATCGCTGAAATTGCGGAACGATGCTCGTCGAGAGAGAGTAAGCAACCTTCGTTCCTCCAAAGAGAAACGGCTACTCTGTCAGGTTACGATTGCTAAAAATTTCATTAGAAATTTTGTTAGCTTCCTCTACTTCATTTTTAATTTGCTTTACGCTGGACGTGCACAGCTTAAACCATTCACTTTAATAAATTTTTCTACAACTAACATATATTTCAAATAATTTTTTATTAATTATAATTTTATATTTTTATTGCATGTGAGTTATGTAAAAATTAAAAAAGATTTTCCATTTTTTTAAAATTTCGATTTAAATGCAAATTTAAATATTTAAATGTTTAATAAAATACCTTCTTTATGTAATCAAAGAATAGTTGATTAACATTTTCATGGTACCTGCTATATTTTGATATATTCCTTACTAATGATAGATCACTATTCATTAGCCCATGTCATAACGTATGCGTCAGTGATTGGGATTAATGTTGATACTTAGATTTTGGATTGCAATCAACAAAATCATTCTATGAGTGATGCAATTCTAAGAAGTATTGTAGAATATCAAATAAAAAATAAATATGCATGACTGGTACAACGTATACAAATAGTGACATATATCGTCGGTAGTTTTTTCTAAACTTGTCGGTGAAGAATATGTTAAACTAATTTATAGTAAATACATAATATTTGAATATTATTGATATGGACAATTGTTCATTAAAAGTAAATATTACTGAAAAACTACAACGTGTAAATTATAAATATTTAAAGAAATAAATGTGTACCATGGATACTTTCTATTATCTCTATTTTTAATAAAGAAGTTAGCTGTGAAAGCTTTAATATATTTTGCACATATTTACCAGGAATTTAATATCGCACGATCTGTTTTGTGCCCATATAATAACAGTAATTACCGATTACTATTAAAAAAGATTTCTTCTCTGTACAGTTAAATCATTCATAAAGCATTTTCTAAAAAGAACGTGCAAAGAGAGCGTGAAAAAAATCGTAGTAAGTCGAAGTACATTCAGTATGCACGTGCTAAGCGCTTCTTTTTTTTTTATAATGGAATTCCTGGCATCTCTGCACCCGGTTACCGGGGTTCACTCGCTACTGAAAGTTTAACGAGGTATGTTGGAATCCGTGTAGCGTTTTTGTCGCACTTTTGTAACATAAATTTTTTCTGTTCGAATGAAATTTTCAACGTTAACGGCAAACGAATAAAAGCAAAGAAGATTTCACGCTTCTCTATAACTGTAATTCATCGATTCAATCCAATGTTGGACTCAGAATGTCATATTCTTTGTAAATACGTTTTCTTCAAATATTGTTCTCGTAACGGTAAATTTACTAAATACTTTTATCGTAAAATACTAAATTTTTAGAAAAAAATTTTTTTTTATTATAGAGAGTATACAATTAACAAATATTTTGATATTCATGCATTATATCCAATCTCTAATCATTTAATTTAATTGAATCCTCTAATTTATGTAAAACATGAACGTATTATTGTGAAAATATCAATTTCATTTGCAAATTATGTTTTTAATTCCTCGTGTCAAATAAATATATAATATATACTTTTTTTTATTTTTATATCAAATTAAAAATAAATAAAATATATATGCGTATATTAAGAATTATTTAAAAAAATATTTTCATATGCTTTATATTGTAATAAATTATTAATTAGTTTCAAGTTTTCTGTAAATTGTAAACTTTTATTAAACATCTTTTATTAGCATGATATCTGATTTCAAAATCTAAAGCATACAATGTAATAACGTAATACAGAATTGATTTTTTATATTCAAGTGGATCAAATGATGTAAGAAAAACAGAGTTTTATATTAATGAAAATTAAGTTTAACGAACTTATTTAATAGCTCAACTGCAAATTTATTACTTTTACTGGTGTTTGCATTGGTGAAATTTTTTAAACTTCAAAATTTTTTAACTTTCTTTTTTGATATTTATTTAGTATTTATTAAGTTTTCGGTTAGCAGATATATATTGATCTAAGAGGTATTAAATATCTCAAAAATATAAGTTGATTAGTTAATAAATATAAATTTTACAGTAATACTTATACTATTAGTTGTAATTAATATGTGAACCATATTAGTTGTAATTAAAATGTGAACCATATTGACATATATACCAATATTATAATCATTTATATTTTAATTATAGAATATTTTTGATAAAGAAAATATCACAAAATTATAAATAGATTTTGTATAAAAATTTTATATAACTATCTTTTCTAGCGTTATAAGTATAGAATTATTAATCAATTTTTTCAAACAGTTCAAAGAAATATTTTTTGCATGCAATTTTAATTCGCGTAGAAGTATCGAAAGTTTATAAAAATTAATTTCAAAAATAAAAATATGAATAAAATAACAAGAGGAACAAAACAAAGAATAGTGTAACATTTTATCATATAAAAATTTGGTATAAGTATAGTATAAGAACATTTTCATCATATATAAATTTGGAACATTTATAGTTGAATGCAAATTTGAAACAGAAATAGTAATAATGCTTAAATAGTTTCAGTGAAATTTTTAACGTTCCATTGTGATACTATCTTCACTATATATTGAAAAATTAAACAGTGCAAACTTCCTGGCCACTGGTACTCTAACTGTATTTAATTACATTCTACTGCACGCGATAAATTCTTTCGTTTTAATTGAATTTTCATCGGCTATCGTTTATCCACTGTTCGAATCGATTTGAGATTCGAGTAAAACAAATATGAAGTCACGTTTCAAAAGAAAGTTTTATTAAGGCAAGTAACACCAAAAGTAGAAAATATTTACAACTTTTCATTATTTATAAATAAATCAATTAATTCAATTTTTAAATGTGGATTGTATTGTTCGTGTTTTTTGCTCCCTAAACTATTATTTTCAGACGTAAACAATAATCACCATTTTGTTTAGCGTGAATAATAATGGTATTAAAATGTAATTTAATTTTTATATGTTAAGTTATGACATTTTATGCTTGTAAATCAAAAACTTTGTCCGAAAATTCATTTAAAGCTATTTAAGGGAACAAAATTAATGATTTTAATAGAAGGAATAAAATACATAGTTATAAATATTAACTATAATTTTGTGAAATATAGACTGTTCAAGAGAAATTTTAAAAATATCAAAAACATATTGTAGAAATATCGATTAACTTCATCCTCAATCGTTTCACATGGAAAAGCGCTTCTGTATAAAATTTTAGTGAAATAAAGTCGACGTACTCTGAAAACACCTTCATACGGAAATGTCGGAAGGCATAGGTACTGAGAATGTTTGAAGCTTATTCAGAGTAGAAGTGAAATCCTTCGCATTTCAGAGAAACGTTTGAAGATGTCAAGCACGTAGCGCAGTTCTTGATCATGGCCTAAAGCGTACTATGGAAAGTATATGAGAATGGCGACACGGATTGTCACGCGATAGTCTAAAAAGTTTCACGTGAACTCGAATTCAGGATAACACATACCCTGCATGATTTTTTCTTTTTTCTTTTATTATTTATTGAACACAATACTTGTATTATAAAATTGTAAAATAAATGACTTAATAGACAAAAACAGAAAAAAAAACGCACGAACTAATATAAATATTGAAAATTTGCAAATCCTAGATTCTTCTAAATAATTACAATAACGAACATATCCTCGAATTTCTAAAATGTAATTCTTAAAGTTTTATTTCAATAATCTTAATATTATTTTTCACTTGAGATTTTCTTAAGTAATAAAAAGTTTTCACGTTCAGAAGTTTTATTATACTTGTTTAGCTGCGCAGTTTACAATAGTTTAGTAATTAAGTTGTTAAGAGGATTCGTTCAATACATAGACCAGCAACTATTTAAAAGTTACTCGAGTGTCGAGACAGTCCTCCGAGTTTTATCTTTGAAATATATAATATATTACCTATGAAACTTTTCTTGATTAAAATGAATAAAGTTCTTTTATTTATTAAGAGATTATATGTAGATATAAATGTTATAAAAGCAACAGAAAATAAATTCATTATTGTTTTTTGTAACTATTTGTAGGATGTACAAATAGATGAATTGAAATATGTTGAAATTAATGTTTTTTAGTAAAAATATGTTTCATTATAAAACATGAAACTTATATATTTTATGTAAAAGAAAATTAACTAATTGCAATTTATTTCAGTGTACAAATTTTATATATTTAGTATGTATAAATTGAACTTAATGAATGATATTCATAATGTATAATTATAACTTATTATAATGTAGGAAATTTATATTACTAATAATCAATGATAGTAGTTACTCAATACTTATACTTCTGCTTCTTATATCATATATTCGATAATTTAATAAAAAATTATATAATTTGAAGAAATTATCATCGTTATTGCGAATGTAACGATGTTACTGCGGATAATAAAACTTTTACAAATTTGTATGATAAAGTCATCATTTGAAAGATGTAGAACAAGAAAGTCTGAACAAAGAAAAACTTGCTAAAAGAATATCAAATATTAATTTCTATGCTGTCGTAGGATTTGATCAATTCAAAATTACATAAACTATATTAATGCGACGTAGTTTCGCTGTTTAGTTGTTTATATGCACACGTGCACACGAAACATAAGCTGATTCCAAAATCATTTGTACAATTTATCTGACATCCTGACTAGTCGAAACATCAACGTAACCAGACCGAAGGGTAACCGTGATCGTTGGCAGATAGATCGTGGCGATTCGATTGACCGATCAACTGGAGCACACGCAGTTACGGCGTACCAACCAGGAATCAGCTATTGGAGATGAAGGGACGCGAGTAGAGAGGACGTTGTCGGGTAACGTTCCGCTCGCTACCAGTCGAAAGGGGGTAGGAAGTTCGGATAGAGGGTGGGGCGAGAGAAGAGGTGGCTGATGTGGAGGACGCTCGAGGGGGTAACAGGTCGGATGTCCGGCAGTCCGTCACCGACTATCCCCCAGTATCTCCGGCGTGGTGCACCGCGTCACACAGACCGGCCTGAAGCCATATCGCCAGCTACATAACAAGTCCTGAATATGCATATATTCGACTACAGGGGGTCGCTTCACTAACCCCGACACCCTTGTGTACACAGGTTTACTTACACTCAGTCGATGTTCTGTGTGCGTGCACGCAGTTGCTCATATATACGTTCGCGAATCTCGGTATACCGACGCGCGGACTGGTCTCCTCTTCTCTTCTCTTCCTTCTACTATACACACAATCCTATACGGTTCCCAACATCCTATATAATATATAGATCTCATTCTCTGTATCCGTGTTCGTCCTCTCACGTTCAGACACATATCACCCTTACCCTTCTCGGCCGCTTGATCGTGTTTAGCCGACTCTGTTCGTCTCTCTAACTACTTGATTTTCTGCTTTCCTCTGTCAACATCATCCCTCTCGTTTCCACTTGGTCATCGACGAAGCACCATTGACGCCAGTTCACTGCCTGCCAACGCAAGAATTTATGGCCGTGTATGCTGCGTCGGCTCATATATTCACGGTCGGATTTTGACATATCGCGTGCATTAGAGAGATTCTAATTACCTGTTCTCTCTGATAGAAATACATATTTTCATCCTGTAGACACATCTCCATTTTTATCTTCATCGTTCTTCGCACTTCTTTTCATTTTTTCATTCTTAGAAGATTGTACGACGATTGCTCTATTGTATGTATAATGTATTATATATGTTAAACGTATATATACTTGTTGATCACTGCTAGCACAGTTCAAATCATCCATACCGTCAAGTAAAAATATGAAAAATGCAATCGGTATATTCTTATTAAAAATTTAATATATTCGAGATTAGACGTAATTGTTGTTCGACAATTATAAGTGCAAAATACATTTGTATTTTTTACCGGAGCATTCTCAATGAAAATACCCGTTTAGCCGACCGCATTTCTCAGGTATAGCTTCAGCTTTGCATCTACGCTTTCCAATCGAGTCAGTAGCGTTCACATAACAGAGCTGCGTCGACGTCTTTGTACGCTGATCTGACTCTCTACCGTCCCTTTGATGGAATAGCTTTGCCATCTTTTTAAGTTTCCTAGTTTCCCCACTATGCCCTTTCTCTCCACGTCTCTCCCCCCACTCCCCACCTCCTGCACACTCTTTCTCTCTCTCTCTTCACCATTTTCTATTTGCCTGTCAAGCTATATCACTGTTTTCCTATTCATATAGCTACCGCTCTTTCCTCGTTTTCCTTTCTCTCCTTTATTCGACTGTTCGCCATTCGGCGCCGTTTGACACGACGATCGCGAACCATTTGAAAGTTACCAGAGAAAAGAGAAAAGAGAAACCGTCCCTTCCCGGGCCGTGCCAGAGAGGGGTCAGACTCGATAAAAAGACTGCAAGTTTAATGGACGTCGAGCCATCTCGAATGTAGACTACTTCTATCGTGTCTGTATCGTGCCATCTTTGTGTATCCTCGTTTCTGCGTCTCATTACGCATAATATTATTAACCATTGAAATATTTCACCTCAGAATTGAATTTTTACACCACGAATTCGTGCTTTCAGAGACCAACAAAATAGCAGGAACTTCTAATTGTAAACTTCTGCTATTTGTATGTATATTTCAAATATATTTTGAACATGTGATGTTACTAACATAATCTTATTATAAGGAACTTTGTTTCGTTTCTTCAGAGTAAACTCAGATCATCCTGTTAGATAATTACGCATACCATTATTCTAAATCGAAATAATTTTTGGAATTCAACAAATTATAATTGTATTAAGCTATAAATAATAACGATATAAATGTGTTACTATTGCATATTATTGCATGAAGTAATTAATTAAAACATTTCTATTTTTACATTCTTTAGTTTTATACAATATTATTTCATGTTTTTCAAACATTGCAATATGTTTTGCTTGCAAGTTTGAAACTTATCTCTAACGAGATTAGAATATATTTTTTAATGAACTATTATAACTATGATTTTATTATAACTATTGTTTCTGAACTATGATTTACACTGCAAAATTATTAAAATACCTAATTGACTAATAATATCTTATGTGCATAATATCGTTCGAAAAAATAATAGTAAGGTAGGAAATTCAGTTAAAACAATTTTGATAAAAATAAATTTGAATCCGAGCTTGTGACATCTGATTAACCTTCGATTCTGAAAACTCTTATGCACAATTTTTTACTTAAATTATTTATTCTCGAAAGCTTTATGATGTAAGCATTTTTCTTTTACTTGATTAGAAGAGAATATTATTTAACAAAGAAATAATGCAATTCAAGAAGAAAGTAATTGTAAATATCATTAATACTATACAACTCCTTAGAATATACTCATTAAACAGAATCTAGTCATTTAAAATGTGTAAACATCTCTGAATGATGAATTTCGAACAAACAAATAATGATCTTTTAAGTTTTAAAATTAATAATATTATATTTGGAATCTTCAAATCTTTTTAATTAAATACGATTTGTATTTACGATCATTAAATATCATTAATTATTAAAAATATGAATGGTTGTTAATTTAATATTTTAATACTCAAGTACTTACTATTTAGTGAATATTTGTAATCAAAATTTTGTTATTATAAAGTGATTTTTCAAATTTATATTTTTCAATATATATTTATATCTAGTATAGTGCATTAACATATTGCAAAAGATCTACAATACTTATAACATCTTATAATATTAAGTATTCTTCTCTCTCTCTCTCTTTTTTTCTTTCTTTCTTTAAATCCTCAATCATATTGCTCTTTGATTTTAAATATTTATATTTGTATGAAATAATAAACAATGATAATCTCGAAATATGCAAAAATAAGAAACGCGTAATTTTTTAATTTTAAATAATTAAACAATACAACCAATATTAATTATATAATATAAATATATTTTTTTAGGTTTACGTTTTAGTGTTAAAAATATTTCTACAACTTTTGAGCTTCAATATTCTGCATTGAATGTACTTCACTTCAAGTTTGTAAATTTTGAATGTAAAATGTATAAAATTTATAAAAGTTTAAAGTGTCAATAAAAATTGTTTAGAAAATATTTAAATGTTTAAACAGTATTACTAATAATAAAATTATATAATTAATTTTTAAGATATATTTTAATTAGCGTATTTGACATTTTCAATAGTAAATGCTGCATTCTTTGTAGTTTAACATTTTTGTAAGATTTCAAAGTATCTTTTAATTCACATCATATATCTAATTAAATCTCTATGACGAAATAGAGAGAGTCACTGTGTCCTATCATCTTTAATATAATTAGTTATCAATTACATGTTATTCTATATTGATTAATATAAATAAACAGGCATTATTCCGACAGTAGAACAACAGTACGTTACTTTTGAATCTCAAAAATATTGCTGTCAATAAAATTTTCAGATTTCTAATTAAATTAAAATTAATTAAAAAGTATGATAATTATCCCTTCTATTCTGTATCTCTTCTATTTTGTAATGTTTTGGTATAATAATGTTTATCTGTTTCAAATTACTTACTGTGAGAGTCTAATGTAAAACAAATTTCAATATGATTAATTTGTCAAATTACATATTTATAAATTATTAAGAACACTGAATGATCTACGATAATATTCCGGGAAGATAAATCTTCTTTTGGAAGAATTATTATAAAATTTTTAGAATTATATTTACTACAGTGTTTGCATATAAAATACATAGAGATTCCAATGTCATTATATCTTTTTATTACAATATTAATAGTAGTTTACTTGTTTAGAGTACTCTAAAATATTGTATATAGAAAGTGTTAGTTATTGTATGCTGTAAGTAAAGCATTATTAACATATAAGTATAATATTAATAAATGTAACAAATCATATGTAAATATATAATATTATTATTAATAGTATTTTATATATATATATATATATATATATATATATACAAGGTGGGGCACCTAAAACAGGCCACCTGAATATCTCGCTTGTTTTCGGAGATAGAAAAAAATGCATCAGACCAAACTTATTTGGTATCGAGGGGCTAATAATCTGATACTAATTTTTTTATAGGTGGAGGAGATATGAAGGTCAAATCTGGTTGATATGATTTTTTACTTACATTCTGATAGAGAATTCCGAGACGAATACAATGATCTATTATGAAGGTCATTCAAGGTCAACTGCAACAACACATTGATATATTTTCTTCTATCTCCGAAAACAAGCGAGATATTCAGGTAGCCTGTTTTAGAAGTACTTTAATTTTTTAATTATGCAAATTCTTATTTGCTCAACATCACTTTAAATTCACATCATTATAAATTCAAAAAGAATAAATATCTACATATTGTTTTAAGGATAATGGATTTGTTATATGATATTAAATTTAAATATAAGTAATTTCCTTGGGAATATTAACTAGAAAATTGATCGGTGGTGTGATTAGATTATGCTGCGTTTAACTAAAGATTCTCCAAAATAATCTAGGAAAAAGATTTTGTGGGCAAGATCAGTTACAGTTAGAATATTGAATATCTCGAACTATGTTGGAATATCTCGAACGGTTAGGAACAGTTGGTCAGTTAGAAATTTAGTCAGTTAGAACTTTGAGAATATAGAGAGTATCTAGAGGATTTCAGACTTTAATCATTATAGTTTTGAACCTCTTTTTAAATTTTATATTTACATTAGTGATTATAATAAGCAAATTTTTATTTTATTATTATGGTTTGATAAATAACGTTCTTTTCTAATAAAGATATTATTGAAGAAGATATTATTAATTTTTTAAATCGAATTTTTTAGATATTTATTAGCAAACCTGTGAAAATGAAATATGTGAAAATAATACTATAATATTATTTCTTTCCTGATAATTTAAAAAGAAAGACGTTATTATTTTTTATCTACTTTTTATACAATATACACTACTTCAAGAAATTAAATAAAAATTGAATTGTAACTGAAAAAGTGGTGATTTTTGAACTGTTATAATTTCCTGTAAAATTGTATAACGTTCTCTCTAAAATTGTTTCAAAGCGTAAAGCTTCTACGTTTATACACCTAAACTTAGTTTTTTCAAACTTCTCTTCCTTTATAAAACAAAGTGAGAAACAGAAGTTGCTTCTTTTCTTTTAAAATTTTGCAAATTAAAACAACTCTATGAAATTTAAAAACTTTAAAAAGAGATATGACCTTATAAAAAACGATTCCCACTTTCTTTAAATGAAAGATGTATCGCCAACATTCGAATACTTTAAGGAAGTTGTATTGTTGGATTTGTATCTCAAGCGTTAATGAATATTTTTGTATGAATATTTAATACGTGTATGAGTATTTAATAATTTTTAATATACAGGATATTCTGTAAAAAGTAGAGTAGAGGATGATTCTTCATGAAAAAATAAGTCAAGTATATAGAATAAAATTTTTTTATTCAAGGCTTTGTTTTCGAGAAAATTTATTAATATACTTGAATTTGTACGACGTATCAGGGAGGTAATTATTCTACGTGTAAAAATAGGTCAATATTGTAGAATGAAATTTTTTTCTTTGAACATGTTTCATTTTAAATTGCCTTGATATTTGTTAAATTTTCGAGTTTCTCAAAAACAAAGCCATAGATAAAAAAATTTTATTGTACACTTCTAACTTATTTTTTCATGAGAGATTAGACTTTGCTCTACTTCTCATATGTTATAGAACACTCTGTATTTGGTATGTTTAATGTTTGTACTTTTAGTGATGAAGTTTATTGTATATATGTACATGTGTAAATGATTAATGATACTTACAAACAAATCATACGCTAAACACATACATATATACACACAACAACAATACTTATTAAACATTTATGGTATATGTATACATATAAACATATAGACTTGAAGTACAAATCTGACTACAACGTGTAATCTTCTTGGATTAATTAAATGCTTGTGGTATACTTTTCATTGACAGAACGATGAAAAAAATACGATAAAAATAAATTGTTTCTCAAGTCTGTTTTTATAGATAAGAGTCTTCAATTTTTAAATTAGTGGATTTTGTCGTGGAAGAAATTTTACATCATCAATAGAGACATTTTTGAATTTGTAAAATTTTCGAAAAAGAGTATGTTACTTTTCCATTCACTGCATGACAACATCGTAGAAAAGAATGATTGTGGAAATGAAGTCTTCACACTTTAAAACAAGCTTATTGTCAGTCAGAATGTACAATTCTTTTTATACAAAGTTATAGGAATTCAAAAATCGACCATTTTTTAGTTATAATTTAGTGATTCTTTAATATTGGAGTATTAACATATTTGTAATAATTATATATAGTTAAATAATGTTTCATAAATTAATTGTTCTATTAGTATATTAAGATCCTTTTACTTTATATTTAATATGAATCCTATATTTCTATGGATAATCATAAAGGAAATTTTAATTAATATCGTATAAATGCTACTTATATTCATTATTAAAATTGTATTTATTAATGTTCATATATATTATATGTAAGAGGAAACATAATATATAAAATAAGCTTCAATTGGTTTTATATGAAACGACTAAATTACGGCAGTAGTTGATCTTAATTTTTAAATTATGAATTCAATACTGTACGCTTAATGTTTGTACTAAGACGCCATTATATAAAAAAATATAAATAACAATAAAAATAAATAACAGATGAGAACAATATATATTCCAATATGAAAACAGTTTTTAGAAATGCATGAGTCTCTTTATTGCTAATTTTATAGTTAGAAACGTATTATAATACATTACAGAATTACAGTCTTAAATTCGTCAAAGTGATTGATAAATATTTTGAATTTGTGTGATTTATGTATACTATCTGTTGGATGATAATACATTACATTTTCTAATACCTTAATGAAGAATATTTATGTAAAAATTGAGTAACGCAATGAAACATTTTTTGTAAATAGATTGAAATATTCAGAAGATGAAATATTTTCTTCTTATACACATGTAACAAATGAAAGTTAAGAAATAATTTAAAAATTGTTTCTAACTTATTAAATATCTTAACTCCTTTTCATTTCTTTAATGAGGAATATCCAGAACTTTTTTTTTTAAATATTACTAATAAATAGATTTGGTAAGAATAGTTTTTATAATATGTGTGTATATAATATTTTCATTATCTATGGATTATAATATGTATATTTTTTACAAATTTATTACTAAAATTAAATAAGATAAGTAAAATTAAAAACATATGTATATATTTTTCTGTTATTTTACGATTAAAATGTTTTGAAAATTATATTTATTTATTAAAATAATAAAAAGATTTTATTAACTTAGTCTTTTTATTAACTTAGTCTTTTATTAATTAAGTCTTTTTATTAATCTAGTGTTCCTAAAAGAATTAAAGTACCTACGTGGATTGTCCTATCTATGAGAATAACGATATAACGGTGAAAGTTATTATGCGAGGTATGAATTAAAAGTGTAGATACTTGATTGATTTTTATAATTTGGTATATTTTTTGAATAATTGATTTTTGCGCTATAAAAAACTTTATCGTTTCGATTTATTTTAGAACCATAGAATGGCTCTTTTTTGTCCCACTAGTAACACGAATTACGGCCCACTCTGTATATCTTCAGAAATCCTCTAATTCCTATTGATCCAATTAATGAAGACTAGTTTTACAAAATTCGCTGACCAACGAGCGCATTAATCCATGCCGTATCAGGGCTCCCCAGCGCAATTAATTAACTGTCAAAATAGGCGTCCCTTTAATTCCTGTTCAATATGGCTAATTATGCGTAATGCAACCGAATATGGATCGTTCCATGAAAATTACAATTTTATTAGTGACATTTGCTATTACTCAATATTTACAATATAATTATTTGTATCGCTTTTTTAAATAAAAAAAATTTCTAATATGATAAATATATAAATTTCAAATATTTCTAATATATTATTTAAATATTTACAAGTTACCAGTTATAATTAAAATAATATTATTAACTGAAACTCTATCTTTATTCAATGAATAATGAATTACTTCTAAATTTATAAATGTAATTAAAGGTTGTAATGCTCTCATTTTGGTGGTTCAAAGTTCTCTGCAACATGAATTCAAATATAAGGTTTAATGAAAAGAATTGAGGAAATACTATTCTTACAAACACATTCATACTATATATATATATATATATATAATATGTATACATAGTATATATATGTACTATACATATATACTTATTTTATATTATTATATATAATTATAATAGCGGTCCTAAACTACACTAAACTACAATATTTGTTAGAACAAAAGAATATTTGTTAAATTTTGTAACAAAAAATTATACAGCAGTGAATCTAAGATCATGAAATCTTCACTTTCACAATCCAAGATTCATGTTTTATATCATCTAAAATGTTTTCATCTAATAAATGAGAAAAATGAGCATAACTGAATACATAATAGTCAAAAATTGCCAATAGCTTGAAGAAAATCATATAATAATCTACTTGCCACTCATTTTAAGACATAAAATTTCTATTTTGTCATAAGTTCTTTTCTTTTGAAAGATATTTTTACATTATGTAGCATGTGAGAAAGTAAAAGTATTTTTATTCTCGAAAAATGTAAACATTCGAAAATGTCTAAAAATATTAAAAATGTTTATTTATTGATCCAGCATGGTTTTGAAAATTGAATTTTTTTTAACGATCTCTTAAATCTTTATGATTCTTTTTGTCACAGTATTGAAACGTAAGAGTTAAATAACGGTATATTAGAATTTCTTGAAATTTTGTTAAACTCTAATGTTTAAAATTCAATAAAATAATCTAAAAAAAATTGTAGAGTATGTTATAAAGGCTCATTACTTCAGTTTTAAAGATTACATTAGATTTAGTTGCAAATAAAATTTTTTAGTGTTTTTACATACGTATAAATTTTTATAACATTTAAAGAGAAAAGGACACTTCTCCATAAATATGATATTAAAATGTCTTAGGAGAAAATGAATTCAGGGCAGTCAAAATAGATGTTTTACACTTTAAATTAAAATGAAACCAAATAAATTGGTTTTTATTACGAAGTTATAATTATTTGTAGCATCAATAATTTTTAACTTGCAGTGTAATACTAATTTTAATAGTTTGTATGTATGTTTGTAGGAAAAATATCTTATAGAACTGCATGTTTTGCTCTTTTTTTTTTTTTTTGTAGTCAACATGCAGAAACTCAGTATAATAATTGTACTAAAATTCCACGTGTGTGTTTAGCTTTGCTCATCACTATATAATATTGCTAGATTTGCCGAACAGGCAATGGAATACAGAATTTATTAAATAATAATAAGAAAAACTTGCCTCTTTATTAATAATTGTACTATAATCTTGTCTATAAAATCTCAATACATTCATATTCTTATACTTTACATATTTATACATATATACGTTTAGACAATATTGTTATAGCATTGTTAATTACAAATATATTTTCTTTTTGAAAGCGAACAGTTATATCGTCTGAATATGAAAAATATGATCACGTTGTCTTTAAAAGAAATAAATTAAACATTAACAATTATATACACAATCTATATTTCAAACAATTTGATGTTGATCCATAATTACAAATTGAGAAATAAAGAGAAAAGTCGTATTGTTGCCTTTTGTATTTTTGAATTATAAACTATTTCACCTTTAAGAGCTTATTAAATTTTAAGATATTGCATAAAAAAAACAATTTTTTTAATTCTATTATTTTACTTTCTTACTATATTTGTTTTTCTTTTTTTTAATTTTATTACACTCTAAGCGTTCATAAACGTTTTATATGAAATACTACATAAAATAATTTTATGAAAAAAAACTTCTATTTTTGTATATATAAAAATTTATGCATGTTTTATTATACTATGTTACGTAGTATTGGATTTAAAAAAATTTAAATATTATTATTATTTTTTTTCTAAATATATTGTTTGAGAGATTATTACTTACTTACTTACTTATTTAATTACTTACTAAACTTACTTACTTACTTACTTACTTACTTACTTACTTACTTACTTGCTTACTTACTTACTTACTAAACTTACTTACTTACTTACTTACTAAACTTACTTACTTACTTACTAAACTTACTTACTTACTTACTTACTTACTAAACTTACTTACTTACTTATTTACTTACTAATCTTACATACTTACTTACTTACTTACCTACTTACTTACTAAACTTACATACTCATTTTCTAACTTACTTACTAAACTTACTTACTTACTTACTTAGTATATACTTAATATATATCTTTTTACTTGCTTTATGATTGAGTCTTTCAATATTAATAAGAAAAAGTATTTCAAAAATTTGTTAATTATTTCTTAATTTAAAATGTAAAATTTAAAAATTTTAAATATCAATATATTTTGAAGAAAATAAAATTAGCGGATCAGGTATTTATAAAGCTTCGTTGTGCTTCGATGGTATAATTTAGACTAATCATTTGTTAACCAATTAGTCAACTATAATCTTTCTACTATACTGGAGTCATACACTTGAAAACTAATTTCAATCAAATTTTGTTTTGAATCGTGCATGTGGCATTCATTTCATAGGTAACGATTTTAAATTGATAAGTTCCAATTTAAAACTCATCACGTTTTATTTTGTTTGTATTCAACTATCACACGAGTTTCATCGTGAATATGAAATTAATCTCTATATAAAAGATTTACCATCGCTATAATTAAAGTAATCTTATTAATAAATTTCTGTTCATATACGAATAAAAAATATGAATAAAATAAAATTATTTGAGGATAGCAAATAATTCATTACTAGAATAAAAATTTCCTTTTATTAACCGTAATTTACCAGCCATTTTAGAGTTACTCTTGCACACTCCATAAACTAATTGTAAGGGCATTTCAAATTTTTTCTCATTACTGTAATTCATGATGCTGTGCATTACTTTTTGCAGGCATGCAATCTTTTCGAAAGATGAAATAAGATTATTAGTATATATGTTTCTTGTGTACTCTCTAATTCGGATATGTCGGCAGATGTTTACAAACATTAATTATCAATAGTGAACTAATAAAAATATAACATCAAGAAATAATCTTCAATTGCACAAAATTATTTTTCACATGAGTGTTTTTATTTCTTTGTTCTTAATAAAGTTCTTTACTCTAAATAAAGTTATTTATACAGAATATTCTGTAGCATGTGGGAAGTAAAGAGGATGATTTCTCATCTCTACTTTTCTACTTCTATATGTTACAGAATATCCTGTGTATTCAAAAAAATAACATTGAAAACTTATTTAAAATAAATGTAGACAAAATCAAACGTTATTGGCTGTAATAAAACAAATTTTCATTGTATTGAAAATAAAATTCCATAGTAATGAAAGTAATCCATGTATTTACTGTTACTAGTTATGAAACGTGTGCAAGATTACTTGTGTGTTAGTTGTTATATAGATGAATCACATTATAACACAAATAGAATTATAGAGTTATAAATGCATTTATAAAATTCTGTAAAAAATATTAACTTATATTATTATTGAAACTTATATTATTATTGAATCTATTAGTTTAAAATCTGTTAGTTCTTCTAGTTTTCAGTATTAAAATTATATCAGTTGTTTATACAATTGTATCAATTTTTTAAAATAATATGGAACATTTTTCGACGAAATGGTAAAAAATAATGAGATGAATTCAACCGTATATCATTTGTAAAAAACAGATTGGATACATGAAACAAAGCACTCAATATCTATATACATAGCATGTATAAAAACTATTCAGTCTCCAAGTATGATCTGCTACAGGAATTCACTTAAAGAAATATACAAATCACATGGAATAAGTTTCTTGGAATCATTCTAAATAAGTCGATTTATTTTCACTAGAGTTCTCCATAACCTTTCTTAATTATTAACAACTTGTTATTACTAAGAAGCTACTGGCCAGAAATATGAGACACTAAGGTAATTGACAGATACCACAAAAATATCTAAATAATTAATTAATTTGTAATAAATTAATGTAATCTGTTTCCAATTTTTTTTATATTACACTCACGATGCAAAATAAGAAACGAAAAAGAAAGAAAAGAAGAGTTTTAGGGAGCAGTATGTATGTTAAAAGAAATATAACTTATGTGTAAAAGAATAAATTGTTACTTTCTTTAGATGATACATATTATACTTCATATCTAAAGTTATTTAGAATAATGACAGTAATTCTGTGATAAAATTATATAATTATGTAATTAATTATATAATTAATTAAATAAAAGATGCAATTATCTAATTAATTATGTAATTTGATAGAAGTTTTATTTTTATGAATTTGGTGAACTTCTGCAAGACGAATCTTATCATCAATTTTAACATTAAAAATAGGGCTAATTTCGTGATTCATCATGTAGAAGACAATTAATTGGCAGAGTAGAGTATGTGGCTTAATTCATCATGGATTAGAAAATTCAATAATCACATTTTGAGTAAGTTAGACGTAATAATACCACAAGCATTATGGTATTCAAATGTTAAAATGAGTAACTATTATATATAGTGAAGAAAGTAAAAATGAATAGTCAGACACAGATGACTTCCAAAAAATATAAGAAACATAATGTCTTGTGTACCCATTGATGCAGATTTCATTTTTACAGTCTGTTTTTAGACATTATCTTGCGCAAATACATTTCTGAACCAATATAAAAATTTAAAATATTTAATTCCTTTTTAGATACAAAATCATTATCTGTCGAAAATATACATATATACATATATATACATATATATATATATATATATGAAATAAATCTATTTTTACTATTTCAGCAAAAAGATGCATAATGGCAATAACCACTTGCGTCAATCAAAGACATAAGATTAAACTTAAATTTTTAGTTAATAAAATAGAATTTTAAATAAAACATATATTTATAATAAACTTGTATGTGATCTTTTGTCTTTATTATAAAATCATATTTACACATTTACATATATATTTAAGTAAAGTTAAACTTAAAGAAAACTTCAAAGTTAATACTTTTCTTTACAAAATTTAATAAGAATAACAACAAGAAAACAAGATATTCATATTTATGCTATGAACGCTATGTGTTTATTCTGCTGTACCCAGACTCGCACCTATTACCAGGGACGAATTTACTACTACAAAAAGTTTCTCGAGTAGAATAATTTCGATATCAATTTTCTCTCATATCATCTACCTAACGCGAAATCGAAATCCTACTTAATTCAAACTCAGTGGCCCAAAGAAATTTATTTATAGGTCTATTTTTACAGGATAAGTTAGAATGCTTACCCAGCAATTTTCGCAGCGAATATCACAGGACATAAACAAGAAAAAAAAAAAAAGAAAATTACGTATATTAGTCATGCTATTTTACAATAATAGTGCATAGCGATCATGATTGTTTGCCATTATTTGAATTTGACTAATGTTGTAATACAACTGGTGTAAGGAATAATTATCCAGTGATCCAATAACAATAATATTCTTAAATTCTTAATAGGAAAATATTTTCTTGCTTATGTCAAGTTTTGCTTATGATTACATTTGAAATGAGTAAATTACATATTTTCCATACGATGACGAGGTATTGTATATACTCAGAGTGTACCACGTGATATATCATCACGCCATACGTATCGCGTAATATCTGATAATTAAATTACATAATCATTATCGCTGTCATTACTGCTGTCTAATACTGCATATTCTTTCGAGTGAAAAATTTCGTCTTTTTTATCACAATATCAAAAATCAGTAAATGTATTTCAAGCGATGTAGGATACAAAAACAATATACATTTCTCTTCTCGTGTTATTTACATTGATTCTACAGTTAAATACTAAATACCTATCCTGCGAAGCTACGATGCTGTATATTTCTATATCTTGTCTCATCGAGTACAAAGAACATTTTTATAAAAAGAAATGATAAATTATATATGCCCAATATAGTTGTTTTTTTGACACAGAAATATTTTGTTAAGAGATTAATGACAACAACTGGAAATCTTTAACAAAATATAATCTTTCCTGAGAATAGATTTGCGGGAAAAAAGATATGTAATTACACTCAAAGAAAAAATGCATTCACATTTTTTAGATATTATCTTTAGTCATACTTGTGAAATAGGTGCAACTTCAATAAATTTCACATTTCTCAGAAGCTTTAGTAGAAATATAGAATATAGATAGATAGATCCTAATAATTTACTATTTCAAATATTTTTTGAAAGTATGTAAAAATTTATTTACAAAAATTTGAAAGTTTTTTGAAAGTGTGTAAAAATATTTATTTACAAAAATTTGTATAGTATGTATGACAAATAGTGCTATTTATAAATCCCTATTTTTGAAACTGCGGAAAATTTTATTTATAAAACCGCATATACTTCCATTTTATTATTAGAAATCGCTCAAATTCGTTTGATAAAATAAAAATAATGGTAAAAAAAATATATAGAAAAATCGAACCAGTATTATACAATAACATTAGGAAATATTAGTTCTATTATATTTAGTTTTACTATCTGAAAATCTTGTAATATCGACCTGAAGAAATCGCACACGGAGGATTGTTAACTATGATACATGTAGAAGAATTTAAGTAAAGCCATCTAAATATCTTTTTGAATTATGGTAATGTAAAAAATATTTTTTATCTAACATGAATCGTATCCAAAGGTTAATAACTGGTGAGAATAAATTTTTTTTAAGGTTGCTTTTGGAGTTTTCAAAGCCATTGGTGTTTTTCTCCATACAACTATATTTTTTTTAATTACATCGTATAGCTAGTAAAAAAATACGTTGAAAATTTGAGTTTTACGTGTAAATTTATCTCTATTGAGATCACAGATCAAGACACGTCAACCGAGAGCCTAATAATAAATGTAAATAAAGAATATAATAATAAGTCGAATATATTTTCTATCAAAACTCGACTAATTCTTTTATCACAGAAATTATAGAATGTTGTAGCCAGGATTCTCTACTAATAAACGACCTTTTTTATATGATGTTTTCAAACAGTTATATTATATTATTAATTGTAATAGTATTATCACAGCTTTCTCATTCCATCAAATATATAAGAGCACTTTGTAATTATGGATATGTTGTCTTGTCATAAAAGTCATTATTTGTCTTTTTCTTTTTTCGCTTGAGATTTTTGAAATTAATTCATTTTTCGTTACTGGTTACAATGTCTCACGAAAAGTATTTTCTTTGCTATTTTTTATTGCCCACAGAAATTAACTAGTGCGAAGTGAATATTTGAAATGCTAACAATGGACAAAATAATTTACGACTAAGCTAATATTCCAACTCGAAAATAACTTCTTGTCTTTTAATATGGTTTAGAAAATCAATAATCGTTAAATATTCATTTTCAATTGGATGATGAACACCGAACAATATGAAAAGACTCTAATAATCTTATTAGATCACTGGTACCCTTAATAATAATTATAGAATTGTTTAAAAGTTGATGAGCAATTTGTTTATTACTTAGAATAAATAAAAATTTACATTCGTAAATCGAGAAATCAGGAAATGAAATTGATGGCATTTTTATTAAATAATTTATTGTTGGCACAAGCATAATAAATTATGAGGCTCTTTCAATATTATTGATAATGATAGTAGCTTTTTTACTGAGATAGATGTTGCGCAAAACAAAGTTACAGAGATATAAGTTGCTACGAGTGTGAACATATTGTTGAATTGAGTGTATTTGTTTCAAGGCACTCAGATGCATCAAACATAGTTTTTCGGACTAAATTCATTATATAGTATGAAACTAAATAATTAGAAATTGCAAGTCGCTTTTTTCAAACACAGAGACATTATCATTGACGATTAATAGAACGAAAATAGATTTAAATATTACAGGAAATGATTTTGTTTATTTGACTTTTCTTATTTTGCATAGAATTCCCAAACCAGTATTTTTCACTTTTCTATCACACAATTCTAAAGCTATAATTCTGTGACTAATAAAATTCTACCAATTGTAAAAATCGGTTCATGTCGAATTTCATCGCTTTTAAAACCGACAAACTAATCAGTAAGTCGTAATTCTAATGTAATGTAAGACATAACTGAGCCACTCGAGCATCAAGTAATCTAACTATTACAAGACAATCTGAATGTTGCTTTCGACAACTGGAATTCGTACCTCAGAGCTTTCCTCAGGTCTTGTAAACTAAACAACTATTTCCCACTATAATCTAACTTTGTGAAATGATGTATGACGCATTGTACATGACAATAATCGTATACAAAATAATATAGATTATACCATTATAATAGCAACCAAGATAAAGCTACATTTATGAATTCCTTATAATCATTCAATTCAAATAAACTTTAATAATTATGAATTTTGTTAAAACAGCAGTCAATAATAAATTTTGTAAATTGTATTATTTACCTAAGATTTCTAAGAAAGTCACGTATTTCGAGTATTTTTATTATATTTTAAAACCTATTAGGAAAAAACCTAATATAATATAATTAAAAAAATAATTATAATATTAAGCTTAGAAAATAATTATCAAAATTGCCAAAGACTATTTGATATTTATTGATGTCAATTCAGAAAATGTAGATCATAAAAATTATAAAATTATAAAATTTTAATAAAATGTATTTTAACATATTTGTTTTTTCTTTTCTATTTTTTTCTTTTTAATACATTTCGAAGTGTGCATTATTTTTAATCACGAATTTTTAATAGTAGCAATATTTCAATATGATCATCTTATGTAAATTTTGTAGGTGTGTACTGTATTATTATTATTTATTAACAGATTTTATGTTAAAAATTTTGATTTTTTTGTTATGTTTTATCTTTTATTATAGAACAAATTATTGAGATGTAGACTTGATTCTACTGATAATAATCATACCAAGACTCCACCATAATATGTTTTCCTTGCAGTATATTTTGTTTTTCTTAAATTTAAGCATTCTCTTTTACAAAATCAAGTAATTTTTTATCGGAACATTCAATATATGTTACATTATTATTGTCTAAACATTAGTTATTGTCATCTTCTTCTTCAAAGTTATACTTTAATATTAATTTTAAGCATTTAATATTAAATTTAAACATCTCAACTCGTGTATTTTGATTACATAAAAGGTTAATATATCTTATTAATTTATAATGACATTCTCTTATTTGTTAATTATGTTATATTATAACTTTAAAGTAATATATTTTAATTGTTGTAATTAACATTCACGTATATACTGATTTGTTTTATATATTTGTATTAATTAAAACTATCAATTGGATTAGATAGATTTGGATTAGATTTGGGTTAAATTTAAATGCCGGAGGGGCAAAAGCCCCGACGGTAGCTTATATTGATAACTTTAATAGAATATAAAGTATCTCTTTATGATATTACCATTAATACAAGCACTAAATAATTTATTTGAACTGCAATTTATATTAATACAACTACGATCCAATTTTATATTGTATTATCATCATTCGAAATTAGGAATACTTGAGCCATAACATTTAAAAAAGCATCTGTTGAGCTATTAATTACCATCACAATAAGAATTCAGCCTACTTAACATGTTTTGCGAGTTTCATATCGTGGAATGTTGGCCAAGTTTTCCACCAGTTTCCTATATTTTGTGTGTGCATTACGGTATGGATTAACAAAATTTATCTTATGGTTAATAACTAAACGACTGTATCCTTCTTTGTCTAAATTTTATATTCTGTTAAAGCTACTAATATAGACAATTAAATCTCAAGTTTATATTGATAGTTTTAATGAGTACAAACATTCAAAACGTAGACATATAATATAGAATGACAATAGCCATAACACGTATAAGGTAAAATTGTTCAGAATCACGCCCTTACAAATTTTAATGAACTTGAAATCTGTTGTTGTGAGGTCGTCCGGTTTGCAAATAATTACCGACATTTTGTTAATAGGCAAATTTATTACGTATGTGTAGAAATCTTTAGTGCTGAAGAAAACAATTTTTCATTAGAGGATACCAATATTTTATTAATATGTTAGGTTTATATACGAGGATGAATCAATAATTATCAGCGACGCAATTATAAATTCTATGTTATAATAATGAAAATAACTTACATTGGCATTATTTTTTAATATAATATAATGTTAAATAATTTAATATTATTTTTAGTATAGTAATAATGTTAATATAATTTAATACAATATAATTTTAATACAATGTTCCATATAGCACAAACTTTTTTAGAGAATTTCGGTTGATCAATAAGAGAGATAGGTACAATGCGTGTAGAAAGTATTCGTACGCTAATGAATTTCAAATAATCCTGTATATAATTATTGTTCCTTGCGTAATTTTTATAAGAAAATTAATCTGTACATATTTGGAGTATTGTATTGAGTATATATCATAATAAAAATATCCGGTAGAAATATACGAGTGAAAAATATTCGTATAATTATTGTATGATAAATGAATAATAAATTTTAACGAGAAAAATATAATTCAAATTAAATAAATAAATTATCTTAACACTTCATAGAATTTCCTTTTCATTTTACAATAGTTGCAATTCTTGGCATTGAATTTATTAAATTTACTGTTATACGGGGAGGAATCTTATTCCATTCCTCCAAAAGTGCATTTTTAAAATCTTTTTTTTTTTTCTTTTGGAAGAAATTTGATGCTTCCTAATTTTACATTCCATAGGATTAATCTGGTAATTGTAGAAATGTTTTTAAGTATAATGGCGTTTGGTATAGGATTTATGTATATTCTCATATTGAGAACGCAATATGCTTTGGATCATTATCATGATTATCAAAAATAAAATTGTCTTTAATTTCTTCAATTTTTTTAATATTAGAGAAAAAATTACGTTTTAAAATCTCAATATAAATCCAATATTAATTATTTCATTATTTCGTTAATAAATTGTAATAAATTGTAATGTGCTAATACCATGTACACCCATACAAACAATTATAGAATCACCACCGTGTTTTATAGTAGATAAGTTTTTTGGATTAAGTTCTTCATTTTTTTTTTCTCCACAAAATACAATATCCATCCGACCTAAAATGTTAAACTTACTTTTGTCTATGAAAACTACTCTGTTGCAATACTCTATTGATGTGTTTATATTGTTCTTTGCAAATTTCAATCTTTTCCTTTTGTCCGTTCTACTGATAAAATATTTTTTCTGGGCTCTATCATTATAGTTTTTATTCCTTAAGCTATGCTAGCAGATAAATAAATCAATGTTTAAATTATTTTTTGAATGTTCCACAATACTTATTGTCGTTAGATTTTGTTCAATCATTTAAATAATAATTCGGCCAATATACTGATTGATTTTCTTCTTGACTTATTTTTTCTTAATCCATATATTAATTAAACTACTGTAGTAAATCTTGATTTGTTAACAATTCATGAAATATTTGCCAAGCTTTTATACTGTATAAATTAATTATAATTTTGTTTTCTTCTATTATGAAGATGAGAGTTAAGCATCTTTCCAGCTCATTTTTCAATAATACTTTTAATTACTGAGAAATTATAGACGCTAGTGAAACTGATAACGTTTTCTGGTATATTGGTGTGATTAATTATTAGATTAATCATTAATTATTAGAAAGTGATTATACGATATTTACGTTAAAAATGTAGTCTATAAATATAAGAAATTTTCTTATATCAAGAGTGCCATAACAATAGTACAAACTGTACTTTATGCTCATATATTTCTATTGATTTATCAATTTTTTTTGTTAATTTTGCAAATTATGCAAATCTGTTGCGTGCCGATCCGAATCCACGTATTAGGGACGTTGATTAGATCGGTGGCTTACTGCTTTCAACGTGAATGAAAGTCAGCTGGTTCTAGTAAAGTTTGACTAATGTTGATTGGTTTGGTTTAAATGAATCCTTTTAATATCTATATATTGTTACGCGGCGGACTCACACACATACTCATACATAAATATATAAAATAATAGAAAGACGAATATAGCTTAGTGGACCTTTTAGATCAGAGATATAATTAGTATAAAATTGTTGAATAACACAGTAGGAATAACTCTGAATGAGTTGGACAGTAAATGGTGAGACCGAACAAAATGATTGGTACTTTTTCTATAATATGTATTCTGCAGAATATTCCAAATATATAATGTATATACACATTGTTTTGCAAAAATTATTTAATAAACAATAATTACATTAAGATTTGCTTGAAAATCATCAGTGTACGAATACTTTCTACACCCATTGTATATATCGTTACATTCAGTTCTTAGTTCGAGATAAATCGATAACTTTTTAAGATCTCTTCAATGCCAAGATGTTATCAAGAATAATCTCAAAAGTAAATCATAAAGCCTGACATTCAAAGCAAATGGTGAGAATTAGTTAAAGATCGTGTAGTATAACTATGGTAACTACATATTGCAGTCTTACACTCTTGAAATTCTCCCACGTTTACCGATCTATCTTCTTTAGATGTAATTCTGATTTTTTATATTCAGACTATTATCCATTTGATTTACTCAAAGAGATCTTATAAAGTTGGTCAAAAAAACTAATTTAAACTGTTGCTAAATAGTGTATGTATTCGCTATTCGTGCAAAAATATTTCTTTCTGAGTACGTATGTTGAAAAGCAAAGAAATAGCATTGAAAAATGATGTAACAATCGTCCAGTAGTTTTAAAAATAAAATTTATAATTACATTGTAGATAACTATTATATAAAATTATTATAGAAACAATAATAATAATAACAAAGGATGTTATTAAGTTATTAAATATTAATTAATACGGATTTCAATGTAGAAAAATTGAGCAATATTTTTCAATATACGAGATAATATATGCAAGATAATACACGTAAAATATTCAAGGATACATATCGCTTCAAATAACAGTTAAAGTGTTATAAAGCAATAAATGTGAAGCAAAGGTTACTTTATATTTTCGTTTCAATGTAATGAAAGAACAGAAAAAAATGAATTCAAACCAATATCTTCATAAAAAAAAGAATTTTACTAAAAAATGGATGGGATTTACTTTATTTATTCCACATAATTTTTATTTTTAATTAACATTAAAACAATTGTTTTACTGTGTTAAATATGTTCGTATTAAAAATATAAATTATCTTTTCTACATAAATACGAAATAATTCTATATAAATTACGAAATATCTGCATTGTATAATATACATTAAAAGTACATGATAATACGTTAATTAGATCACTATCTCATTGATTACTGTTTTATTATTAATATTTATTATTAATAAACTGTAAATAGTATTATTATTAATACTAAATTTATTATTAATATACTATAAATTATAGTTAATATACTAGTACTATTCTTAAAGGGAGTCATTCATGGAAACTGTTCGTTAGTGCCAGTTATTCCATGAAAATCAATTCGTTCCAATTGATTAGCACAATCAATTGCAACGATTCAGTTAGCTAAGCAGCAAACGTGTCTACCTACGACATATGACAATACATCAAGCGAGTTTGGAGATATATTAATTCAGCGACTATGAAAATAGCTATGTGATTGACCCGTGTAATATGGTTAATTCACATGACGATATGGATCGTATGAAAATTCAAACGCGCGTCGTCAATGGGATTTAATGGGCCAAAACCGGAAAATAGCGATCTGATTGCACGCCAAAATGCGTTTGCTGGCAACTACGTCAATACTGATATTGTATTATATGTATACTACTATGTGGGCATATATGTATTTGTCACATACGGTGATTTCTTAAAAGCAGTATTTTATTAGAATTTCCGTCTCACGTGGATATGTCGTTAAATAAAAGTTAGAAAGATTCAGATACTGTTTAAGAGTTTGATAAAATATTAATATTAATAAGAAATGTTTGGAATAACTCCATCTAAAGTTACACATTTATTGTTATATTTATATAACATAAAGGAAGAGTTTTTTTGGAAAACGAAATATTTATTCAAATATTTATTGTCGAAGGAAACTGAATTTAAAAATCAGTTATGTATAAATATATAGATGCATCAAGTGAAAACAGAGTTCCTAAAAAAATATTCAAGTTATAATAGTGAGTTAGTTATAATAATATATAAAACAGCTACACATATTATTATGTAAGACAAAATTGTAGTATAATTAGGGATATGTATTTAAATCTTACGCTCTAATCTCAGATATTTTTTTTTTATATTGAATTATTAAAGTCGCATCAACCGCTGTATGGGTTATTAACGGTTGTTAGAGGGTTATATAATCTCTTTTAGCAGCTTGAAATCCCGATCAGTATATCGAAATTTGTCAGTAACTCATAATGGAATATTTAACGCAAGAAAAGATCGATATGATATTCATTTATGCGACTAGAAGAAAAGTAACTAAAAGAGATTATCATTGACTATGTAATAAATAATAAACATGGTTAGTTACATTTATTATAAGACCCTTGAGTATCGCGCCTTGGCCAAGGTATATGATTTCGACAAAGATAAATTTATAAGTAAAACTTAAATTTTCAATGTGATATTCTGTACATATCTGAACGTATGTTTTGCCAGCTTCAGGATGCAACAAAAAAATATATAGATGTCTGAAAAATGACATCAATGACTTTAGAAACTCCAAAAAAAGATAACCAAAAAAAAGTGTTCTTTCCTGTTATTAGCCTTCCGATATCATTCATAATGGAGGTAAAAAATATTTTTTTGCATAATCACAATTTAAAAAGATATCTAGATGGTCTCACTTAAATGGAAATTTTGAAGGCAACCTGTAATGTAATAGTATAGAGTCGGTGAGTTACTTCCTTAGCCGCTTTATCAGCTTTTTTCATTTCTGATTATGCCAGTGGAAGAAGATCTAGGCTACAGTGATCGTATTTTTCCTTTCCATTGATTTAGTGTAGAATACTTGGCAATTTTGAATAATAGGATCATTTGTCCAGTGGCTTTGAGTTGATGTAAGAGCATTTATATAAATGTAACTATTACATAAATGTAAATGCAACTATATAGTTACAGAAGATAATAAAATTTCTTATTTTTTGTCTGGTGATTCAGATTTCAAGATTTTAAAAACGTATTTAATGTGTTGTTCACAAACTCGGATGGGCGCGTTCTGTTTAAGTTTAACTTTTTTGATTAATTAGTCGTTGACGATTATATATCCGGCACCTTTTGAAGCATCCATCACCTCATAATTCAGAAACGATTTTTCTAATTCTTGGTATAAGGTCTTAACGGTTAAGTCGGCTTTCTATTGGTAATAGCTAAGCAGTGTGGTGTTGATTTTTAGGATGGTCCATGAAGGAATACTGTAGATTGTTTTATTCGTTATGGATAGAATTTTTGTGTCAAATTTCATTAAGTAATTGTTTATTCTATGATATAAAGGAAGGAATAATCTTTCCTTTGACTGCAAGCGATAGAATTTGTTCAATTTGAAAATGCTTTTATATACAGGGTATGGCACGTGACTGTCGCCACTTTTCAGGCACTTTTGGTTGTCTGACAAAAAATGTTTTAAACAAAAATTAATCAATTTCTAGTTAGCTACATAGTACAATATAAAAAATTCCAAAAACTTTTTTTTTCAATAAAAAATCAAGGTCATATTGATTTTTTTAAATGGCACCGTGTACTTTTGACTTCGCAGGATTGTTGCTTTTAAGAAAACGAATTCAACGACCTACTATACTATGCCCTTCTGACTTTCAGATGTCTTTGACTTCAGAAATTTAGATTTAATCAACAGAAATTGTTCATTGTAAATTTTTCATGAAAATGTTCTCTGGACCAGTGAGGATCAACTCTGAACCAGAAATGGTATCTGTAACGGTTAATTACACATTATTTCAATACTTTTGATGGTTTAACGGTCTGACACTACAGTACAAGTTATGTTAATATTTTTTCATAACATTAATATCAACATAACTTTCACCCTACCAAGTTACAATCGTTCATTCTGCTAAGACAATTCTAATGTTCAGTCTTAATCTGTCAGTACAAAACTAAGCATGTGAAAACTATTCCAATAGTGAAAAGGTAGATATGTTGCTTATGCTCGGTAAATGTGATAGAAATGCACGCAGAGCTGCAAATATATACGCTACAAAATATCCAGAGAGACGCCACCAGTGTCCAAAAATGTTTTATAACATTGAAAAGTGTGCAAGAGTACATGATTGAAACAAGGTAATTTTCGATATTAACATTTCTGTTGATTAAACCTAAATTTCTGAAGTCAAAGACATTTGGAGGTCATAGTATAGTAGGTCGTTGAATTCGTTTTTTCAGAAGCAACAATCCTGCGAAGTCAAAAGTACACGGTGCTATTTAAAAAAATCAATATGACCTTGATTTTTTATTGAAAAAAAAGTTTTTGGAATTTTTTATATTGTACTTTGCAGCCAACCAGAAACCGATTAGTTTTTGTTCAAAATATTTTTTGTCACACAATCAGTAGTGCCTGCCACACCCTGTATAGAATTTTACAGGCAAGAAGCGATTTAGACTGCAAATTTGATACTTTGATATTTCCTTCTGATCTGAGGAGAAGGCTCAGATGCTTCACTGAGGGTGCCATTGATTGGACAAAAGCGAAAGGCATCAACCGTTATTCTAAGTGCATTGTTATGTATGACAGATATTTGATGCATCATATATTGATCGAAATACTATTATATATTTTCATTTTGACTATCAAGTATACATATATGTGATATGCAGAATATACCTAACTTTATTACGTCAAATATCTTTCTTGTTTTCAAAAATATGAAAAAATTTTGTAACGAAAATTATTTACTACAGAAGAGGTCCTCATGAAGAGGTAATTTCAATGTCGTTTCTACTTTTTTAAATGAAATGATATATTTCTTTATTTTGACATTCATTCTCTATAAAAAAAAGTATTAACATTTTACAAGTATGTATGTCTGTGTAAAATGTCTATTAGTTTAGGAGATATTTTAGCCTTAATTAAAATCTATCATATAAAAAACAAGGAAAGAACAGGAATAGTATTCTTGTGTTTATATTGTCTTTATTTTTCATAAATTTTATAAAATTAAAGTAAAATATCTCCTATACTGACAATTTTTTGGTTTATGCATGAGTTGTATCGATTAACGGATCAAAAAATATATTATTCCGTTTAAAAAGGAGGTGACTTTGAAATTTCCAAAATTCTTTTATTTATAAAAGAATCATTACTGCCATATTGTGGCCTACTCTGTACCAAATAATTTTCATTAATAAAATTTTTTCATACTTTCAAAAACAATGGAGATATTTGAGATAATAAAGTTAGATAATACACTCTGTATATTATATAATATGATATTTATAAAATCTATAGAAATCAGGAAATTTCTTTATTACTCTCTTCAAATGAAATGATAAAAATGTGTGAAATATTTAACTTGTATTAATAAAATAACTTTTTAAAATGTTAAATTTTATTCTAAATTAATTCTAATACTAATTATATGCTTTCCAACTATTTTAAAATTTTGTATTCAATTTTGTTTCAGATATAAATAATTTACAGGCAAGACATCAATAATTAGTTATATTCTCTGGTGGATTACTAATATTTGTTTAAACCGTAATATGCTATATTTGTGAAAAAGATAAAAGACTTGTATAATGTAGTTACAAGGCTACATCCTTTCTTCCAACGATTTAGGAAAATTTGGCGAAGTTACGATCGAAGAAGGTATACACGTATATGTACTTCAAATGCAATGTACTTAATGGACGAATAGCGAAACACTGTTTCATGGGTTTACCGTGAAAGCATTTTCGAAAGCCCCATTACGAGAACCCTAGCTTGAATTCTCTCAAAAGCACCATTAATGGACCATAGTATATCTTCATTTCATTTAGGCTAGGTTTATAGGAAAATTGCAATTTACAATATGTTTATTTGCAACATTATCCATATTACTTTTTAGAATGTATAAAAATTTTATCAAAATATCTGTCTCGAACTATATTTATGTCGATCTATACCGTTGTTTATGTATATGAAAAATTCATATATACCTTTTATCATTTTCTATAATCGCAAAGATTTCATAATATATTTCCATATATTGTGTCTGAAGTTTTACAGATTAATGATTAATATTTATTTAATCATACCAAAATTGTAACAGTGAATTTTATAACAAATGTATGTAAAGAGTATTGTAACATCAAGGATTTACATTCGAGGAAAAGACGATTTGAAAAGAAAGAGTAAAACTTCTTCATTTAATGCTTTGTTTTCAAGAAAATCAACTTTAAAAATTTATCAATAATAGGTACTTAATTTAGCTAATTTTGGACTAATCAGGAATATATAATAAATAGAAGATTATTCTACATACGGAAATAAATCAAAATGTAGAATACAATTTTTTCATAAGATGCTTCGTTTTCGAAAAAATTAAATTTGAAAATTTATCAAATATACATTTACTAATTCTTATTTAAACTTATTACAACGCTATTTTTTTGACAATCAGACCTTGAAAAATTTTATTCTTCATTTTCCACCTATTTTCACAGGTTAAGTGACCTCGTATTAATTTACCTGTTTTGTCCAGTTTACAATTAGATAAATTTCAGTATGCTTGATAAATTTTCAACTTGATTTTTTTGAAAATGACGTCTTAAATAAAAATTTCATTTTTAATTTTCAATGTATTTCTACGTATTCACGTAGAATCTATTTTTTTCTCGGTTGTATGTCTATTATAACTAGGTTATCCTAATATATGTTATACATACAATACTAAAATTTTAGCTACATTTTGCTCATAATCAGTATTAAATCTTATATATTTTTTGGCTTTACAGTGATATATGTTAATTTCCCAAAAATACTAAAATACTCCGAAATACTATACTATAATCAGTATTAATACTAGAAGTATGTATTGAGATATTAGAAAGCCCATGTATTTATATGCATATGAATGTATACTCAAACTTTTGGTCTACACTCTATACATATATTGCCATAAGTAACTCGTGAAACAGTTTATCCAAAGATCAAAGTAATCCAAAGATCATTATTTTGCATAACTTTTTGCATCATTCTGCGTGGTATTTTTTTCTGAAAGTCCGTACAATTGTTACAAAGTAGTGCATTATCTAATGTTAAAAAATTGATCAAAGAAAAGATTTATAAATACATAATACACTCAAAAGGAAATATTAATATTAATATCATTAATAGAGCTGAATAAAAAGTGTACTAGTTATAAGTTAAAAATTCAATTACTTCCAAGTTATAAATGATTTTAATATAGGGATTTATGATTATTCGAAACTTCGAAACATCAAAACATTTCGGAACCGACTAAAGTTTCAAATTTTGAAAATTCGAAATTACGTACTTTTTTTGTGATTCGATACTCTTGAAACTCAAATAAGGTAAAACTATAAAATCAATGAATAAAAATCATCAATGCAGCGTGAATAAAGGTTCATGTGTATCTTGAATGTTTGATGCGGACGCTCGATGATCTTTCGTTTTTACGAATATAAGCAGATATACGTTCAGTCGTAACTCCGAAATGATAATATAAAATATGCAAATCTAAAAAAATTATAAAAATATATTTTATTATATCACTATCAACAATACCACTGTATATTCTGAAAGTTTTCAGTCGGCAAAGAAACACTTCGGCATTATAGTCAACAAAAAAAAAAATATGTGGATACAAGAATAATGTAAATTGGATCCAGAAAAAGTTTGGATGTTAGTATTCTTAAAACAAGAATCTGGATTAGATATTTTTATATGTTGTTATGTTTTTGTTTGTATTTTGTTTAACTATGACCAATAGAAATTTCTATAAAATAATTTCTATAAAACATATAAATTCCAGTTCTTGAAACCTCATACAAAACAAAATCAATACTTCGAGTTCCAAGAGTTTTGAGTTTCAAAATCTTACAAAGTTTCTAATTCAAGTTTCGAGAATTTAAAAATTAGTTTCGAACCTATCTCTAATTTTATATGTTAATAACGTAAATCGCCTATTTTTATGTATCACAGACAATATTACAAGACAATTTAAAAATAAGATTTATGGAATAAGATTTTCATTCCGGTGTTCAGAAAATATTTTTGGATGTTTCGTTTCTATTATCACATATGCTAGTTATCGAATCGGAAATAGTAATTTCTCGAATTGCTTAAACTCGTTAAACAATTTTTCATGCGGGTATCGTATGAACTTTGTAGAGAGCATGCTGGCACATACTACATATATACCATTCTACATGTGTTCTATCATTTAGTAGTATAAGTAATAAAATTAGTAATAATTTTATAAGTAATATTTAGCGTAATGTATTTCATCAATTGTTTTCAAAAAATTTTGTTGCTAAGCCTAATATATTAGTTATATAATTTCAAAGCAATTAAAAAAATCGCAAAGAAATTGTTTTTTAAACTTTTATTTTTTATATTTCAATATTTTATTCTTTATATAATTTATGTCATTTAATATGAGATGTTGTGCAAATGTTTGTATTGTCATTAAAAAGTGTCGGAAAGTGTACATATTCACAGACCGAAAATCTAAATTTCTTGATTTATAAAGTAACTTGAAAATATTTTAGAAATCTTTTCAAAACAGGTCAACAAATTTTTTAACAAAACAATTATTTATATTATGAATTTAGTTTTATGTATTATAAAATTAACAAGGTTTATATTAAAACTACTGTGTAATATAAAGATATAAATTATTTTAGAAATTCATTAAGTAATCATTTGTTACGAGTTATATAAATAATTATTTTAATAATAAAATTATGTTTCATATTTCGTTTTTTAAAGGAATTATATTAATGCACTAATGAAACAGTAATAAGATATTAAAATTACATTTCTCAAAGAAGTAATCCTTCATATGTTTCCTTTATCAAAGCAATTTGAATTTCTATGAAAAAATTATTTTTTATTATATTGCATATTATAAAATGAACAGTTACGCTATTCTTATAATATTATTTTGTACAGTATATTTGGAATATTAAATAATAATAAAGAAAAGAAATTTTATTTCTGTATATTTTTAATTAATTTATTCCTCCTGTTTATCGAATGTAGGATACTGTTACACATGATCAATATCCTGTACGTTGTATCTATGCCGACACAGTGCTTATCAGACCTATTCGAGTAAGTGGATAAGCATGACTATAGTGTTCTAATTTGAGTTTATTAATTATCATTATAATTTCGCACTGTTAATTTTAATCCAGGTACTATTTATTTCACTTTACAATTGTTCATACTTTTGGATTAGATATTCTTTGACTATAATATTACTAATTATTGTCAATTTATAGCCAATATTTGTAAATTTATGAAACGGATTCGAAGAAAATATATCGATACTCTTTTTGTTACATATTCTATTATTTGTTTCTTTTATGCATCTTTTTAATATTGTTTATACTTATTATCAAAATGAAACAACAAATATATATATATATATATATAAAACAATTAATTTTAGCATATTAATTTTATATACAATATCATTAAAAAAATAGATATTTATTAGTACAAACCGAAGATAATTATTATTACAAACAATAAATATATAAATGACATCTAATCTCAGCATATTAATTTTATATACAATGTAAAATATAATTAAAACCAAAGATAATTATTATTAAAACTACAACAAAAAAAAAGCAAACTAGGAATATCATTAATAATATTAATCCATGTAACTTTAATAATCCCACTATATAACTATATATATTTTAAGTTAATGCCTATAATTTTAATAAATACAAACGAAGACAAGTTTCAACAAACTGTTTAAACAAAAAGTGATATATATATATTTCTAGGAGGTAGTATGAAAAACTGATTGTAAAGAAAATATAAAATAAGTTTCAATAATTATTTACATTCAGGTGGAAAAATTTATATTCCTACTATAAATAAATATTTTTTAATTGTCTTTTCTCTGAGACAGATTAAGTTAATAAAATTGTACAAATATCTTCGTAATACATATGCACTCAGAGAATATATAATACACTAAAAAATACAAATATATTAATTTGAAGAATATAAAAATATATATTTTTATACAATGTAAAAATTTTAAGAATACAGGAGAATGAAGAATACATTTTAAAAAGTGTTTTGTTGTATTTTCTTTTAAATTTTTTACAGTACGTCGTATCCTTTTATCGATCCAAAATTATAGATATGATATGTAATGCAATAAAATAATTGATAGACTAGCTTTAATGGATAGGTTTCAAAAGTTAAGTTTAACTACTGTTCGCGTATTTTTATGACAAATGATGATAATTTAAGTATTCAAGTAGCTGGCAGAAGTATGGAAATTTTATATTTGTAAAATAATCTTGTTCGGAAATAAAAATTAAATTTTTTAAGGTTTTTATTTGAAAAAAGAAATATAATTATCCAGGACAGATTGATATAATAAAATTTTCTATGTAAATTAATATATGTAATTTAGAGCAAAAAGTTCGTTATTTAATTGTTTATTAGAATAGAATGTATGTTTATTAACATTAATATTCATTATTTAATCATTTTCAATTTAACTGACATTGAATTACGAATTACGAAATCATACATCAAAAGAGTATTAAAAATATATTAGAAAATATATGATTTTACTTAAAAGAAAGAAACAAATTTAATCTTAAAATATTTTCTATGCATTTACATTAAAAAATTATAATTATATCAATTACTGCTCCTCTCGTAACCATTCAACTTATATCTAACACATTTTTGAATATAATTAATAGTTTAGAAAATATTTCAGCTTTTATTGTTAGGTGACTCACCGGTATAAAAATGAGATAAAAGGAAAAGATAATATAAAGATACTATATATGAGGAGGAAGAGACAAATAAAAATTTTAAAAATTAAAAATTAAGGAATGTATCAATTTCTTCCTACGTAATGGAGTTCAAACTTATTTCATAATAATTTTCAAATTAAAAAAAGAATAGTAGATCTGATCAATATTTATGACATTTTCGTAACATCATGAAAATAGTTTTACAAGATTACATCTTGGAAAGAATATACTTTTCAGAAAAAGTAGGCGTAGCTATTCCATAGTTTTACTGTATGACCGTTTTACCGGGCAGAATCATTGATCGCAATTTCTCCAAAAGTACCATTAGTGGGTTAGAAAGTACTGCAGAGCTGTCTCGAAGGAGGTTGCTTCAGGGCCATTGTGATTTTGAAAACTTGGACGATTGCAATAACAATTCAAGGAAGCTTCGGTATTATACTGAATAGTCTACTTTTGAAAGTAGCAGAAATGGCTTTGGGCGAGCGGAAAATCTTCGAACGAGATTTATGAAGTAAATTGGGAATTTGCACTCGTGAAGAGTAATGGATATTACACAAGTAACTAGAAGATAAATAAGTTTGACAAATAAATATCTTTTTGATAAAAAAATAAATATAAATATAAGTTTCATAGAAAATAGATTCTGATATAATATGTTTATATATGTAAAACATGAAGAAGCTATAAAATGGGAATTATCATAATTTTTTTATGTGCATAAGAACAGCTTTTGAACTAATTATACATTATTATTTAATAGTTAATTTCAACAATCTCTCATTAACGGATCAAATAAAATATACTATACGATATGTAATATATCTATAATACAACATTGTGTTGAGAAGTTGAAGCGTACCATATATTACAATGACTCACTAAAACATATTTTTTTATGCAATCGACTTTTCTGACATGTTTTCTATTCTTTCATTTATCTTTTTAGATTGCAATTTTTGTTATATAAAGAGAAATACGAAGCTAGTAGTAAAAATTGTTGGTAAAAAGTTCCTTGAATCGCTGTACTTCGGAAATCATAGATTTTTATTTATTAATACTAGACAAAATCAGTTAATTTATATTTTTTACAAGTTTAGTGTTAATATTACGTAGAAATGAAGATTTTACTTGAAATATGATCAGAAGAACTGAGTAAGGAATAAATACTGTTTACTGAATTAATGATATTTAAATATTGTCCATAATATCTAAATATTATATTGTGTCATATATTTAAGCAATAATATTAAAAAATTATAGAACACACAAGATAAGAATATTCAAACATGTTAACGTAAGGATATTTATTATATTATATTTTATTTGAATATAATTTTAATTATTTCACTGTCACGCATAGTACTTTAGAATTGTATATATGTATTTAATCATGTAGTTTGAATCATCTATCTATCGCCAACGTGAAATTTAATTTTTCAAGATTCTTTACATTCCTACGAGCAGGTAAAGATAGTCTTATGTTTATTATCCTGAAAGACATGAAACTTGGTAATACTTTTGAAACTTGTCAGTTCTCATGGATGTAAATAATAAAACGATTACATTTCAAATAGGAATTTCGTTATTTATTTGTCAATCTAATGAATCAAAGAAATCTTGATGGAATTGAAGAAGAAAAAGAAGAGAAGAAGAATTCAAGAGGGATGTAATATAGTCCATTTCTTCCGTGTAACCGACCTACGATTTCACGCTCTATACATCATACATGAGCGAAACCACTGGCCATGAATACATCACCGAATGTTTTGTAATGATGCACAATGCTCATACATCTATAAGAATGAAAGCGCTTTTGAGTGCACACTGTGCAAGAGAGCATCGCTAACGCAGTGCGAAAGAGCTCGTTCCCTTTACCCTTTATTCTTTTTTTCCTCGCACACCGTTTAACGCATTTTAAGCGTTTACTTTCCCGTGCCGCGATTCGCTACGCGTCGTACTACGCTGTACATTTTACTGAAATACGTCTTTTGCCATCACGCTTTTATTTAATCAAATCATCGCTAATAGGATACCACTCTAAATCAATGCATGCATCATATAGACCTTTACTTTTATATTGTCGTAAACAAACACAGATAAATATTATTTAATGTATATAATTATAGTATACATTTTTTCACTTATGTATAAACTTATTAAAATTAAGTATTAAAAAGTATTTAGAAAATAGTTCTTGATTGATAGACAACTTTGAAACGCTCTTGAAATAATTAAAACTTTATATATATTGTTACATTGTGTAAATTAATTGATATTACAAAAATTTTGAAAAAATATATATTCGGCTTCAATATTTCTTACAATAATAATTTTGAACAAATTGAAAATTAAAGGAGAGAGTGGTATTTTGTGTTTATTATTATAAAAATGAATATAAATATTTTTTTAAAATTACGAATACATGTCTCAGTAAGTATTGAAGTTATTCTGCAAAGAATTATGGAACTAAACAGATCATAAAATTAAACAGATGATACTTTTAAGACTTGAAAATATTAATTCATTATAATGTACAATACTGTTTTTTAATTCGTTATTTGTATTTACAGAATGTTCCTAAAATTGTGTTACAGCTGGCCAGGGTGTAATTCTACATGTAAAAGTAAACTGAAAAAGAAAAATAAAATTTTTCTATATGATGATTCATTTTTGAGAAAATCAAATCTGAAAATTTATTAAATATACTTAAATTTAAGTAATTCTAGATGTGACAGAAAAAATTAACAGGAGATTATTCTATGTGCGAAAATAAGTAAGAAATGTAGAATTTTTTTAAATTTTTTTTTCAACATGCTTCGTTGTCGAAGACATTGAGTTTAAAACTTTATGAAGTATATGTGTATTAAGATAAAGAAATATTGTCTATTTTCTTAAAAATAAAGCTGTAAATGAAAAAATTTTATTCTATATTTTTTTTAAATTCACTTTTTTTTATTTTTCATTAATTTTTACACAAAGGATAATCTGTTAATTATTCTATCCTATCACATCTAAAACTAAATTTAATTTAACTAAACTCAAGTATACTGAAATTTTCAAACACGGACAAGAACAATTTTATTCTTTCCTCTCAACTTTTACATGTAGAATTGGCCAATAGTTTCACGATTATCACCCTATATATCTATTATTCAATGCTGAATTTCTGAGAATTCATAAATATTAAATAAAATTTTCCTTAAACATACAAAAATAAATAAATATTAAATTAAATTCATAGAAATATTTGCTTATAAGAAATGAAGTTTTATTTCATTGGAATTATATAATTCATTAATTAATTTATTATTGTAATATAAATCATTATGACACACATTATAAATATGTATTCTTATATCGATTCATTTACTGCAGTTGGCATTTACTAATCATTCTGATTCCGCTTTTCAATCCTTGCCTACTCTCAATTAAACAATCACACAATTAATCGGTTAGAATTTATAGTAAGCTAACCAAATGATTATTATATTTATGCAAGTGTAATGTAATTAATAACAATAATTAATGATTCATTAATAATATAATTATTACTCATAATAAATACTGCAGTTACTGTCAATCACATACTGACTATATCATTTTTACAAATTTATAAAAACTATAATTATATCGTGTGTTTTGTGCAATTTTTAAAATAGGTAAAAGTATTTAAAAATAGTTTAAAAAACTGGTATGTAGCACATACTTTTATATGATTTCGTATACTATTTCGTATCCATGCATTTGTCGTTATAAACAGATCTATAAATATTCTCAAGAACATATTAATCAAAGACATTTCTTTCTTAATCGAAGAATAAGGAATTTCAATGTCTTGAAAATATTCAAGCTTGTTATGTTTAAAAAATTTCTTTTTCGATATTTAATGAGTATATTATTGCAATTAAATAGTGCTATTTTTATTTTTATTTTATTTACTTGTACGGTTACGTCCTTTGGAATAAAATTATATAAATAAAAGAGTATATAGTATATATATTATATATAATATATACATATGTATAGATGAAAAAAGTATTGGCACATCTAGTTTTTTTGCAATATTTTTGTAAAAACAAATGATACATTAACAAAATCTGTTTTCATATAATTTACAACATAAATATATAAACATATAATGTGCACAATAGCAATTTCCAATAATGAATTATATAAGTAACACAAAAATTCAAGAGAATTAAAAAAGGTATGTATGAGGATTTTGTTGCAGCTCTGCCATATATTTGAACAGAATTTAAAATATTTTTAGTGGTTTAAAAACAAATGTTTTCCTGGCACAATATCATTCGATAACATTCCAGTATTTATAGCAGGTATTTTCACTTCAGTATTTGTAATTTTTCCAATAACATTCCACCATTAAATGCAGACTAAGCACTGAAATTACAACTGGGATTACAACTGGGATTATAACTGGCATTACAACTGGCATTACAACTGGGGTTACAACTAGGGTTACAATTGGAATTTTAACTGAATTATATCTGAAATTACAATTGGAATAGTTTCTTTTATTCTCGAATTTTTATATTTCTTGTATATTATTGCATAACTCATAATTAGAAATTGCTACCGTACATTTATAAAATTTTGCTAATATATCATTTGCGTTCATAAAGATATTGCCAAAAGACTTGGTACGTCAAAACATTTTTGACCCATGTATTCATACAGATAAGAAAAACATTTTTCACAATAGTGAGAATGAGTGGAGTTAACCTATTGTCTATTAATAGCCTAGTTCTTGAAACTTAGTAATGAATCGCTGAAGAAATTTAATTGATGACAAAAAGTATTCATGTGTGTACAGATACGGTTCGAAACAATATCAATAGTAATATGGAAATAGTTGAAAATTTCTAGAAGACCGGAACAGATCATTGCAAATTCAAGAATGTTTGAACAATCGACATAATTATTCAGGATCTTAAAAATAAATATTAGGTCAGATAGGAATCTCCGCTGTTCAAGTGTTAACAGTTTAAGAGAAGATAAGCCAGAATCATAATTTTAAATCATAAATTTTTAAATTATAAATTTAGAAATTAGAATGCCAGTTTTGTAAGAAACATAGCATAAGAATCTATGTTGAGTCATTTTCAGAAGGTAAATATGAGTTCAATACTGTGGGTTCTAAATAGATGAATAATATTCAAGGTAAGAAACTACATATTAAAGGATGCAAAGTAAAGGATCTTAAATATTTTTATATTTCTGAAATTAAAAGATATTCTCGTAAGGAAACCTAGAGCTTTAAAAGTAGAAAGATTTATTCATTTATTATGTTCCGCAAAGGATTAGTAGTAAATGTAATGCTCAAGTTACATACAATAGTAATGGCATTTAATAGATTTATGTAACATTGACATAATGTTGTCAAAATATTGATAAAGAATAAATATTTGTTACGGATATATTTAAAACGATATATACTAAATTTATTGCAAAATGTGTTACAAAAGCAAAAATAAGTATACAATGAAAACCATAGTTGAAAACAATGAAAAATTGCCGATATATTAAATTATCATAATCTCGTAAAAAAAATAACTCGTAATAAAATTAAAAATAATTTCGTAAAATTAAATAATAATCGTAGATTTTCGTTGTCTAACTTTAATGTTCGAAATACAATAAAATGGCAAATAAGAGTCATAAGTTTTAAGAGATTGCCTAAAGAGAAAGTTTCAATTTCAAATCTAAAGTGAATCTAGTCATGAAAAAAATTTTTCAATGTTTTTAGAGATGTTTCAAAAATAAAAATATACTTATTTTTCCACTCGCTGTAAAAATGTCTTTAACAAAGTAACTCAGAACAGTTATAGTAGAAACTATGCTTTAGGGTGAGATTAAATACATTATTATATGATCTGTTTTACGAAATTATAAGAATGTGACATATCGACGATTTTTTATCATTATGTGTTCAATTATATTTTTTACTCTATAATTCTAACAAACATATTAAAATGAGAGGTTATTATAGATTAAATATTACATTTTCAAAAAATTTAATATTTTTATTTAGAATTAATTTCGATGCAAAACTGATTACGAAAATAATTTGTATCTATCAGAACAATGATGATAATGCGATTATAAATTTTTTTTTTAATCAAAGCATTCTACGATAGTATTATACAAAGCATTATACGAAGTATATCCTATACCTCGTCTGTGATACTACATACATATTTTGTTCTTTTCGTATTCTACATGAAAATATTCTATAAAATATTATTTACGTTAAAATATATGTATTCAATTTTGTTCAGTATTATATTTTTTGAAATAGTTAGTGATGATAGTTAGTACAGTTTCATTGTGAAAAGAAAAATGATATTGAAAAATTTGTACGTCTGATGTAAAAATATCATTGAAATATCACGTTCATTGCAAATGTTTTGACTGATTAATAAAGAAATATATTTGAAATAAATGTAAAATATTCAATAATTAGCAAACTAAAAAATTACATTGTGGACCGTGTAACACATAATTATAAAAGATCAAACATATGTAAAATATACTGTACAAATCAATATTAAAAAGGACATCTCACAAAATATTAATGTAACATTTAATAAAATATGTATTTTTATGAAGCAATTTCTATTACTATTGTGCTACGTCGTCCAATCAACACCAGTTTATTTCTACATTACTTTTTTCATTACACATTATATGAATTTTAGATTTCGTATTTTTATTATAAAGAAAATATCCAGTATATATTGTTCTCTCATAAATATACAAAAAATATAAACATACAAAATGTTCAATTATACTGATCGGGTTTAACAAATGTTATTTTTCAAAAGATTTTATTACATGTTTACATTTCTGATTTATAAAATCAAGTGTGAGGTTAATATCTAGAAATTAGTTTATAGTTGCAAACTGCAATTTTTTTAATCTTCTTTTAATACCGAAACATTTTCAGCATATTAGTAGCTGATCGACATTGGCAAATAATACTTATGACGCGTCAATGTATGTGTTGAAAAGTTCGTCTGATGCATTCACTTTGAACTTGATGAACGCCCGCAGGCATGGCTTTTATAACAGTATGAAGCACGAGAGGAATTAAACGTAGTATTCAATTTAAGTACTTATTGCTCTTTCGTGTCATTAATGTTTTGGATTAGATAGCTTGTTTGATTGTTTCTTCTTCTGTTAAGGGATTTCGAATACGAATTTGAATCAGTTTCACAAATGACCACTTTCATGAATGATTTAAAATATTCGCTGCACTTGCTAGAAATTACTTCTTTACGGGCAAATTCTAACTAATCTATCACGTGTGTAATAAAATATAATAAAATTATTAAGAAACGTAAAATTACGCAAAATATAATCTTCATAAAAAATTTTTATATCACAATATTTTCTTCTTCGATGGAATTAATAACATTTCTAAACATATTTCACATCGTTAAGAACAATAAAAGTATTTAAATCCATCAGATTTATCATTAATTTACATTTTTTTAAAATAGATGTATGTATGTCTATATACCGTAAATCTTTGTGTCAAGAATATCATTTTGAGAATTAATACATTTTATGTTATATCTGCCATTTATGAAACTGCCTAATCATCGATAAGAGGCGTTTCTTCGACTATTTCTGATATTTCGATTTTAAAATTGAATTTGATATGAAATAGTTTCTGATGACACATCGATTATTAACAAATATTATTAATGTTTAATAAAGTCAGTTACATGATTTGATTGATGATTTGACGACACTATTCATAAAAATTGTACTTTTAAACATGTACATTATACATATGTTTTTTATTCTTCATCCATGTCTTCTAAATTAATGATTTTCAGCATGAGCTGCTTAGTACTTTTTTATATAAATAGTGAAATATATACAGCAATATATTGAAAAATATAATTCCATTTAAAAGAATATTAATCTTTATACATTCATATCCTTTGATATTCGACTTTAGATTAATTCATTTTCTCGTGCAGTAAACAATTTCCATTTAATTTAAAGCCAAAATTTAATGCTTCAGCCTATTTACAATGCATAAAAAAATTTCTTTTAATGGAGACTTTCTTTTGATGAAGCAAAAGTTGAATTGAAAGATGTAAAATTTCGCTGTGGTAATTATTGTATAAGTGGTTTTAAATAGAAATATCAAAAAATAAAAATAAGTAAAGCTACGAGAGAACATGAAAATATGGGATCAGGTCGATACCATAATTTTTGTCGGATTCGGAACAAGTTTTCGGAAATGTCGAAATTCTTACAAGTACCAGAACTCTGACCAATTTTTCCAATTTCGGCCATCGAGTTCCCGACATTTTTGGATTTTTATCTAATAATAAGTTATCGAAACTTTTACACTGAAAGTTTTTCTAATTCTGCCAAACAAATATTGGTATATTTTACACAATAGGTCTTATATAAGAAAAAAACATTACTGTTTCCTTAAACACAAAATATCTGATCAAATATCAGTAGTATTGTGTAAAACATAGTTTTCTATGAAGAATTAATCAACAAGAAAATACAATTTTTTTAAAGCTCTATTTTGGAGGAATTGGTTTGGGTTAGGTTTGGTTGGTTGGGTTAAAAAGAGAAATATAAATATAAATATATATATTTATATTTATATTTATGTATGTATATAATATAATGACTCAAACAATATATTATTCTATTTTTGAAAAGTAAAAATGATCTTCGAAAGCTAGTTCGTTTACAAAAAAACACTCATGAAACCATTCATTTCTTACCTGAACTATCTATTTCTTAGATATTTGATATAGGTAGTTGATGAGTAAACCAGTATATGAAACATATGATACTAATTTCCAAATTATAATTTAACAAATCTTGATTTTACCTTTTTTTTTCATCTCCATACATATGCATAAAAATTTATTTTCCGTTTATTCTTTTGTGGAAAAATACATAAAATGTACTCAGTATACTAGATGGACGTATATAACGCGATTACGAATTAAAACGAAAGTGAGTATAAATCACATTCTTAATTTCAAGTACTGCTTTAAATTATTATAAATTAAACCAGTATAAATATCAACAAATTTCTAAATTTTATTTTCAAAATGTCATACTTACAATATATAATTTTAAAAAATAATTAAATGGGAAAAAATCTAGTTTGTATTGCAACGAATATTAATCGATCCAGTGCTTTGTTTGTTCATTTTTTCACATATACAAATTAGTTTAGTACATATATATAATATTATACGCAAATTATAGTGCTTTACATAATTTTAAATGATTTTCTACAATTTATTTGAATTTTTATTTCTACATAATATAACAACTTTTTTAAATTTTGATTCATATCAGATTATATTGATTATGTCACTACCACAACATTGTAGTCAATTAAAAATTGCTTTATACAATATCTATTTAGAATATACTTGAAAAAATCATTCATTTACTTTTTAGCATATTAGGTCTAGGTTTTGTAACAAATAGGAATTATGTTTTTAATATAATTGCTATAGAAAAGGAATCATCTTTGTCTATATTTTAAAAATCACTTCCTTTCTTCATTAAGTCATTAATAATATCGTTTTATTTCATTTTCATTTAAGTTATTAATTTGGAAACAAATTAAAATATCTTATAAATATATATCTATGTGATATCTATTTTTTATAAACATTTGTAATGTAAACGATTTGTGAATTATTTATATCGGCAGATTTATAAATGAGAAATACTAATCTTTTCTATTTGAAGTTCTATAAGACAGATTTTTGTATTCAAATAGTATATTTTTTCTATTTACAAAATAAATCGATCTTTTATTCATTTCAAAATTAACAACACATGCAGACTTATTAAATATCAGAGATTGTTTAATTGGTTATTCAAGAATTTTATAGCAAGATTTTTTAGAAGTTATTGCTCTGTATTGAGCAAAAATATTTGGAAAATACTCGATTACATTGTATGAAACACAAAGCAATCATACAAATTAATTTTTACAGATATATGTTACCAATTAGCACTGTTATCAACCGTAATTAGAAAAAATTTTTTGTACATAAAACAGCAACACACAACAATAATTACGAAACATAGAAAAGGATTATGTAGTATTAATCGCTTCAGATTTTTTTTTAGAAATAATCGATAAAAATTAAATTTGAAAAATTTAGTTTACGATATAAATAGATCTTAACACATGTAAGGAACAACATTCTTATGATTTTACTATTAGTGGAAGCGAGAAATACTTAATATACAATAACATTACATGTTAATATATTATATATTATTTATATATCGTGTATTATGTGCACAATACACATTTTCCGTATGTAAACATTCGTTTCTTCTATTATCTAAAAGCAATATATTGTATGTATATATGAAATAATATATATTGCATGTAATCATATGTACAATATGATTTTTTATGAAAAAAAAGTTAAACAAATATTTACATATTATTCGGCCGAACCCTGTATCTATGAAATGACCGCAACTATCTCCTGGAACTATTCATTATGGAGAAAAAAATGTTTCAAGTAAAACTTATTTTGTTTTGATCTTATTTTGAAATTTCTAGATTTCTACGTTTTCTGTTTTTTAAAAATGGAATTTATATATTTATTCATGTGTAATCCATTTCGTAATCAATCTAATCGTCAATCTAAATATGCGCTCTAAGGTCATTCAAGGTCATTTACTACATTTACTGTTCAAAATTTCATTAAATGTTCAGAATTTATTTCTTATTTTAGAGTTTCAGAATAATGACTTTGAACGCAAATGCATTGATTTACTTTGTTCCTAAAAGAGACTTACACTTTATTCAAGTCTTCCCAACGAATTTTATATGGAATGATGATTAGAAATACTAATTTCTTTGAAGAAACTAGGAATATTTACGTAGCAGATATTCTCTGTATGATAACGAGAATTTAAATTACTAATTAGTTATGTTTATGATCAAATCAATGAAATATTCCCAAGAACAAAATCTTGGTACATTCAATGAAAATAAACTTTGAATGGCAATAAATAATCTTGAAATATTAATATATTTATTAGATTAATGAATTTGTTATGGAACGTGATACATGTTCATCTAAATAAAAATATATTCCATTTAAGAAAACGAAGATTGTCCTGAAATTTTGGAGGTTCGTCTAGATAAGATTTATTGTCATCATAAAAAATAAATAAAGTGAATTTTATTTAAAATATTTTTTTCTATAACAAATAATTTAGGATATAATTGCGTGAATCAATTCAAATGAGAACCTTGTATATGGATCTATAGAACTTAACCTAATATGCAATATATTATATATGTATATAGCAGTAGTTTTAAAAATCCTATTAGTCCAGTATTGAGAAGTTTCACAAATTACTACTGTATGAACAGAAGTAAAAAGTGCCGTGATTTCTTCATTCAGAATTTGACACAGTATACAGATCTTTCAATGCATATACGACAAAGAATCAGTCACAAGTAATAATAATACGAAGATCGAAGAAATACTGAAGGAGGAAATGATTTTTTCCAAATACCAAATTTATGAACCAAATGTTTCATTTCTCCATAGTTATTGAAATCAGATGCACGTAGTATGAGTCTCGTGAATTCTATGATTAGCTGCTGTGTTTTAGAAATTTTCGTTGACAGAACTCATTAACAACGACATTCATATAAATCACAATACTAATATATTAAAAGGATTGATGCAACTGATTACGTATGCACACCATTATGCACACTATTATATGGTATAATTTTTGATTTTGACGACTGCTATCGTAGACATGACTTGATATCATCAATTTTTATCAAAATTATATAAATAATTTAAAATTAAAAAGAATTTGATCTATTAATGGATACACATCGTTTTTGTTCCTCTTAACCAGTTATTATCCAATAAACTGAAAATGCAATATTGATAGAATATTGCCAAAAAAGTTTTTGGATAGTGAGGACATATGTGTAGATATGTTTCCAAACACATTATATAGATAATGATAACAACAATGATAATAGTTGAAATGAAAATTATATTATAAGAATAATTCTCTTGAATGATATAAAATATAATTCAATGGTATGAAAATTTCATTCATTGATGGAACATGTAAATACTTATACCTCTAATGTATAAATCGGACGAAGTTTGTGTAAAGATTGAGCAAAGAAAGGATTGTATCCTAGATTATACAAGAATTAATCCATTTCTTGTAAAGATATTCTTATGAAAAAGATGATTCGTATTTTCATTGAAACATATTCTAATTCAATTTGATTTAATTTTAAAATTTCTTTGATTTATTTATTTTTTTTTTTTTTTTTTGTATCATATTAGATATATATTGAAAGAAATATTGTACAAACTCATAAAAATATAGAGGGAAATATGGCAGAGACTGATTAGCGTCCAATTAATTAATATGATTTTGTTTCCTAGTTATAGCCTATTTTTTATTGCAACAATTTTTCGAAATTGGATATTGGTTTACTGTTTTTCTGCATAATTTTATAAATGATACAATTATTATACGTTCAATAGCAAGACTATTCTGAATTTTTGACATTTTATTCGCTAGCCCAATCGCTGAACTCAGAATTCTCTTAGCTATTATTTATGAGAACATTTGAAATCTGTAATATATAAAATGTCAATTAATATTGATGAAACATTTCGTCAACGTTCAATGATCTATAATATGACGTAAGTATGCATGTATACATTGAAGCGGCAGGTGATTATTTCAGCAATTTATGCAGGTGTTAATTTTAAATCGAACATCTAAATTATTTTTGGCACTATTGATTAAGAAGAAATGATTCTCAAGCATATATTTGACGCTGGAAAAAAAAGTTATTGTCAAATTATCAAAAAAACCATTTTGATAATTTTTTTCAAGACTATCATATTTTTGGCACATTAACATTAATTTTCTATAATACGACAATGTAGTCGACATCAAGTTCAACGATCTATCGTATATATTATGATCTTGAGAACGAACAAATGAGTTTCTACATCTGTGTATCATAACCTTGAAGAGAAACAAATAAGTTTTATTTTAAAAAATAATAAAACGAGACTAGTAATATATGTCTACACGTATTTAATTTGTACTACACAGTAATTGCAAATCTCATATCATAAAAGCGCTTGGTTTATTAGTTACATACTAATTTACATTACATACTAGTAATTCTTTAGTTTAACACAATATTATGGCAGTACGATTTGAACGTGCGAGAAGCATTGTGCTCACTGGCTTCTTCAAATGTTGCATTACATATACATGTTGCATTGTATCATGAATCGCGGAAACGCTATTCAATCATACATTTATCGTGTACAGACATGTTTTAACACAGGAGATCAATATTTTGAATATCAAATAATAAAATAAAGTAATATTACTTGTTTTCATTTCTTCATTTATTTTTTTAATTTTATCTTCTTTAGTATTAGAGTCATTTGTTCGTCTTTAAGGTCGCTTAAAATTTATCGTATATATCATCGAATTTGTTTTGACTACAATGCATTATAAAAAATCCATGTTAATATGTTAAAACTATACAGCAATTTAGAAAACACTGACGTCTACAGGATTTTTTTTGTTAATACCAAATGCACACTTCGAGATTATTAGAATTCTATTTAATCATTTTTTCTCAAAAGTAACGGAACTAATTTAAGATGTTTGATTTAAAATTAATATTTTGTATATAAGTAAAATAAGTTATAACTTAAAAATAAAATTATATAATATATGTTTATATTAACTCTTTTTCTTAGTTTAGTATGTTAAATCAGTCTTTTTCTATATAGAAATAATATAGTATTCTGTATATAGAAATAGTATATTCTAAATCATTCTATAAATTCTATATATATGTTTATTTATGTCATAAAAATATATCTGATATATTTTTTTATATTTTACATCAAAGACAATCAAAAGATGTATAATCAACAGAACTAATTCAAAATATTGAGTTATAAAAAAACTATTGGCAAATTGGAAAATTTTTAGAATAAAATTTACAACGACAAAGACGAAAATAATTTTATGATTTCTAATATCACGAAAACAAATTTAGTATTTACGATAAAACATGATAGTGATATATATATGATAGATATATTTTATACATTATTATACATTGAATGTTGGAAATTGAAATTCTGTAGACAACAAGCTGCAGTGATGTATGTATAATATAAATTATATATATATATATATATATATATATATATATATATATATATATATATATATATATATATATAATATTTATTTATTTATTTATTTATTTATTTATTTTATGTATAGACTCTTCGCAATTATTCATTGTATTTTAATAACTACCATCGTCATTTATGGCCCTTTATTATCTGTCATTATCTTCCACTATTATTCACGCAACTTCTTCCCAACGTTTTGATATTTATTAAATTCCTCGCTTAATGAATTCCACTGTTTCTGACGCAGACCGATCTTCCAGCAATCTTTGGAATTTCATCCTGTCTTGGATGAGTGAAACTTCATTCGACGTACGGTCTGACAAAACTTGAAAAAAACTGAAATTCACTCTCGCAGAGATAGTTTGCGTTAGTTATGTGTTAGATAGAAAAAAATGATAGTTATATGCGTTAGTAAAAACGAAAAAACGAAGATAATTAATGTTGCAATATCGGAATATTAATTATAAATAAAATTAATGCATTATGTATTATATAATAATGTATTAATATATTATATATAATTTATATTATATACAATTTAATATATTATATATAATATTATAAATATTATATTTTATTATATATTATTATATGTATTATATAATAATGTATTAATATTTTATTATATATAATAAAATATTATTAATATATATTATATACAATTTAATATATTATATATAATATTATAAATATTATATTTTATTATATATTATTATATGTATTATATAATAATGTATTAATATTTTATTATATATAATAAAATATTATTAATATATATTATATACAATTTAATATATTATATATAATATTATAAATATTATATTTTATTATATATTATTATATGTATTATATAANTATATATATATATATATATATATATATATATATATATATATATATATATATATATATATATAATATGTATTTATTTATATAGCAATAAAATAATCTAAAATAAATTCTATAGAAAACCTATTATCCTATAAAAAAAACATACTAGAAATAGATTCAGAACACGAAAATTATTTAGAAATGTATAATTTACATAAATATATGTTTAATGTGATATTATGCTTAGGTTACTACTTATTTTATGATGTATAGTTTGATAATATATTTGTTAATTGGTGTTTTCAAGATCAGTTAAGTTACAACGAAATCTTTAAAAATCAATTTATTGCGATTGTTATTAATTTAAAATTTCTTAAATCTTCTTCTGTAAATTAAAACAACCAACACTTTTGCAGTTGCGATACATATAATATTTCAGCATTTTTTGCACAATCGTCAATTTGGACAACGCGACGTTCAAAGAGCAGAGATGAGAAGAAATCCAGGCAAAAGAATTCCGGTTTGATTAGTTATTTCTGATACAATTTCTGATACAATTTGTTTTTGATACAACTTTTCTGTTTCTGATAAATATATGTATTGGTTGAGTGTGTTACATACAAAAAAAAATAATATAATACTATATGACGATAAACAAGAAAGAAGAAAAATTATCTTATCTCTATATTGTTCCATTAAATTTCTTTTTATCTCTGCGTAATAAATAAATTCTAATGACCTTGGGCTTTATTGTTTCATTATTCTATAAATAAAACAATACTAGGCCTTTTCCCTCGGAAATTTTATTTTTATCATCTACCAGCAATTTATTTACAAAGTAGTGAGTGAAATATTATTTCAAATAAAATAATACAACATTGAGAATAATCATTCTCGTTCGAATAACATTTTTAGAATAGTATGAAATTTTGTTGATTACATTTTTCTAACATGTGATAGACATTCAAGTTTAAAGCAATTATCAACGTATATTCTGGGTTTGCTGGAACAAATATTGTATATAAAAGGTAATGATACATATTTTCAATCTCCGGAAAAATAATTTTCATTGCCATTCTATAAACTTTTGTAAGAAACAATAAGAAGTCTAGTTTATGTAAATTATTTCGAAGTATGCGAATTATTCCAATGCATGTCAATTGATTCACGACTGTCTGTTCTCAGCGATTTTTTCTTCTGAAATTCTTTTATTCTTCTTACCTTGTTATTACAGATTTCACTCTGGGCATCAGGTATTATACAATTACATTATATCATACCATTATAATGTATACCATTATAATTTTCAGCAATTATAGAAAAAAGAAAGTTCGAGCTATTACTTAAATTTAAATACGATATCCCTTTAAAAGAGACAGTCGAATACAAAAGATTAAAAAAATATTCCAAGTATAATTTTGTAATTATTATTAATCTTTAGAATCCAGACCTTTCGAGAACGTTGAAAGTGAATGAAAATGATCCGATATACATATGTACATATGTATATAGTGTAAATTTTGTTATTCTTGTATAATTATTTTTTTCAAAATAATTATTTTAGCATTATTACAGTGATAAGAGATGAATCGAATATACTGGTTATTACAACATTATATTAAGTTAAAATTTATCTTCAGTGTCCGAGGATTAATCTTTTTTTATTAAATATTACTATTATAGTTTATATTATATATAAATGTTTAGTATTAATATCATCCATCGTTACTCTGTATTCCATATTTATGCTATTTATAATAAAAATTTAGTTTTATTACTTCATTATTTTTAAAAAAATGACATAACTGGAATTTGTTAATTGATATTTTTATGAAAATTTTATTGTATTTTCTAATAAGGATAATAAAAATTTGTGAATTAATTTTTTTACACAATTTCGTTTTAATTAAGAAATTGTTCTAATTTTCTTAATTGGTCAAAAACAACATAACTTTGAAATAGGAAGTTCAAACTTTGTCAGAATAATAGAAAACGGTAATTATGTGAAAAAAGATACAGCTTACTAATTTTATTGATCTTTAAATATGTTAGAGAACAGTAATCAAATTCAATAACTTTTTCCTATTATATATGTAATCATCGTTCGATCTTGATTTTTAAAATATTCGTCGATGAAATATGTCTTTTTGTATATAATTATCGAGAATAATTCATATATGGTTGGATTTACATCAAAATGAATAACGATTTCATAAAAATTAAAATAAATTTGAATGTTACAAGATATTGTAGAAACATGCTTCCAAAAAGAAGATAGAAGGTGTAGCTGTTTTATAATGTACAATTTCCATTGATACTTAAAAAAGTAACTTTAGTTTATATGTAGTAAAAAAGGAATCGACATTGTAGTCTTCCTAAAACCAGAAACACAAAATTAAATTTTTCTTTTGAACTACTTTATTAGCACTGTTATACAAATATTTTATTTTGTATATTTACTATTAATTTCAACACATATTTTCATTAATATATAATATATATATTTTTTTTAATAAAAAAGAATTGCAATATCATAATCACAAGTGACTAAAAAATAATTTAAAAATAACATAAAATATTGTAACATTCAAAATTATTCAATTTCACATCATATTTTAACTAGTAAAATATTGAATCTTTAGTAACGTATTAATGATTTTTCTGTAATTATTCTGTTTTCAACATCTCTTTAATTTATTTGAATACATTTTCCATTAGATTTTGGCAATTGTGTAGTATAGAAGAATATAATTTCGGTCTTGAACATGTGTAATTTCACTGAATTCATTTAAAGCTATTGTTTTATATGAAATTATTGTTAATTACATGACTTTTGAATATGTTCTTTGTTTTTAACAATCTTCACTGTGTCATGCAATGTTCTATATTGTTATTCAAATCTACTATATTTGTTGGTGTTTCGTTTTTCTTTAAATTTTATTATATTTATCAAAATATTAAAGAAACTATTATTTTGACATTATATTGAGGAAGCTATGCTGGGATCAATTTACTGAAAGCTATACTGAAATCGCCGAAACTGAACCAGCATTTATTTAATTATAATAATATATACTATCCGCTCAAAATGAAACAGATTTAAGGTTACAATAATTGCCGAAACATCGTTTTTAAGTCTATAATTTCAACTGCTATATTTTGACGATATTCTTCCTTATGACATCTCACATTTATACTTATTGTTAACGATGAAGCAAATGTGAAATTTGAATAAATAAAGATATGTTAATATTGACGAAAGCACAAAGATTTATTAATTTAATTATTAAGCATTAAATAAGCAATAGGAAAAGTTTGAAAATTTATTAATTTTTAAGTATTTTTATATTGGTTTATGACTAGTGATATTATTAGTTTATTATTAAAATTGTTTTCATCGCTAAGATAGGTTATCACCGTTATAATATAATTTGTTTAAAAATATACTCAATGATACATTAATACATTTTGAATTAATAAATTGTAAATATACAGGCTTATGAGTTTCTTGAATATACTTAATTATTAAGAAATAAAAACGCATTTTAATCTTAATTTATCATGTTTAAATATCTATTGGTATCTATTTATAAATATCTATTTATTTCGATTTTTGGTACCATATTGATTTCGATACTACATATATCGACTTTGATATTAAATTATATTTATTTCGATTTTTGGTACCATATTGATTTCGATACTATATCGACTTTGATATTAAATTACTGAGGTAACATCGGCGTCAAAATCATAGCTAAATCATTTATTTACACACTTAGTTTATTTTGAATGTTTACGTATCAGGAATGAAATAATTCATCTTTACTAATACAATATTAAGAGCATGTGTTACATATTAAAATTATTTTTACTACTTTCAGTTAAATCAAACTAATAATATTTTTTTTTTTAAAGTTAAATAAATAAGATTTTCTACGTATTTTTTAGATGATAAGATTTTCTTTTCGCTTTGTAGCAACATTAAAGTTAATTTTTTAGATATTCTTGCAGCAGTTATTTTTTTGTATTTGCCACTCTTCCAACGACTTTACAGAGGCACTTACAGATTAATAACTTTATTATTTTATTAATAGTTACTTTATTATTGGTAATATACTTCTGTTCATTTTATGACATCAGCATTTTTAATCGCTTATCAGAGATTATTTTGATATTTCAAAATTATTGATAATCTCAATTTTTGTACTATTAACTATCCAACAGAGTATTACCTAAATTACGTATTAATAATTTATCTAATTCAGAGCTGGCTTGATTTCTCCACTTGCTTGGTAGGGAAATCAACAGATTGAGAGAGTGAGACTCATGCACGGCGTGAAAATTTCAATGCAGTGGAGAGATCGATGTAGTGAAAGGATCAATACAGTTAAGGGGATAGTGCTCGCGATCATAAAAGTAGGGGCAAGGGATCGCGGGCCGCTAATTAGCCAGCTCTGATTTAATTCATATAATTCATGACATAGTACAGCATTTCATCTAATAGAAGGAATTTTTGTAAGATATTCTACAAAAGTTTATTTCTTTCATTAGCTTTAAATAATTTCAGGAGAAACAAAAAATTATTGATTTTTCACAAATATCATTTATTGAAAATTTGCCACCTAAACATGATATTCGGCAAATAACTATCTATGTTTTCAATATAAATTTCAACATTTTGAAATGCAATTTGCATAGTCATTATTAAAATGACTAGTCTACACAGGGTGATTCGCATAACTTGCACACCTGAAATAACTTTTTAATTATGCATCTAATGAAAAATTGTTTAACATAAAAGTTGTTTGGTTTTAAGGCAGGGAAAATATAACGTATCAATTTTTTATGTGTATTGAGAAGTTGCGAAATTTTCTATTTTCTTAAATTATATTATATATTTTTTTCATCATATGTCGAAAGAATATTAAATTCTAAGTGAAAAAATATTAACCCACATTGGTTTTAACTAATTGGTTTTAACCTAATAGTTAAGGAATTTTACGGTAACTTGTCTCAAAGATGAGAAGTGCATAGAGCATCAGGATCATTTGTTTGCAATAATTTATGAACATAAGTGACTTTACCTTATCTATATGTAATGCTGAAAATGGTGTTCATTAATATTTATACAATTTTGCAATCGAAATCAGTGATCCAACATCAGCATTTTGATTTGATTGTGTACTAATTACATTACACGCTTATGAAACTAGCTGTTCCATATTTTCCATTGTTGGTATTGTTCACTCTACTTTCTTCTTTATATAGCCCGTAAAAAATAATCTAAAAACTCAACTGTAAATTACGTAAATTTTAATTACCATGATTGGTAGATGCTACTTCATCCGTAAACATTTTCTTAAAAAATTCAAAAACTTTTCATTAACACTTACTCTATTACTTGCTCCAAAAATCATTCAGCAAATTGTACGCGATTTTGAAAGTCGGATCCATAAAGTATCCAATTTGGACCTTTTTAAGTGATCAAATGGTTTAGAAATTTCTAATTTTCCACGCTGGGTTGGAACACATCTCTTACGTCACGAATTTTACTTATTCTCAGCCTTAATACTTCTATTTTTACAAAAATCATGCACGAATTTCAACAATTGCAAAATTCGGAACAGAATTTCGATTAACAGAATGAATTGTTCGAATGTGACTAACTCTGCATCCGAATGCAAAATAATAAGACTGTTAACAGTGTTTAAACATTGTCGAATCTTCTGACAATATCATGTAGTTCTCATCCTCGAGATAAATTATCGTAAAATTTATCTTAACTATTAGGTTTAGGTTTAGGACCAATACAGGTTAATACTTTTTTACTTAGAATTTAATATTCTTTTTGATTTATGATGTAGTATAAAATAGTAATATGATGCAGTATAAATATATAGTTTAATTTTAAAAATTAGAGGAATTCGTGAAAATTTCGGAACCCCTCGATATACAGAAAAAATTTATACACTATATTTTGCTCCCCTTAAAATCATATTTATTCCCATTATAACTTTTGAATTTAATAATTTTTTATTAGTCTCATAATTAATAAGTTATTTCAGGTGTGCAAGTTACGTGATTCCCCCTTATATTGAATAATCATTATTGGAATGTTAAAAGTCATTGTTGGAGTATATAATACACATATGATAATCGTATCTAATAGTTTGATGCAATATTGAAAACACATTAAACAACTTAACAATATGCCTTTGAAAATCATTAAAAGGCATTTGAAAAAGTTCAAATTTATGTTGTGAATAGGGGCAGTCATTTCACGAATCTCATTTTTCATGTTTAACATGCAAATCTGACAATGTTTATAAAAAATCAATTTTATATTTCTTTAGAATAGAATTGTATGGATATGTAGGATACTTTGTATGTATTAGGAAAAATTTATTTTTAATTTCGTCCTTCTTTAATTTTCTATCTTAAGAACAGTATACCTAAATAATATCCTAAATATTAGCACAATATAATTCTTTGGAATAAATAGTTATTGTATTTAAATCTAAACATTTTTATAATTTATATTATATATAAATTATAATACATTACTTTCATGATGTGGTATACAAGTGAATTTTTAACTTGTGCAAATAAATACAGAAATATTTAAACTAATAGTTTGATAGTTTCTTTGTAATATAAGGAAAAGTATATTGCATGGTATATTTGATATCATACTTTTTGAAATATATAATTTCTATATTTTTCTGCTCTTTATATTGTCGAACATGTAGAATTACAAAATTATTTATAGCAATGAAAAAGTATAAGAGTATTGTTTTATCATTAAACCATCAGATTAATGTCGCAGTAGTATTTTTACGCAGAAATATTTACTTCTTCCTTTCTGATCCGATTCTCCGTAACTATGATTACTCCTCAATTCATTGTTTCATTCAATATTTTGTCTATTTCATGGAGTTATAACTGGTAGCGTGAAAAATATGCAAAGTCTGCTCGATACAAATAGTCGATCCTATCATCTGCGATTTTGCGGTATTGCTTCGCATTCGTCTTGCATACCACAAACTAACCATCCGTTCGTCGACCATAGATTTCTGGATTGTAGAATTCAGGGATCAAGATTCAATAGTAAAAGATATTTGAAATATTAATATTAATATATTAATAATATATTAATATATATAATATATAATATATTAATGATATAAATTAATATATAATATTAATATTATAAAATCTGGGTTTCGGGAACTTAAAGAACAATGATACGAATATTACCAAGAAGACCTCGACGCTATTAACATTCAATATCTCTGTGATAAAGTATCCACTACTAAAAATAATCCGCTTTCACCATTTTTGAACTGCTTGAGTGAAGATGAGATTATTTCTGAATGCAGAAATAGGGAATATCAATCACACAATTCAATATTCTAGAATGTTGAGAAAGGAACTTCTCAAAACTTTCTTTTCCTCTTTTTTCTTATCCGATTCATACTACTTTTTCAATGCTATAAATGAAATTCTTAAGTATATTAATCCATCGATTTTCTCGTATTTGAAAAACTTGAAAAGAATTAGAAAGATCGTATTCTAGCGTCACGAATAAAATTATTCGTACATCAATCGAATAATCAGAATCGAGAACAAGAATAAAAAACCAGCACCCTTTGATTTATTATCAAGATGTTTGTGGTCTCAGAACGAAATTGTGGAATCTGGAATTCATCCTATCGACATATCCTTTACGATATCATAATTTTGGTTTAAATTCGATTTACCTAATTTTATTTTTAATGAATTAATTTCATCATTAAATTCTACTATTAATAAATTTATTTTACTTAGATGGAGAAACGAATGTGAGTTCTTTCTACAGAGATGATGGTATATTAGTTGTAGTAGTTACCTGATGGATATTTTAACAAATAGGTTGATAATTAAATATACATATATATATATAATACATTAGTATATTATATATTATATATTATATATATTATTTTTGTCTGTAATATATATATTTTTGATACTTATTTTTCTTACTGTATATACGGGCTCTTAATAATTTTGAGGTATATTCAAGTGTCGTATAACAAATATTCAAAGAACCAAATCGTTTAGACGATAATTTTCAATGCAATTATATACATTCTGTTTTCTCAATTTCCAATTACCCGATTAACTATTGTTCGAACTATTGACGATCAACCAAGTTCATCACCTACAACGTTGAAGAAGAACGTAGAATTGTTAATGAAGTACAAAATCTTATTCCTTTCAAAGAATAGTTTTAGTGAATCACTGTTTCTCCATACGCGATCTTGTTTTATATGAGTTCTTTAGCCGATCATTTTCAAATATCAAAAACTTAATTGACCGAAGGATCTGCGTTTCTTGAAAATAATAATCAAAACGTTTGACAACAAACGCATAGGCGACAATAGCCTCGTTGCAGTGCAGTGAACGGTTAAGATTCTGACAGAACCAAAAGAAGGGCCGAGGAGCCGTTAACCTAGCCATGAGTTATAAAACAGAGCAATAAATTTCTTGCATAGTTAAAAAAGGCATAAACCGTTCTTAATCGAAATCTGTTTAGCGTATTGAATCATTAACGCAAACTGTTCATATAAATTGTTAATTTCCCATTGAGTTTTGCATTCACTTTCATATCTGAAAAGCATTGCATCCAAATTATTACAATATGTTCTTCTGAAATGATCCATGCAAAATGACATATTACTTAATCATTTTGTTTGTGGCCAATTAATGTGTGTTTCCGTTTGGACAGACGCAAACTAACCATTTAGTTGTTGCTCAAATTTGCGTCCTGTATGAATTGCTTCATACATTAATATTATATTTTTACAAAATGCAGCGACAATTTGCCGTCTGCACCAAATCTTAATCAAACATCTAACATCATTTCATTCTAAATATATGTATACGTATTATGTGGGGATTATAAATTGGAGATTATTTAATTATTATTGGGGATTATGTTTAAAGGCATAAATGATCCTTTTAATATTTTTTTTCTTTTAAAAAGTTTCATATGTCTTAGCAGAATTTTATTTATCAGTAGATAAGATTTTTCATTTTTTCAATGTTACTTCTGTCAATACTTCTACCATAACAGATTTATCACTGTCACCTAACAATTTTAGAATTTACAATTTTACAACCCTGTTAATTTTCACGTTAAAGTTAATATTGCTAGTACGATCGTTATTATTGAAAAATTGTTTTTTATAACTAGGTTTTTGAGTAAGACTTTTAATTAAAAAATATTTTTAAATTGATTACTTATTGACTGCTACCAGAATACTTATTCACTGACTTGGATGAATTAAAAATGTAAACAATTTATTAAACAATTTTTGACAAAATTATAAAAATTCTTAACAAAAGTTGATTTTATGAGATGTATAATTGTTATGATGATTGAACGATGGTTACATCATTCTAAAAACATAAATTAGTATTTATCAGTACAGTGACTCAAATATCTATGTTAACCATGTCATAAACATGCGTGTTAAAATTTCCACGTTTGTTTTGTCAAGAACAACATAAACAGTTCAAAGAATTTGTTTATTAATTTAAAACGTGTGTCCTTAATTATATGTATCTAATATTATTTGATTCAATTATTTATTTTCTTATTATATGTTTATTTGCACCAGAGAAATCTGAAATATGTGAACACGTCTAATTATTAAACATAATGTTGCATGATAATTAGTGATTATGAAGGCATAATTATAAGTATAGTAGATTCGAATATTAATCGTATAGTAAATTCAATTTGCAAACGTACATTTGAGAGGCCGATGATACTGATGCTAAGACAGTTATCCATGCCATCTCGGCAAGATTGCGCGGTGTGTGGTTTGGTTTGCTTTCAGTCGTCACTTTCGCAACACCGGTGCATTCACAATAGACGCGACGATCTCGAGCACTGGAAATGCAGTTAGTATGTTGAGAGTGTAATTATGGATAGAAGTCGAGGAAACCTGGGGGGGTTAGTGCAACCTAGCTAGTGCACCTTGCTGCTGTGTATGTTAACTTACGTGTGCACTAACTACCACAGCATTCACTGGCAGATCACGAACTATGCTCACCGCAGTAGTTTATCGTCACTATTCGCAAGCGCGTTCTTAAAATGTTGTTTTAAATATCGCATTAACTGAACGATATCTAAATGTTTTTGAATTATATGGAACATTATAATAACAATAATTGAAAACTCATTGGAACAAAAAATGGAAAATCAAAAGAATAAAACTCATTACACGTCTACATGTACTTTCAATAAGATTTATCGTTAATAAATATTATTAAGATATAAGTAATACTGATAATTAACATATGATGTGAGAATGTGAAATGTACGACTAGACAGTATAACAAGAAACTGATTTTTTATTTTTTGCATATATCGGAAACAAAGTATTTGAAACAGGGAACGATTGGTTAATGATAAAGGAAATTATTTAAAATGCAAATGAAACGATTCCTTTAAAATCACGTTTTCTGAAATAGTTACTATAAACTACTGTACTGATTGAACTTAGATTTTGCATAATTACAGGAGGTTTTCTATGTGTCTTCTTTCCATTTCTATGCATGCTTGATACCTTCGTATTAAAGAATTATGTATTCTTTCAAAGATTCTCAGATATCTTCTAACTTTTCCACAAGTATTTTGTATTATCTGATACAAATACTCGAATTCGTCTATGTTATTGATAATTGAAAAATAAACAATATTTAACACTGGACTTATTTTTAAGGTATCCCCATAAAAATAAGTCCAATGGATTTAAGTCCAGAGATCGGGGAGGCCATTTCACTGGACTATCTCGCCTAATCCATCTTTCAGGAAAAATATTATCTAAATATCGAATATTGAATGCAAAATGAGCCGGAAACTTCGTGCATTCTAATCTTTTTAATCACTAAGAATCATTGAGTGTAACATCAATGGCAAGGTATTTGTTAAAAAATTAAGGTAAAATATGGCTATTAATCGGTTTGGTAAAATAACAGGTCCTACAAGTTAATCACATACTATCATATCCACACATTCAAAGAAAACCGGTGTTGAAAGTTTGTTTCATTAATTGCATAAGTATTCTCTTCCGCCCATACATGGTTATTGTAAAAATTCACAATACCATTTCTTGTAAAAGCAGTTTGTCAATAAACGAGATATGCGAAAAGAATTTTAGACTTGTACGCTTTGCAAGAAATCACTTCGAAAATTCTACTCTTGCAAGATAATCCGAAACAGCAAGAGCCTGTACTCGCTGCACATGATATGGATACAATAATTCTTGATGAAGAATTAGACTGATTGATTCCGATTGATGCCGAAATTCTTCTATTATTATTGGATTTTTTTCAACTTTAGACTCTGATTTCTTGAGAAACATTTATTGCAGTAGGTTTTCCCGAATCTCAATGTCTTGTTTCGAATGAACCAGTTTCACTAAGACGTTGATGAAGTATTTTAAACTATGTGTAAGATGCTAGCTTTCGATTCAGATATCTTTCTGGATAAATTCTTCGTATTACTGTAATACGACGGTTGTCAACACTACGAACGTAATGTATTTATGCCATTTCTCGATTGGAATTGGAGTACGAAGTGATTTTTACTACATTGTATTAGCCTTGTTCACTGACAACAAAGATGTGTAATTGTTACTTGTCCAGTAATACTATATCTCATAACAAGATAGTTGTACATAATAACAATTATTATTATTATAATACATGTAGCAGAAAGACAAATAATCCAGTGTTGACATACGGTACCATAGTTTTCGAAGCGATGAAGTTCGTAGCTTCAACCGAAACAAAATCTCTATATAATTTCTTGTTTATAATTTTGAAACTACTAATTTTTCAAACCATGTCTATTAGGACTTTTTTCATGTTTCGGCGAGTATCTATCCTAGAAGTTATGAATCTTTTTTTCTATTCACCCTAATGTAATATAATTTTCACAGCTTTTTAAAAACAAGAAAAATCGGAACCTTTAGAATGTCAGCCATTTTTTAAATTCTTAATATTTTTTTTTGGTAATCTCTATAATCACATTCACAGTTAAGAAGAGTTAAGAGTTTAGATTTTCTTCTGATGACTAAAACGGCTCAAACTATGGCAACTATCAATATACTTTTTTTATCAGAAAATGTTCCACTATAGTTAACTTTTTTAATTATTTTTCAATAAAGAATTTTATGATTATTTGTCAAAGACAAATAAATATGTACAAATAAAGATTATATTAATATCATTTACTAAATTTTCGTAAAAAATTTGCAAAGAAGTATAAAAAAGGATCTCATCACTTTAAAATAATATAAATTTATAAATTATTTCAATAAAATTACAAATGTAAAGAAACAAGTATAAATTACTTCAATATTTTACTTAATTTTTGGAATTTTTATCACATAAAAATAATAATAATTAATAATAACAATAATGACAATTTATATAATGTATATATATCATAATACAATTTGAACTTAATGCAAATATAGCATAATACAATGTGAAATATAAAATATAAAAATATAGCATATTTAACAATTATAAATTGTATTGAATTAAAAATTATTACGTGAGTTTTCTTTAAATACAAAGTATCTATTTACTTACAGAAAAATGATGCTAATATTATTATAATTAAATAGTAATTGGAATAATATAATAATATTAATATAATTATGTAATCTATTATATATCTATTAGATTAAATCAATATTACTTGATTTTTCCTTTGAACCAACTATTTCCTTCGAAATTATAGAATTATGGGCTAATCATATGTTTTAGGTATAATTTTTGTGAAATAATTTTGCATTAATTTTTTAGTTCTTGTCAAACTTACATATAACAACAATTAATTAATAATTAATTGCAATTTCAAAAATGTTTTAGATAAAGTATATACAGATATCGTGTTTAAAGATGCTCATCACATGCTGGATATATTTTGATCTGTTATATCTTATATTTCTTTTTGTATTCTAATTGAAAAGTTAAAAATTTGATTAAATAAGTAAATAAATAAATTTATGTATGTGTAAAGCTATAAGAAAATTTATAGTTTCACAAATACGAAGTTTGGGATCATATTTTTGAGAAAAGAGGCTCTACATATATATAAATATATATAAACACGCACACGCGCGCGCGCGCACACACACACACACATACACACATACACACACACATTATTAAATAAGGGAAGAGATAAAATTTTCGTAACTATATTTATTTCAAGACAAGTTACAATTGGAATTGGAGCAAACGAGCCTCACATATTTATATTGTATCATTAATAACGAATTTCTGATGTGATACTTGCGGTATTAACATGTGTTGTTCGAATGTACCAAATATAAATATGAACAAATATAAATATATAAATAATTTACGTGTACCAAATATAAATATGAATATATGAACAAATATAAATATATAAATAATTTACCTGAAGAATTTTATATTTGAACAAAATCTTGAATAATTTTAATATGATTTAAATTGTTTTAATCTTTGTTAAAGACGTTAATATTTTTAGTAGCTCTAATACTATTATTTATTCTCAGAGATTGATGCAACCTGAAACTTCAATTATAAAATAAAAACCTTAATTATAATACGAATTTATTAATAAATTATATAATCAATTACGTAATCAACTCCAAACACAGTTTAATTTTTTTTATCAATTTACAATTTACAAATAAATTAATTTTTCCAATTTATCGATTCCTCTGATCTTTCTACATATCTCTATATATTTTAATTATAAATCCATAGATGTTACAGCTATGAATATAAATATATATAAATGCTCAAATATATTATAAATTAACACGCAATATATTATTTGTTTGTAAACAGGGAAATCGGACTTCAATAACAGGTGAATTTTTGATGAGTTTTGTACTGATGAAGATTGAAATTTATATATTTCCACTTATTTTTGTAAAACTATCATTAGTCAATTTATTCTTATTTTCATTTAACACAAATTTAAAAATAACTTCATCAGTGGCATCGTTAAAGCAAAAAAAAAAGTAAAGAAAATACAAATAGTAGTTTGTAGTAAATTAAATATGACCCAAATTCTGTGTTTTGATTCATTTTTATTAAAATATGTGACTTCATAAAGAAATGATCCAAAATATAGAAGTTTAAGTAATCGTTACAAAATAATTTACTAAATATTTGAAATTATTTTTTTGTCTTGTCGATAAATTGTATAATGTTTAAACTTTACTAATTAGTTAACCATTCCAATATATGTGAGAATGTTAATCAGATAATATATGCGAGACATAATTATTAATGCAATAACTGTACCTGTTAGTAAACAATTCATGATTAAAGTTGAAAAGTAACATTTTCAAAAATTGAAGCATTTATAAACTAGACAAGACTTTATTCTTATTTATGCCTTTCAGTTAGACATTTCGCTAGCTATGTTAAAAATAAAAGACATAATAAAGAAATCATTAAAAGTTTGTTTGAATAATAATTATTAAATAGAATATCGAATAATTTTGGACCAAAATTTAAAAAATTCTTTGTATTAACGATTTTAGAATAAAACAATTTCAGAAAATGTACAGGAGATCTAATGGACTTCATTGTTGGGCAATCATACTATAATTATAATTATATAACATGAAATGTTTATTGAAATTATAGCATATCAGATGTAGTTTGATCAGTCTTTTTGTTTTACATTTCATGTAATTATGAAGAGCCTTATTTCAACAACAGATAACTAGAAATGTGTCAAATGTTTAATCATTCTAGAAAAATACAATTATTTTTATTATATCATATTTAACATACTGTATTCTATGCTTTTTTGTGTACCATAAAATGTTAAAAATTGAATAATTACTTTGAAGAAGATATTTAATATAAGTTATAAATGTATAAAATATCTTTCTATGTTGTTTTCGATATTATTACGTCGCTCGTATTTTTTCATTCATCTCTTGACTATAATGTAACATAATCTATTAATAGATAATTATTTAATCGTTTTAGTTAGAAAAGCAGATACATTGAATAAAATGAATTTATAATAAAATGAAATAAAGGAAATTTAATTTAAGTGTTTGAACATACATTAAATGTTAATGTAAGTGTTATCTTATTTGTATGTAGGAGCAAGTGTTCGTACCAAAACGAAAATATATTTCGTTGTATGTGTTCTAATAGAATATTTGATTGAATCTAAGGGAATAGCCGTGTTTTATTTTGGTTTGTTAATACACGTTAATTGATTGGTATTGATAATATTAATTTTTCAGTTAACAACATTCTATGTCGTAATTGTCCTTCCATGCGTTCTTGATATATCTTCTCTATGTACCAAGGGTAGAGCAATGCTAAAGAAATTTTTCATTAATGTTGTGCAATTTCCTTCAAAGTGATATCTTTTGATTTATGCTTCGAAACGTTGGAAATATTAAGTTGAAACAAAAGTAAAAATTATAATATTTTTAGAAAAACTTATCATCCAGTTTCATATATTTTATATATGTAATATATATATTTTTTATATATTCATATATGTATTTTTTTTATGTCCAGCTATGTATTATCTAGTTGAAAGAATAACTCAAAGAATTATTTATTCACTTATTCATCTAATTTCACAAAATTGATTTCACGAGTTTCGATTAAAAGTATTATAAATATATAGTTGTCTCAAAATTGAAAGACTTTCGAGATTTTCTCAAACAAATTTAACGAATATAAATAATATTAATAAAGATAAATGATATAATGTACAGGTATATTCAAATGCTCAATTGATTTGGCTAAAAGAAGTTATTTTTATTGTAGTTTTATATTTTTAAATAATAATCTATAAGCGCATCAGTAATTTCGGTAGACTTGAAGTATATATTTCTATACGTATCCGTGTGTATGTACATATGTACGTATTTTTCTCTTGTCTGCCTATTTATTTATACTACAAGGTTTTACATATATTTTTCACCTGCTAAAATTTCTACATTCTTAAATTCATACATATTTGGCCACATATGTTCTCAGAAATACTCTATTTTTTTATATATGATCTGCTTTTAAAACCATCGGATTCTTAAACAGATTAATTTTACCCAGTTATAATAAATTCCGAGGAATATATATTTTTAATGATAAATATGACATTCACAAAAAATGAATTCTTATCAAAAAGGAAGTTTAGTCTTGTCGTCCATCTATTAAGGAAACTAATTTTACGCATTATGGTTGGTATGATGACCTTTAAACAATTTCTATTTTCTGCTATTTAGTTATTTTTTTGATATAGAATTTTAAACCGAAAAAAAATGTTGTTGTCAATTCGATCAAGTCCTTTAAGACCAAAAGTGTCTTTTCTCGTTATTATTATAAACTACCGTTTAAATTTCATGTTATCTTCATATGACTCGAGTGCACTGCGAAACGATGAGGATGATTCTTAAGGAATCATCTAGACAAAGCTCAGAATTTCTTGTCGGTATAAAGAAATCTATTGGTTTCTTTATAAATATTTATCATCAAAGGCAATGACTCGTGCGTTTTATCATATTGACAAGAAGTCTTAACGTTTATCACGTTCTAAGCATGAGTGGGTTATCTGGGTCTATTTGGATGGGTTACGTTAGGGCAACTAATTTTCTTACATTTTGAAATAATTTACTAGCTTATAAAACAGGCTCGTAATATATTGTTAGAGAACGAGAGGGCAATCCAAGGGGCAATACACGATTATAATAATTTCAATCCTCGAGTCTCAATACAAACTACAAACCACTTCTATAAATCGAATCCATGAATCGCAATCCACAAGTCGGATTCAAAATTTAATACATGACACCGATTCACACTAGTGTGCCAACGATATCGCTTCACTATCGCCGTAACTAGGTAACATTTACAAAGTGAGGTATAATCGTGTAATGGAGAACTCGTCTAGTATCAATAAGGGACAGTCACTTACTGAGACTTAAATCGTTTGACATCCGATCGATTTAGATCGTTTCTGAAACATTCTCCAGCAGTTGCATAATAACATTGCATTCAAGTAGAAGCAACATTCCCTTGATAATCAAAGCGCAATAGATGATACAGTCTATTAATACTTATAAAATCACAGTCTTCATCCAGTCTTGCATATCGTCACAAATTTGCGCACGCGCGCAAATATCGATCTAGATAATTTATTGACATAAATTTTGAAACGACATTTATTCAGAATTATATATTGAATACACATTAATGATCGTGTCTTAATGTTATAATACTCATGACAAAGAAAAATTTTTTAAAAATGAATAAAGTTTATAATGAAATATGTTTATAAACAAACATTTTTATGTAAATAAACATTTTCTATGGGTGTAATTTATAAACAGAAAGAAGTCTGCTACATGTCTTCAAGTTTCATTGAAATGGAATACCTGAAACTGATACTTTCTTTTTGTATTTTTCAGTTTATGAGTTGTTAGGTGAACGGTAAACGAAATTAAACAATTTCATTTACGAGGATACAAGCATATTACAAAAAAGATAAATTCTCAAACTTAAAGATGGCTACCACTGTTACTTCCTTTCAATAAAATAAAGAAGCTGTAATTAAATGGAAAAGTTCTTAACACTTTGTATTCGTAATTCAGTTACCGGTGACATTTTTACTAAATTTACTAAATTTTTACGTAGGAAAAAAGAAAAGAAACTTTACAATAGAGTTTATCTCATGTTTATTTTTCAAATATCTTAATATACAAATGTTATATTACTAGAACAGAATGTCTGCTAGTAGCAATGATTATTTTTGAAGTAAACTAGAAAAATAAGATACAGTACTGCACAAACCAAAAACGTATAAATATGCTTGTCTTTTTTAATATCTAGAGAAAACGCTGTCACATTGAAGAAATAAATAAGCGTTTTTAAACGGTTTTAAGTATACATTAAGATATAAAAGATCAATTTAATTTTAAAAATTGCGTGGATTATATTTCTTTTAGAAATAATAATTTTAAATTTTGTTATGAAGCAAACAAAAATGTACAGGTTCAGGATGAAAATTACTAAATTTCCAACAATAGATTCCAAATTACTATAAATAGAATTTTAAACATATTTGTCGGAAGAATAGAAAGTTAGATTAAATAAAAAAATAAAATTTTAATTAATCGAGAAGATTGTAATATTTATTATATAAAAGAAGAAAACAAAGTAAAACTAATTTTAGAGAATTTATAAATTGTTGGCATGAAGTAAAATATTATGCGATATTTATTGTGCAATCTCTCTTGATTGGAATACGGCTATAAAAATGTTTATTTCCGAATAAAGAAAGAAATTTTGTGCGACTATATTTGCGATAGATATGTATATAATAATTTTATACAGTTCGGTACAAGATTGATTATGTTAATGTAATTCTTTGTATCTACAGCTTGCAACTACTATATAGCCGAGTTTGTTTAAATACTCTCAGCGTAGATTGGCTGATATTTGATAAAAAAATCTATTTGTGGGACAAGAAATTGCGACAGAATTAATTTAACGATAACGGCATATTGACCATCGGTAGTGGATTTTTATACATTTATAGAAAGCCCGAGATGCAAAAGTGCAAAGAATGCACATAATATGCAAAATACAAAATATTTAAATTTAGTAAACGAAACTATCTTTTCTATTTTCTATTTCTATTATTTCTATAATCGTTTCTATTTCTTTAACTTTTGTATTTATAAAGATTTAAATTTGCATAAACATCCGCACTTTAATAATAGAATTCAAAATTCTCGTTTATGATATCTTTGTAGTAAAATTTTGAACATTATACGTTAAATTCGTTATTTATTATGGCTTGTGAATGATATGCCAATCGTTTAAGATTTTTAATGACTTTTGTGAATGATATGCTAATCGTTTAAGATTTTGATGACTTTTGAATGTTTTGAGCTTTCACATTGAAAAAAATAATAGTAAAATAAGAATCGTTTTGAACACTATAGTATATCATATATCTTTTTTTGATTCTGAATATGCGGTACTTGATTCCTATCATGGTCATAAGGAAATCTTCGTTTCTTTTTTCTAAAAAACTTCGTTGAAAATTAATATCGGGAATCAAGGGCATGCTAAATCTAGCATCAGGAAGTATGACTTTCAAAATTTCTCGTTATCATTATTAAGGGTTGTTTTGTGTGAAGTAGTAGATCTGATGCTCGTTATTTTCTGGAAACTATCCCGTAGTTTATATGGTACTAGTGACGCGCTCATAGGATTACAAAATACTACTACATCGAAAGTAATTGCACTTGAAAAGAATTGAAGTGGTGACTCGGTAGTAAACTTCATCACCTGGCGAACAAATTACTGAATTTATTTTGGCACTATGTTTATTTATAGAATTCATGTCTTTATTCGTCCTCCATATTCTCTTTATATATAAATTACATTACTTTATATATATATTACTTTATATTACATTACTTTATATATAAAATACAGTGAAAAACATAACTGAATTAATGACAATGAAAAATTGTGGATAATTTAAACTTATTATAATAATTTAATTATAATTTTGTAAAAAAAATTATGGAACTATTCATTTTAAAGCTAAAACTTTTTACCTTCACAATTTCGAGTTCGTCTTTTCCAAAGGTGATTTTATCTAGCAAATGCAAAAATAAAAATACTTTTTCCTCGACGATTATAAAAATTCAAATGTGTTTAAAAGCAATAAAAAATTTTCTTCATAAACAATAAAAAACAATAAATAAACAATAAAACAATAAAAAATTTTCTTCAACTAGACCCACCATAATCTTAAAGACTGTAATCTCTTCTTTACAAGGATCTCTTAAAATCTATAATTGTTTTTTATCATTTCATTAAACTTCGAACATTAGGATTAAATGTTAGGTTTTCTTAAAAATTTATTTCTAATATTCAAAGTTTAATAAAATGCGTGAAAAAGAAATCGAAGAGCAAGTTCTAAGAGCTTGCAAAGCAGAGATTTTATTATTCAAAATGATGGTGAATCTAATCGTGAATAAAATTTTTCAGTGTTTTCAGAAATGTTGAATTTTCAAAAAAAAAGGAGTATCCTCACTTTCTCATTTCATAAAATAATCTCTAAAAAAACGGACTGTCAAAGTAGAGATTCTATATTTTAGTCGAGATCAAGTAGATCTCTTATATGATTTTCTTTTACAAAGTTATAATGGTTCAATTTTTCGTCGTTATTGATTCAGTTATGTTCTTTACTATAAGCAAATCTTTTGTTTAAATGGATATGTTTTTCATATTGTACGTAGTAACACATTATTTATTACTACGTTCTCTGAGTAATATTAATCCATAGAAACATATAAATTACGCAATCTCATAAAAACAAATACAATTATATTATCACGAAAAGCAATAATGTGATACAAGTAATTCTACCTTGCCGAAATACATAATTCTATCTTTCTAAAGTTAAATTAGTTTGTATTGACCAGGCAGTTGAGTTCTACAAGTAACTTCTACGTACGACATATACAGATATATTATCTCGTACATGTACGACTCATTTTACTCTCCTTTCGCAAAATAATTCGTAAATGTAACTAGATACGATAGTTCTGAAAAGATAGATATTGTTAAATTAATAGAAGATCATATGTTGTTAAAGTCATTTTCGAACCTGGCTGTAGTTTTTTTTCGCAACCTTGATGGATATTATAATTATTCGACAAGTTGACTTCTTCTACTAACATTATGTAAGTGAATGAAGATAATGCAAAATAAATTTTTCAATTGATTTGGTTTAGTTACTGTTCAGCATTGACCAACACCATGATGTAATTAGAAAACAAATTTATTTTCTTGTATATTCTTATGCGATTTTATTTTTAATAAAAATAAAATACTAAAACAATTCTATATTATATACTAATTAGTAATACAGAGTGAGATCCACTTAAGCGAGGCCACTTAAGTATCTTTTCTAATTGTGATGATGCAAAAAATATTTTTCATTTGAAATGAATGGTATTGGAATGCCAATAACTAATAAGAATTTTTTTTCATACAACTATATATCTTTCTTTTTATTGCATCTGGTTAAATACAACTATATTTTTTTTTATTGTAGCTGGTTAAGAAGATACATTCAGATATAAAAAAAAAACATGTTCTTAAAATGACATTAATGTCCAAGAAAATAAATTTTCCTTTTAAAGAATGATTGGTCATTTTCGTATTGCTGCAAATCCCATTGAGAAAGATGCATACGATTTAGAAAATCGTTCTGCGACGAACAGAAGATCTTAATGTAGAGATAAATGTTACGAGTGAATTTTTTTCCTTTTAATATCCGTATTATGCTAGTTTTAGAAATGCCACTCTCAAATTATTTTAGATTTACATGTGGATTTTCGTTATCTTTAGCTATAATATTACTTTTACTTATTTCGTTATTAATAGTTTTATTCTTCACATGTTTTTTCATGACATTGCCAGTTTGACGAAATTTTCTGACCACTTTTGCGTATATATTTTGTGATGAATAATTACTATTAGGAAATGTATCTTTTGTACACTCCAATTGCTTTTTTCAAACACTGATCACATTTATTATAAATGAATATCATATCGATCTTTTCTTGCATATTGCATTATGAATTACTGACAAATTTCGGAATTTCAAGCTGCTAGAAGAAATTATTATTCACAATGTAATAAATAATAAACATATTTACATTTATTATTAGGTTCTCGATTGTCACGTCTTAACCAAGGTCTATTATTTAAATATGGGATCTAGGTCTATGTGGTAAATTTATACGTAAAACTTAAATTTTACATATCTGAATGCATTTTTTGATAACTACTCAATACTATAAAAAAATACATGATTGTATGAAAAAAAAACAGGATTTTGAAAACTCTGAAAAAAATGGAAAAAGATATTCTTATCATTTATCGATTTTTCTAAATTAATTCATGTTAGGTACAAAATATTTTCTACATCATCTTAATTCGAAAAGATATTTAATGAATCATCCTGTACATGCTATCATATGTTAATTATTAATATATAGTATTATAGTATTAATATATATTTGTTCTATCTTTTGTTGAGTTACATTTCTAATGTTCTGTTACAATTTAACTGAATTGCAAACGTTTATGCAGTTTTATATTTTTATAAACATAATTAAAGAAATAGAAATTAAATATAAATTTAGTATGTCATATATCCTTCATTATTAAACACATATTGTGAACTTTTACACTTTTGAATTTTCTAAAAATAGATGAACTTCCTCAGGTTAAATATAACTTTTATAAATACAATAAATTAGTTTTCATTAATATGTGTTTCTTTTGTAATTATTTTATTTCTTTGCGCATGTATATAAAAATAAATATGTATTTCAATTTTCTTCCTTTTAATTTGTATGTTGTTTTTTACAATTTTTTTCAAACATGTAAATAACACGTAAATTATTTTTTTGTTCACATATGTATATCCATAAAAAATAAATATTTTATAAAAATGTAGAATATGTAAAAAATTATACAAATTGAATATTTATTATTATTTCGATTTCTTTCTTAAATTTATTAATAAACATATATAATATTGTTTTTTTATATTTTTTCAAATTTAAATTGTACTCATAAATACTTGATTTCATTTATAAAATCAATGCTATATTTGAATGAATTTTTAACTAATAGTAATAAATATTTTATATAATAGATTAAATATTCTAGAACATTTAAAGTGTACTTGAAAAATAATAAATCTCCAAACAAAGATTATTACTTTATGTTTATTGAATATTTGTAAATAATTATTAATGATGTAATATTAATAATATTAATATACAAATAATATTAAAAACGTTAATAATATAATATTTATAAACTTATAATATTGTTTGTAATATTATTGTTTATAATAATAATGTTGTAATAATATTATTTATAATATTGTTTGTAAACTTATAATATTTGTAAATTTATAAACTGAATTATTGTTAAATAATTCGATATTTTAATCAATCACACTATATTACTACTAATTTGAATTTGATATAATAAGCATTACTAACATTTCCTAGTATAAATGATGAATAAACATCGTGTTATTACTATTTTTGAATTATTATATTGTATTATATTGTTAGAAACAAATTTTTAATAAATTGAAAAGTGTAATTTTTTTTTCTTACCGAAGTTTATAATTAATTATACAATAGTCGAAATCACGTAGATTATTTAAAACATTTTTCTATTATGTTCATTTATAACATATTACACTTTAAATATTTTACGCGCGAGTTGGTCGGTTTCCCGTTTAATGTCTACAAAGTTTCCGCTCGTTTATCTTTTTAGGCGACCACTTAATTTTCATTGAGTTCGTTAAATTCATTTCCAGTGAAATCCTTGATGTTCTTGGTCACTCCGAGTACATAGTTACGTGTGTGTGTATCAACGCGCTGTATGTGCTGATATATTCAGCTGTTCTCTTCCAGTGAACTTCGTTTGAATATATTCTAGATTCATTCTGGCACGAGTGGATGGTCCAGAGATTTATAGGGGAAGGTTGCACCATTGACAAAATCCGCGGTAATACCCGTGCCGGTCCATAGATACTGATTACATAAAAATCCCAGAGCGTAGAATTTCTCTGAATTTAGATTAATGACACCCGATATTTCGATATATCCTAATAGCGATCCTTAGTATTCTGGAAATACAATTCCCTATGTCCCAAAAGAATTTCTGCACTTGACGTGTACATACATGCTAGAAAACGACTGCTTTAAACTTTCTAGAAATATAGTTTTTTTCTTTTTCTTTTTGGAAATATAGATAGAAATATAATTTAAAATACTTTAAACATGTATCATATTATTGTATAATTGAATGATTTTTCTCTTTTCCTTATTAAATTAATACGTATTGCAAATACGCATCACACTATACTCTTACGATATTAAAACAATTTGTATGTTTATCCAGCATCGCTATTGATATTTAATGTATTGAAATCTAATTCCATCTAATGTAATTGAGCATGTATCTTTCTTATTATAATAAAATCCAAAGAATTGGTATGATAAAAATTTTTCGAACGAATAAAAATTAAACGAATTTTTAAAATGAAATAAAAGTAATTATTGTCTTTCTTACTTTCCATTTGTAATTAAATTACGATTAATATTTTATGAGTAATGATAATTTCCGTGAATATATATATACACCTTATTGCAGATGAATACCGTATTGATTAAAACTGAAACATATTAACCAGAAATCGATCTGAATATATGTATGTATGGTTACCAATAATTTATAATTTGTAATTTACAATAATTATTAATCAGTCATTGGTTTCATAAAGTCAAAGATCATCACTTGTTGACAAAAAAAAAAAATTAACATAGTAGCAAAAATAAAATAAAATAATTAAAAAATATCAAATTTCCAGAAAATAAAAGAAGTTTTTACAGTTATTATTATAATTATTAAATTAAATTAAATTAAATTAAATTAGTTAAATACTTAATTAAATTAGTAGCTAACGTACTTTAATTATTTTTCAATTGCATTAGTCATAAAGAGATGTATAATAATTTAAAAATTATTCCTAAGACTTATTCTAATTATTATTAATACTCCTAATGATTTCTTCTCTGTATGTTATACTAAAGTCGAAGATTTAATTTATTTATTTAAACTGTTCTTATGTAAAGTTTTTATATTGTTTGATATATCTAACAAGTGATTCAAAAATATAATTCAAAGATTTGATATAATTTAAAAATTTAATATATGAAATGACATTTACATCAGTCAAAATGTCAAATCGTAATGGTACAATATATATTTTCGTTATTGTTCCAATAAAATTTAACATTTTCGTCACTTTTAGATGAGAAAAAATAAAATAACATCAAATGCAGCAAAATTGGAAATCATACCAATGTGATGTCATATTTACATTTTAACATGAACAAGATATGATCATAATTAGATATAAGATGTGAAAGTAATGAGACTAGTTCTGTAAAAATGTTTGTATATTATTTAAAATGTACATTGTCTTCTTCAAAATACATTAGTACATTACTACATAAGTATAAAATACATTACTATACATTAGTACACAGTACATAATGTTCGTATGTTATTTAAAATGTATATTGTCCTCCAAAATAGTTCCCGTGAGAAACTGTACATCGTTGGAGGCGATACTCCCACTCCTGGGAACAATACTGAAATTCTTCTACTAAAATTACTTTCAGTTGATTGGTTACAATTTTTTGGATGTTGTCCACAATTTCGAAATGATATCTCCTAAGGTAGCTTTTGAAAGAAATGAAAGGTAGTTTATGAAAAGAAAGAAGTCACATGAATACAAATCTTATATAGAGGAATCACAGGAATATGTTGTTTGGTCACATAACACTGCTTGCTTATTTAATCACATAACATTGCTGGACATTTTGCTATTCCGTATCATGCCACTAAAACACACTTTAATAAAACTTGCTGCCAAATCACTCGTGCTGAATCGAGTTGAAATTGATACTGAAAGTAGAGAGGAAATATTCAATATAAAAATTTTAAATATAATAGCATTGGTACAATGTTAAGGATTCTCAAGAACCAAATCTGTTTCATTACTTTATAGATACATCTCATATGTTATTATAAGCATTTAATTATTATTATATGTACAATATTGAAGAAATATTCTTGAGAACAATGATAATACTTGACTCTAAGTTTGGAATTTTGCTTCCTTGAATTGTATTATTGCTTCTATTCAAAACAATAAAAGATAAAGAAAAATTTGTTAGGTAAAATAATCTTAAATGCAAGCATATACAGAGTGTTACATTTAAGTGAGAACAATGGAATATCTTACAAGGACTTCATGTTATAAAAAAATGTTCTTATAAAAGTTGCTTGGTAGGGAATATTATTTGGCATACATATTTTTACACTGATAAACGGTAAAGATTTCAACGGTATGACAATTTTTTTAAATGGGATCTTATATCTTTTTATTCATTTTCTTATTCACTTTTGTATTCATAGTATGATGTTTGTGGAAACAAATACAACAATCTACTAGTTATATATACATATCACATATACTCATTTTCTATCTGTCTTTAATATGCTTTGTTTTATAAAGACAAACATTTTCAGCTATCCTGATTACAAGTATTTCTAGATTATTTTAATATATTATTTTATTATGTTATTATTATTTATTATTTTTAAGATATCTCCAGATTGATAATATAAAATCCGGATGTTTACTTTTAAGACAAGTATTGCAACTTTTGTTATTTTCGTTACAAAAATTATACTATTCATTATCGTAATAGATTTATTCCTGCCGTTGATATTGATAGAAACCGAGATAAATTTAATCTTTTAAGCTTTGTTATGAAAAAGTTAACAAAATTACATATCCTTATGGTGATATTGGAACATGATAATACGCAAGTTTTTGTTTTATATTAGGATAAGCCCAAGTAACAAGAATTTAAAAAAATATTATGATATAAATGAACACACTTTTTAAATCATTTAATTCTTGAAACTGATCTCTATTTCAAAATAAGTAATAACCTATTTAAATTACTTAGAATAAACTAGGTTAAAACGAGGGTAAGAAAACAAGTATATAATGACTCATTTACAAATAAATTTTCCATGTTTTCATTTTTAAAATTTAATTGAAATTTTATAGAATACTTTTTTTATTGCAACTGATGGTCGTTATTTTTTCTTAAAAATACATAAGTGTTTAATGTGTTTCTTACTAAATATATGACAATTTGAAATTGCTACCATTCCTAGTAATAGTCTATTGAACTTTGAATTTTGCTTTTGGTTAGGGACAGAATTATTAAATTATTGAATTACTTTAAATATACCTAATATAATGAGTCTATATCAATATGTAATTGTTATATTTCCAGAAACAATGAACTGAGTTTTGTATTTTACATGTTAGTAACAGAATTATAATTTTTGACAAAACTACTTAAAATAAAATCTATGTAATGAGTCTATGTCAATATATATGATTTTCAATAACAGTATATTGAACTTCGTATTTTATTTGTTAATAACAAAATTATAATTTGTATAAGACTATTTCAAATATATATGTAATGAATCTATCTATTAATATAAGCTAATTTAACAATGGATAAATAGCGAAAATGAGCATTACTAATATTAAGAACCGTTTATTTGTAATGGGAATGTTAATACAATATTCTATTACATTAATGTTTCATTTCTCGTAAATGGGTTGCGAATCAGTCGAATAAAAATAATGATCTATGCTTTGATAGCTAATGTTATAATAGATAGTACTATTCATCAGTTTTCCAATAAGAGAAACATGGAGTATGTTTACATGAGTTAAATATTTAGTTGATTAACTCCCGAAAGTTAAAGATCAAGTGATCAAATGATTTTTAATTCCGAATAAAATTCAAATATAAATTTTCTTTAGATCGAGTTATCTGAAAACTAAAATTAATTTTTTGTCAATCATTCATATCAAAGATATTACCACGATAATGTGACTCTTGCAATTAAAGTTCCTGTTATCAGCAGATTTCTGTCGCATCAAAGAGGGATTAAAAGCTAATTATTCTCCAATGAAATGATATTAATATCTTTGTCAAAAAGCAAGAATTTTATTACATAATCGATAATTTGGTATCTATATTTTATTACATTTTGTACATACTTTTAACGACTGTGACATTTGCAAACAAAAGTAAAATATTTTCTAAAATGACTTAAATAATATCATAAAATTATATTTTTGCATTTATGCATTATATATATTATATTCGTAAGAACCACATCGACATGTTTGATTTATTCACGAGAATTACTTCATATAAAAAGAATCAAACTCAACAGTTTTCAATATATTTCAACACACACGTAATTGATGAAATCATGCATGAAATGAGGAATTAGGTGTATAAATAAAATTAATGGTATGTTATAATTAACATTGATTTGTTCTATAAGAGCGTGAGAAATAATCTGGGCAATCTGGGATAATTGAATTGTGATTTATGTCAAAATAGGTATGTAAAATTTCAAGAAATGTTTATCAAGACGATTGTGCAATAAATTGAGGCCCAGATCTAAACATTTAACGCTTGAGTGACAAAATTTAAGTCATGGAAAATTTTCCGAAAGGAGTAGAAGTGTTGTGAATGCATCAAAAATTATAGTATAACTGAACGAGCGGTGATTCTATAAGTTATTAGGAAAAATAACTAAATAAATAAATAAAAAAATAAATTGTTAAGTTTTTCATTCAGGATTTTGTTTCTGAAGAAATCAAATTTGAAAATTTGTCGGATATTTTTAAATTTGACTAATTCCAAACTAGGGTGAATAATGGACAGGAGATTGCTTTACAAAATAAGTGCAAAAATAAGTTGAAATAAGTGGAATAAAAGTTTTACATCTAAGACCTCTTTCCTAAGATATTAGCTTAGTACATGTGTATACTATTGTCGAATAAAATTTTTTAGAAAACGAAATATTCTATGAAAAATCATATTCGACATGTGTTTAATTTACTTTTAAACGTAGAATACCAAGTTATTTTCTCTTATTCAGTCCAAAATCAATCGAACTCAAGTATGATATATTTGACTAATAAATTTTCAAACTCAAAAATAAAATGTTAAATAAAAAAATATTATTGTTTCCTTTAATCATATTTTTACATGTAGAATCAGTATATTTTTATTTAAAAATTATTGTAGGACTTTTGGAAAAATTTTTTATGGAAGTCTTCTTGAAAAAGTATTATTGTGAAGACTTCTTTAAAAATTATTCTTATGAAAAAATTTTTGCAAACTTTTTAAGAAAATTAGAAATTATTTAACAAACAAATAAAATATTATTGGAACAGATCCATCTCGTTATTTAAATTTTATTTTGTCTTATTGTTTTATTTTGGCGTAATTTTTATAATTTTATAATTTTTATAATTTTAGAATTTTAGAAACGATCTTTATACATCAATACGAAACGATATTTATCTCCCTACATATTTTATACTATTAGAGTTTAGCAATTAGATATTGCACAATTTTTAATATGTTCAGTCTCAGAAAATCATCATATTATTCGGGAAAAAGTTCATATTTAAAGCTATTTAATGAATTTTTTGGAATTAATTTTCATATTCGGAAAAATATAAAAACTATTGACTTCTTTTTTTCTCCCTTTAGTAACTTCAGTACTGTTTGTCTCGTGAAGGAAACAATGTAGTTATTCTTATTCTTTAGATCTTATTATTATTTTCATACTGAAAATTCTATGAGCTGTAGTTTTTAAAAAAAAATCCATAATCCTGAAATCAAGATACAACATCAAGATATCCTATTGTCTATAATGATAAGTGTTTTGAAATCTGTTGTTTTCAAAAGCATAAATGTTAAAGAAATTATCAATATATTTTGGAATAGTAAAGCAAATTCGCATCAGCTTCCTTAAATTCAATAGTTATTTATATGACTAGATAAGCTTGTTAGATTAACATATAGAATATTTATATCAATTTCATATACCACATTCGAGAATTGTTTAAAAGTTCTTCATTGTATAACTCAGCTTCATAAATTAAAGCTAATTAACTCTAATCTAATTGATTAACTCTAATTCAGAAATTAATTGAAAGAAAAAACAAAAATTAGGTATCGAATATAATAAAACGTCCGAAAATGCCGCATGTAAAATATGATAGCAATGAATTTGTAAATTTTTCGTATATTGTACATTATTTATTATACTTTTCCATTGAAACATTTTCTTATTATGTTCCATACTTTTATAGTATTAAATCTTTATAAAACTTTATATCTATTAGGTGACATAAAATTTAATATTGTTAGACCCAATTAATTAATGTCGACATACCATAATAAATAGAATGAAATATCAATACGTTTTGTAAGTATTACACATTATATACGTGATGTCCGGAATTTTTCGAAAGCAATTTTATTAATTCCGAACTTCTAAATTCTTTTATTAATGATTAGAATTCAATTTTATTGTAATACTTATTTAAATAAAACTTATTCCAATATGTTATTATTTCATATATGAATACATTATATTTCTACACGGTTAATATAAATATATCTCGGAGAAATATATCTCTTAGAAATAAAAGAACTTTAGTATGAATATTCACATGTAATTAATTTAATTTAAAACAGAAGTTCTGTTCATGAAAATTTAACTCAATCTGTTCGGTTTATTCTTATCTCTTACTTTTATTCTTGATATCTTCAATAAATTTAAAATAATAATTCATGGAAAGGATTTTAAATATTTATATACTTTATTTATACCTTTATATATAATTATTGGATTGCGGATCTTAATACAAATTTATATTTTTGAGGATATAATTAAAGAAATAGAATAGAATATTGTTTTATGTATTGAATGTTATAGAAAAATGTTTAGATATTTTATACACTTTTCCATATTATGTGTATTCTGTGCAATTTTGTACTTTAAAATTTCCTATAAATGCATAAATATCTTCAATCTATTGATTAAACAACATTTAGATAATTTCTGGAACAAAGTACACGAAACTTTAATAACTTTTAAGGTTATTTATTAACTTAAGAATCATAAATTACCGTCAGAAAGTGATTAATTAATAAAGAGGTAAATTTTTACATTTTGCAATTATATCTGTTTGTATGCTTGCCGTAAATTAACTGTAACTGCTTCTCTAATAGTATAATATAATAATGTTTTTTAAGTATTCTTTTTTATTTCTATATCTTTGATTATTGGAAAACAAAGTTTATTTTTTAAACAGCGTAAAAATATAAGACGGTTCTTTGATTTTCTACACAATATATTGATACAGTAATTAATAAATGCATCCGATCGCTTAAATTTATGGCAGATTTACGAGCATATTGAACTAAAGTTCCTAAGCTTTTGACAATAAAATTACAAAGTATGTATTTCAACGAGATATACATTTATCTATTACATAAATCATGTGACATCAAGTATAATATGCTAGAAAAGAAAAAGTTATAAATGCAAAAATGTAAATGGAAAGCAGTAGTTAAATTACGTAAAAATTTTGTAATGAAAAAGTGAAACTTCTAAATAGAAATTAATGTGTAGATGAACTTCCAAATAGAAATAAATTGAAGAAATTCTTATCAATAAAGTAATTTGTTGTTAAAGAAAAATGACAAAGGAAAAGAAAAAGCTATAAAATTAAAAAAATTCTGTTACTTTCATCTTTCCTTCAAATTTTACGTAAAAGTAAATACATAGTAAAATTTATGAAAGGAACGAATTAATAACTGAGATAATAGCGACAAAATTACAGCGATAATTTTATATTATAGAAATTAAATTTTATATTATAGAATAGTTATAATTGTTATATGTTTTTATATGTAATAAAATTTGAAAGAAGTGGAATCATTTATTGATTTTAAAAATATTAAAATTTCAAATAAAAAAAAGAAAAGACGAATTTAATTTTTGTAAAAATATATTTTTTTCTGAAAAGTATTATGATATTAAAACTGATATAGATAATTTTTATTTAAATTATTTTTCAGATCAATTTACAATTAATAAATATCTAACTCAAAAGTATAACACAGGCGAAAGGTAAAAAGTATAAAATTTGGTCTAACAAACAATCGTACAATGTTTTACTTTAAGGATTTAAAATTTAATATGTGATCATGTTTACAATCTGATCAATATTTAAATAAAAAATCGAATTAAACGTACAATTCTTCTTTGTTTTCATGAGCTTTCTAATTTTTGTACATCTCAAGTTGATTCTTAAAATATTACATTACGAAGATGTTTTCTGATTCCTTATTTTTCAGCCTTCCCAGGTCCTACTGTACTCTATGTATACATTTCACTCTGCCCACTAGGATTCTTACCTAATGTAAAATTTATATATCGCGATAACTTTGTGCCATGTATTGTATAATTTTATCGTTGTTTATCATTATAAAGTCGAGAATTTACATATTTCTTTGAAATAATATGCAGAAATCCTAGTAACTTTTATTTTTTACGATGTAATATGTTAATAAATTTTGTACAAGTGTATCACTTGTAATAGAATCTCACAAAAAAATTTCTAACACGTTAAACCAAAAATATATTTAATGAATAAGTTAATAAGTTACATCGTTATATTTAAGTTCTCACTAATTACATTTCGCAATAGCAAATTGTACTTATAAATACTTATGTTTGTAAATTCTAATATTATTAAAGATATGATTGTATTAACAATCTTAAGGCTACTTTATGGGTAATACAAATATTTTTGTAATCCATCTTTTAGTTAATAAAATTAATATTATTAATCGTAATAACAACAAATAATAGTTTTTTATATTAAATAAAAGCAATAACATCAGACAAGAATTAAACATAGAAATATTTAATTCATCTTCTATTCTATATAATTAATATTTGATTAAATTGCATGAACAATTGAAATTACGAATCTAAATGGAACTTAATTACTTCTATTCAAAGTCATTAGTGTTAAATATTATATTAATATTAATATTAATATTGTGTTTAATATTATATAATATAATAATATATTATATTATATTATATTATTTTACTATTACTGCAACATTGTGATATTGTAGTAAAATTTTAAATAAAACGTCGAATATGATATACGAATTTATATTTTTATATTTTTAATCAATATTTGTAACATTTCAGGGTTATAGCTGTCGCGATATACCAATTTACATTTCCACATGAAATAATTACATAAGATGTAATAACAAACAAATTAAATTATATTAATGAATGATATAAATGTTTGTGGCATATTTTTGTTTCAGAATATTCAGTAATTTATCCAGGAATATATTAATTTATTATCGCAATCAGATAATAAACTGGATCATAGAAATATAATTATAAGAATAATAAAATAAGAATTAAAATATTTACATTTTGATTATTTGTATCGATTATCTTTCATGTCCTATGCCATAAATATATGTTTTGCCAATTTTATGGCATTGACGATGTCCACAATTTTTCAATTTAACCTTTTTCATTTTAACCTTTTAGCTCAGAAAAATGCAAGCCCAATTCGTTTTTACAATACAATTTTACAATAACTCTAGAAAGTTTCCGTACACATGATGAAAAATTATTGATATTTTAAATTCTTAATAACTTTGTGAAAAAAAATCGAATAAATTTTGAAGGATCGTTGTAAAGAGGAAATGTCAATCTTCAAAACTATAAACTTGGTTAAAAATTGCAAAAATTGTTTCTAGTGTTCATATGATGTTTGAATTTGCAAAATTTTTAAGAGAAGTATCTTTATTTAATTTCTTTCAAAATGATGTAGTAACATCTTTGTAGAAACGGACATAGTACTGTGAAAGTAGAAGCGTCATGTTTTAAAACGAGTACAATATTGATAGGTCTACAATTTTTTAGTAACAAATTATAACATTAAATTGTTGTTATTTTTCCCGTTCAATTTAATATTCCTACTCTCAATTATCGATTTTCGATTAGTGTACAATTTTTTTTCAGCGTTAATAAGAATTTAAAATATTGATAATTTTCTGCATGAAAACTTCCTGAAATGATTATAAGTAAATAAGATTAACACATAAATACATCACAAATCTAGAAACATCCTTTTCTTCTCCAGATATATAATAAACCTTAACAACAATACTGGATAACAACTGCATGATCGTGTCCTGCACACGACACTTCGAGGTATAAAATAGTCAGACAAAAATATGGCTCTGAAAACATAGCTTCAGAAATCAATAGTCAAGCAAAGATATGGCTCTGAATACATAGCTTGAGAAATCAATAGTCAGACAAAGATATGGCTCTGAAAATATAGAATATATTTTAGACTGGAAGCACACGACTGAAAAGCAATTTGGCAAAAAAATTACATAATTAATTTCAAGATGAATTTTAATATTGCGATATAATAGTATTGTAGGAGATGCGTTCCTCTAGTCTTGGTCCTACTCCCAAGACTAATAAACGTAATATTATAAGGGACACCTCTCCGATACGCAATATCGTTAGGCGAGAATTACTTTATGGGACTGACCTTTGTCAATAGCTGAAAACGATTTACTTTCTCAATCACGTGATCGGAAAGAACACAAGAGTTGGTTACCTTATATATATAAGGGCTGAAACGCGCCGCAACAGTCAGTATACAATTAGTAAAATAAATACACCTAGCAAGTGACGATGTAATGAAGATGCGTAGATTTCCAAAATATCTAATGAACGTTTATTTTTTTATAGATCATTTTTATTCATTTACATGGTACCATATTTGTTTTTATATTATTATAATAAGAATATGATAATGTTTATTATATTACAATTATATACTATATTATTATACTATAATAAAAAAATCATGAAATTTTTTCTCAGATTAAATAATGAAATAATTAACAGCGTTCGTTTTTTATATTACACATTATATATTAATATAATTATATTAACATCGTTAAATTAATTTCTTTATTTTTTATAAAAATATAGAAAAAATTTAAGATTCTATTTTTAAAAAAAATATTAATCATTTTGATATATCAAAAAAAAAAAAAAAAAATAGGAAAAGCAGAAAAAAATAGAATTCTCCTTATTTGAATAGTTCATTATGCTCTCTTAAGCATAAGAACATACATTTCAGTGACTTATTTTGTATAATTGTTATCAAGAATTAGTTAAATTTTCTAACAATATTAAATAAAAAAAAATGAAAATCAAAAAATTTGTGAAGATTTATGAGAAGATATTGTAAAAATCTCCAATCTCCCCATTTACTTGATATTTACATAAAATATAATCTTAAATACTATCTAAAATACTAAAATTCTTCTATATAAAAAGCAAAACCTATGCATATATGTGATTAAAAAAAAAAAAATAAAATACTGAAAATCAAGTTTTAAAATACATAAAATTTCGTAATCTTATCTCAGTTTAAAATATTGTGTAAAATTAGATATCAAGATCTGTATGGTATTAGTGGTCTAATTGTAATTCGAGAATATAACAATGCTCTCTAACAAATGTCTGACGAGACTTAAGTAGATTAGCATATCTTAGAATTTCATCTTGCTGTAAATGTTTATTAACGTACTTGTACAAAAGTGGAACGAGTTAATGAGTTTCCGGAAGATTTTTTTTTTGTAGCGTAGGTAGACAGTTTGAATGAACCAGTCAATTCACCGTCGCTGTTTATAGTAAGGAGCATGTAACATATGTATGTTCTATACCAAGGAATTGTATTACTTTCGATCATTTTATGTTTAGTATCGAGATTAGACAGAGAAATATGTCTTGAGACATAAAAATATACGAGTTTTAAATTTGAATCTTCTCAAGATAATCATTTTGCAAATGTATCAAATATGAGTCAAGTGTTGTCAAAATTATATTTTTAAAATACTTTAAATTGTATTTGTGATAACTCACAATTAGTTAAGTAATATTAGAAACTATTGTGTATGCAGTATCAGTGCATAAGTATTTATTGTCCTTACATATATATATTGAACTTGAAATAAGAAATTTATATTATTTATCTGATTTATTGAAACTCAAATATTTAAGTTTATTATTTTTTTTTTATTTAAAATACATCTTTAATTTTATTATATGAAAAATATATGAAAAACAATGTTAATTTGTGTAAACTCTAGATTTAATTAATAAAGAAAATTTGAATTATCGAATATGTTAAATGGATTTTAAATAGATTTGTTGATATGTTAAATAGATTTTATAATGAAAAAGAGCATCTATAAAGATTGCAAGTATATTAGAGCTATATTTTAAAATCTATAAATTAAAGTCTGCATCTATTATATTATTATAATACTATTATATTTCTTATTATTTCATTACAAATTATTTTTATAATTATAATCAAAATGTTTCTTTTTAAGTATTTATATGAAAAAATATTTCAAACAAGTGAGAGTATATTATTTAATTCCATACTTAATTTTTTTAATGTCATTTAATATATTAGAGTTAACCATATTGTTCTTTTGCTATGAAAAAACATTACTTGGAAAATTAGGTTTTTCAAGAAAAGCAAAAATCGGATTTCGAACAAAATTAGCTATTATTTTAAAAAAATTAGATATTGAATTATAAGTATAAAATTAAATATTATTAAAGAATTAGATATTAATTATAAAAATAACGCAATTCAAAGTAATACATAGGTAAATTCATAATAAGATATTTGTAAGTCGCAATGTCACATAAATTAGAATGAGCAATATATTTTCTTTTTACCGATTAAATTATAAAGATCAATGAAAAGATTTTCATAATTGTAGAATTTTTTCTGTCACATTTTTGCAATGATAACTTGAAAGTCACGTTTTTGTTTTTGGGTCATTTTTGTTGTAAGAAAGCATACATATTTATAATGATTGAATTGACGTGCGTTAAAATGATTATTAAGTTAGTTGCAACGTGTTAAAATAAAGAGGTGATATATGGTTGCCTACTCATTTCAATATGCATCAATTAATCGATTAAAATGCAATGTTCAGAAACATGAATACAAAACCGTGCGGCGTATTGTGGTCGGGTCGTATTCTATTCCATGCATTTGATTTTAAGTGCATGTGGTCTACGGTACAGCGCGAAATATTTACAACATGCATGTGTAATGAAATGTTTCATCTAATTTACATATATGCGAATTTACTAATTCACAAGTTAACAAAATGTTCATTCTAATTTTCGGGGTAACTTATTTTCATGATTAAGTGAATGCATAATTATAAGAACAAAGAGTTATATTTTATATTTTATATGTTTTTAAAATATATATAATTATATGTTTTAAAATATATATAAAACTTATGAAAAAATCTCTGTTTATTATGATACTTTTAATCAAATTTTAAGAATATTTATTTTATTTACTTCTGATAGAATTGTTCATGATGTCCATATTCATGATATTTATAACATCTATTTCATTACATTTTGTTTTAAAAAGTTACAGTATTTTATGTTCGAAAAACGGAGTTCTGAAAAATCTATGATACTTCATTTATGATTCATCGAATGTCCATCGAATTCTTCGGAAAAATTATTATATATTTTGTAAATTCTTAACATTAATTATTGTATACGAATATGTTATTATTAGCATATTTTATTCGAAACAACATTTTTTGTAAAATCTTTTGTAAAATTCATTTGATTAATCAATCAGTTTGATTACATGACAATTATTTTAATTAAATAAAGATATTTTAATTTCAGTATTATAAAGCTATGCTGGTGAAATCGAAATGAAAGTCAAGAACAATATGAATACAAAAATAACATCTGTTTTTATATAATAAACAAAAAAAATAGTATTCTACACAAAATATTAAAGGTCATCTTAATTTCGTGAAAAATATTGCAATTATAGAAAATTATTATTAAAATATTATAATTGCAATCATAAAAAATTATTATATACCGCTGTATTGTAGTTATACCGTACAACTTTGTTCTCTGTCACTTTCTTCCTTTTGTTCACCATTTTCGAGAAAAACACTGGGCAAAAATAACGTGAACACCTTGAGCAAGTATAAACTGGATGAGTCTCGTAACGTGGCAACATCAAATAACTCATAAAATATTTGTTGTTCAGATAGAAGTTGCATGGCTTCCAGGGGGACATATAGTATTATAGTATTGAATCAGTTTCATGTTATTTTGGTTTTTTATCAAGATATGAAGGTCACTTTCAATTTTTCAAATGGAATAGTCAATGTTTCTTCCCGAATTCGGATAAAGCGTTGAATTCTACATAAAAAAAGTATTACACCAAATAGGGTCTAAAATACACAGTTACTGAGATATTAGCAAAAATATTTTTTTACATTGTATTAGGAAAGATCGTTAATTTCAGTAACTATATATTTTAGACTCTATTTGGTGTAATACTTTTTTATGTAGAATTCAACGCTTTATCCAAATTCGGGAAGAAACATTAACTATTCTATTTAAAAAATTGAAAGTGACCTTCATATCTTGATAAAAAAGTAAAATAACTGATTACAGTACTATATGTCCCCCTGGAAGCCATGCAACTTCTATTTGAACATTTTTTTGTACAACAAATATTTTATGAGTTATTTGATGTCGTCACGTTACGAGACTCACCCTGTATACATATATATATACTGTTCATAAAAATTAGGGGATATTTGCATTGGATATTGCAGGGGATATTGCAAGAAGCATTTGATTTTTTTTTATTAAACAAGAACATCAGAAAAGCAAAAAAGCAAAGCAAAGCAAAATAAAAAGCAGAAAAACAAAATCAAATGCTTCTTTCTTTAATTGCTTCATATTCATTTTGAAATATCCCTTAATTTTTGTGAGCAGTCTATAAATAACTAATTTTAATATATATTATATATATGTATACATTATATATATATTTTATATATTATATGTAATAATATATATTATATGTATGTATACATTAATATATATTATATATATGTATACTTAGAAATAAATATAATTTTAATATATATTATAAATAATTTTTTCCCAACAAAATCTGATTATTGTAATATTTTTTTTCTTTTGCATGAATTTTTAATTATTGAAACTTTATAGAGAAATTTTATCATTGTTTGTAAAGAGAGCATTATTTATCTCATAGTTTTAAAAGTAAAAAATGTTTAATAAGTAACTTATACTTTGATTTATACTTTATGATCAAATAATAAATATTACATTTTTCTATATTATAGCAACAATGGAATATTAGAATATGGATATTTATTATTATATATTATTTTGTTTCTTTAAACTCAATTTTCAGCTTGAAAGCCATTGGCTTCGAAGCATTTAGTGAAGAAGCTAGTCAGAATTCCTGAAAGCGCTCGAACAGTCGACGTCTTTCTCGTGCGCAAATTCCTTTGGGATTACCAAATATTTCAAGAAACAAAGTATATTATTCTGCTCATAGAAAACATAAAATCAAATTGTTATAGAATATCTGAAATATTTGCAAAGAGATACTATTAAGAGATTGTTCAAAAGAATAATCTTTGAAAATCAAGTTAAAGAAATTTCAATTACTAAAATATGAAGCTTTTCGTATTTAACTTTATAAAAATGCGAATTAAATTTATAAATACTGTATATTGCACATCTATATTGTGCAATTGCAATGATTGCATAATTTAAAGAGAATATGAAATATATTCACGATGAAAATTTCAGTTTGGTATGAGTTTATATAGTAATTTAATATAGTAATTATAATATTAATTTCTACATGCTAATATATACATCATAGAAGAGTACATTTATTTAAGAACAATAAATATTTACAATTATTAAAGATATTTAATGAATAATTTAGTAAATAATACTAAATAATTTGGCAGAAGCATAATATTGTGGAAATATAATTATCATTTTTTTATTTAATTTATTTAGTAATGATAAAAATAATGACACAAAAGTGAAATAATAATATAAGTTTTATTCGTGAGATTTGTGTCACATATTAGCAAAAATCTAATGTGGACTAATCAATATTTTTGTTTAAATTAGTTTATACGATTTATTTAGTCCAATAAGTTGCATTGAATCCAAAACTGCAAGAATCGAAATTCAAATAATATATTGTACTGAATATTTTGTGCTCATATCTATTTTCATATAAACATTACGTAATTTTTCAGTACTAAAATAAAAATTATTTAATTATAAATATTATTAAAAATATTTATAAGAAAAGAAAAATTATTAAAAAAAATTATTAAAAGAATTATAATTTTTACGTTTATACAACTTTTTCAATATTTCAATTTAAGGGTGATATTCAACACAGGTTTTTAATAAATATTTACAGAAATAGCAAAATGCATACTCATGGAAACATTGTATAGAAAGGTTTCACTCTCAAGTTTTTATTTATTTATGACTTTAAAGATAGCTTTCATTAAATATGCTACTATCTGACAAATGTTAATTTCATTCCATTTAAGTTTATTGTAATTATCACATTTATTATTGCAATAACTATTTTTTAGATGAGAAACAATAACCAACGAGATTTGTAAGCATATTTATATTGAAAATATATCAGACGATGGTTACATATTTCATTTTTTACATTTATTTACATTTTTCATTATTTATTTTATTTTTTTCATTTTCTTAGTGTAAACTTAGACGCGCTGTGACCATCGGTTGAGACAAAAGAATAATACATAAAGTCAACTTCAACTCGAAACTAATTATAAAGTAGAACTGACATACGTAAGTAAGATATACAATATATTTTTATATTCGTTAATCTCGAAAATTTCATAAGTGGAAAATTATTAATAAATATAAATAAAGCAATTTATCTATATTTTTTATTCAAATGAAAATAATATATATATATACATACATTATAAAAGTTAAATAGAGAAATTTAAAACAGGAAAGAAATTTATATGACTATCTTATACTATCTTATATATAATACTATCTTAAAAAGAAAATATTTTATTTTAATACATAAATATTTCAATGTCATCAAATTTCATAATATAGTATGTAAGTGAAGAAATACTAAAGAGAAAAGTAAGCAAATCCTTAGAATTGTTTTTCATGATCACAATAAAAAAAAACTATAAATTTCCTTCAAAGGAAAAGTCATTATTAAACGAACATTTCTTTAATTTCAAATGTTACTAATAAATACTTAAATAATAGATGTTTGACATTTTCAGTCTATTAGCTTTTTAAAAAATAAAATTGTACACTGAAATTTTAATATATATTGAATATATGCAAGTGTAGAATAGAATAGATTGATAATGATTGAGTTGTATTTTTATATTCTACCTTTATCATTCGAGATAACTGATAACAAAATATTGCAGAAGATTGATAAATCTTATATCTTACTCTTACTTTTATTATATTTAATTACAAAGTAATATAATAAATATAATTTATTTTGTGCTTACGTATTAACTAATACTATCATAGAAAAATCATATATAATAAACTCATTCAATATAATATAATATAATATAATATAATATAATATAATATAATATAATATAATAAACTCAAATACAGTATTTTATATGAACAATAAATGAAATAACTTGTTATTGTTTGCGATACATTTATTATCGATAAAATGGTATAGAATATATTCAAGTACAATGACTAATTGTTTAATACCACGATATAAAATCGATCGTCTATTTGAGCGTTCGTCCAATTGCAAAACTATCGTGAATTCCTAAAGGCGTTCGAAGACTCGATGGATATACATCGGATATTTCTGCGGACAATGGTCTTTCAGGAAGCCATTGATCGACCCGCCTGCTCGCATAGTTCACGAATAATCGACGCGCTTAGCACTGATAATTATTTCGAATCTAGGAAAAGTTTCTCGCGCTCTGGGAATTCCATAAGACTTGGTACTGGAATTGGTGCTTTCTGAGAAGGAAGTAAATTTTCTTCTTCTGAACGAACACTTCCACATAGTAGACATAAAATCCTTAAATATAGAATTTTTGATGAGAAAGTTACAAATATAATTTTGCAAATTGGAATTTTATTATACGATCAAATTACGCTTTGAATTATATTAGAAGATTAAATCACGATAAAAATATTGACATTACAAGGTCTTAAAAGAATCTTATAGTATAAATTTCGTTCCTCGGCTTTTTGTCGATAAATTGATTGATTAATTTTTCTTCATACAAATTCTTGTTTTGAAGCGAATTGAGAAATTGCTAGATATTCGGATTACCAAATGTATTATTATAAGACTATATAATATTTGGATGGAACATTAGTTCATTTAAATGTTGAAGTTAAATTACTTTTCAAGGAGAACTGATGTGTAAACTTGAAGATAAATAAATTATTTGATATTATAATTGTAACATTATATTAGGCGTACAAAATTCAAGCATTTTTCTGCTCTTTTGTTAGGTAATATTAAAAATGACAATTAATTTATCAATACTATAAAAATAACAAGCAAGAAAGCAATTAAAAATATCAAGCAAGAAAGAATTTATTCGTCACTGCATTCGGTATGAGTTTCATATCAAAAGGAGCGTTACAAAAGCATATGAATTTGTTTTCCTATTGAGGATAGTATTGTGTCTAAATACAAGTGAGTTTTCATTTAGATGATTTAAAGATAGTGATATCGATGTTAGCAATCGTGAATGTAGCGGTGCCTCTCTGAAGATTAAAACTAATGACTTGCAAACTTCGCTTGATATCAATCACTACAGACAATAATTGCTGTGAATACCAAGAAATCGGTTGAATTGTATGAAACGTTAGGCTTTACACTGCTATGTCAATGAAGGAAATATGTACGCTTGGCTAGAAAGTTTTGGAGCATCCAGCGCATAATCTAGACATATCCCGTTTAGACTATTATTTATTCTGATCAATGCAACATCCTTTGTCTGATGTACATTTTGAAGAAGCAACATTTGAAGAAGCAAAAAAATGGGTTCATTTCATCGTGTTAAAAGATAACTCTTTTTTCACTATTGGAATTCTTAAGCTACCTAATTGATAGCATAAATGGATAGTAATGGAAAATATTTTAATATTTTCACAAATGAAACCTGAATTTTATTAGCAAAAAAAAGGCTTTAAAACTTATTGGTACATTTAATAGTTGTAATAAATAGTAAAAATAGAATATAATAATGAGATGTTGGAAATTTTATGCAGAAAGAGAGAAGAAATATAATGCTCCAGATGAACAAACGCGCAACAGAAATTATGTGCACAAATGAAAGAAAATTGTGGTAATGTATTAATAAAAGATATTTAATAACGATACCTTCTATTCCTTCTTTGTATATAATTTAAATGAAAATGAACTATCTAAATTTTGGATACAAAAAGAAGTATATAATTTACATTCATATTATAAAATTAGGTCTAATTTTATAAAATTTATTGTTGCAAGCTATAATTTTAAAGAAGCAACATTGTGTATTAAAACAAAATTGTTTATAAAGTATTAAGAATTTACAAATTATTTATTTTATAGAAGTTAATTATTAAATTCGTAATTTCGAAACTTAGTTTATAACTATTAATGATTATTCTACTTTGGATAGCAGAATGAACGACGTAATAACTACTTTTCCTCATTTAAGGATTAAAAAATGCTTTTTTTCTACATAAATGGAATGGACGTATAAATTTCTATCTTCTATTTTTACGTTGACAATTTATTTAGGAAAAAAATGTTTATTTTAAAATATTCTCGAAAAATTGTAATACATATACATATTAGAGAAATATTTTAGTATTAATCAATTTTAAAAGTAATATATAGAATGTTTAAAAAGAAGAATCTGCAATTTAAGGGATTTATGTATTGTGTAAATCGAGATACATTTTTTGATACACGAACAAGTGTATCTCCAAATACTGAGAAATGAATTGTTTCCGACTGCTAAGACAATTTTTTGCTTCGAATGGTTAAATCATTCTATTCTCTTCGACTGATGAGAGATGTTTGAAATAACAAATGATTCTTTACAGAAAAGATATGTACGATTTGAGAATTTGCCTATCGTCCTCAGGAATTTAAATGATTCCATCAAGATCATTCCGAACGACCAAACAATTCTCGCTTTGTTAGATTTTGGGGATCTAGGAGATCCAGGAGAATGAATAATCTCAAAAATATGCATTAGATAAGGCTCATGGAATTTGATTGGTCCTCAATCGATTGGACTTAATTATTCTTCGAAAAGATCAAATTAATGACACCACGCACATGATTATTAAACAGAACGCACGTGAAAAGTATAATCGTTAGATAATACAAATTGTAAATAAAAGACTATGACTAGGATCGTGTTTTGATTCAAAAATAACTTCTGGTATTTGAATATGAGTGTCACCAAATTACTTACAAAAATCATCTATTTCACTCCATCAAAAATTATTCCACTTCACCAAAGTTTGAAAAGAAATATAGAAATGTTATTTATGTTAGTGACAGAACTATAAAGTAATAATAACAAGATAAATTAATAAGTATTGTTCATAGTTGCATCATTTGATGACGGCACCGAGAATGTTGTTTGCTATTATTAAACTGCGGATTATTATGCATTTGTAAATGCAAAAAACGCATACAATGCACATAATATCCAAAAATATATAAAATGTTCAAAAAAAGGTATTAATTATAAATGTAGAAAAAAATAATTATTTATCCATTTTTTCAATTCATGAAAATTTAAAAATGCATAATATAAAAATATGCGATCTATTTATTATTGGCAATAAATTAAAAATTTTTTCACAATAAAGATATTGGATTTACGATATACATTATTATTTGCTGAGAGAAATATTTGCTATGAGATTCTAAAATAATGATTGTTTGATTTTTGGAAAATATTTCCATGAATAATTTTATACGATTAAGCAATATGAAAGTTCATATATCAGAATACTATGATGAAAGGTCAAAATCTTTAAAATGAATTATTTAGTCCATTTTTGTGGGCATTAGATGATTTTAATGCGAAATGTAGTTTCTGGAATTTCAGAACGAATAATTTTAAGAGCAGAGTGTGTTATATTGTTATGCAATATAAAAAATCAACTAATATTATCCTCTGGAAAACCTACATGTTGGTCAACAGATACAAATAAAATACATGAGATACTAGATATTGCAATTACCAACATAAATTAAAATTAAAATACAAATATCAATATTCCAATAAAAAACTTCCAAAATCATCTAAAAAAAATTGAAAATTAAATAAATGATATATAATGAAAATAAAACAAATTCAACAGAGTGCTACTTACACATCATCTTTGCATTCAACAGGAAATCAACTCCTAAAATCAGCTTTCAAAATACAGAAATTATACAAGAATCCGCTAAGTATCTTAAATTTTTGATTAAATTTTTTAGTAGACTTACCTGAAAGAAATTAGATACAAATAACAAATTACTAATTTATAAAACTATAATAAAATGATAATAGACTTCAAATATCAAATCGATCATTTGAGAAATAGAAAAACTTTAATCCATCATTTTGAGAATTATTTTATGCACCGTGATTTAGAAGAAATAACGATATTGAGAAAACTCTAAAAATCTCCATAATAATAAAAGAAATTATGTGATACTCAAAAACATTCCTCAACATAGAGTAAGTATATGCTACAAATTATTTTTCCTTGTTGATCTTAGAAGATCGTCCTAGAAGACCTGTAAAGAAACATCCACTTGATTTACTTATACTCAATTAATAACAATATTTGGTACATGACAAGTCACTTCCTCAAACTAACTAAACAAAACTTAAAAATTACCAATTTTTTTTCTGTCTTTTTGTTACGCAATTATTTTATGTTCACGAAATGGAATTTAATGAAGGAGTTAGAAACAAAAATTTTTTTAAAAGATAATGTTTGAATTGAACCATATTAAATTAAACTATATAAACAGAAAATTGGATTTTTTCTAAATTATGTTAGATCAAAATTGTTTAAAACAAATATCTATAAAAACCACTGTTGTCACTTTGTTTCGTATAGTTCTAAAACAATTTGTCATTGTAACGATTTCTTTCGACAAACGATTAACGTTTTTGAAAGATATCGATACATACATATATTTGATACCAACAAAATTAACTAATGATATATTTGAATCGTAGCAATCAAAGTACACAAGCATTAATTCAATAGCGTTTCAATTAACCACAAGAGTGTAGTGACACGAAAATTCCCATCTACTGATGACAAACAGAAACGGGTGTACTCGGTCGAGAGTATACAGGCAGGTGGTGGCATGCCGAAAATGAATAAAGACTAGTTTTCACCAACCCAAACTAAACAGTACGTCATTAGCCACCGATAAACAACTGCGACCTGTTTCATCCAAATTGTATACGACTCTCGCGGTTTTTAGAGAATGAAATGCACCATGTAAAATGTTTTAAACATCTCTGTTACTGTACTCTCAAATATTTTTTCAAATATTCAAATAATATTATATTACTTTATATTATAATATAAATATTACTGTTGAAACATACAAAGTAAAAGAATTTGATAATCATTTGAATATCAAATATTTCACTTAAAAGCTTTTAAGAAAAATGAGAAAAACTTCTTTAAACGAAAATAAGTAAAAAAGTAACCTAATAATATCAATAATGATAATGTAGTTTACAAATGCATTTTTTATTATATATTATTACTATTATTATTTAGTATCTATATATATATGCATGTCAAAAAATGTTGATACTACATTATGTACTTAATATTAGATAACTTTTTAACAATTGAGAGAAACAAAATTATAAAACTAGTAAATTATGAGAAGTGATTATTTATTGACTAAATATTGAGAAAGCATGACTTCGATTGTTAATGGATACAAACAATGATTCGAACATTTAGGCAGTTTCAAATAATTCAAACGATCCTGTCTTGCTGAACCGAGTGTTCAACAAAACGTGAACAATACCGGAAATATGCATGCTAATTAATTTTCAATCAGCATGCATGTTGAAAACAATTAGAGTTTTTGATTGACCATTTCATGACACTAATTATTATTCTCACGAACAGATCGAATGTTCGATACCTTCGAATATTGATATACGATCAATATAGAAACAGTAAATATTGGAAATTAATAAAATAAGCAAAATTAACAACGAATAAAATGACTATAACTGAACTAGTAGTAAAAATAGTCTCTTGTATTTCAATGCAATCATAGAAATATCTACAAAAAATCTCACGTCGGACAGATTAGTTTCATTTTTTTATACCCTGCAATTTAGTATCATGTGATTCTTTTGATTAAGTTACATGCTCCTCCCTTATTGTTGAATATTTTTCTAATTATTGTTGTTTTTTGACTGCTTCTGTATAAATATCTATTGTTTTGAGATAATTGCGGAAATTTTTACGATAATTCTTGTTACAGATATTATAATTGGATATATTTTTTACTATCTTTTGTTTCCAGTCCGTTTTTCCTACTATTGCTAATGTATATATGTATGTATAAATAATGTATATATTTTACGATCTTTCATAATATAAGAATTCCTTTCATACAGCATTCATGTCGTTTAATTGCAATATCGTCGAATTACGTAAATATCCTTTTCCTTTTTTGTCAATAAATGCGATGCCTAGTCTATTTATGATTGTTTTGTGCATACTGTTTCATTGCAATTATCTGTCCAAAAATTAAAATTTAGTATAGATTCGTTATTTCTTATTTTCAATTATATTTTCAGGTATATTATATATATGTAAATTGGCAATACAGTACGCAAGTTTGCATAAATTATATTAAATTCAATTAAATTGAAATACGGGTTTTTGATATATAATCTTTGTTACTGTGTTATATTTATGAATGTAATTTCTTCCATCTAGTTGCATTCTTCTATTGTGCCTCCGTATTAATAGTATTTTATATATATGATATATATGTTTCTATACTCTCTTTGCTTATAACATATATTTCTTGTAATTACAGAATTTTATAATTCCTTGTAATTATAGAATTATTTTGTATTGCTAGTATAAGTAACGTCTTAGATTACAAACACCTCATCGATTTCGATAATTTTTAAATATATTTGAACAACATTTTGAACATTTTGCATGTAACCAATAAACTTTTTTAATTTCGGACTATAAAAACAATATCAAAATGCTTTTATATTTATTGATCCCGAATTTCATGCTGATTGATGTCTATTGCATATTTTTTTGTTATTCTTATAAATGCTTGTATTTTTTGTAAATATGTATTTCTCTTAATAATTATTTCGTTTGATGTCTTTGTTAATGGGTTATATAAATAAAACTGAATATAATATGAACAGTATAATATAATAAAACTGAATATTTAAACAAAAATTCATTTATTGATAAATATATTGTCACTTTGCATATCTGCATAATCAGTTAAGAAATTTGTATAGCTTGATTTATTTTATTCTTAGTATTTTAACTCTTATCAATTGATAATATGATAACGGATAATAATCATTTAATGTTATAAAAATCAGATAACTATATGTAGTGGTTGTCATATTTAATATAAAAATAAAAGGCCATACAATTAGTAGTCATTGCACTCATGAAATATTACGTCAGTATTACATCATCCATTACTCTGATCAAAAATATTAATTGTGTATCTTTTAACTATATAAATAAAAAAGCCAGAATTTTCCGTATCAAGAAACGCATTTTTTATCGGAAAACTTATTGTTAACTTATTGTTGGAAAAATAAACGAATGCCACGAAAACAAGATACGTAATTTTTCCATGTGCAATTGTATTTTGAATTTTTTCTACGAGTAGTTATCAAATGTCGCACAAAAGACATAGCTTAAACAAAATTTACATTATTGTAAGTAAGAAATTTGCATTCGTATTAAATCACATGTAACACTTGAAATACAACCACAATTGATTAAAAGATGCAAAAAAGAAACAAGTAAGATAAAATAGAATTAGTATAAATCGATTTTAATACAAATATAAATTTGCATTAGATCATATGTAAATTTATTTATTTGTTTAGAAAATAACCTATGCAAATAATAATGGGATAGAATAGGAAAATGAAAAGAAATTTAAAAATAATTTTGCAGATTATATTTGACAATATGTACTTACAATTAGTTCTCGACATTACTTCCGTTTGAGGATTATTGAGGATTTAATATTTCTACAAATTTCTTCCGTCGTAAATATCGTTCTTTCTTTATATTGCATTTCAAAGCATGGGCATCGAAACGATATTTCTTCCAGTTTCAAACGCATCGTTCTCTTGCTGTTGAAGAAATTCATAGAATTTCATTCCGTAAATACCAAAATTACGCTACAACAATCTTTGTATTGTTTGTGAATCGTATGAAATATAAACAGCATAGATTTCAGTAAGAAAAGCAAACAAAAATTATATGCAAGTTGCAATAAAAACAAGTTTTCAAATACTACTAAATACAAATAATATTCCGAAAATTATGTTTTTAATATGTACGAAGTAAAAGCATGGACTTGTATAAAATAAGAACCTCATCTGACATAACTAAGTCAATTCAAATTTACTCTTAATTTAGTAATAAATAATAAAAAATAGATAATTTAAAGTAGTATTATTATTTGGAAAAAACTTCTAATATTCATTTTTTAATAAACAGTAACTTTATAATACTACTTATAATGATGACTTTAATGATATATAGAAAGTATGATGAAAATATTCGCACACTCAATGGAAAATTGTCTATATTTTGAACTTGAAGTAGTATAACAATTCAATCGGCTTTATTATATTTGTTTTAATATGCACTTTGACAACTTAACATTAGCTTTTTCTAAGATTTTTTTGCATTTGGAAAAACAAGGTTACTTTTGTTTTCAGAAATTATAAAAATTCAAATGTCCCTGAAAATGTTAAAAAATTTTTTTCATTGCTAAATCTACAAAAGAATTAAAATTATTAAATCTAGAAAAAAACTTGAAGGAATTTAAACACCTCTAAAATCACTGAAAAATTTTTTCATTATTGAATCCCGAAGACTAAAATCTCTTTTTTACGATTGTTTAATACTTGCTATACGATTTTGTCTCGACATTTTATTGAACTTTAAACATTAAGGTTAAATAGCAAAGTGTTAGGATTTCTTGAATTCTTGTTATTTAATTTTGACATTTAAGATTCAATAAAATGATGAAAAAAATCGTAAAAATTTTAAAGGATCGATCTAAAGAAAAGACTTCTATCTTCGAGACTATGGTAGATCTAATTATTTTTTCAGTGATTTTAGAAGCGTTTCTACAACAAAAAATTTCTTTTGTTAGATATTCTTGCTCTTTCACCTTTGGAAGGAAAACATTTTTGGAAGAAAAGAATTCAAGATTGATAAAGTAGAGTTTCACGCTTTGAAATGAGGCCAATTGGATTGTTGTATGATTTTATTTCACAAAATTTAAACAGTTTAAGATATTGGTAATTTTTCATGGAATATGCAAATACTTTTGTTCATCTCTACCTAGAAAATTGAGATAGAGCGATATCTTTTTGTATTTGTTATTTACCAAATTTTTTAACCGAAATTTGAAAATAAAATAGGATATACTAGGATTGTGCGAGTATCCGAAAATACGATCAGATCCAGATAATTTTCGAATTGCATCGAGCAGAATCCAATGAATCGAGAAGAAAGCAATGTTTGTCTGACATTTCTGGTATCTCTGATACTGAATTCGTAATATAATTTTTCAGACTTATGGTAAATTTTTACTTTCTTTCTTTTTTTTCATACATATTTTTCATACACATACATTTTTATATATTTTGTAATGCTTTCTTTTCTTATGAATTCTTATATTCGATTACACAACATATAAAAATGTTTTCAAAACAAAAAATTTTAAATTTACAATATCCCAAATTCAATATTGAGTATTACAACTCGAATTTTGGATTTTGAAATTATAGATATTCGAACGTATTTATGTGTCAGATAAATTTTTGAGTACTCGTTTGATCCGACCCTTGAACATCCAAAATTTGAAAATTCCACATAAGTTCCTGAGTTGAAAATTCAAGAAAATTTCAGAGCTAATTCAGAATTATTTATAAATACTATAAACTCACTGTCAAAAAAATGTTTCAAAGATAAAATTAATCATTCTAGAAGGATATAATTTCATGAAATTAGTTATTTTGTAATTCATAGATTCATAAATGTAAAACAGTTTTCAAATACTGTATGTTATAGAAATGACTTTTCGTAAAATGTATAAATAAAAACTTCATTGTATTATAAAGGTATTCTACCTATTTTATTTTAATGTCTCTGATAGAAATTTTATGCTTTAATTGTCAATAGTACTATCGATAAACTAGTTGAATCAATAATGTGTATTTCAATAGTATATGTATATTTCAATATTTCAATATTCATTAGAGTTTTCTTATATTATTATCTATGTAAAAATGCTAGCCATAATCGAAAATAGAACATATTCATACAAGTCGAAAAACACTTACTGACAGAATGAAATAAAGTACATACCTAATAGAGAAAAAGGGCTGGTAATAAAATTTTTCAGTTTTAAATTTTTCCTGAAAATTTGATTAATAATCTAAATTATTCTACGTTTTCTTAAAGTATAGATAAATTAATAAGATTATATGTATCAAAAAGTAGAAGCTAAAGGAAAACAATTTAATTGAATTTTAATTGAAAAAAAGAGAAAATGCAGTTCTTTAACAAAAATTATAAAAAAATAATTTTTATAATATTAGATAATATTAAAAATAAAAAATGTATCAATAAACTAAATTCTATTTTTTATAAAGAATGTTGTTACAAGATGCGCATTTATTATGTGTCCATAATTCATAAATGAGATATTTTGTCAAATTTATAGCAAAGTATGTATATTATCTTGATATTACTTGAGGAGCTCATGAGGTTTAATATAATATATTAAGGAATGAGTGTCTGAGTTCACATTACCCTTCATTACTGGCGGCCAATATATTAACATTTTTTAAAATATTAGTCGATAAATATATATACAATTTTTAAATTTTTTTAATTTATAAAAAGTATTTCTTTTCAAGCAGGACGAAAACTTTCTGTTTACAGATTAAATTATTTATACTTACTGCTTTTTCTAAAACTCCTTATTAATCTATAATTTGTTTTAAAAAGTATATATAGTAAATTGTTTTAGTAAATTCTACAACACAATTTCTGCTCGTTAAATAGAATTTGAGCGAATGATAAAATGCTGGTGGAAAGTTTTCTGAAACTTTCTACAGCAAATTTTTATGCCACATCTTATTGAAGGTTTTTCAACGTTAAAATATTTTTGCTCTCTAGGGCTGTAAGAATATAGTTTGTTGTTACATGTTCTTCACGAAAGTCAAATTGATCTAGAATTGATGTTTTGTCTACAGTGATTGTTATCATTATACCATGTATGATTCTTTTGAATATTTTAAATAAAGTCGGAAGGAGAGAAATGGGTCTATAGAATATGGCTTGGTGTGAATTTTTATCAGGTTTAACATAATAATACGTGCTGCTTCCTATTGCTTTGGAAAATATATATCCAATACACTATTGCATAAAATCTTATGCTTTTAGGAAGAAGTTCCTTGATAATTTTGCTATTAATTAAATCATGCTCAAGATATTTTCCTTTTTTTTATGTTTAAGATAATTTCTTTGATTTCCTTAACATTCTGAAGTTTATTATCTTTTTGGTTATCCCAATGTCATGTATTTTTAGTCATAGATCTTATCTTTGATACTCTGCATAAGTTTTTTATAAATATATTAACTTTATTTTGTTAATTTCTGTTACTTCTTCTGATCAATGGAACACTATTAATTATTTATTTCTTGTTTCTCGTTAAACTTCTTGATGGTTTTTCATAATGCATAGTCCGAATTTTAATCTTCAATCTCTGTTTAAGTATAAGATTGTTATAATCTTTTAATGTTTCTTTCAATTTTTTAGTTGCAGAATTAGTTCAGTATTTTTTTTTTTTTAATGAACTTCTATAGTTCTATCTGGTTTTTTTTTTTTTTTTGGAGTTTTCGTTTAATTTTAATCTGTTCGATTATACAAGTGAACCATGTAACTTGATCAGCTTGAATATTATTATTTTTAAATCTATTATTTTTAAAGATATAAAAAAACTTTGTTAATAAACATTGTTTAATGTAGATATAGCCATAATATGACAAAAATAGTTTGTTTTATAAGTGGAAGGTTTCAAAGTCATTTCAGAATCATCTTTACTTTTTAAGTAAAACGATATATTTTTTCTTCCATTAATAGATGCAGCTTTCATTCTCCATAAAAAAGTATTAACTTACTTAATTCAAGAGATATTTTGATCTTAATTTTGTAATATCTATTTAAAAAATAAGAAGTGACAGGGATAATATTCTTTTGGTCATACTATCCTTGTCTTTCATGCATAAATTTTATAAAATTTTAGTTAAAATATTTCTCAAACTGTTAAATTTTCAGTATAAATAGTTTAATACATTTTTTAGAGAATGAAAATTTATATCGATAGTTGTGTAAGAAAGGTTTATTCAAAAAAATGAAAATGATCTTGAAATTTCCGAAATTTTTCCAGTTACAAATTATTACTACTATCCTATATAATAAACAATTTTTGTTAACGAAATTTTTTCATTTCTTCAAAAATAACGAAGATCAAATTACATAGTTCACCCTGTATAATTCGAATATTCTTATTTTTATCTGTCATAGTTTTTTGTTGAAATAGAAAGATGACCTGTATCTTGTTTTATCGAAATAGCTGATTGGCAATTTTGTTTGAAGTTAATTTTTCTACTCTTGAACAGGTTCATCGGTCCAGACGAGTTATATATGTAGAATATAAAGTTTTTGTATTTTAGTTGATTTTTACGTGAGTATCAAAATTATTGATTCAAGTATTTATTTATTTCTTGATGATTCTCTTTCTTATTATGTCAAGTGCAATCAGTAGGTAAATACGGCCGTTGAAATAACATCTTAAGATTGTTCATATACTATTATATTTTCTTACATTAACTTATATTTTCTTTTCATACTATAAGTTCAATCTCTAATAATAATTATTTTTAAATTATTTCCTAAAAAAACTGTTTTGCACTATAATTTTCAATAACAATCTTGAATCAAGTGAGTTAAAAGAAGTTGAAATCTTTATTAATTTTATATTTTGATGAATGTGATTGCAACAAAGTTGATCGTATGTTATTTTGATTGCAAATAATTTGTAAGTAGTGGTTATCAATTGCGTTGGATGCTATTTTTGATTATTACTGTGAATTTTTTCTGATAAATGTTTTGTATTGTGTAAATTGGTATTTTGATACAGATGTGTTTCTGAAATTACGTTACAATTACTGAATACGTCAACATTAATAGTAGTTGGAATGTCAGCTAATTTAGTGGATTTTCGAAAAATTAATCTCTTGTTTGAGATAAATAAATAATATATTTTGAGTTTAATAAAAACTGCCGTTGCAAAGAATCGATCATGATACAACTAGAGAAATCTGACTGATAAGAAATCTGTGTAACTCATATGTGAAAAATCGATGTCAAAAGAATCTGAGTGAAAAAATTTTGGATACTATTGGGACCCATTCTTCACTTTATAGAAATTCTGAATGCATACCAATCAGCGCGGTCTTGCCTTCTCCGACATACTTGCCTCAATCCCGAACATCCACATTTATTGCTCGCTTAAAGTTAAGAAGAGAGGATGCGCATTGAGCCCAAAAAGAAGTTTCGATCACTTCATTAAAAGCACCAAAAACAAACACCGACCTGGCTAACCACAAAAAAAAAAAAAAAAAATAAAAAAATAAAAAAAGCAACATAGAACATAAACAGGATTTTCAGAAATTAAACAACACCTATAAGAATTACCACAAGAGCTACACAGACGCTTCCAAAACCAAACATGGAATCGGATTCGCAATCGTCACAGAAGACAACGGCTCTCCATCCATCCTAACCGCTGAAACATACGCTATACTAGAAGCACTACGGTACATCCAAGAAAACAAATACCAATCTACGTGATAACAAACACCAATACCACCAAAAAGCACGAAGTCATGAAAATTATTCAGGAAACATACACCGAACTTACCAACGACTATAAATAAATAATTACCTGGATCCCGTCACACCAAGGAATAAAAGGAAACGAAAAAGCTGATTCCTTAGCCAAAAAAGCAACAGACCGAACAAACGAATCCAATATCCCAATCCCACACCAAGACCTACTGCTGAGCAACGACCAAAGCTGAAAGAGAAGAATGGAACAGAATTTAGACAACGACAAATAGAACCAAAATACACGACATAGCACACCATTTCTATAAAAAAATACCAAACAACAATATAAGCAGAAAAGAAAGGATAGCTATGACTAGACTTCGAATCGGACACTCCAAGATCACACACGAATACCTCCTAACCAAAACAGAACCACCTTTCTGCAACACCTGCAACAAATGACCACACAACATCTACTACATGAATGCAGAAAATACCGAAACCTAAGAAGTAAATACGGATTAAACCCAAACATCGCTCTAACCTGCCAGAAACAACAAAAAAACGTTATCAACTACCTAAAGGAGACCCAACTACTCGACCAGATATAAAGAGAAATGTAGAAAATATGTTTTACATTATATATACTTTAATAAAGTCTTTACATAACATATATATAACATATACATAATCTAAAGTGCAAATCTAAAATAAATATTATTTAGAAATATACAATTGTATGGAAAGAAATAAATATATTTGCATATCTATTTTGTACATTTTGTATACTATCACATAATACGTTCTTCTATAAAAATTAAAGCATAAATATACTTTTTAAATCAATTTCAAATTAATGCATATTTAGGAGTCACAAATGAGTCAAGCTTGCAACAAAGTAACTGTAGCAAAATAATTAAAAATTATGTGATGATGAAGATCACATTAAATATATACTATTTAATATGCGTATATTTATTCGATACGTTCTTGGAGTACATTTCCAAATATAATAATTCAATTTTGAATTCTTGTAGCTTCGAAAACTCAATGGATAACTCGATTTTCCATTAGAATTTTGAACTTAACTAAGATAAATTATTATTGGTTTTAGCATAGTGACTCATCTCTAGTTATAAATGAGCGAGTTATTTGTTAAGTTATCAATAATTGAAAGAAATTTTTAAACATCACTTGCTTTATCATTGTATAATCTAAGAAATTGTGTAATACAAGAAAAAATTTAAGTAATTCTTTTCGAACAAACTTCTAATTAGTTTTAATCGAATAAAAATATATAACTGAGTTATTTTCTCTAGAAGCTAAGAAATAAAATTGTTTGTCATTTGCCCTGTTTATTAGAAAAATATTTCAAGACAATAAGGACGATAAAGTCAAAACAAACATTCATTTAAGAATGAAAATAAAGTCTTTTAAATATAGAAATTGCTATTCATAGTTAGTTTTAAACAAGCAGTAAAATTAAGTTAATATATGGAAGGAAGAACTTTTTTATTTATTATATTGATTGGCCTTCGCGCAGAAGTTCATTTCCTAATTAATACTATCCAACAAGAAGTATCATTTAAAGAATAAAAATCAATAACTCCCTTGAAGTCAATTGCTAATTGCAAATAATGAAAGCATTAAAATATTGAATGAAAAATGACGTATTTTGAAGAGTTGTTTCTCGTGATATTGATCGTGTAAAATTCTTAAATCGCATTTTTTCTAAAATCTTAATAAACGAAGCTATACAATTAAATACATTAAGAAGTACTAAAAAGATTTTCTTGTTATTTATAATCTCTATTGTTGGGAAGATTTTCTCTTTTATATTATACTATATACATATATATTATACTAACATACTAATATAAAACACGATCTTATAAGTAAACATTTGGATATCGTTTTTAAAATTTTTTTAGTACAATTATTTAGTAAAGATATTATGATAACATTTTTTTTAGTATATACAGATAAATAGTAAGTTTGAACAACTATTGCTAAGAATATCTCTTAGTCGTATTTGGATATAGAATAATTTGTTTAAAAATTAAAATCATAAACAGACTGAAAATATTTATGTATTTTGATATCGATACTAGTGCCTGGCATCGGTGAAACGCTCATCCTCTCTCTTTCTTTCGGTGCCAATTCAATAGAATTTTCCCGTTTAAGTATTCCAAACTGTAAAGCTTTATCAATGGACACTTAAACTGGGGACTGTATTATATAAAATAAGAATAAGTAATTAGCAGCTAACGAGTTCATACATTAGGCAGTTGACATTCAGATTCGAGCAGCGACAGTTCACATATTCATACATTTCAGCATTGAATTAAGTTTAGACTCATACGAAGAAAGTTCATATTCGATCAGTAGGATAAGAACTAACAAGAAAAGTGTGGAGACCCAAGAAAATCACCGCTCCTAGTAACCTGACCGGAGATCAGGTCACTTCAAAACAAATCACCTCCTCCAAAGAGGAACCCATTAAATGGGCCACAGCGCCCAAAGGAAAAAGTATCAAAGAAAAAAGAACCCGAATAGTGGCAACGAGGAGATCAACCTCATTATCAGATTCACTTCCAGTCACTAAGATAAACAAAAAATAAGGTATGGATTCCATAAAACCAAATATACTGACATAAAATAGATTTAGTCTTTTTGCAAATTGCTTAATTAACGATCAAGACAAAACAACACTGCCCACTAGAACAAACCATATTAAATACAAAGATAATACCAATAAAACCGTTAAATACCAATAAAACCCTAAACCCCCTCCCATCTACATCCACAAGATTACTGGATGCCCTCAAGGACAAATACAAAAATACATATCAAGTTAAATTCACAAATCACAATTTAAAAATAATGTTCACAAACCTAACAGACTTCACAGATTTTAAAACCATCTGTATTAAGGAAAACATAGAATACTACACTTACATCATAAACAGTGAAAAAACCACCACTGCAGTTCTCAAGGGTCTCATTAAATTACCAGAAGAAAGAATCCTCAATAGCATAAAAGATCAGCCTAAACCCACTACACTGCTCAGAAATTCCCACACAAAATTCCCGATATACCGAGTAACATTCGCACCAGGGACCTCAATAGAACAGATAAATCATATACGTTACATTGAGAATATCAAAGTATATTGGGAAAAATATGAATCAAAAAAACCTGTTATACAGTGTTTCCACTGTCAGGCTCATGGACACATATCGGCAAACTGCAATAAAAAAAGCAGTTTGCGTTAAATGTGCAGGATTACATGACTCCAGAAACTGTTCCAAAACCCCAGAAATCCCACCCACTTGTGCAAATTGTAAAGGAAACCATCCAACAAACTATTCACAATGTGCTATCCAGTGCTATTAACCTATCTTGTCAAAAAAAAAAAAAAAAAACACCTAGAGCAATAAGATACAAACAGTTTTCCAACCGTCATATACCTTACATCAATCTCAACCACAACAATTCCCTTCCCTTCCTCAAACCAAATCCCCTCTAACTCTCCCCCTTACTTATCAGACGCACGGACTTAGACATGGACTAGCTTCTGCACAAGCAGCCACACCACAGCAAAAACATAGCCAACCGACACATGCAAATAAAAATCAGGACATTACAGGACAAATTGACCAAATAAAATCCATAGACCTTGACCTATTCCTCCAAATCATTACATTAATTCAAAAATACTATGTAAACTCCGCCACTTGTCTCTGTACCGGGCCTAATTCGACCGTCTAGAGTAAACAAAGCACACACAAATACAACTCTCAATAAGCCCAAATATATCCGTATATGTATACGTTCGGAAATATCCATTTCCGAACAATAGCAGCCGGTCGGGAACATTGTCACCATGTAATTCTTATCTAATTTTTATACCATTTTGTGCCTTTCATTGTCTTTTTATAATAAATATCGTAAAATTATCTTTTGAACAGTTAAATTCTTAAATTCAGCAAATTATATCCTTATTTTGAACTGGGATTCAGCTAATTCGGTAATAATTCTGAAAGGTCCCAGAGACGGATCGCGTGACATTTAGGACTATAGAAAAGCGGCGAGATCAAGTATAAAATTTTAGCTTCGGCAAGTTTCTGAAATATTAGAGATTTAAAAAATACATTAATTCTGCATATATAAACATTATTAATGTATAGACTAATGTAATGGCAAAAATTTGAGAAATCTTAACATTTCATCGTCTAATCCTAATGATCAAAGCTTAATAGAATGGTGAAAAATGTTGTACAGCAATGTAAAAAATAATTATAAAATCGTATATACAAAAAAGTTGCGGTTCATCCGAATTGTTCGAAAACTTACATTGACTCGTCCGTTCAGTCTCTCTTGCCAATTATTGTTCTTTGTCACAAGACTGCAGTCTTATCTCTTTTAGCGGTCCTCGGTATTTACTTTTATGTTCATTCTTTTCCTATTACGTGGATTCTGTGTACATACTATCGAATTTTGCTATAGCAATTTTTGAGATATCATATCAATTTTAAGATATCATTGAAAAAAGACAATTTTAATTTTCTTCTTGAATTTTTTATGGTGGATTTTCGGTCATGAAAAAGGTCTCAATATTTTTAAAGACCTTTGAATTTTTACAAATTTCGAGAATAGAAGTATTTTTAATTTCTCACTACAAAACGTAAAATTCTTCAAAAAAAGAAAAAAAAGAAAAAGAAGAAAAACAAAGGTTCAGTGTAATCAAAGCAAAAGTTTTATATTTTAAAAAGAATTCAAATAAAGTGTTACATTATTTTTTTCAGAAAATTATAATAAGATTTGTATTTTTAATTATTCTAAAAAATTTTTCAAATTACCGGGATGAGAGTATTTGACATTTCAAAGTTGAATCAGATAGGATAATTTTGATTGAGTTCAAGCGAATATCTAACAATGAAACAACAAACAATCGTGCAGTCGCCCATTTCGCTAGTTTCATCACTTTATTGACAGAACCGATCGGTTGACCAGTAACAAAAATGTGGCAACTATCAAATTTTTAGATTTGGCAACTATGCTTTCGTCAGGAAATTCTAAACTGTCTTTTTAACTAGCTTTTCATTTGTCATTCTGTAAGGTGATAATAGTGATGAAGGCAATCAGAAAGAGAATGAGTTGTACTCAATGAGAATATGTCGTATTGAATTCGTATAAAAATTCGTATAAAATTTCAATAAAGTATACTAAACTACTATAATTTCAATAAAGTATACTAATACTAAGGTCATTAAATGTTTGACGAAGTCGTAAAGAAATTCCGCAGTATACTATAACACCTACATAGTAGGAAAGGCATAAATACATGCCAAAGACGAGAAAAAAATAGGTTGCTACTTTATGTCAAACAAAACGATAATCAGCGGAAGGGACTGAATAGGTTACTCGATGCAAGTTCTCGAACGATTTGGACAAACCTCAACTCTTTCACGTATACGTCAATTATATAATTTATCTTACAAAGTCATTTTACAAATTTATTTTATATTTTGTATTAATTCTCGTAGAATGATTTCCAGATCATTGTGTTCGCTTGACTGCAATAAATATTCGTATTGTTTTAACATGAAATTCGACCTCATTAATGAAGCTTTTGTTCCGAGAAAAACTTCTCTAGATAAAATAATTTGAACGAAATGGTTATTCAGATGATTAAACTTTAATTTTTATGCCTCATAAGAACAGCGACAAAGATATGAGCTTTATTACTTTCGCTATAAAATGATCTTGAAAACAATTCTTTCCACTTTCAACAAGTGTGCGCGTTAAAATAGTGCAACTTCATCTTGGATATTTTCTTCATAAAAACAAAAATACAGCAGATATTTTTCCATTTAAAAGTCGCGTCCTATATAGAGTTTGAAGTATTTCAAGAAATATTAATTTTTCTTTGATACTGTGCTCTAATATTCAGAATAGTACGTAGAAAAAATTTAACCGTAGAAAAAAAATCGTAGAGATCCATTAAAAAACAATGCACTTTTGTAAAAAATTACACTATACGATACTAGAGCTTTTTAAACAATATCTTATTATTAAATTTGCACTTATTTATTATGATTATTATATGTACGTGCTCGTAATAAAGTATCACGGATTCAATTCAACAAATAATTTTCGATGCGGAAACGGCATTACTCCATATATTTTAATTTTAATTTCTATCACTAGTAGCACTGTAGTACAATACTTGCCTAAGTCGATATGGTACAAAATAGTAAGGGAGTCGGATGACTTCCAAAACGTGAGATACGGAAAAGCATTGGATATCTATCTTATTAGACAATGGTACTATACAATATCATGTTTCACGTGGCCACATGATAAGTAGAGTGGAAATAGGATAGAATTCTAAAAATTGATGGAGATAGCGGCGGATGCTTAATTGCGGACGTTAAAGTGGGCACTATTGTATAATGATTTGACACAAAGAATTATCAATAGGAGCTTATTACTAAATTATTGGTGAACAAAAATAACTAAAAATTAGATATCTTCGAGAAGCACACAGCCATACTGTCATATTTTTGTCTTAAGACTTGGGTTAAACAAACAGTTTGAAGACTTACCTTCGCTATAACAATAATATATGGCTATAGCAGCCAATAATTGCCTTGTTCTTAGGCATAGGAAGAAATTGCGAGCAAGCAATCCAATTGTCTTACCCATTACTTAATAATTAATTTGACAGACAAATATTCACGAAACAATACTAGAGAAAACAGTAAAGTTAATTAATATTTATATCTCTAAAGAAGAATTTCTCTCTCTTAAAAATTAATAATTTTAACTTTATTTATGAAACCATTCTAAATAGAATACAAAATAATAGAGAATAGTAATACAGATCAACAGTACGGAAATAAGTAATGATAGGAAGCAGAATATGTTCGGTCTTACCAAGCAAGGAGGCCATAAACCCCAATATGAATATAAAAGTCATCGAGCCTGGAACTGGTAGTTAGGTATGATTCCAAATTCCAAGGTTCAATAATTTTCCGTATTATAACTACCCTTATTAAAGGGACAAAAATCAATATATAAAATCCTAATTACCTAACCAAAGGGCAATTATAAATATTACTTTATGGGACCGACTTCGTTCAACTACTTCTTGGCTTTAATTAACTTACCTGCCCAATCCCGTGATCGGGAAGAACACAATAGAGTCTATACATATACAAGACTAATTCACAAGAGCGGGGCAGTTCAGATTTAGTAGTTGAGCAAGAGAGTTCAAGCTAGTCCAAGATCGTCAAATCATCAAGCCAGGAAGTGTAGTTCAACAAGACACTTTTTTCGTTCGTCAGACAACTAAGTCTACATTTGTCACTTACTTAATTCACGTTCGTCAAATCATTCAAAGCGTTCAATTCAAACCTTATTCCTGGCGAGTGAATTAAAATCTAATCTAACACAACTCAATCTTCATAAGTTCAATCTTCAAGTTCACTAAGAGTGAACTAAAATTTAATCAAATCCAACTAATCAAACCTTTAACTTTGAACCAGCTGCCCTTCATTAACGTTGAAGGCAACAAACTACCGATCAAATCTTCGTTTAATACGTAAATCCAGATCGGCATGTTATAGAATATAAGTAGAAAAAGTTGATATCACAATTAGTACACGCATACTTGACTTTATCTTTTTTTTTTTAACAAAACTTTAAACGAAAAATATTATTTGTACTTTTTCGACTTATTTTTGTATGTAGAATCACCATCTGGTTATATTTACCATGATTTTCGGGATTGTCCCATATTATTAAGTAAAATATGTTTGTATTAAGTTAAATTTTTTATGTAATACATGGGGAGAGTCGAAGTCTTTTTCCTATTCACGTTTTTATTCAAGATGTGTTGACATATTGAAAGTCAAAAATATCAAAATAAGAAAAATCAAAGTCAAAATTAACAACAAAGAAAAACGGAACAAAAAAACGGAACAAAAAAATTTGGAATAAATTAACCAAAATTCAATAAATTAACAAAAGCCATTAAATTTCTTTCTTTATATCATACGTATACATAACATATCTATATATGTCGTTGCATGATTTATTTTTGAATTTTGAAAATAATGTATACCAAACTTTCAGCATGACTACTTACATGTAATAATAATTCTTACATAAACTGCGATGAAGTGTGCTGAATGTCGTTAAGAAACAAGTTTGTATAAAGGATGAAAGAAAAAAAAATATAAACTGAAAAGAATTAATCAATACAATCAATGGAATAGTCAATGGAACAAAAGAACTGAAAATGCGAAAAAACTCGGAGACAATAAAAGAAAGTAATAAAAGTGAAAGTCAAAAGGTTCATGAGGATTTGACCCTCACTTTCACTAACTAGATCTCAATGAACTCTTAAGAAGAAGCTCAGAGATGGAAAGAAGCTAAAAGGATTGAAAGAAAAAAAAGTAATAGTTAGCGTTGGGATCAAAGGTTGACAAGGATATGGTAGTAGTATTGTTACGTCGATAGTGTACGATTCGGCGTTGTATTTGAAAGTCAGTATTCCCATTATTCTCTTTGATTCTCAATTGTAAGATTAGTTATTTTGTAATGAACGTATATCCACTGCATATATATATTTACGCAACTAAAACGCAGCGCTCATGAATTATGAATTTACTAAAATTAGTATTTTTAATTTACTAAAAAGCCTAAAATACTACATATTTTATTTATTCTCAAAGAATCAAAATTAAATATCAAGAAAGAAAAACTTTTTAATTTCGTATTCACATAATGCATTTATGCAGGGGAAATAGATTGATATAATTAAATTATCTAGATATTGTTATATCCACATAGTAGTTCTATTAGTAGATGTATAAAATTTATTTTTTAACTTTTTATTACATAATAAAATATAAATGTAGTAGAATCTTGTTTATGCTAAATGTTACATAATTGATCAAACACGAACTCATAATTGATTATAATTGATCAAATTTTATTATCTTTATCTACTATTTCTTATTATCGGAACAAATAGAATTTGAAGATAGCTAATAATATATAGTGAGTCTTTACTATTCAAACTCCAACCTAAACCAGTTATTATAGCCTTGTGTCATGAAGTGTTCAGATAATAACACTAATATAGTACAACTATGTGTCTGTATACACTACGTCAATCAATTATTTCCGATATTATGGATACAATAATTTACAAAGGGGACGATTTTGTCGAATTTTATAATATATTGACCTGAAAACAGGTAGATATATTATCAAAATTATCATTCTAAATAATTTTTTTCTCTTCTATTGTTTTTTCATGTTATTGCTGTTTAGCTTTAGTTTCCAAATCATACGCGAAAATATTTTTAACGTTATACATATATTTAATAGCATATAGCTTATAGCTTTTTGACATATGAATTAAATTTAAGTTAAATTGATATTTAATTAACAATAAATATATAATTAAAAAAAATTAATTTTAAATTTGTGTTATTTACTACTATTTTGTTATTAATATTATATGATTGAAAACATTTGTCATATCGAAATTATATCGAAAAATACAGTTGTTCGGTGTCGAGAGTATTTACAACTTATTTATTAAGAATCATTTATTGTTGTAAATTATTTCAAAATGATCGGCTTTTATCAAAGAATGATTTATTTTACCTATTTATTTAACCAATATCGACAGTCCTATTTAAAAAGAGTTGATCATTTTTTAAAATAAGAATGTCGTTATTAGTTTAGGTTAGAAGCTAAAATAATGAGTTCTAGATAATTAGAATAGTCTCCACCCGACGAATCGATGACCGGCAACAGTATTAGTATCTTTAAATAATTCACAGAAATAAATGATTCTTAATGAAAAAAGTTTTCAGAGGGCCTGAAATATCGCCTATTGAATTGTACAGTATTCAATATAATATTATACAAAAATCATTAAAATCGATACAATATACTTCGATTTATACAAAAATCATTAAAATCGATACAATATACTTCTATTAAAATAGAAACAATATACTTCGAGTAATGAAATTTATTAATAATCATATATCGGGATATTTTATGCATATATTAATATTTAATGTTTACACACCAATGAGATAAATTGATACATTTCAATTTCATTAAATAAACATTTTGTAATTTATTTTTTTTTTCATTCTCTCGAAATTTCATTTACAATATATAAAGGAAAGTTTTATTTTTAGCATGTTTTTATCGAATAATTAATTCAATTAAAAATTGCAACCATTAGAAAGTGAAAAAAGATACCTGGTTTCCTTTAATTATGTATTTACCGTATTATTTACAGTACTATATATAATAAAAAATACGCTGTGAAATGCATTTAACCTTATGGAAGAAATTTAATTGTTGGCATTTTATCTAAAATATTATACACCATAAAATATTATGTCGCATATTCAATAGAATACTATGTAGTATTTATATTACCATCGGTTACTGTTATTATTAAACAGAGAGTGAATCTATCGAAAAACGAAATCTTCATAATGGCAACAGTATACTATTAAGTATTATACTATACTATAAAGATACAAATAAATATAAGTATTAACTGTTTATTACCAGATAGCCAATCACATTTAAAATTGGACACTTTCATATCGAAAATAATCGTAAAACAGAATTATTCATGAAAAAAAAAATCATATAATAAATAATCAAGATTTATTTTAAAGTACCTATTTTTGCAATCCATTATTTTTTTCTTCTATGATAGTTTTACATTATGTGACGAGTAGGAAATTGAAGATATTTGTTTTCTTGAAAATATTAAATTTAAACGTTTCTAAAAACATTGAAAAATATTATCTGTGAGTAGATCCAGATAATCTTAAACATTGAAATTTTCTGTTCGCAATGATCCTGTAATGTCATTGCAAGAACAACTTGTAAAACTGTATTTGGTTTTGAGTTTAATGTTGCAGCAGAAAACTTGGAACTTCTTGTCCAACTGAACTTGAGATTGATAATTAACTGTGTTTTCGTGAATATCTTGGAGAATCACATTTATTAACATTAAAAATGAATACTGTACTTGAAGGCTACATTATATCTGACGAGAATTATGCTATTTCTAACTGAGGATTATACTATTTCTAATTTGAAGAATAACTGTATTTCTTGACTTGAAGAATATATATTTCTAAACTGGAAAGTAAATGTTTCTAAGGCGAAGATTGGGCCGTTTCTCGATTTGAAGAATAAATGTGTCTAACATGCGGCGGCCTGCGAGCTTGTTTTTATTAGAACACTACTGGCTTAATCAGACAATCATATTCGAAAGGCGAACCATTTAATTGCTCTAGGTCGTGTGAGAAACGATAAATTACTATAATACAACACGATAATGCAACAACGATAATGCAACATTGTAATATAATGTAATAATAAAATTGACATTTATAATTGTAAAGATTAAATATAAGATAATATTTATTAATGATAATGCTAGTGATTAAGCAGTGGGTAATTAAACAAGATAATAAATACAAATTAATAACTAATATACTCAAATTTACCACTCAAATAAATTTTTTTCTAGAACTTAATCGACACTTTCTCGTAACTAAATCGACGCTGTCTCCAACTCTGTCAATTTTTCAAAAAGAAAAATATCGCGCTTCTTCCACCACATTCATACTTTTTTTCTTTTTACGCATTCTTGCAATCAATAAATACTACAGGCCATCTGGTATAATTAAACGAACTAATTACTTAACGACGACTTACGATAATAACCTAAGATGATACATAATTATCAAATCCCGTAAAATAATTGACAAGTTCTTCATTTCTAAATTCTTTCTAAATCTGACAAATATTATTATTATAGATAAAGTAACTGATCAATAACGGTGCATTTAGATTTAGAATGAATGGATCGTTCGTTTTCAATCGTTTAAAAAAATTGCAAACAAGCATTCGTTTATGTCAATTTTAAAAATAAACACTGAATGTATGAAGAACGTAATCACAACACAATATAAATTGATTACTGTTTATACTAAACGTGCGTGAATTTTATTGAAGTATTGAAGTATTGAAGAATTCGTTCATGAATACATCATGATAGTGCAAATCTTTGAGAGTTGTAAATTAGATGATCCTTTCCTTCAGATTTTTCGTCTTAGAAAATTGTAAAATAGAATGTAAAAAAACAAGTACAATTATCTGTAATTATATAAATATATTTTGCCAATTACTTCGATCTAGTCTTCTATTTAATGTGATATATTATTTGATTTAATTTTTTGACATAATATTTCGTAGTAGTAATATTTTGCGAGTTAGGAACTCAATAATACATTTTCACAGATGTTTCATAGCTATCTGTTTTTTTCTCAATAAAAATATTTTTGTCATTTTTAACACGTAAATATAATTATATATTATTTAAATTTTGCGCGTTATATAGAATCTAATCAAGTTCTTAGCAGAAAATTTATTGTGTTCGTAATAATAATCGTTATCTATCGTATTACGTGAAATGTTATAAAATATGTTATATTGTTATATAATTGTTATAATTGTTATAAACCTCGTAGCAAAGTATATACTATCTGTAGAGAAACATATGTTAGCTACTTAATAAAAGATATTATCGATACATTTTTTATGTAATATTTATTATATTATAATATTATATTAATATTACATATATTTTATATAATATTTAGTATTTATACATTTTTATGTAATAATATATTTATATTATTATCTATACATAAAAAATTAATATATTATTTCAATATATTTTAGTAAAATCTCGTTTATTTGCATTTTGTTTATATGCTGTAAAGAGCTGAGCTTCAAATATGCGAACTCATAATTAATTAACTTTTTTGCTGTTTCTTGATTTAAAAAAAAAGGAAAGAAAAAAGAAAAATAAGATATAGAGAAAACTAGAGCTTCTATATTATCCTAACCTTCCGATAATGTAAACCATGACTTTAGACATGTTTGTATAATCGAGGTTTCACTGTAATGTTAATATTTAATACTTCTTTAATACTTTTTTAATAGTATAATTCTATTTAAAAGACTGAAGGTATTCTTCATATCTCGATAAAAGATTAGAGTATTATATGTTCTCCTAGAAATTATGCATCTTTTTTTCGAAATATTTTTTTTTTGTATTTTCAATAGTTAAAGAAATAACACTAGGTACGACACAGATACTGTATGTAAATATATACTTTATAATAATATATAATATCATCGTTATATATCATATCAACCAAAAGTTTCGATACTCTTTTATTTTATTGTACTCATACTTCATTGTTACTGAAATATTTCTTTATATGTCAATTCCTACATACTTTTTCTTATACTATTCAACGACATATTCATTTTTATGTTTTACATTATTCTAGACAAAAATATCACTATTGATATTAATGTATGTATTGATATTAGAAATTCTATATATTTTATACACAGAAATTTCGGTTAGTAGTATATGTAGTTTTATACGGAATGTTTCATACGGACGGAATTCTTACCCGTCCTGTTATTGTATTCCTTTTTTTCCCCTTAACTTTCTGTTATTTGCATTATATACTATATAAGAACGATAAAAAAATGCACGAGAAACATGGTGAACTATGGAAAAGGAAACGGAGGTGTAGGTAAGCAAGGCAGGCAACCAGGGAAATGCTGATCTGCATTCCCGAAACGCCCGGTATTCCAGTGGTATTACACGAAATTGCTACACTCTGTCCGCGTCATTCCGCGGCTGGCTGTTGCAGAAGCATGGCTATTCTCGTGTTTTCTTTTACATACCTTTATCTTACTTCTTTAGATCTTAAATTCTTTTTTCCTTTTAGTATCAGTTGCGATTCCTTCCTATATACATTGATATCTTGAGTTAGTGAATCTTGATTTATCGATTAACAATTCGATTGTATTAACTTCCTTTAACATAATTAACTTTTGTGATTCAAAATTAACAGACTGAAAGAATTTATTATTATATTTGTTAAGATTATTTGAAGACAAATTTCGAAGAAATATATGAAAATATGTATACAGTTAAAAATTAATATTTGCTAATACGAAGACATAATACTATTATATATACTATTATAATGGTATACTATAATATAATATAATAATATACTAATTATATATATATATACATAATAATATACTAATTATACATATATATATATATATATATATATATATATATACTCGAACTGCTTCTTTCAAACACTAGTCACTTTTACCATAAATAAATATCATATCGATCCTTTCTTGCATTGAGTATTCCATTATGAATTATTGACAAATTTCAATACACTGATCAGAATTTCAAGCTACTTGAAGAGATTATCATTGACTATGTAATAAATAGTAAACACGTTTATTTACATTTATTATAAGATTGTCGCGTCTTGATCTGTCATCTCGATAGAGATAAATTTATACGTAAAATTTAAATTTTCAAGGTCATGTTCTTTACATATCTGAACATATTTTTTTACTAGCTACAAGATACAATAAAAAAATATATAGTTATATAAAAAAAATCAATGTTCTTGAAAATTAGTTGAAAAATGATTTAAGAAAATACTCTTGCCAGGCAAAAATATTATTAGCCTTTCAATATCACTCATGTTCAGCAAAAATTATTTTTTGCATCATCATATTTCGAAAAGATATTTAGATAGACTACCCCTATAGTACTATTATAGTATTATGTATTATTAACACTATAAATGTTTAATAATATAGACGAAAAATATTAATAGCATAAAGAATTAATATGTAATTTATACTATTTCGAATTATTTTCGCTTTCATACATAAATTACCCATATCATTTATAAATTATATTAAGAATATGATTAATGTGCTTCAGTCATTTAACATAAATAATAAAAATAAATAATTGTTGTATTTCATTCTGATATTTTCAATTTTCTTTCAAGGTTGATTCTTTTATTTCATGATAGTTGAATTGTGAAAAATGATTCTTAATATTTGAATTTTTATAATTTTCGAAAAAATGGTATTCTCGTTTTTCCACCTGCTACGTGATGTAAAATCATCTTTAAAAAGAACGATCTCACTCTTTCAGGTCAAAGGTTTCAAATGAGATAAAATAGATTGTTATATGACTTTTCTTTACGAAGTCATATCAATTTAAATTATTGATAATTTTTCATTGTCATTGGTTATATTCTTCACTGTATTGAATAAATCCTTAAACTCGATTCTCTCAAATAAAAAAATTATATTCTATATCTTTTTTTCATTATTTCATAAAGAATCATTTCCTGCTTAACATATTCGGACGCACCCTATATACATGCAAGTTTTATTTCTAAATTAAGGTGTAAAAAATTCTAATCAAACATAAAGTATGAATTTGAAGCTATTTAATCATAATTATAGTCATTTGCTTACTTATTCTATCTCTTGTTCTAGTACTTCTCTATTTAATGTGAATAAAATTGTATTGTTCAAAAGAAATTATTCTTATTTTCAACTATGAAAAAAATATTCTATCAAGAATGTTCATGCTTTATACAATAATAATATTTTATATTGCACACTATGTTTATAAAATCAGTTATTATGAAAATAGTGTACAGGAAACACGGATGAATATAAGAAATGATCAATCGCAAGCTATTGATCATTTTTAAGTATGTTGAGCGTCCTTGAATAATAAACACAGTATATTTCGCACTGTGACCATAGCAGGCAATGAGCATTATAAAATATTAATATATTCGAAATGTTAATATTCTGCTAATATACTTGAAATAAAGAAACAAAGTTGGAAATCCTAATTTTTGATAATTATAAGCAAAGAAGTATCAATCGTTTAATTTAACATTTAATCTGCGGATCGGTTGCGCGCCCGCGCGTCTTTTGTGTAACGCAGACGCTCCCTTTTTACCCTTAAAAGATATTTTAAAATGGAATATTCCATTATCCGCAGACCATTCATAGGCCGCTAAATGCAGAATATTTCGTGACTCGGAGATTAAGTTTTAAAATGATAGTAGAAGTATCAATGTTATTCGAATTTCCATAATTCTAGCTATTAAAATTATGTGTATGAAAGACTTCTTGTCCACTTAAAATAATTTATTATTCTATTTTTAGATAAGAACAATGTCTCGCTTGTTTTTTATGCTGGCAAGAAGTCCCAACATGTACCACGCTCTATCACGACTATTGAGACTTGTTTTCTTTCCCAGCCGCTAACCCGTGTGGCTGTTATGTTTAATGTTTAACCCTTTGACATACAATGACGTCTGGGAGACATCGTGCGTTTCCTGAGAACTACTGAATTATTAATTTGTTTTCCTTCATTTTTTTATTAATTTCGTTTATAAGTACATGCTGTGTTTATGACACTTTGCAGTATAAATACAAGAGTATAAAAATTAACTTTATTAAGTTTACACAATTGTTAAAATGAAAAATGAATATCACTTTTTGATTGTATTGAATCTCATTTAATTCGTACGTCAAGAGGTTGCTAAAAACGGTTGACATCGATCATCCTATCAATATTTAATAATTTCATTGTTTTTGTAGGAATTATGTTAGGGCACTCAAACTGCTCGCGATTCAAAGTGGTTGGTCTATATTCGCCATCATTTTTTTATAAAGCAGGCCCATCGTCAACGGGAGAGTCAGTGCGTTAAATTCGAATACTGCATCTAATTCAAACACTGCGATGTCAGTGCGTCATCAAATGTAATTCAGGCTTTCTGCTATACCGTAATATTTCGGTTATCACTGCTATTTCTGATATTATCGTTAATGACGCTATTAATACGTGGAATATTTATCAAGAATTGGTCAGTTAGTCAATTACAATTCCGTGAATCATAAAATGATCCACGTGAATCATAAAATATACAATTTTTTCAAGCGATTTCTGATCATCTATCAAAATCGTACCAATCTTATAACATTTTATCACACGTTCGCTATTCCTCTTAAATATAAGTGCGCGAATCGGATTCATATTGCTTGATTTATTATGCCGAATTAAATGTGTTTATAAACTTACTATTGCTATGATCAGATTAGGATGTGTTTGATACGAATATAACTTTGTTATTAATATTAAAATATTATAGTGTATTATACAGAAAATAATAGTGCACTAGTGCCAAAATTGCTATTGCAATTGTATTATTGGATGAAAGACTGTTTAATTAGATTTTATATTTTTCTCTACACATACTTTTTACATTTCATTGTTGCATCTTTAAAATGAACAAAATTATAGTAAACTTTTTAAGTCAATGTAGACCAATTGATTCTCATTTTTCTTCAAAAATATATTTAAGTCAGACACTAACGTGGTATGATTTATATATATTTGGTTTTTGGTTTATCATAAGTTAACCAAAATTAATTGTTTATTTAATTACTGATCTAGCTGAACTGATCTATAGCAGCGTACCAAAAGAATGCAATCTTCAAGCAGTACAGTAAATAGTTAAACGAGACTAGGTCTTTATTATTATATTATTTTAACTTTTGCCCATCTTGTGTAAAACGTGTTCAAAATATGATCATGATATAAGATCGAATACACTATACCTGAGATTGAATAAAAACTTTGTTTATTTATTGTTAATAAAAATTTGGAAATTTGAATATTTAAATATTTTGATTATGTCAATTTGACATTAAGGAACAAATCAAGTTGGAAGAATAAGGATAATTTGTCTGAAATATTGTCTTTTATATTGTCTGAAATCTAATTGTAGAATAGACCGAGATAAATTTCAAATCCACATTTAAAATGCGGAAGGTATTGTTAATACTCTAATAGAAATTATGAATCATCGTTTCTGATAAAATATCATAAATAATCGAATCTCAATAAAATCATAAAATCATTTGAATGAAAATTCAATATCTGTAGAACAATTTACTAGTATACTCCAAGCAATGCAGGATTGAGGTAATAGGTATACTAAACAAATTATGAAAACAATTCTTTTGTACATAAATTCAAATCTTCAAAGCTTCTTATTGAATTTATTGATAATAGATCTAGGTCGATAAAGGAAAAATGATAGCGTATAAGACCTTTTCTGAATATTTCTTACATTAATATTTCTTGTATTCCGAATTGTGTACAAAATTATCATTTCGAATATTACAAATATCCATTACAAAAAAGGAATGAAAAGAAATTAAACGAAATTAAAACAATTTTAAATTTTATTTAAAATTATATTTTATTTATAATTACATTTTAAAAAAATAGAATTGTCACTTTCAGAAATTGCAAACTGTATCAATAATAGGTTATTTATGATCTATTGGAAAACATTAACAATGATGATATAAAAAAGAAAAAAATAATAGGAGAATTTTCAAGATTACTGCACGTGAAAAATATGCCATTTTACATATCGCATCAAACTATTACTTTGGTCATAATTAAATCATTTTTCTATTAAATAAACTCAGTCCATTCTTTAACATTTATCTTATTAAATAAATTCTATATAGTCTTTATTTTTTTTAATTTTATTTAGTATATATTGAAAGATGTATGAACTCTTATTGTCTCTGTATTTCTCTCATAAGCAACTCAGTATAGAATATGTTCAACGCATGAAACTTAATCTGGATTAACATAAAGGCACAAGAAGTATAGATTAAGTTTTGCGAAAGAATATACGCTGGAACAAGAAATGGATTAGTGTTATATTCATAGACGAAGAATGATTTAATTTGGATTGATCCAGATGGTTTCAATTTTTATTATTATGATACATGAAAAGAAAAAATGAAAGAGATACGTCGTTAAAAAGGGGAATGGCGTAGGTAGGTATTGAATACTATGGAATAACAGATTTAAATTCCATTAACGGAAGAATGAATGCCAACACCTATCGCAATTTGATTCGAGATCAAATTAGCAAGCATGCAGTGCACATTGCTATCGATAATTTCATTTTTCAGTGTGCTGCAATTTGAAATTGTTTACAATATTCTGTGTTAGAAAATTTCTCAATTTTGGACTGGTCAACATGCCAATCCCAATCTAAATATTATTGAAGATTATTAAGAAAAAACTCGCAGAAATAGTCTAGAAGAAAATAGAACATTTTAGAATATTTATGACTTTAAAAAATGCCTTAAAAAAGAATGAAGCAATATTTTATAGGAATATATAGAAAATTATGTAATTCATTACTAGAAAGGATGTTTGAGATAGTAGATAATAGATAAGGGTGAACCAATACAATATTAAATAATGAAATGTATTATATTTCTAGCTCAATTTTTGTGAAATATATAATTATAATTTTCAAAGTGACCAATAATTTTGTTGATCCTATTTGATATATTTTGTTACAGAATATAAAAACCAATCGTAGAAATTTTATAACATATTATTACATATATATTAATAGATGGCAATGTTTATGTATCATTCACCAAATTTTAGAAATTCTACTCATGAATACTTTTAATATAATGTTCTGTCTTTTGTATTTAGTATATGTTTTTCCGAAATATACAGAAACAAGCACAAACAAGAAAGTTACCGATCGTTAATTTATATTATGTTTAAATTAAGTGGAAATTATTAACTGTTTTGTTAATTCTCTATAAGTATCATTTCAAGTTAAAATTTGTAAGTAAATAAAACTTTTATACTTATTTACTTCTATTTTTTTTTACGTTATATTTATGTATTTTTTATTTTTTATATTGTTAATATATATAATATGTTTTTGTAATGTTATTATACATTTTTCCTTTAAATGCATATTGTATACAAAAAGAATCAATGATGTTTCAAAAAATATTTATTTGCAGTTGATTTAACAAACATGCAATCGGAAATATGTATAGAGTATATAATGAAAAAATGTTTCAGACAGAAGATAGTCAGTTCTCATTAATAAAAAATCCAGAAAAAGATTCAATAAAAAATCATCTTGACTTCTTTCAATGGTATTATGTATTTTTGATTTAGTACTATTGTATTTCATGTCAAGTTTTATTTTCATGTCACGATTTATAATACTGTCATCTTCGAATGATCTTGAAAACAGAAATTCGAATTTGATTATGGCATTAAATAACATGTTCATATCGTATATATCATATACACATAATAGGACATAATAAACACATTATACATATAATATTATTAACGCAACAATAAAAAATAACAGTAAAAATTGTAGCAATAAAAAATTACTAAACTGTTTATTACTAAACTAAAATTACTAACTGTTTTGTTACTGTTCATTTAATAAAAAAAAATTTTTAGTTATTAAAACAAGAATCAAAAATATTAATTCTTTACACGGATTTATAATTATTTCATTATGTATTACTAAAACCGAGATAGGTCATTAGGAAAATTAATATTTAGAAAATTTGTGGGCAAGACAAACATAAATACATACCTATATTTTAATTGCAATTTTTAGCTAATGTGAAGTTGATTAACTTTTCTGAAACATTTTTTTATTATATTATCAGAAGTGCTTAAAATCAATAGCTTGTTTATTTATACATCATAGTATTTTACTATAAACAAATATCTATAAACAATTACATAGTATAATATGAAAATATCTAAACAACATAGTATAATTACTATAGCAAATATCTATAAACAATTTTCAGAAATAGTTCTACAAGAAAATTACTAAAACAAAATTTATAGACAACGTTAAACTTTTTAGAACTTATTCCCAACAAGAAATTATCCTGGAGTTCTTATATGAAATAGCTGAAAAATTGAAAAGATTAGATGATATTGAAATACTAAGCACAGACGAAGAAATTCTATTGATATATATATATATATATATATATATATAAAGTTCTAATTCGTTCAAAAATAGATTTAAATGTGGTTTAAATATTTTAAATATGGTCTATTAAATATTTTAAAAATAATCCAATCAATGATTCCTTTCGTGTCTTCTAATAAGTATTTGTATGTAATATTGATGAAACTAAGAAAATGGTAATAAAAAAGGAAGCTAAGGAAACGGTTACAGAAAAGTTCTTGAGTCTAAAATATACGTTTAAAATTTCTTTCACTTAATGCAAACCTGCCCATTTGAGATCAAGAATAGTCATTATACTAGAAAAAACTGAATTACCAGCCAGAGTAATCCATGCAATTGTTTCTAGTTATAATTTAATTATAGAAAAATGTCAAAGAAGGAAGGCGAATGATTTGATGAGTACATACATCCATATGTTTATATTTTTTCTTTAGAAATGAAATAGAAACGCAAATTTTTTTACGTAAATAGATTCTTCTCGTTGTTCTATGCAAAATATATTGGAGTTTAATATATTGGAGTTTGATAAAAAAATTATTTTATAGAGTTATTTTAGAAAATGTCTTTTTGAAGAAGATGCTCAAACGTTTTTCTATTACGCTTAAACATATAGTTCTCAGTCTACATATGTAAGTGAACACATTCGTTGTTTTCATTTCCTTTTTTCTTGTTTTAGTGCTTTTTTCGTGATTGTAAATGTATGATACTTGTACGAATTTGTAAAACTTATAAATATATAATTTAATTTATAAAATAATTGTCACAATGGTTGTTGACGGTTTGGATATATCTTTCTCGCTACATTTTTACGCAGCATCTTCTTTAATAAAGATATTTTTTTAAAATATATTCAATAATTTTTCTTACCATTGTATTTCAATACTTTTTTACATAAAATGACGAGAGGAATTCACTTATGTGAAGAAAAGTATTTCAATTTTAAACAATAATTATGTAATTATTCATTGCACACATACGTTTGTACTTCTACAAGAAACATGCTTTTACGAATATAAGACTCTTTGAACTATTCATCTTTTTCATTTCTTTTAATATGTATGAACCACTCTACATGTATATATCAGAATTAGCAAATTTCCGTAGTTCATTCATTGTTTCCGTTTTAGTATAAATAAGTAACAATAGCTTCATAAACTATTAGAACTTCATTTCAAGTAGAGCAAAATATAAAACCAAATTTCTAGATCTGTACCACAAATACTTATTCAACAAAATCTATGCAGATTAAGATATATCATTATAATATAATGAAGCAATCTTTTCAAATAACATCTATCGTCACAATGTATGCAATTCATAAAATCTTGAAGTATTTCTATATTAGCGATTTTCGCAATTATATCAGAGACAGATTTCATACTAATACAACTTTATTTCATATTAATACAAGTACATATATTAATCTTATTTAATAATAACAGATGCAAAATCATGCAAAAGATACGAAAAATTTACTACAGATCGCTAGACTTAATAAAAACATAACGGACAATGAAAACACTAACATTATCGCAGGAAAATATCATTATTTTTATAAAACGAGATAGTTAATTCTACTCTATATGATGATTCTATTATTCACTTAAAATCCAATATAAAAGAAGAATGGAATGTAGTTTTGAGAAGAAGAGATATTATGAAATAAACGAGAGTATTCCTTGAAGAGAAAAGTTGTTTTAAAATAAGTTAGAGTGATCCCAGTAAAATTATAGTTTATTTATTGGTTTTTGTTCTATGAAACGATGATCATTGAAGCCGCAATGTGTTGTAATGACAGAACAGCACATATTTTAACTATATATCATACATAGTTAAAACAATTGACAATTTGGTGTTCGAATAATTTATTGGTACAATATTCCGGACGGGGAATGTCTTTGATTATATCACTTGGTGTCAAAGGATCATCCATTGATGTGACAATAAATAATTCTGAGTTGACTTGATGATGAATTTATTACTCAAGCCTAATTACTTCTGTTTGATTGAAATAATTAATTCTATATGAATAACTAAGCTAAGACTAAACTAAGATAGTTGAGATCGACTGATTCGTTTATCTGACTGAGAATGACTCTGATTGACTTAACTGATTTGACTCAGTGATCGCTGATTTAACTGACTATGGACCTCTGACTAAAATCCCTGACTGCACTAACTACTTACTAATTGATTGACAGTCTGACTTGACTAACTGACAAATGATTTCTGAGACTAATTGAATTGACTACTTGAACTTGACAACTGAAAATTAATCATTGAATTTACCTACTGAAAACTGATCTGAGACTTCTTATATAACGAGACTATTTGCTTTTCTAAAGGACCGTCCCTTCTTCTATATAAGAGAAGAGTTGCGGAGCAGAGAACATGTTATTTAAGACCGGTCAGAAAGTACCTAGAATTTCTTTTTACTACCCCATGAGACTGATTTGCATAGGACGGGGAACAATCCCGTCATTGGAAATCATCCCATTACCTGCATGATACTTCTGATACAAACTTGGGTTATGACATGAGAAAGAGACTCCTCGAAATTAACTGAGATTTATAAGGGATCTGATTGTAAATTCTCTAAACTTTATACACGCAAAAGATGCCAAAGATGTGTAAAAATTTGTTATTCAACAAACTAACTTCGAAATACGTTCGTGCCATAAATAATACCCATCGTTGGATAGGAATAAGTAAAATTTATAACTCAGTACGAGATTGTTACCAAGTATCATTAAACTGTAACATACATAGGAAAGAAAAAACTATTTCCTTTAAGACCAGACTATTTAAAAGTTATCTATTTATAAGCATCTTTCAAAGAAATTAAGAAAATTGCAAGAATCTACAACCAATATCAAAACAAATTGCAATAAGTCATCTACTTTATGAGTGTGAAAAATCACCGATACATCACAGGACTATATAAGAAAGACTATCATTATTCAACAATCATAAAATTGTATCATTAAATTTAATTACTCAAGTAGAAATCTAATTCTTGATATTGCTGAGAATCTAATAATAAATATGAATTAAAATATAAATAGCAATAATAATAATAATATAAATAGTACTAGTAATAATAATAATAATAAACATATACTTGATTCAATACAAAACTTGGAGATAATGATATAAATAGATACGGAAATAGAAAAATAATATATATAAATTCATGAATTACACATTTTCAAATAATTAATATAACTACTTATTTATTTAAATAATATATAAAAAATTATTATATTTTTATTAATTTTCTTCAAACGTTTTATAAATCTTATTTTCACACATAATAAAGAAATTGGATTTCAAATTTCAAGATTAAAAGTAATTTTATGAAAGTCAGCTTGTAAAAATCAAATAATAGACCAAAAATTGAGATTTGTTAATGTCATTTCAAGTTCACAACTTTAGTCTACTAAACATTTAGAACAATTTATCCTATAAAATTATATGACATACATATGACATGACATATTTTAGATATTAATAATTTATCTATTGAAAAAATAACTAATTACACACAATATAATTCAAGTATACATTTGATTCGGACATAAGTTTTTTGAATATACATTTTATGCATCATGATTTCAAAATGAAAGCAAAGGCATAACTATTTTCTCATTTTCAAGAAAATAAAAATACTAATTTAACAAAATTCTGATGTTATGTGAATATTATAAAAATTCAGAAAGGAATTTAGCCAGTGTAAAAGTGGAGTTTTCCAAATTAAAATAACAAAGACAAAAAGCAACTTTTTTCAGCTTTTTTTCTTCATTAGATCACACAATACAAAATAGTTCCACGAATGCACTATTTCATAATTTTACTAATCAAATTCATAGATAACTAATTTGAACAAATTGTATTCTTAATTGCAATACTTGTTTTGTTATTTCAAGTATTAAATTATGTTTAATTAACTCGAATTTTTAATTAATTTTAATTGATTGGTAAAAGTATTCGGAGGAAACTTTTACCATAAAGATAAATGAAATGATATTTAAAAGAATATGCTTGGAAATCTTTTTGCTAATTAGAATCTAGACTTTACTATCTTAAAAAAATTCACTTGTTAGTTTCTATTAAGAATAATTAATTTGTAATACAACATTTAAATAGTGATTTTTCTCTAAATCGTTTCATTTATTATTTTAGAAAGCTTCATATTATACTTTCTTTTCGAGAATACATTTACTAACGAAAATCCGCAGAACTACTACTTTGATCAATATTTCTCTAAATATTTTGTAACAATTAAACCTAATTAATTGTTTTTTATTTTATGTTTCATTTAATCAATTCATTGAATATATATTAATGTGCAATCTTCTTCACCTTTCTATATTCTCCATTCGCATCCTGATTTAGAAGCAAACTGTCATAACGTATATCATATGAATGTATATGCTACAAGTTCAACGTACCTATACAGTGTAAGTCTCCATTCAATAGTGAAATGATGAGATCAGGGAAACCCCGGACCGAAATAACGGAAATTTGATTCCCCTAGTCAGCAATATCAAACTGTTTATTAGATTAACATATACATATAGTAAATATTGATTCTAAATGTTTTTGAATATATTATGAATAAATAGTATTAAATACTTAAAAATTTTTTTAAATTGTTTACCATTTAGAGAAAAATGAACATCGTTATGGTTATTGGAACAATTCTAGAATTAATGTTCTATTCATAATTTAAGTTTTTAAATAATATTAATAACATATAGTATCAAAATTATTTTTTAATTAAGTTTAGATTAAACTAAAATAAATTAAATTAAATTAAATTAAATTAGATACTCAGAAAAGTTCTTGTCAATTTTTGTTGATCGCAATTCTGGGGATTTTTCTGATTAACAATTACATATGTGATTAGAAATGGATTATGTATTCGAATCACAAAATCGATATCGTCTCACCATTGATTATCTTTCAAATAGTGGGAGATTATATCTCATTCCCAATTCGCCAGATCTTTCATTAACAAATAATTGTTTCCATATCTAAATATATAATATTGAACTATACATATAAAAGTTCAGTAATGAAAGTCTGAAAGAAGAAGTGTCAAAATTTTTTCGCGATGAAACAAAAAATTTGTTTATAGGAACGGCATTTATTGATTAGGAATATATTAATTTTTCGCATGAAAAACAACACAAAGTTTTCTGGATATTTGATATATTTTGTAACAAAGATGGATATAATAATATAAAATAGTTATATATAAAATTATTTTTAAACAATAATTATTTTAACAATAATTTTAACATCGCATTTCAAATATCACAATTTCTGCTTTAAATCTGAAAAAATGTAAGAACTTTATGTTACATGTGGAATATATATAAGAGGAAATCATAACAATAGAATATATATATTTTACTATAAAATATATATATATATATATTATAATTTATTAATATAATAAAATATATGTATATATAGTGGAATATATATAAATGTAACAATCGATAACATCAGAGTGTATGATTTCTATTTCAACTATTTCCGAATATATATTCTTTATCGAAAAAAATTTTATAATTTTGCTTTGCTTAATACATATTATAATCTCGAAAAATTGTAAATTTGTTACTAACATACTTCTATTCAAAATGTACAAAGTATATCTTGCTGATATCTGCTATAAAAATAAAATGAATGAAATTATTATAATAAAATTATTGTTTCTAACCTTTATTAGAGTAAATTGACTATTTTTGTCGCCATGTCTTAGAATTCTTATATTAATTATTTTTAAAAGCTATAGACACTATACATCCAATTCCAATGTTTGTAAAAGATAAGGTAAATGTTCATAAAAGGGGACTCAGCCTTGACATATGAATTTGATATAATGTTGTCAACTTGACTAACAGGAAAAGAAAACTACTCTCAAAGTTGAGGATACCTCTATTTTGTTAAATATCTCGGAAATTATTGAAGATACCGTTTTTGTGTAAATTGATGAAATTAGTGTTTTTTAATGACGAATTTAGTGGTGTATTCCGTTTTGCAAAAGATTTTTTGTTTAAACAATATTGAAAAAAACGTATTTTTGATAAGTTTTTCCAAGTAAATGTTAACAAATATAAAGAAAGTCGATAGTATAAAATTCACATTGAAGGTCGATTATAAAATAGATACACAGGAATCTCCGACTTTCTAGGACCTGCGAGATCAGATGAGATCGAGAATTGGATTCTATTCGAACTATCGGATGAGTCAGACGAGCTGCAGCGTTTTTGTATAAACACGAAGTATAGACGTATATTTCTTACACGAATTTTCTTGAATATTTGTTTATGAATACTATTCAAACATAAATTACGGATAAAATAGAATCTCGATTTGTACATTATAAATTCATTATAATTTATATATTCATTATTTTCAAATATTTTCGCTGCAAAGCAAGGTATGTACTGGAATTGTTTTCTGTTCGTAAATACATATATTTTAAAATGTTAAATATTAGTACATTTTAGTTCTGATAAAAGCTAATTTTATTGTTATAGTCAATGCTTACTGCCTATTACTATTTTTAAATAGACACGTTCAAGATATGTTTAATCACTCAATGTAATCTTTGCAGTAGTGACACTCCTCTAAAAAGTGGCTGTTCGGGAAAGTTTCTATACTAAAAGATCTGATCGCAGGCCCGCTATAGAGAGATTTTGATCTTCAAGTGACCTGAGCCTCTAGTAGCTTTAAGTCGCCATAAACCTTTGATCATCTGATCAATCTTTGTTTTATAACTAACAAGATCCTCGACGGTGGCATAAATCAAGATATTCCCTTTCCCGAATATAGATAAAATATTTAGACAAAGTCGCATTGAAACGCTTTACCTTGGAGCCAAGAAACTTCCCGAAGCCGATGGAAAGAGAAACAAAGGAATTTTTCCTGCTTTCCATTGGCTTAAAAACAAGAATTCGTTTGACTACCAGACAGATTAGTACAGCTCTCGCAATCCATCGAAGCAAGAAGGGAAAACTCCTACGACGACGAGACAGTCTAGTTCACCTCTCGCGATATACCGAAGAGAGCATACGACATTCGAACAGCCTAGTTCATTTCTCACGATTCAGTCTTACCACCGAAAGAAAGATCTCCCTATATATAGCATTCATAAAAATATTCAAAAAAATTTGTTAACATTTGCTTGGAAAAACTTATTAAAAATATAGTTTTTTAAATATATTGTTTAAATAAAACATTTTTTTGTTAAACGGTACGTACCATTAAATTCATCGTTAAAAAACACTACTTTCATTAATTTATACATACAGTAGTTTCAATAATTTCCGAGATATTCAACAAAATATGTTTCGGATCTCCAACTTTTTAGTTTTCCTTGAACATCGAGATTGCCGATTAAAAAAAATACGTCAAATACTTTTTTGAAAACGACATTCATGCCAAATTTCATCAGAATCGACGATTCTGGATTCGATATGTTTTCTTGTAAGTATAAAAAAATGTTTACAATACCCTAGAAGCATATTGATTAGAGATGGTTAGTAGAAATTAATCAGCATTATCAGAAATATAGATATGTAGTAAAAAAAACAATTTATTCATATTTTAGATTAGAATCAATTCCTTAAAATTAAATTAAATTAAACGAAATGTCACGAAAGAAGTATAGTAAATTTTATTATATTATTAATTATATGAAGACGGAAGATTGACTCTAAGAAAAAAGAAATGCATATGACTTAATACGATGTCACAAAAAATAATAAATATTAGCTGTAGTATTTTAAACATATTAAAGAATTATGCTATTATTGTTTCGAAAATGATTAAAAACATGAATTTTATAGTAATTTATACAATATGAATTTTATAGTTATATATATAATAATATCGCATTATGATATATTTCATTTTTTGATTTACGTAGAAATTGGGTATCTTCTAGGCAATTTGTAGCTTATTTTTAAAAGCTTTAATAAAATCTTTAAAAACAAACTGTTGATATGCTTACTTACGTAAAGCAATTTTTTTCCAACTAGTACATTTGACATGTATATTTTTAAAACCAACAAGAAAAAGCGAATTTACCTTACATTTTAATGATTAATTTTATATTATAATTACATTTTAATTTTATAAAAGTTTTGAAATTTAGATATTTAAGAATAATTTTTAATTGTTAGAAATAAATTGACTTGCAATGACTAATAATAAATTGATTAAGTGATTACAATAGCTGTTAGTAATATATTATTATTACTAATAATTACTGTTAATAATATATTAATACTATCATATATAATATATTAATAATATATTAATACTATCATAATATAATTAATATAGTTATTAAGCATTTTTTAAATGAAATGTTATTAAATAAAATAAAATTTCCAATAAATTTTCAAATAAGTTCAAGAATAATGATATTCAAATAATAATAATAATAATAATAATAATAATAATAATAATAATAATAATAATAATAATAATAATAATAATGATAATGATAATAATAATTTAATTAAAAGTTTTTGCAGCTGTTTTCAAGTTTTTGTTACTTTTGAATAGAAAGAAAGAACGTAAGTTTCCAGATTGCTTTATCGGAAGTTCTGCTTCTTCGATTAGCAATATCCAGAACTATTTCAGAAAATTTATACGTATACAAACACGAATACATGTACACAAGTAGGCGAGCATGTAAATATACATGTGAAGATGCAATTCGCATTCAATTGAACGACCAAATTAAAAGTTTTCCAGGAGAAACTGTATTCGTTTATATGCACAATTGCCTTTTTCACATAATACGTATTTTAAAGTATTTTTGTTCAACCCTCGATGGTAACTTTTTCCTTTTTCCCGTTCAATGAAAACACGGTTTTTTCGAGTTTAAAAGCTATTCGAAGGAATGGTTGAACGATCAAAAGTTTAATTTCTCGTCCAATATCATAGAAAGCTGTTTATTTGGAGAGTGAGCATCGATATTTTTGTGTGTATGTGTATACGTGCCCTAGACATATGCGCATAAACGTGCCATTCTCATTTAATTCAATGACCAAATTAAAAGTTTCCTACGGGCAGTGTTCCTCGTTGATGCACGCAATTACCATCTCCATAGAACTCTTATTTTAAATTTCTCATTCGTGTTCTCGCTGTTATGACTTTGTTCTTTTTCTCGCAATTTATGTTATGTGGTTGCAGTAGTTAACAATTCGACAGGAATAATATTATAATAGAAAAATTCTGTTGGCATTCTTTTCTCAATATATTCCTATATTACAGATTAAGTATTACTGTTGTAAATATTACAATTCATTTGGGATTATTTTAAATTTTCGTACAACTGAATTTGACATATATAATTCAATTAATATTTCAGATTTATGTAGTATATATAAATTAAAGTATATATTTTTCAAACCTAAACATCTGTTATTTATTTTAGAATGATTCATTTAAATTTAAACGTAACTGTAACTAAAATAAAAATTATATTTTATAACAGATTATTTTTATATCATTTTTATATTAGATATAACTAAGGAAAGATAGTATATGTAAAGAAACAGTTACCTATAACTAATGAAAGTAGTACTTCAAGTAAAGATACTAGATTAAATTGAAAATTAAAAATTTGCAAACATATTGCTTCTGTGCAGCAAAAGCGACATAATTTAAAAAAAGTGATTTTCGAATTGTTAATATAGTTTTGCAAGAACAGTCCGTTTCAAATTATGAAAATTTTATTCAGTGATCTTCATAATTTGGTCTATAGGAAAAAATTATATTGCTTTTTATGATTTACGTGATATTGAGCTACATTCTATGAATACTTCTTATTATGAACTTTATCTTGACTATCATTGCGAACAAATGCATTATGAACAGATTAATAAGATAAGAAATATATTGTGTTGTTTCTTCAATAAAATAATATTTAATTTTCGCTTCTCTTAAAAAACATAGAACTTTTCTAAGTTGCGTCACTTTTGTCACAAGGAAATGATATATAATATGTTAACGAAAAAATATATACTTTATATATATAATTAAATATATAATTTTAAGGAATTAAAAATGAATATTCGAAATCGCTGTAGAATCGTCGTGATCACGTCGTTGCAACGGTTATGTAATTACATATATGTAGTCAGTCACAATATTCGATCAATATTGTTTCAGACATTATATTTTATATATATTATATTTTTTACATAAATATATAAAAAACAGATAACATAAATACAAGGAGCATATTATGATACATACAGATTTTAATACAAAAAAAAATATAAAAATTGCTTTAGTATATATCATTATTTAAATAATTAAAGAGAAACACTATAAATCTTGAAAAGAGAAAGTAATAACTAATTTTAACATCAGAAAATAGGATACTTTGTAAACCTATAACTATATTGAACTTATAAATAAAAATTAAAATTGTAAATGTGAAATAATAAATATTAATATTTTGTAGAGTAATCCTTTTATAATATAAAGATCTCTTAAATTCCTGTCAATTTCTTAAAAGCAACTTTGATATTAGTATCAAAAACAAAAAATACCATATGTAACATGTATGTAACAGTTACCATCCGTTCATAATGAATGATTGATTTGATTGATTATTTAATTTTTTGTAAATTTTTTTTTATTGTAGGTGTAGATTTTAATATCCAGGATAGTTTATAATAGAATTTCAATAACACAGATTCCAAAGGAAGACTAGTTGGAGAATCCAATTACAACTAATCCTCGTCGCTTCATTATATTAATCTCGATCACTTACATTAAATTGTATTGGTTTGTTTCTACCGCAATGCTATTCTCGTTTCTCGCTGCTTCACTATAATAGCTTTAGATTAGCCTTAGACTTGATAACTTTCAACTAAATTAACCTTGTTCATTTTAGTGTGAAAACAAGTTAGCAATATTTGCTTTTCAATTTGCATTCTTAATCAAATAGCAATGTAAACACAAAATATATAAGCGAAATTATTGAAATGTCAGAAAACATTTTCAATGTCGTAAATAAAACTATTTTTAAAATTGAAACTAATAAGGCTACTAAAAATCTGTCATGGAAAGTATCAAGAAGCTACCAAAAAATACAAATGCTATGAAACTGATATACATGAAATAAGTTTTAAAAAATATAGAATAGTTGTTAGAAAGATTATTAATCAGAGCAAAATAAGATTCATAGAATAAGTTCAAAAAAATTAATGTAAATATAATGTAAAACATACAGAAATATTATCTACTTTCAAAGCAGATAATATGTTTATATTTGATCTCATTTTTATTCTCTTTAAATCTGTTTGCTCAATCTTTTGTCAAAAGTTCAAGTTACGATAACTTTAACTCACAATCAGGCTTCTTAAAACATAACGAATCTCTTTCCTAAAAATAATCTTAAATAATCTTAAATTATCTTTTTAGATAACTTTTTGATCTCCGGTCTATTCTCAAATATTAATTTCAGATGATATTTTTAACATAATATTATTTTTCTTATAACAATTATTTATCTTACAAAAATTTATTTATTTATCTTGCAAACAAATTGTATTATTACAATTTACTGTAATTACTTTAATATTGTAATTGTTACTATATACTAATTTTATTGTAATTATTACTATAATACAAACATTTATACTTACAGTAATTATTTATCAAAACACTTAATATTTTTTTCGACTTTTATAATAAATGAAATCACAGTAATTTTCATTCCGTAAACTTTGGAAAAATAAAAATTCTATGCAAGTTACAGATTTCTCATATTCATTGCACATGTAAAATAAGAAAAAAAAAAAAAAATGAACGAAAGATTTGAACGATTTTTGGAAAGACCATCAAAGTGAATTTTATCAAGATAGCTCAATTATGGACAATTTCATCATTTTGGAAATTGATATAGTATATGCTGTAGTATAAAGGACTAGAATTATTCGAATTTCAATAAAATTGATAATATTGGTAATTAATTCAATAATTACTAATTATTTCAAAAATTACTAATTATTTCAATAATTAGTAACATTCACGAATACTAATATGCTTAATTTCGTAGAAAATTTTATTGAAATCCGATTTATCCATGTAAAAGTTGATATCCTTCTTCTAAAGAAATTTCGAGTTCCAACAATGATCGACTTTTCTTAATATCAACATTATTGCATCTGTTATTAGTATAATATATAATGTTTTTACGACAGTTAATGTTACAGTTTATGCAGATGACATTACCTTGTTCACTAGTGAAAAAAATTATCCTACAAATTTTATGAGATCTTAGAAAAATAGTTTCGAAGAAATTGATTTTAAATTTTCAAACACTAAATCTTAGAATAGTTAGTCTATTCTTCAGATCAAACAAACAATAATTTCTATTTTCTTTTAGAAATCATTCACACAAATTTACAGTTACTTAAAAACGTAAAACTTAAAATTTTCAAAGTTTCTTACTTTTTATGAAAAGTTTACATAGATATATTCTAAAAGAATTTAAAGATTATTAGAAAAAATTCAATATCTTGAAATCCTCTATAACCAAAAATAGGGAGCGGATTTTTTCTTATTAAGATGAACTTAGTTTTAAGAACTGGTTTAAAAGTGTTTTCTAAATTGACTATAGTTCAATTGCACATACATATATTCCTCTGCCACTTCTCGAGTGTTAAAAATATTGGAAGCTTTTCTTAATTTTTGGACATGAATAGTAACAGGAATTTTTCATATTAATAAAAATAAATATTGACATCTTTAGTAATATCAATTTAATTCCATTAGCTGATTGGAAAAATGAATTTCAAACATATCATTTCTATTTTAGTTTCTTCAAACAACTCTGTTTGATTTAACATTTGCTTCGATAGATATATCTAAATCTTCAATAAAAATATGAAAATCTTTAGATTTTTCTATATACATGTAAAAAATGTATTGCATAAAATATATTTTACTAAAAAGAATAATTTATATCGATAGTTCTAAATCAGGGAAAAAAATTGGATGTTTAGTGATCAAGCGAAAATCTGCAGTTTAATCTTGTAGAAAATTTTTCCATTCTCTTGTTCGAATCATGTGCAGTATTACAATCATTAAATCATATAGAAAAATATCCATTTAATAAGTACTTATATAATTATTGATTTGAAAATTTAAAATATGAATACATTATCAGACAAATAATCGAAAATTATATAATGATGTCCCAATCCAATAAAAATATTGAAAATTCATTTATTTGATTTCTATTGTAACGAAATGGATGAAGCGATTATAAAACAAGTTGTTAATTTAGAAATAAAAAATTAAAATGGTATTAAATTTTCAAAAGGAAGTAAACGATTTTCTTCTAAAAACTGTAAAGGAGAAGTTGAAAAATAATCGATAAAAGTTAAACAGTCTCATCAATATGTAAATTTCGATGTTTTTGAGAAGAGTTGGTCGTTAAATATTAAAAAGATCAAATTTTAACTAAACTTAGAATTAGTTATACAAATCTTATGCATTACTATTAGCTGACCTTCGATATGTAATACGTATGTATGATGTTTCAATTAAAAATATATGTTTGAATGTTAAATATTTGTAAAATTCTCACAGACCTGTGCAAGATGTTGAACAACCTTGACCTAATTTGACTTGTTTTTATTAAATCGTCTTTGGTATGATTTAGTATCATTATTACTGATATTGTAACCCATTTAAGTTTAATGCAATTTTGAAAATTAAATTAAAAAACAGTTAAGTTACAATGTCACATAATAAATTATGTAGTGTAATAATCCAAAAAAAATGAAATGAAGATAAAAATGAAAACAAAGAAAGTACAAAATTCATTCAAGGAAACGAGAAAACAGCAAGTTTTGAATGTATGAATAATGACGTGGGATATGATTAGAGAAGCGGATAATTTGAAATCATGCAAATAAGAGAATAATTGTTTATGTATAATTTTTACCCTTTTTTAATTCATTAATTGTCATGATCTCTATAAAAAAAATAGAATAAAATGTAAATCATAATTTATAAAATATTAATCACAGATTTATAATAATATGTAAGTACTAATATCATTTCTATTCTATTTCGTAGCTGTAACAAATAGCTTTACTTATTGGCTTTAATTGGCTAACTTCCTACTTCGTAACTATATAATCGAAAATTAAAAACAACATTGATCCTTTCGGATAGTTTCCAAACTTTAAGAATTTTAAATAACTTTTCATTCCTTAAATAGTAATCATGTTATTAAGTTCATTTTTTGATTAGTAATCACATTGCTAAGACTTTTTCGAACAACGTTGCTAAGATTCCTTACAATAAATATTGTTCTTATTTGATTACATTTATGAGTACATATTTGATTATATTTATAGATAAAACGTTCTTAGATTCCTACAATGTATAAAATTGTTAAAGTATTTGCATTATATTTAACAATTAGTATATATAACAAAATTTACGTCGCATAATATTTTAATGTTTGATGTGATATATGTTTAGTCTGTTGTAATTTGATAGATGAATTTCACATAATAATATAGAGTAAAAAATAACTCATGCAGTGTATAAATATTCTCTAATAAATGAAGGGTACTTATGTAATATAAAAAATTAATTAGCTGAAATATTTTTTTAATTGAAATTTATCTGTAATACTTACCTATAATTACCTGTATAAAACCATAGTTTTTTTTTTTAACAATTTCATGACATTTCTCATGACAACTTACAATTCAAGATAGATTGTTTTGTTACTTGACATTTACAATTAGTATTTTAAACTGTGTTTAATAGTCTGATAAACTTGTTTCTAAAATTATATTGTTTAAATAACAAACAATACTGTGTGAATAATAGATTTGTAAAAATTTGTCGATTTTATTAGATGTTTATGCATTGGATAAAAGATAACAATAAATATCAATGAACGAACAATCATTCTAATTCTTGTCAAGAAATTCAAAGTTACCAAATTCATCCAGATGATTTTATTAAAATAACAATCACATTATTGAAAAATGCAAACGAAGATTTGTAAATATTAGAAAACTTGGATTTAAAAGAAAATTAATATTTATTTACAGAACTGATTATACCTTAAAATTTAAGCCTTAAATATTTATTCACAGGTCAAGTCGTCCTATTCAGTAACATTTAACGTTTATATTTTTCAACAACAATATTTAAGGGATATTTCTATAAGAATGAAATAATTATTGATTTATTATATGGAAAAAGATGGATTGATTATATATATCTATTATGTCATTAATTTCATTGAATTCAATATAATGTATTGTCTACGTTCTACATTATGAATAATTTCACTTCGATATATAAAATATATATAATATAGTTGTACATTGTCTGTCTTTAGTTTTTGTAGCTCTCAAATGACAGATATTAGATCCAAACGGACCAGTAGAGAAATGTTGATCTAACGTTTTTGCAAATATACATTGAAATATTCATAAACATTATATTTATAAACATATGTTTTTTCTTAAAGATAACAATTATATTAATTACTATTATCACGAATCCACTATTAATAGTAAGGATGGACCCAGCATTCATCAAACGAAGATCAAAAGTATTTTGTAGGATTAATATTGAATTTCACTAAATTTAGATTAAATTTTAAATAAAATAATAAATAAAAAAAACAATTACAGTTTGAATAGCATTTCATACATTGTAAATATCCATTAATATATATTAAATAGAAAAATAATATTTTGCCATAATATTAGAAAATGACTGTCATATTCAAATTATGGACAAATTAGGTAAGAAAGAATGAAGTAATAAGAAACAAAGATAGTAAAATATATTGCAAAAATTTCACTAGTATGCTATGAAAAATTGATTTGTACTATTTATATTTTTCACAAGTATCTTTATTGAAACATTTACTGAGAACTTTACTAAACAAATGTTGCAATTTTTAATATGGAAAATTTTTTCCTAGCTTTGGTAATATATCTCATTAAGAAGATTTTACTTGAGTTTATAAAGCATTAGAAGAATTAAAAAAAAAATTTTTTTTATTCATAAAGATGAAAATAAAAAAAATCTTTACTCAAAAAAACTTTTTTTTGGTGGTTAGGGAAATATGTTTCATCCCCATTCTCCCTTATATGTGTACTCTATATAATATTCTTCGCGAGGCCAATGACCTCAATGGAATATGTTCTTTTCTATACTTATTATCACCATAAAATTTTACATAAATTATAGTTATTTTTTTTCTTTATGATCTAACTTAAACTTTTTCTTTGTGTGGACAAAAGAATTATTTTGCAAGAGGAAATAAAAAATATCTCACATTTTCTAAGGAAAGAATATGTGGCAATGTTGATTACGTAATAAAGTTTTTACAATAATGAATCTCAACATTAAAGATAAGAAGAAATCAAGAAATACATCATAGTCTTCACAATATTATATATGCAATCACAATCGCTATGAAAGTACATTACAAGCCCGCATTATCAGGCTGAATGAAATTATTCAGATTGTTAATATTAACCTAGGTAATATATATGGAAGTCAATCAAATCATTACACTTTTTGTACCTCTTTTTACACAATTACAAAAATTGTATTTAAAGTTTCCTTTATTAATCATTAATATTTAATGAATAATTGCAAAATTCGAAAAAATTATTTATATGAACGAATATAACAGTCCAAACTTTAAGCTCAAGGACACGTATTTAGAAACTTGTTATATATGACATAACATATATGATATTCGGTATTGTAAACTACTTTACGCTGTGTACAAAAAACATATTTATAGAAAATCTTTAAAAAAATATTAAAAATTATTTTATAAATTCTGAATCATAATCATAGTTATGTTATAAAAGTATAAAAGATAATTAGAATTTAATGAAAGTATTAACATACTTAAGACGTCTACTACATAATTCAAAGGAGCAACTCAATTACTTATTTAATTAAAGCTAAATAAGCCAAAATAAAACAGAAAAGAATTTAAAAGAGTTAGTGACTGCATATATCTTTTTAAATTCTTTTATGTCTTATTTTGCCTTATACAAGTATTTTTTAACATCTGTTATCGAATAGTTCGCATTAAATTTTCGGCTTGTATATCCAAATTCTGGAAAATAATATTTAAATGCTTATTCAACAATAATTATCAACAGTAATTCACAGAATCTACACGAAGAGACTTTCTTAATCTTCAAGGACAGAAAAGGAAATAGCAAAAACAAAATTTTTAAAAATGTTTTTGAAACAACTTTGTTGATCAGAATAATATAAAAATATTAGTAATAAATACTCTTACTAATATAAAAATATTAGTAAGATACAGTGATAAAAAAAATACGATACATATATCGAATTCAGAAATGCACATTTTGAACATTTGCTACAGAAAAGAATATTCATTCGAATTTACATTCTTCTAATATCGAAATAAATAAGTGTTAGACTAATATCTAATATGACAAATTAGAATTTGTTTGCTCCAATAATATTGTAAAATTATAAAATTTGTACATACAGCTACTTCTTTCGTAACTTATTATTGATACAGTAAAGTTTCTCATGTCGATTATCCGAATAGTTTAATATCCGAATGTTCTACTATTCGAATATTTTAATATCCGAATAGAATATTATTACGTTATATTATTGTATATTTTATGTATCTTTTTATAATTGCAAAAAATGTATTAAAATATGAGATACAAGATTTTATTTAAAAAAGAACAATATGGGACATTTAAGAGTTTATATTTATTATGTTTAATTCTGCGATAAATCAACGCCTTGAAATTTTAGCTTTTCATTTTAATTTATTGACTCCTTTGACTGTTCTTTTTAGAAATTACTTATGTTTATATGTTCTATTTTCGCTACTTTATATAAAAAGACTTATTGTCCATATAAATTAATAAATATATATCTTGTTTGAGTGATGTAACATAATAATAGACATAATTTTTTCACAAACTGAAACAACAAATGAAAATTATGAGAATGTGAAATATTCGAGATATTTAAAAATGCTTTGAAGCACAAGAGTCATAAGTACTCACTTATTTTAGAGTAAGTTCTTAAATATACTAAACAGGTTAGAAAATTCAATAGTCAGAAAAAAGATATATCTTCTTAAATGTCAAAATAAACTTTTCTGTAGTACTTAAAAATAAGTATTTATATATGCTAAATAAATTAGGAAATTCAATAATCAAAGGAAAATATAACATTCTTAAACGTCGAAATAAAATTCTTTTGATCTTCATTTCGATGCATACAATTTAATATGAAAAAAGTTGTTGTTTTAATATTCGAAAATTCCATTAACGAAACTAAATTTTGTCTTCTATTGTATATGGAAGATTCTACTGTATATGTTCTATAATTAAATCAACTTGCGAAAGATCTCACTATAAACACACTGGGAACAGGCAAAATATTAAAAAATGAGTAATCGAGCTTCAATGGAAAATAAAAAAATAACTTGAAAAATAAAACAAAGAAGAAATTAACGATTTTTAAAAAAATCATTATATTTTTAATACATACTGTTTATTAATGTTTATTAATGGTTTAATATGTGTATAACTTTTCATTGAAATATTCATCTCGAAGAGAATAAACAGAATCAGTTACTAACACTCTAATGTAGTATTGCACCTAGAACGATGTAAATGATTTATTATCTGATTTATTATCTGATTTATTGCAAGTGTATACAAATGTATACAAGTCAAGCTATCTGTATATATTAACATATCACATGTAGATACCATGAGGAGGTTGTCAATCAGAATTTTCATATCATGTATGCATATCAAGTGATTACATTGCAAATAAGATAATTTGTTCCTTTTTATGCATTTCTCGATATTTATGGCTCTGGCGTTTTCTCTATATTCCATGTCTCTTACAAAATGTCACAAAAATATGAGAATGCAAAAGTTTGTATAGTTTAAAATAACATTTGCATCGTTTCTTAAATATTGTTAAATTAAAAAGTATTGATATTTGATCAATATGAAATTTTGTGGATTATATAAAATATAACATTTTAGTGTCAAATTTCAGAGATATTAATAAAAATCTTTGATATTAATAAGAAAAAATACAATGCATTAAATTTAATACACAGATATTATTAATATAACAATCCTCGCTATAGTAGCCGGTGACTGTCGGTGACTTTCGAATAGCAATATCGAATATTTTAACGAATTGCTATTTTAATGAATATGTCAGAATTACTTATAAAAATCTACCTGTATTCAATTTTTATAACTCATAATTTATAAGTACATAAGATTTTCAAAATGTCAATTTCTTAGAATTTCAGTTATTGTGTGTAAACACAAAAGAAATGTGCATATAGGGTGTTCCACTATTTACTTTCCAACTTGTTTACTTTAAATATCTCACTTATTGTTTGTTTAGGCCATTTTTTTGATGCATTGAGAGGCAGTCATAATGTACTCAAACTACGTATGTACGTATTTCTTCTAGAATCTTCTAGATCAAGGACGATTTCTCATCAGCATGAAGAAATTTATTGTCTTATTCTTAATATTCTTGACCAAAAACAACGGCTCACTCGTTTTTTCACGCTGGCAAAAAATCTATCACGCCCTGTCGCAACTATTGTGTCGTGATTACTTATTGATGTTATTTCTAGCCGTTGACGCGTGTGCCTGTTATGCTTATTATTAGTATCTTCTAAAAAGGATTGACATCGATCGTTCTATTGATGTTTCAATTTCACTATTTTTTAGATAAGCTTCGTCAATCAAACCCATATTTTAAAGTGATTGGCTAGAACTCGCTAGCCAACTTATATAAAACAGGCCCGCTATCAGCGACAAGACATCATAAAGGTTACCGAATTATAGAAGTTATATCATTGCAGAGATTACATTACATTACAGAGGTTACCGAATTACAGAGGTTAACTTTACAGAATGTTACCGAAGAATTATAGTGGGAATTCTCAAGAGTGTAATCTTTGTAATATCAATTTGTAATGCATTTGTAATCACAAATAATACAGTCCACTATTTGCGATCTCCGATTTCATCGGAATCGTTTCGTCATTCGTTACACATCATCAACGCGGTTGCTATTCAACATTAAGTGCCTTGAATCAAACAATTGGTTCATCGAGCCACATCATTGTTAATAATAAAAGAAAATGAAATTTTTGAAAATCATTCTAATTATGATTGAATTATTGACTATAATTAATAATTACAATCAATATAATTTGATTTAGATGATTTTGTAATTCATTGATATTTTTAAATAAATAAGTAATAATAAATAATGAATAAAAATAGAATTTTAATTGTAAATGCAAACTAAATTTTCTATTTACCAGATTTATTTAAATGTTAATTTTTTGGGATTCTATTATATATCAAACAATAAAATATATATAAAATGAATATTTTTATTTTTAACAAATACTTCATTTATGAAAACAAACTTTATTATATTAAATATAAAAAATAATACTAATAATAGTAATTATATGATCTTAATATGTTATTAAAGTAGTCGCTGAAAATAATTAAATAAGATAAAATTAATAATTAAATAAGAGAGTAAATAAATAAATAAATAGAATAATAATTAAATAAAATTATGTAAATATATAGAATAATAATTAAATAAAATTATATGTATGAATATTTAGTTATTTTATATTTATTCAATTAATAAATAATTATTTCTATGCTTTATTTAAACTTTCATATAATAGGAATCCTTTGTTTGCATAAAGGATTTTAAGAATCTTTTTTTAACTGCAGTGAATTCATTTTATTAACCATTAACATATAAAAAGATATAAAGTTCTAGATAAAAAATTGGTGATAATTTTGAAATCTTTCGATAGCAAGCACATAAAATTATTTTTTCAGTTTATGAATTATTAGTATATACTTTTGTAACTTATAAAGTAGGTATTGTATAAAAAAATCTAATTCGTATAATATAATATATTACGTTATATGATATATTATGCGGTATGTATACCTATATATCCATATATATCATTTGTATACACATACAAATATTGCTATATTATTAAGACTTTAATAATGCATAATAACATGGTTGTAGTTTTTTATACATTTCATCGTATGTAATTACAGACATGATAGACGATCGCGTTATAGTAAAATGATTTATATTGACAAGTGCTCTTAATTATGATTAACATATTCTGTTAAATCAATAGTATTATAATAATTCAAAGTTGATGTATTTTTACGCGAAATTTGATAATAATAATATTTTTTTACTTTTTATAAAAGGAGAAAATTCACCACTGTAGTGAAAATGACGAAATTGTTCTTCAAATTTTTCTTTCTGCTTAAAAAATTAAATATTTAAAATTTCACAAATATATATTTTAAATGACGTGACACATATATCTATATAGTAACTCATTTTCTTTTTTTAATAGTTGTAATATTTATATTGTATTATTATATTTGATTTGATAATGCACAATTATCAAAAAAATTATTTAAAAAATTATTTTAAAAGAACTATTGTAGTTTCTACTGAAAAGAAAAATTTCTTTCATGATTATTACTGTTTTTGAAATCACATACAATTATTATTATCATTATATTGAAAAAATTATAATAGGCAGAAATAACTAAAATTGAAAAAGCCACTAACCAAGAAATTTACTTATATTCGTTTAAGGAAAAACAGATTACTATATTAGGGAAATTTTACATTTAAATTTAGTGATATAAGCTTATATGATAGCAGTATTTGCATATTTCCAAAATAAAAGTCAATATAGTATTTCGGAAAATTACATGTATCCAAAAAATGGCGAAGTCTGTTGAAATCTTGGATTAAAGTGATGGAAATTTGATCCCCGGATCTAACGGCATTACCAGCGTCCTACTCTAAATTTGGTAAATATATATATCCTCATGTGCCAAACAGTGTTAATGCTGCATATACTTACATAGAACGCTTCCTCCTGCAAACGCGAGGAAGTGCTTTCCTAACTGCTAAGAAATTGAAATTGGTTCGCTTTGAATTCAAATGAGAAAATTGAAATTGTTGTACACGAATCAGTATTATTTGAATTAACATATATATATATAATATGAAATATGTCTCAATTTCTTTCCATTTGTGTAAAAAAATTTCTGAAAGTAAAGTCACATTATTTCAAGTACAGTGACTCATATTAATATTCGAATATATAAATGATCGAGCAGTAAATACTAAAATTATTATAATTTTATAAAAATAAATATTGACTCATTTTAAAGCTCAAAGTTCCTATATTAAAAATATATTATTTATTTTATTATTTAATTTACAATGTTTTAAAATTTTCAATTTATTCATTTTTCCATTTATTCAATAAAATAAATGATGCATTTGAAAATGAAATTTTCAAGCTTTAAAATGAACTTAAATTCGTTATTGTATGATTTTTTTTTACAAAATTATAATTATAATTATAATAGTTTTAATATTTAATTTCCAAATGTAAGTCACTGTAGATATAATGATAAGAAGAAATTGTTTCAAAGTCATTACTTGAAGAGATTTCAAGATCATCAGGATTTTTAAAAATGAGACGCTACATTTTTCTTAGTATATTCTTCTTCTTCTTCTATTTTTCTTTAACGTCGCATCGACAGTGGGGTCACTAGCAACGACGGTGCCATTAGATATGTGTGTAGTAGTTTATGTATTTGAGATATTTTAATACTTTTTATATGTCATTTTGAGAAGTCAGTTTATGTTTGCGTTGATTTCGTATTTCTGTCTTTAGGTTTCTGTGGTGTGGCATTCTTCTAAGTTTGAATTTAATGGGATTTCAGTAGAATCATATTTGTCCGAAATTACAATGGCCACTCCTCTGCTGGCGTGGTTTTCGTTTTTGACGAAGATATTGAAATGTTTAGTGTAGGCTGGTGACATTTTTTGAAATTTATATCTTGAAGGCAGATAATATCAGGGCTGAAATTATTTATGAGAATTTGGAGTTGTTTGTAATGGGTAACCGTTTATGTTCCACTGTATTATTGTTTTCATAATGTATTTGGAGGGGCTATGGATTTGGATTATGCTGCGATTATGGCTCTTATGAAATTTCGATGTCGGATTCAAATGAGCAGCTAAGTGACGATTCAGGTGTCTCAGTCGATTTCGTGAGCTTTTTGCAGAGTCGATGTATTCTGTTTTTTATGCTTCTTTCAATTAGATGGGGGTAGATTTCTTCCAGAGTTTTAACAAGTGTCAGAATGTTATCGGTGTTTTTTGCGATTTCAATGGGTGTGCTGATCCAAAGGTGTCTTGAAAGAGGCTCTTGATCTGGGAATAGTTTAGTTGGGAGTGTGAAGGATTTTTTTTATTTATTATTTCTTTTGCTGGGACTAACATTTCCTTTAGATTGGCGGAAACGAAAACTGGAGATTGGGGAGGAAGTGGTTTTAATTTGGTTATCGCGATTTTTTTTAAATGTGGATTGATTGGTGGAGGCATGGAGACTATGTCGTTTAAGCTAACATAGTCCGGTTTGTCGTCAACTGATGATTGTGACAGTGGTCTTTTGGAACTAAGAAGGATTGGTGGTTGCTTTGAAAGTAATTTGTTCGTTGTTTGATTAGGATTGTCGATGTTTGTCTCGGTAGTGATGGGAATCTTCTTTGTCGGCAGTTTGGAGGATTGAGTTGGTGTGGGAATCGTTGTATTTGTATTTGAGATTGTCGTATCGGTTATGTTTGAATTTTGGGTTTGCGGGCAATCTTTCGCTAAGTGACCTTCTTGTTTACATCGGAAGCGAAGGAGGCTGTCGATGGAGATAAGATGTATCTTCGAAAGTTATTAGGAAGGTGGATGGGATTTTTCCAATGTCGTCTGGGTCAATGTATGCCTGTCTTCTGAAGCTGAGGATGTGGGTGTATTCCGGGTCGGTCATTCCTGCTTTCAGGATTGTTATTCTGGAGCATAGCTTGACGTTGTTTCTTCTGAAAATTTTTTCAAATTCTGAGTGGGGTATGACCGGGGCGACGTTTGATAGAATTATTCTTTGGGCCGGAGTTAACATTGGTCTTAGGCTTAGCATATTGTTGTTGATGGTTATTGTTTTATACAGATTTGTTAGGTGTGGCACAGTTTCTTTTTTATCAAGATATGCGCAAATTCGATTGTTTGAGATTTTGTTGAGATGTACCTTATTAATTTGGGTCCGATTAGTTTCCCTATTGGAAGAGCATAGTTTTGGAGGTTTGTGTCGTCTGCGTGAATGATGATAGCTTGGTCTTTTGTAGGTGGTGCATCGAGTTATGTTGCGTGGGAGTATGATTTGGTGGAGTTTGTTTCCGTTTGGTTAGAAAATTGGAAACCCCTGTACTCAGAGGTTCCCGCAGGTTGGTGTTGATTGGTCGGTGTATTCATTCCGGTATTCTTTTGTGTTGAGGTACGAAATTAGTTTGTTTCCACTAACACTGACACTATAATAATTTGTATTGGAACTCGTAAGCGAGACTATATTGGACGTCCGTACGGTATGACGGTTGAACCGAGACTGAGTATATTCTTGTAGAGCATACAAGAACAAATTCAGCATCTTTCGCGACTACATTATTATTATTAAAAACATGTTAGATTTAATCTGTGAGAAATGGTACGATTTTAGTTCTTATTCAAAGTCTGATTTTATTTTCAATATACACATTTACATTTCACAATAAAATTGAAAGATGAACGTATTTCTTGATGAGAAAACAAGAAATTATTCTTTAATGTTTCATAACAAATCTCCTAGATCATAAATTTTTCTAAGTTATTGAATAAAAACAGATATATATATATATATATATATATATATATATATATATATATATATATNCTATCTTACAGATTGTCATAATTGTGAATATATATATATATATATATATATATATATATATATATATATATATATATATGTGTATATATATGATATCCGGGTAAAACGAAGAAATAGTGGTACTATTTGAAAAGTCACAAATCGAATTTTTATTATTGTAATTTGTTAGCAGCTGAATGTTACGTTTTATTCAAAACATTTTTAAAACAAAATTAGAAAAAGGGCTTTAAAAAATTATGTAGTACTAGTCATTTTTAAATAGACAAAATAGAAATTGTATATAGTACAAAATCGGAATTATATACAATAACGCTATTTACTTCTGGCAAAGTCACTAATTATATTTAATTATAATTAATGCTGCTCACATTTAGTATAATTATAATTATACTTAATTAATATTATTTACATTTTATATAAATAATGTTCAAATGTAATATATATAAAATTCAAACATCGTTAAATTTCGTTAAATTTAAAAAATTCCACTTAATTTATTAATAACAATACAACATAGTTTTATAAATATCTTTAGAAAATTGGATATCTTTATTTTAGTAAAAATCTTTTTAAAAATTTTGTGAATTCTGTAGTTATTTGTAGTCGTAATTGTAATTAGCTGTAGTCGTAATGACAACACTATTTAATTTACAAAGAACTTCTTTTTAGCATTCGGATTTAATAAAAGGATGACTTTCTTTTATGAATTGGTATTCATTATATTCTACTACCAGTTAGTTTGATAACAATGTTTAAAAATTAGAGACTGTATTTAATTTTCTCCAAATTTTTGCGCAGCGAACAGTTCGGTAATGCGAATGCCTTCGTAAGGTTCACTTTCATCCTGCATTGCATGCGGTTTTCTTGGATTGGAGGTGCTAGATGGGGTCCATTACTAAATTTATTAGATTGCTTGGCGCCAAACGACTTTCCTAGACGATTAAATACATAATCTCTTCTCACGAACCATTTGATATTGGATTACGTTGATTACGTTACGGATTACATTCGATACATTACGTGGCGATATGGATCGAAAATATAATTTAAAAAATTAAATAATTCTGGAGTCAGACGTTATTTGCATATAATTAATTTTCCATAAAAAGATATAAAGTCTATATTATTATTAATATTTGAATGAGTATTAGATAATTCCTGAAGTTAGAATGACATGATTTTAACTTTCAAGTTATGGTATTTGACTTTACGTACGTTGGTGTTCTATTTGCGCCGGATATGTTGGTCCATAGATAACAACTTCCGTGTTTCAACTCACGTTGTTTTATGAGCCTCGAATTTTTTCAGATAACACTTTAAAAGTATAAAGAGAAGAAAGAGGAAATTTTATACGAGTTTTCGAGTTATAATACCCATTTTATAATTTGAAATATTGCAACAACTTTCGAAAGTTTATCTTAAATTATAACCATTTCAAGTTTGAAAGTTGCAGTAAATTTTCGAGTGAAATTAATTTCGAGTAAAAGTTCTGATTAGCTAATTATAAGTAATCAAAACATTTAAAATATACTTATTTAGACATTAATAATATTTTATAATCTCATCTAATAAAGACATTGATAATATTTTATAATCTCATCTAATAAAGACATTGATAATATTTTATAATCTTCGTCATTATTCAAATTATCAATTTTTAAAAAAATTTTCACAAAATTTGTATGAAAACTCAGCACCCTTGATAATATGTAAAGAAGAACAGTAAAAATAAAAAAGTAAGTTTCAAGAAGCAAAACACTTCTTCAAGTGTCAATAATTGTATGATATGTATAATAATTTACATGTAAAATTATGAACAAACACTAAAATCATTTTAATCTACTAAAGTCATTTAAAAAGTTTATTAATTTTTTTTTCATTTGTGTTAAAGTGAATATGATAATCTTTTATATTTAAAAATTTATAAATGTAAATTACGAATTAAAATAGGAATAAATATGTTTTCAAATGATTAAATTCATTAATATGTAAGAGTTTTTATTTATCTGTCATGGATTTGTAAGATAAAGAAATTTGAATATAAAGAGATTTAAGATGGAATTTCATAAAAAAATGTAATATACGCGTCGGAAAGTAAATTAACGATCAGCGTCGTGCATAAAAATTGATAAATAAGATGAAACAATAAGTAAAGTAAATTGAGATAAAGTATGAATTAATTAAAGAATAGTTCTGTATTACACATAATTAAATAATATAAAATGCTTTTACGAAATAGTTCAACAATGCAGTGCAAAATTCTCACTCTAATTCCATCTATTCCATTCAACGATTACATCACACATACATCTTTCGTATGATATACAGAATGTTTAAGTTAATTTGAGAATTTTAAACTTCGTTGTTACTTGTTTCACGTAAAGTAGTCAGTAATGCAACATATTGAGACAAAATATATTATAATAAAATAATAATAAAGATGATAATCTGATATTTAAAATTCTTCTTCTATGTATTTAAAGATACTTTTTCATACTGTCATAGTCGAGCTTTTTTGTATAATATTATTGCGGCGCGATGCTACAAGCGGTATGATCGCGATTCGCTTGTATTTGAGGCGGATAGCGACCGTGTGAAGTATTGTGAAGAGAAGAATGATAAGATTCCGATAGATGATCGAAGATTGCGAGAAGTGGACTGTATAATATAGATGAGTGATAGTACTATGTTTCGAGTGGTGATAATAACTATATAACCCATATATATATATATATATATGACAACGCACTAATGTGATACACGCTCAGTGGTTGTATTTTCGTGTGCAATGATACACACTGACACACTGTTGAGTATAGTAACGCACAGAATTGAATTTGATGTTACACTGTCTTCTCCGCTGACAGCGAGTCTGTTTTATAGAGAAGTGATGGCGGGCCAATCACTTTGTTCTCTGAGCCGTTTGATTGCTCTAAAAACGGCTTCCTTAGTAATTCTTCTAAAAACGGTGAAATTGTTAAGCATCGATACAGTGATCGATGCCAACAGTTCTTAGAAGGCATCAAACATAATAGGCACGTGAGTTAGTTTACCGGAAAAGACAACAATAAATAGCTGCGATAGAGTGTAGTAGATATAGGACTTTTTGACAGTATAGAAAACGAGTGAACTGTTCTTTTCTAAAAATAGAATAATAAATTATTTTATGTAGACAAGAAGCCTAAGGTCTTTTGTACGCATAACTTTAATATATTTAATATATTATGAGAAATCGCCCGAAAACAAAATAGTTTGCAATTAGAATACTCTATTAAAAATCTTTTAGATACAAGGGGTTCTTTACATACAAGGGGTTCTAAAATTATTTGTCATTGGTTAGATAAATTCTACCAATGGATACATCTTTGAATCAGTGGATATTTATTTAAAAAATGGACTGCACAATTGACGTTGACATTGGATTTCAAGATCGAACTTTATTGTGCTCATATCGCGGAATACTCGTCACAAGGAACGAAAATCCTGAAAGATCTATGGATCATAAATGGGTCATTCTCTTGAAAAATAACTTCAAGACATTATTTGCAGATGACACCGCATCATAGAAAATTTTAACTGAGTTAAGAAATTTCTTAATTAAATAGAAATTAATTAATTAATTAGATTTATGAATTTGTTAATAAAATATTATTATACAATACTGAAATAAGTATATGGTCACGTTACTTATTGTATAAGGAAATATTTCAAATGATTTTTTAACATATATTTTGGCATCGAACCACACTTCACTTTCCTGTTTCACACGTCTGGCTTCCTTAGACTAGATTCGACAACTCTGGATTTTTCTTTGGTGAAAGAAATATTAATTATCTTGAAAAAAGGATTTTTCACCCGATTCAATAATCTTGAAATATATTGTAGATCATCAAAACAACAATTGATTCCTATACATGTTATTGGCAGCTCGGCCCTAATTTCTTAGATATACGTAGAAAACCTTCGAAAATTTTCAAAAATATACTACTTCCGAATTGAATGAAAGTTTTACATAAAAACAATGTTTATGAGAAAGATTTTTACTGATTCAAAAGTTGAAACTCAAAATTTTGTGAAAAAATTTTTAAAAAGGCGAAACAAACAAATAAAATAATTATTGGAAAATAAGTAAAACAATTATTTAGACTAAGCCGAATAGGCATCCACCAGTGTATTGGTTTAAGTTGTAGAATCTAGAATTAGCTGAATTTAAATATAATTGATAAATCTTCAAACTCGATTTTCTCAAAAACGAATGATAAAAATTTTTTCGATTTATACATGTAAAATCTGTTAGGTTGTGCCACTGTAGTCTGACTGAAACATATTTTAAAAAATGATTAGTTCTTTTTAAATAGAAATATCGGTATTGGTTTATGTCAGATAGAAGTGCTACCATTATGTCGTATGAAAATAATTTACATCTCAAACAAATGATAAATTATCTGTGGGATCAAAGAAATAAAGTGTCATTTACTGAAATATATACTCTTGAATATTCCGTTACAAATCTAAAAATCATTGGAATCGTTGAAGTTCGTTCTTTAAAAAGTGTAAAACATGTTTTTATGGATATTTCGGCAATAAAGGCTGAACAACGGTAATGTGATAAAAATTATTCAAAATGATAACAATATATGCCAAAATCGTTAAAATTGATAAGAATCCCTCTTTTTTGGAAAATTACAAAAGAAATTATCTATTTACAACTCAATTGTTGAATCATCAGATTAAAAAATTAAAAGATCGAACAAAAGTCTATTGATTTCGATTGACAACGAATATTTTCGAAAAATTAAAAAATATATATTTGAAACTAAGATTACTTAAGATTACTTAAGGAATGATGAAGTATCATTCACGCCTATATCAAAATTAGAGACACGTTTACTGAAAGCAATTAATTAAAATGGAAATATTGTATGGATTCGTAGGTAAAATTGATTAAGAAGACAAAAATTAAATGCAGAGAATTTAAAAAATCATCCCGTAAATAAGTAAACTTAAATGGATCTACAATTCCTTTAAAACTTTTGTTTCTTGTGATAATTACTATAAGATACAATCAAAAAATTTTTTAAATGAAAGATATCATTAAAATTAAAGTGCACAGAAAGTGTTTCATTTCATGTGTTCATCGACATGACATTAGTTTTTATAATACAATGATGACAAAACTTTTTCTAATACTGGATACCTTTTTACGTAATCTTTTGTTTTTTATCATAATCATTTTATAGTCATTTTATGTTTTCTCTGACATATTGATGCAAGATTAACTATAAGAAGATCTGCAAATAAAATGGGTTTCCTTTTATCCTCTATCCTTTTTTCTTTTTAGGGCTATCATTTTTCAAATTTTTATATAATAACATTTGTGTATAATATACTATTATACACAATATATAAAAAACTATTAATCTGAATTTAAAATATTCCAAAATATATTTATTGTATTATTCTATAGTAGTCTATTCATTAATTAATTTACGAAAATATAATATAAATGATAGTAACAACTGTATATTGATTTAAAATAATTCATAGCAATATCTAATATTTAAGAAATATTTCGTTACAAATAGATTGTAGAACAGAAAAATAAAACGGAAAAGTATTGGAAAGATATACCATGGTCGAAAGAACATATTGTCAACGATCCTATGTTCACCACCAATGTCTATTCGGCAGTTTATTATTATTTCTTCGACTAGAGGTTTCTTTATGTTGACTATGTCCCTTGGTACACTTCGGTATTGGATACATAATCCTCAGAAAAAATATAGACACATGTGCACAGAGGACCAGTAGACAGCGGACAATGGTGAAATCGAAAGATACGACTAGTGTTGCTCGTTTGAAAAAGAAAGCTTCGGATGATTTTCATCCGAATTTATTCTTCTTTTCTATTATTCTCGCTAAGTCAAGTTCCATTTCCTTAATTATTATCTTTATAACTGCATCACTCGTATTACTCGGGTAATGACTGTGATTATAATGTCATATTGATAAAAAAATTAAATGCATAGCTAACTGCTTTGAAGTAATGAAATGAGTCCAGCTAAAGAGTTTTTTGTAATTGAAATTGTTGAATTTGGTTTTATAATAAGAACAAATAAGGTTTCTTAAGTTATATTAAATTACCAAAGAAATAAAATAGTTAGTTAATGAATAAAATTTTAAGACAATAACAAATAGAAGCAATAAGAAAAATTTATATTTAGAATATGATTTATATTTGATATTTACATATATTCAGGAAAAAGGGATTGTTAAATCAATGTGTTAATTGCGCTTCTCTTTAAAAATTATATCTATTAATAAATTACATTTATTAACGAACTTCAATTTGTTAATTAACCGTAATTTATTAGTATATATTGTATTATCATATTTTTAATATATTTTATTCTATTTCAATTCATAGTTGATAATATATATAGATAGAAATATTTGTTAATAGAAATCTTTGATAGAAATATTTATGTCACACTTCTTTCACGTTTTAGAGTGAAAATCATAAAAGAATAAAAGAATACGTTGAAAAACTTATATATATATTTATAAAATACATAAAATCGTTATTATATGTCATTAGATAACTATTATTACACTATTAACAATATTTATGCAAATGCACTTTTTGGTTATACATTTGAATATATTTTAAAAATATATACTAGATATCAAATGTGTGTGTTTACTAGGTTTACAGTTAGTTTGTAATATACAATATTATCTATAATATTATTATAATAAACACGTTACAAAATATGCTTTCCATTTAGATTCTTACCAAAAGAAAAAGAAAGATTAGAGTGATATTAGTCAATTTGATACAATTAGTAAATGAGATTCAAAATAATTTACGAAGTATACATGGAGGATATATGCAATTTTTTAAAAATTTTCATAATTTATAAAATTAAATAATGTTTTCAAAACAAATTTTGAATATTTCCTCACAATAATCTCTGACATTCGTTTTCTGTTAATTGATTAATTTTCACCACTGAGGGTGAACTCATTTAATTATTTGTATAAAAATATTGTCACTTATTCCATGTTTCAAATATTCTTTATATTTACTTTTATGTATATTTTATACATGACATACATATTTTACTTACATATTTTAACAATTTTAACCATTCTAAATATTATAGATGCACATACACACACACACATATATGTTCGATACACATGTATATAGAGTACTTCAGAATGAGTATGGGAAAAACGGACATGGAATGATATATATAAAAATAAATAAAAAGGCAAGACAAACAACATTTTTTCGGCTAATTATATTGACTACTGCTGTGGTCACTGGTCACCGTTGTTTGTATTACTGTAAATATTGTAGACTAATTAAAATAAATATTATTAACAAAGACTTTTAAATAAACATAAATAATTAGATAATATAAAATGAAATATATCTTATAGAAATTAAATATTTTGTTCCCTAAATAAAATGTGTAAATTTCGCATGTATTAATGCTTCGTTTTCAAGAAAATCGAGTTTGAAATTTAGTCAATGTACATGTTTTCGGTTAACTCCTGCCTTTAATGCGTTTAATTTTTACTTACATAGTGTAGCGAATATTTATATTTATTAACAAAGTCAGTATAGCGTAAAAATGCACAATAATTTCTTCGCTGTACTTTTTGTTAATTCAATGACTAATTTTAACACAAAGTAAAATAAGCCGAAAGTATTGCTATGTCGATAATTGCATACACAAAACTTAAAGAGTTGATACTCTATGCTGGACGTGTTTAAACAAGTTAGCGAAGTACACATGCACCAAATTTCAAACTCGATTTTTTTGAAAACGAAACCAAAAAAATGCTCTTCTTTTTCTTTACTTATATTTTGTACATAGAATTATGCCATGCCGATATGTATCATCCGTCCTGAGATAGAGATTTTAACTTATTTCTAATAATATCATAAATTATTATGTTAAGAATTCAGATAATTAAATAAATACCTGACTTAATGACTAATTAGATAGTCACGGTTGCCTCTTCAATATCAATTTATAATACCATATTATAATCTTGCTTTGACAACCGATAGTTTTATTTAGAACTTTTATTTAGACTGACGGAATGAAAAATTCATGCTTTGTGATTAGGTACATCACGTTTTCATTCAAAGGTACCTTGGTAAAAAAGGAATTAGGAATGTTTTATTACAGTAGTTCCCAGTCTGAACAGAATATTCCACTATTTTCATTGAAATGACACATAGTTAATGTCATTGGATCTATTCCTTCAATTTTCTTTTTATATAAATTGATTATGAATTTAAAATACGTATTTATTTTTTTCATTTAATGGCTGGATGTAATTGTTCAGCAGTTTATGTTTCGAATTAAAGCGATGCGGAAAAATTCTGATTAGAGATGAAATAAAAATAAGATCAAAGCAGATTTCAAAATAAAATTATATAAGTTGTCCTTGTGTTTTCAATCTCTTACTGATAACTGTAAAAGATTCGAATCTTTGCATTTTGTATATTTTATTTATTACTTGTTCAAAAATATATTTTATTCGTAAACGAGATCTCATTTATTTTTTAAGTAAATAAATGAGACCTCTCCTCTGACGTATTCAAATTTTTAAATTAATGACCTTTTAAATTAATGATTCCAAAATTTGGAAAATTTAAAATATTTAATCTATAAATGAAAATTTATTCAATGAAAAATACATTAGATATTATTTTGTTATAAAGAAGACACGTGTTTCATTACATAAAGAAAAAAAAGAAATTACCTTGAGCTATTTAAAAAATTCTATTCCATGTAAAACGATTTTAATTGATTTATTTTGCATTATTTTAAATTTAATATAGAATATTTTCCATAATGTCGATAGTAGTAAAAAATTAAAGTATCAGATTTAATTGAAATAATTGATCAGAATAAACACTGAAAATAAAAGAATGGATTAAATTTTTTAATCTTTTTATACTAATACTATAAATTGCTTTCTTTTATAACAATATTTGCAATATTATTTATTAAATTGTGTTATCACATATATTTTCAAAGAAAATAATATAATATTTAATCTTGCTGTATTTAATGGAGTCTTTAAAAGATAAAATCTAATAATTTACATTATATTAGTAATATTGAAATTATAAGTAATATTAAATAAATTAATATTATAGAAACTAAAATAATTCATCGTATTGCTACATAAACATGCTATAGTTTTATATAAATGTTTATGTCTTTAGCTCCCTGCATTAGTAAAATATAAATATCTTTATGTACTTTTACATTACGTTCAATGTTAATTAAACACCATTATTTAATTTATTTATTAATTACATTTTTTAATTAATTACATTATTATTTAAATAGTGTTAATAAATACATCATTATATATGTTGTATATGATCAATTTATTTACAGGAGGTGCTCTTGGTCTACGCTTGTTTTAATGAAAGTGTACAGGTCAGTAAACTACAACATATACCACTAAAGTAACGAAATATCTTTTATTTTAGCTTTAATCATTTTTAAAATTAGTATAGTAGATGTATGTATTAATCATTTTCTAATTTTTATTAGAATTCCAATATTTTTTAAAAACACAGTCTTAATTAAAACTTAATTAATTAATTAAGTTCATATAATAGCTGTTCTTTTATTGTGACTTAAAGTAACTTTATTAAAATGTAAATACTAAAATAATTGCAGTAAACTAAATTTCATATTAAGTAAAAGTCTGCGACTATTAAATATAGAATTAAATGTAAAAAAAAGATAAAAATGTTAATATCATTAAAAAGGATGATTATTTTGAAAAATGTATAAAGGAATTGCGATGAGAAAGATATAATGAATAAATAATTACAGAAATATGCTGTTAACTATTTGACGGATTATATCTGAAGATCTATAGTAGATCTATAGTAGAATAAAATCATTGTTATTAACAATGTATCGGTATAAATTAGTAGAACACTTAAATTTACTCGACCGCACTATAATTGATTTGGTGAATATCACCCCGTATGTCAACAACTTCAAAGAGAATTATTCGAATCGATTGAATGTTATCCGACATGTAACCGCATTGACTGCACAAGTTGATTAATCGTGGAATATGGCAAACCCACTCAACGAACAAGCTATTTACGTGATGTTTCGTAATTGAATTGACTAATATGGAAAATCAAGACATAATAGCTGTACCATAATAGATATACCATTTTGTAACTACATATATTAGTATATGTATATGTATATAATCTCAATTGCTCACTATTTACTCCTAATTATTAACTCTTAAACTTGTTATTCTAAATATTTTGTACATTGGTACAAATCACAGCAGCTTATATTACAGTTCTGTAAATTGAGAAATTCTTAGAAATATGAGCGTTTCCTGAATAATGTCTTTTTTTTAATTTTATTTTGGAATCTTTGGACTTGACTCTATATATGAAAAAATCACCAACTTTATACTCCAATAGATTAAAAGATAACAAAATAAAAATGAAATGCTTTTCCTTTATTTATCCATTATATTGGTAAAAATCTGTTTCTTTTTAACAAAATATGTAACGCATTTGATTAGAAAGATATTAATTCAAATTACTAACATACACATTCCCATCTATAAATTAATAAAATTAAGATGTGGGCACAATTTACAGAAGAAATGACTTGATCATTTGCGATTTCGAGAATCATACCATAATTATTCATTATTGTTTTATAAATCCTTTACATAATTTCATTTTCAAAGTATATTTTGAATCACTGTCACACGATTACATAGAATATTCAAGTATTGTCCTTTTCTTAAAATTTCTTCAACTATTACGAAATAATTTTCGTATTTTATAGTTGGTACAACAGAATCAGGTATTAATTTTGGTTTTCTCGCATAAATTCGTTGTTCAATACTTCAAATTTCGACTCATCAGTTGATAATGTTTGTTTAAATTATATATGTACACATATATTGCGTCAAATATAATAAACAATAAAATCAGACAAAAGAATTCTATTAATGTTGTAATTGTAATAATCATTTTGTTTATGAATAAGTGTTCGATGTGATATGAACGGAAGTATACGTTTAATGAACTTTTATATGCATCGCAAAAGTGAAATATGGTTTACGTATTATTTGTATTTAAAAACAGAAAATCAACTTTGCTGTGAAAACTCTATTAAAATCTAGTGAATGAAAGTTCTACTGTTCCATTTAAAAAAATCAAAGAGTAAAACAGGAACAAATAATTGAAGATTAGACTCTTATATTTTTACTTATATTTTTATTTATTTATTGACTTTCTTTTTATTACTATCCATGTAAGTGATAAATCTATAAATTTAAAAAATTAATTTTTAAATGGAAGAATGACGTTTCCTATATTAAAATAATAATTTGAGATGGCTATAAAGCTATATAAACATTCTGTATAAAAAAACTACTCTGTATAAACAGAGTGTGACAGAATAACATGTACAAGCGAATAGACTTACAAAGAAATAAGAAAAAAAATCAGAATAAAATTTTTTTATTTGAAGTTATGTTTTCGAAATTCGACTTTTCAAGATTTGTCAAGTATATTTGAATTTAGCTAATTCTATAAACGATAGAAAATAATAATAATAGGAGGTTATTTTACGTGGAAAATATAAGTAAAAAATAGAGAATAAAGTTTTTTCATTTAAAGCTTTCATTTTTAAGAAAATACACTTTGAATGTTTCGTTAAAAATTGCTTTATACGCATATACTTAAATTTTCAAATTCGATTCTCTCGGAAATGAAGCATCTTGCACAGAAATTTTGTTTTACATTTTTTACTTTCACACGTAAAATAATCTCCTGTTAATTATTCTTTCGTGTTATGTCTAGAACTAACTAAATTCAAGTATATTTGATAAATATTCAAACTCGATTTTCTCACAAACAAGATCTTAAACAGAAAAATTTTATTTTATATCTTATCTTTTTTTTTGTGAGGAATCATTTCCTGCCCGTTTGAATCTTATTTCAACGCACCTGGTATAGTAGCGGACATTTACTTACGTAAAAAGAATATTTTTGTAGGTAAAAACAATTTAACCAAGTGGTTTAAAATAAATATAAAGTTTATTAATTTAGAAATTAAAGAAAACTGAATAAGTTCGAATACGGCAATGGCAAAGAGATATTAATATCTCTCTAGACTTGCACGCTATCATAACTCGCTACTCGTTATAACTCCCTCAAGATCTGCACGTTACCACGACGTGATACTCTCTTAAGATCGACACGCTATTACGACTTGTTACTTTCTGTAACTCCCTTAAGATCTGCATGCTCGTGATATGCTACTTTCTATGCGAAATCTTACTCTCAAAGCTTTCGTCTTCGCACACTCACATACACAGGCAATCACGTTCATGTTTTACATCTTAAGCTCACGCAGCTAAAAATATTCCCAAACTTTGCCGTGACAATCGCACGCAGCAGACAATTGCCTCGTTCTTACAATTAGACCGCACAGGAAGAAATTCCGAAAAATAAGATTTTCTCCTGAAATTTCTCCACATTTTTATTTCTAACTTATCTATATATATTCTCTTGAATTATTCACAATGAGGGGAAATCATATTTTCATAATGTACAAATTTTGCTTTATTAAATACTAGAAAAGTTTTTATTTATTTTAAAAATATAACTAAATTTTAAATATTTTATGTTGAACAGTAATTTTTAAGACAGATGATTACGTATGCAGAAATGAAAAATTTGTATTTTCTTATATTAAATGTTAACTTGTGTAAAGTTGTGAATACTTAATATGAAGTAGCTAGTAGTTATTTCTTTTAAATAATCACTACTGCATACCTTTACTGCATGAAATCAGTCAATCTAATACATTTGTCTAGAATTATTAACTTTTCTTCTATTAAAATATATAATTTTTAAATTATATAAATCAAATTTTTTTATTTGATAATTTTTCTAGATTTCCTCTCTGCCTAATCTAACAATTCATTGTTATAAATTCAGTGCAAAAATTACGTTGAATCATTGCTCTTGCATTCAATTGAAGTGCTATTTCACAAAAGTGACATCGGCTCGATGATTTTTAAAATAAAAGACTTCGTTCTTGCTTATATATTGTTATGCTTATAATCGAAATTCATTTAACAGATGTTGGATTGTTCTCATACTAATGTGAGATTTTGTCGAGATTTTGTATCATTCATTATTATTATTATTATTATTCAAATAAGCATATGAGTATGTAAATATTAATTGCTTGAGAAGGCAGGATCTTATGATCTTAATAACATCGAGATATTCTAAATTAATATGAAGATATTAACATCAAGATATTTTGTTATATTTATATTTGACAATTCTATTATATTTAAATTATATTTGACAACGAAAGCCAAAAACTTTGGAAGAATTTAGCCAGAAAGTCCTGGATATACGATTGATTGATTCTATGCTACGAAGGTGTGCAGCTATAATACGTCCAAAAGAAAGCTTCTAGCTATTTGATATTAAGTATTCACAACTTTAAGTTAACATTTAATACAAATTTTCCATTTGTGCGTAAGTAATTGTCTGTCTTGATTACTGTTCAACATAAAATATTTAAAACTTAATTAAATTTTCGATATGAATAGAAACTTTTCTAATATTTAATAAGATAAGATTTACATATTATGAAAATATGATTTTTCTATTTTTATGAATAATTCAAGATTACTCCATATACGTAATAAGTAAATATCACCCACTGTACGTAATTTACGCATACAACTTTGTTTTTGACACAAATAAATTTGAAAATGTTAGTTCAAAATTGTAAACTATTACAAATATCAACAAATTCAAAGAAAAATTTAAGTAAAATTTCAAAAAACATTCAGTTAGCTTCAGTTATTCTTGAATTGTTGATTTCACAATGTCTGTTTATTATTCCAATATTTATAATATGTATATAACCCGTTATTTCTATGTAGAAAAATATCCTAATAACCATATTTTGTTTCCTAAATTGTTTAAAAAATTTTATCAATTTAGAAGAATTTGGTTTCTTCACGGTGTGTTCGTGTTGTACTATAGTAACAATGTTTCTACCATTGATACAAAAGAACGTGGATTATACAGAGTTTGAGCATTAATCGATTAAAATTTTGATTGACAGATTAATGTTTATGATTAATACAATTCGTAATCTATACAATCGTTGAAAAATCGGCGATTGATTTAATCGATTAATAGTGCTAATCATCAATTATTAATTATTAATTGTTACTTCGAACTTGATTATAATTTTATTTAAATTAAAAGTATACTTTGAAATTGTAATAAAGCTTTAGGGTTGAAATATTTAATCGAAATAAAATATACTGGTTTATACTTTTTGAAAGGTATAGAATGATCCGTATATGTAGCTGTAAACCTAGTTAATTTATTTTGAACTCTTTCAAAATTTGTTAAATAAAGAGACAATAATAAAAAAAAAACGTTATTTCGTTACATAAGGCATTAATATTACATAAGGCGTTACTGTTCACGAATTCATAGAGACCTCTCTCATATATTGTTATAAAATGTTTCGACCTAGCCGTGAAGAAGACAAACGCTCATTTCACTACAGAAAGAATTAGAATTAGAAGAAACTTAATTATTAATAACAACTAACGATTAATGTAAGAATTTTATCCTCAATCATAATAAAAATACTCGATCCTTTGTCGTGATTAATGACTAAAGTAGGAACTTAATCGTTAAACAAGTAAAGTTGAAATGTAATCATTAACTGCGATTAAAAATTATTGGGAAAATTTAATCACTAATCGTTGATTAATTTTTTGCCTAGTTCTGGTTTTGAGTGCAAATGTGAAAATAAGCATTCGAAGGATTTCAATGACTATTGATTATCCATTAATTTTCTAAATTCGACACGAATTGCTATTTTACAAGTTCTACAAACTTTCTACAAATTTATTTAACTAGCATTGTATTAATAATTATTAACAAAATACGATCAAAATTTTTTCTTTGTCATATTCTCCACTGACGAAGTTGAATTCAGAAGACTTAAGATTAAAAATTTTCATAATAAACATGAATGGTCCAATGAAAAATCTTGAATCAGTATATATAAATTTATGAATCCATGTATAAACCGGAATTTTTGGAAATCGAGTTTTAGCATTGGACTTTCTTTTGAACTGAATATCGAGCACAAGTCGTTGAAATTTTTTAATGAATGACTTAGCTAAAATCTTGATTAATGCGCCCTATATGGAAAGAATATGTTGTATGGTTCTGACACGATGAGGCTTGAATTAATGTGAGGCAACATGTAAATCAATCTTTTCATGAGAAACAGATTAAGGAAATCTAATAAAATAACCTCGTCAATCATTTAACTTGAACTTGTTAGATTTATTCGTCGTGAAGAAAAAGAGTGCTGGACTTATAAACGACGAGTAAAAAATGCGTATCATACAGAACGAAAAGAATATTTGAAAATGTAGGTTAATTTATGATTCTTAAATGTGAACTATATATCGAAATGAAAGGAAAACATATCGAACATCTGCAAATATAAAGATTTGTACATTTAATTTTTTGCGAAGAATTCGTTAGTAAATAATAAAAGTTGATTTTACATCGAAAGTCTTAATTAAACAAGTTTTATTTTTTTTTGGCGGGTACTAATAACATAGAAATATATAGAAAGGGTATATTTGTATATTATATATATATATATATATATATATATATATATATATATATAATATACAAATAAATTATTTAAAAAAATAAAACTTCAATAATAAAAATTTTCGATATATTTTTGATAATTGCTATAAATAAAGTAGAGAAATAAAACGTTGTATTTTCCTTTTTTTGCAATTATCATTTGCAATTATTTCAAAATATTTCAAACATATTGTGTCAGTATATATTTCAAATGTACAATTTCATGTTATTGTTGCAATGAATTATTATACATAATGTTGAGGCTTAAAATAATATTAAAGAGTTAACAAATTCGCAAACATAATTTCTTTTGGAATCGAAACTCCAAATTCTTTCAAATTTTTGTTTAGAATTCGAATAAAATTTCTCAATTAAAATCATTTAATTTTATAATTTATTCTTTAATTAAGCACTAACAATAGAAATTTATTTTTCAACTAACCATTAATGATATAATTTAAAAAATCGTGTATTTAATGCTAATTGTTTTCCATTAACGAAAGGAAAATTACGTCATTTTCCTGAATACAGTAATCATACCACCACAGAATTAGTTCAAAAGCCTGTATCTCATCGAAAGTTCGGCAGTTAGTTTCTGGAAGTCAATCCACCGTTTAACAAGGCCATCATGAGCATCGGTGTTTTACTTGCCTCTATGTAGGAATCTAAGATTAGTGCCAGAATTCTATTTATTCTGTGGTGATAAGATGCGATATTTTATTTTTTTTCTATTTATTTATTCATTTATTTATTTATTCATTTATTTATTTATTCATTTATTTATTTATTCATTTATTTATTTATTCATTTATTTATTTATTCATTTATTTATTTATTCATTTATTTATTTATTCATTTATTTATTTATTCATTTATTTATTTATTCATTTATTTATTTATTTATTTATTTATTTAAACACATATTGTATTTATATCTTGTTCGTTTTTCATAGATACATATAAGAAAAATAAAAAATGGAGAATTATGGAAAAAACCTACATATTTATTAATGTTAATTGTATTATTATCCGTTCATGTAATAATGCATATAATATTGTATAAAAAAGATAGATTCTTGTTGTTTCTCATTTCTAAAGATGATAAAATTGTATTAGATAATGATATCGAAAATAGATTATACCGATTTCATCTTGATAAATAATTTCTAATTTAATTTGATTCCAATGAATAATTATTATTCATATATTTATACAACATTATAATTGTTTGACTTTAGGTTTGGATTAGATAATAAAAAAATACATAGTACAATATTGCCAGTACTAATTTCGAAAATATCAGTCATAGAAAAATAATAATGTTATTTTAATAATGTTATTGTCATAGTATTTCTGTTCAAATAAAAATTCAATGAATCACTTTTCAATAAAATAGAACTCTGTTATCGGAGCATATTTTATATAAGTGAAGTTTATATAATAGAAGTCCACTCTCTATTTTTTCTACTAGTGATTTTTCGTTCACATAATAAGTTCAAGTTCAAATAATAATTGAATTCAACTAGCAAGAGTTCATTTAATTGACTAAAATTTGGTTTAAATAAATGGAGTTTATATAAATGGAGTTCTACTGTTTCTACATTTTCTAATATCAAGTCTACTGAAACAAGCAGAAAGAAAGAACAGAAAATAATCTTATTATATGATATATAAATAATAATATTTGTACTATAAATTGGGATACATCTTAAAGCAATATATATTATATATAGATAAAATATGCTCTTGGAGTAATTGTTGAAGCAATTTTTTACAATTAACATTAATAATAATATACTGTAATATTCTCAAGACATATAGGCTACTATAAAGTTTCATATAAATTGTAATATTTAATAAAAAAATCCAAATATAACTTAAATCGAAAACAAACATATAAAATATTTTCATAATTATATAGAAAACTGAAGTTGAGGTGTAATTATGTGTATAAGTGAATTTATATTTATATTTTTTTATAATATATTTTATAATATTTTTTATAAAATATTTTTTTATAATATATTTGAAAGTCATTAAAATGGATAAGATTTGCTTGTTGATAAAGCTTTTAGATATAATTAGCATTAGTTTGTGTCATATCGTGCTTCTATCATATCATTACAAATATTTTATTTGTCAAATTATAAAATATTTGAAAAATAACGAATTGTGTAAATTTATAATATATTTTATATATATATATATAATATATCCACGACGAAAATTCTGTATACATAAAATTTTATTGAGACTTGAAAATGTAAATAACTCTAAAGCGTTCATATCATTAGTAATAATGTAACATTTCAAGTCACATTATGATTATGAAACATGATACAATATATCTTTTCTTCGTTTATTTCTACATATTCTTAATTTCTTTAAATATGCATATTATATTGATACACGTAAAAAAATAATGGAGCGTAGCTGTTGCAACTACATAGGGGAATGTAAGGCAAAACGGAATAGCTAAAGAGAAAAGTAATTACTGATGTAACAGTTATTGAAGTATTTATATATTTTCAATATTAACATAACTAACATTATATTGAGAAAAAACTTAAATATTCATTTTTTATCGAGTAATTAAATTTTCTTATCTTGTCCTACATACAAGATAAAATGCGATTGTTATGGAGTAGATAAAGATAAAGAGATGAAATTAGGAGCAAGACAAAATGTTGTTTTATGATTTATACACAATAATACAAAATTCATATACTATTTATTGTACACAGATTCTGAAAATAAATGTTCTATTTCTTCTCTTAAAACTTAAAGTTTTTTGAATTCTCTTTTTCGTTTTTTACAGTTCATTCTATTTCTCTCTTCAGCTACTTTTTGCAATTCAAGTAATTCTATTTGATAGAGCGATGAAATTAAAATCGCAGTTTTGTTTCATCACTACTATTTTTTTCTAACATTCTCTTTTCTACATTTGTTAATTTTGAATTTGCATAATATTAACCATTTCTTCTTTCGTGTCGTTTTTTTTATTCATCTTTCCGAAGTGATCTTTGAAACCTCATATATTTGTAATGTTCCCATCTTCCTCTTTAATATATTACTAACTGTTTTTTTGTATTTATTATCTTCGCACCATCCATCTATTTGTCTCTTACATTTTGTATAATTGTGACAAATAAAAGGTTCGTAGATAGTCAAGTTGTCGCAATAGTCATACCAATTACTCGATCCTGTCTCGCTTTACCCAACCGATTCCATTTTGTCTACTTAATGCTTCACATATTATTTATAAAACAACTTTAATAATATTTTAATTGATATTGTACATTTATGAAATAATAGTTGTTCTGGCGCAGAACAGAACCCTCCGAGGCGTCAGTCAGGTCAATTCCTACGAAGCCTCGGCCCTGCCGAGAATTACCAGATGTGCTAGCATACCTCTCACCTAAGGACACTTTCTCTGGCCTTGGAGAGAGAGACAGTATGTGGAAAGGCTCGGTAGGGCATAAACAAAGCCTTGTCTAGGAAACAAGACGCCTTGGCCGGCTCCAGAAGGTCAATTAACAATTCTAAAAGCGACATAGATTCACGTAGCGAACAGACGATTCAAGGCAGTCACACGTAGACCACTCAAGGAGTCACAAGCGATCGGTCAGAAAACTGACTCCGCGTCGGTCACTCATTCACTCAGTCACTTTCATAAATTCATAAAACATCTCTCCGGAGGCTGTAAAAGGCACGACGAGAGAGCGACGAGCGAAGCGGGCAGCAACCAACATTCACCGTCGAGCTTGCCGTAACAATAGTTAATGAAATTAATTAATTTACTGTTTTTAATTTAAAAAATGCACTCAAATAAAGTAATACAATTTTTAATTCTCAACGTAATTAGTAATTTTTGATACGCATGATCTGCAGTACTGATATTTTCAGACTGATATATTTACGTATATATTAGTATTTATTGTTGTTTCATACAAAACACATGGTAACGTTACATATGTTTTAAACCATCACTTTTAAGATGCTGCATATTTTAATTTACTCTGGCTTTGATCGATCTTACGAGCTATTTTTCCTAATGTTCTCGACATCGATTTCTATTCATCTGATCGACGCGACTCGGGTCATTGCTTTGTACATTGTTCGTTAAAACTTTAAATTGATAAGCTGGCAGCAGCTAATAAAATTTGTATATATTCAGTCAATATGTGTCATACTCATCAAGCAGTGCGTATTCATTCAATCGTATTCGATCACGTGTCAATAATGTGTCATGCTCACCCTCATTTAGCAGGTACTCAACAATTGCATCACGAGTTAAATACAATCTGGTAACATTACATAGCATCTGAAATTCAAAAAATATTCTAAATCCGTGTAATTCTTCCGACTGAACAACTTAATCATTTCAGATCGTGTTAATATCAAAGACTTATTGAAGACAGGCAGGACCGTCACACGGTTCCTTGTTAAAAATGACTTTCCATCTCATCCTGCTATTTCATCTTGCTTTCCTTGCATCCTACTCTAATAGTCTATGTGTATATATATACATACATAGATATAAAGATAATGGCTTTAAAATGTTATGATTATAAGACATTCTACGGTGAACTAAATTAACTACTCCCTTACCGAATTCGATATTTTGAACTCTTAATCGACATTCTTTCCTCTTATGATAATATCGAACTCTTTCAGCTTCCGAAATATTTGTAAGAAATTGTCGTTATCATTACAATAAATTCTTTATAGTTAAGCGTTCGTGACAACGTATCATAGATTTTGTAGATAGGATTAACTGAAACCTAATTCAGTGAAAATTTAGTTCCTCTCTGATTTTACATTTTAAACAATTTTAAACAATTTAAACAATTTTTTCATATACGTAAAAGCGGCATAATGATCCTAATTTTAATTCGCAAAAAGCTACCGGTACATAGTCTATTGAATTCCGCGTTATCTTAGTGTTGTATCATTCCTTACGAATCTGAACAAATTACTTTATTGAAAACACTGTTCACAACTGCACATATCGTTCATTTAGTATGTTTGTACGTTGTAGAACACAAAATGACATTTTCTACTAAGTTTGTTCAGAAAATGATTTACGCAAGTGTTGTCAGCTCCCTCACAATCAAATTGAAAAAAACTAATCCAAATTCAAACCGAATACATTGGTGATTGTTAATAAGTTATAGTAGTTATGATAGACATTTCTTATAAGCTTGCATGTGCAATATATGCAGTATGTACAGTACGTGGCTTTAGCTAAGCTTGCCTAATTTTCATTTATATAGATACACATTATAAAAAAAGACAAAAATTAAATTTGAGTTAGTTTGTTATATCTAGCTGCCATAGCGCGGCTGATCACCGACGCGTATACTCTTACGAACATAATTATATAGCTAGGATAGCGGTAACAATAGTTTCGTAATTATCGTGAATGTGAATTCACTGTGTTATCAGTGTTTCTTACTGATTTCAATGGGCATGAAATATGTTGTTTAAGTAACCATTCTGAACATTTTTCCCTATAAATGTAACCGCTGTTCAACCTCCGTTCTATTTGAAACAAGATTTTCTTTTACAAAATTATGCAGTTTCAATATTTGTATCCGAATATTAATGAAAATCATGGCATCTCGAAAACTAAAGACAACCAGCGTGGGGGAATGTTACTCAAAATAATTGAAATTAGTAAGAAAGTGTACATTCGCAATAATTATCTTGGTCAAAAACTAAGAAAGTTCGATTTTTTCATGAAAGATAGAAGTTGTTTAAAATATCAATTTCTATAACATATTTATAAATCATCGAAATGAGAAATTAATTTACGAATTTACCGGAAAGATATTACTTACTTAAAATCAATATTTATTTTTCATATAAAAATACAGTAATTCTAAAATGTTTAAATATAGAAAATATTCAATACCATAATCATATCTTAGTTATAAATGGATATAAATTAGATCTGTTTATTATGATAATATTGATCGTTATTGTATTTTATTATGTCTATATCAAGTAATATGTAAATATAAATATTTCCTGAATTTGAATTTCAATTCTATTAATTTTACCACTCGTAGAATTCTTGAAATTTCATCATTATACAAATCAATATTGATTTATAAATGAATTCGATCGATCTATGAATTAATATGTATTTACAATCATAATTATGGATTCTAAGTTATGTTTAAATTATTCTTAATGATTTTTTTTATTCATAGCTGGTTCAAAGATTTTTAATTTCTTTCCTGAAAATTATTAAGTATTATAGAGTGAATTAACATAAATGATATATTTTTTAGAGATACTGTAAATAAGAGATTTAATTCTATATGTTTCATTATATTTAGAGTATTTAATAGAGTATTTTATATAGAGAATATTTAAAGTATTCATACTATTATTATGCAATTTTTGTCTTCCTTTTGCAACGATATGCGTTATTAATTTTGTCTTTTCTTCTTATTTTCAAATAGATACATATTTTGTTTCTGGAACAGTTTAATAAGAAATATATTTATTAATATAATTTATAGATTATTGATTAAGAGATGATTCACGTAAAAATAAGTCGAAAAAGAAAAATAAAATTTCTTCATTCTTTCCGAGAAAATTGACTTTGAGTATATTTTAAGTGTACTTGAATTGAATTAATTTCTGGACAGAAATGAATAATCGGCAGAAGAATCCTCTATGTGGAAGAATAAATGAAAAATATTTTTTCATAAGACCATTTCGTTTCCGAAAATATTTAATTTCAAAATTTATCAACTCTACCGAAGCAATTGAAACATGTTTAAAGTCTATTTTCTGAAGAATGAAGCTTTAAACAAAAAAATTGTGTTTTACACCTTTTATTTATTTCTACATGTAGAATATCTTCATGACGATTATTTACTGTTATCTAGTATAATCAACTAATTATCCAAATTTAAATATATTTGACAATTTTTTAAACTCGATTTTCTCGAAAATAATAGCTTTAATAGAAAAATTTTGTTTACTTCCTTTAATTAATTTTTTTACATGTAGAATTATCTCCCAATTACGAATTAAAAGATACTCTATACTGATTTTATGAAAAATAATATTATCATAGAATATAAAAAGTTTTCTTATTAACCATCTTTTCGATGCATGAAAAATTAAAGGAAATATCGATTAATAGTTTATTTATTATATGATAAAACTTTTTAAATTGGTTGTGATTTATAAGACAATCTTATAGTTATAAATTTTGTTGTCAAAAATAGTTATAATTATTTGCTAATTAAAAGTAAAGAAATTCTTTATAAATGTTTTATTAATCTGAATGTGTAGTATTTTCGTTTTGGATGTATATACGATAATATTTCTGTACCTGTTGAAAATACGAGAAAGTTTTTATTTTATGTGAAAGTTATTTAATTTCAGGGAAAGAATTTTTTATCAGAATTATTTATAGAGATTTCAATATTTGTTTATATGGACTCTATTTGGATCAAATTTTAATCAGTGCCCGATTAAATGAACTTTTCTTAGTTGAATCCATTTACTTCAATCCAAACTCCTATGAGAAATAAAAATCACTAAAATAAAGACACTGGACTCATTATATGTATTTTACATATATTATATGTATAAAGCTATTTGACCCGTGGCAAAATTATATAAACAGTTTTACTAATATATTATATAATTTTTCACTTAAAATGTGTATCATATGAAACAAAGTCAGAAATAATTCAATATTTTTCAAGCAAAATCAGGGATTGAAGTTAACAGGTTTTCGTTTTTAAGAAAATTCTATTCGAACTTGTATATTTCCTAAAAAAAAATATTTGTTTTGCAAAATTTTTATAAAAAGAGGTAGGTTACAGTTGGAAACACTTATGAATAGTGTTCTCATCAGATATTTTAGAATCTGTATAAGTTCCATGGAAACCAAATATTTTAGAACATTTAATTCTGTTTATTTTAAAACATTTAAAATCAATTTTTATATTCGAATACATTAATTGAATAGAATTCAATTAGTCTGCTACAAATCTTAAGAATTTTTTTAATGTTAATAAATAAATCATCTATTCTTCTGACAGAAAAATTTTTATTTTTATATTTTTTATAAATTCTATTTTGTCTGAAACTTTTATTTTTAAGAACATTTATTTATCTGTTCTTATTGGGACTTGTAATGTAAGAACATTTTTTGAAAAAGTTCTATTGTCCATGCTTTAAGTAGAACCTATTTAAAAATTCCTTAACGTTTTCGATCTCTGAATAAAATATTTGATTAAAACAAATTATGATTAATTTATTTGAATAACTATCATAAATAAATATTTTTGTTTGAAATAATTCGAGTAAAACTTAACTTTTATATAAAAACAATGGAAAAGTTAAAGTTATCAGATATAAATGTTTACATTGTTTATTTTCAATTATATAATATCAATTTTTAATTGTACAATGCAAGTTGCGTTTTCGTGGAATGTTTTACTAAATCTATAATCTGTCAGCGGAGACGAACTGTGACGAAAGGAATTTCATCCAATTATTATACCTATGCTGAGTAATAAAGTGGAAGGAGTAAAGTTTTCGTTAAGCCAAGCTAAAAATGGAATGAAATCCGTAGCAATCGGAGAAGACGTTTCGAAGGAGATGCGGTTTTCTCCCTCCTCTCCGTCGTCATCCTGGAAACGGGTTTTCCGGAGCGACGGATCTCTCAGTCAGGAATTACTATCGCGAATCTCATGGCAGGATGTTCGTTAGCAGGATTTCTTTTCCCTTCACCGACCAGTTGGCCACTCGACTCGAGTGCATTCTTATTCATCCGTTTTTCAGTTATTGTCGGAATCCTCTTCGTCGGGCGCGATTCATCATTCGTTTCAGAATTCATCGTCCTTCGAAGAACCGAGCTTCCGTTGCGATTGAATGGAAGAAATTATATCCTTGAAAATCTCCTTCATTTTATTGAATCATAAGAAACGCTTCATTATCATTGGTCTTTTTCTTCCTCATTTTCAAAAACTATATACATATCTTTATATTATATACATCACGTAATATGTTATGAAATCATTTTGTCTCATTCGTTTATGTAATTCTTAAATCTTTATAATAATGTTTCTTGTATAATAATTTTAAATTTGTCGATTCTTTTTCCATTCCATATCCAAATTTTTAAGTGAACATGCCATATAACTTGCCAACTAAACTAAAGAAGCATAATCAAAAAACAAAGAATCACACGAATTGCAAGTGTATGTTTTCAATACTAGTTGAAATTTGCATTTTCATTAAGTAAGATAGATGCTTTAACATTATAAAAAATAAAAAATATATTAATTTACTTAATTATTTAAATAATATTAATAGGATTCAGTATATATATAAAAAAAAAAAATAATTTTAGTAATACATTTTATTAAAATATACAGTATTTAATACAAATTTTTAATTGTTTTAAAAATTTTATGATCAACTGGTCTTAATATTTACATTTCCTAAATATTTTATAGGAATAGAATGACATTGTTCGAAGAAGTTCTAATATAATATAAAATTATTTAATGTTGACTTAAAAGTCATTTCAATCTTACTCATTCAAGTATACATAAAATTATTCATTCCAAATTCCAATTTTAAAATAAGTCATGTAAAATTTAATATAAATTCATAAAATATCTATTACAAAAATGATTTATATTTTATAGCACACTATATTAATAATAATATTGAAAATGATATATATATATAGAACTATATACAGGTACAATAGTTAATAGCAAGTTAATTTAAGTAAGAAAGTAGGATGGAGAAAATATTGCATTTATTAAATTAACAATCTAACACAGAGGTCTTAATTGAAGCATTCCACAATTATTTTTTAAATTATTCGTTGTAGAAAAAAATATTTTAAATAAAACTTATTTTGTTTCGAAATCTTTTAATAATCACAAATCTTTAAGTGAACGTACTTCCGAGATTTCAAGATGACTCTTACTTTTTTTTTTTTAAATGAAACTATGTATTTTTCTTCAGATGAACATGTAGCTCATTTCATGATAGATTCTTCACACAAATATATATGTATATATATATATATATATATATATATATATATAATTAAATAAACTATATTTATTGCTTAATTATTTTCTGAACACATGCGCAAAATTCAAGTAAAATTTTTAATTATCTTGAATATATTTATTGTTTTTGAATATATGAAGAAACTTTGTTAATAAAAATTATTCAGTACAAAGTACAGAGAGAGCTATACAGTAATAATTTTTTTGTAAATGAAAGTTTCGAAGATTTCAAAGTTACTTTCTTTAAATTGTTTCTTTAAATTGTTCGCTAGATTGATATAATACTATAGAGCATGTTTAGACATCTATTTGTAGATTATTTGATATAAATAAAGGAGCAAATAATATACTTTTCGTTACAATAAATGTTTGAAATAATATGCATTTGCATTTCGATGTAATGTCCAACGGTCGAAGTTTGTGCATGTTATAATGTCTTCTATACTGAAACAAAACTTGTAAACAAAATTATTTCATACCTTCAAAAACAATAGAGATATTCATGATCAGAGATATCACTATATATATGTAAAAATATTTTAAATATTAAATTGAACGATTTAATTATTCAAATCTCATAAATAAAGAAATATTTATCGATGCGTCTAATCCACTGACAAACTATGAAAAAGTTAAATTACAATTGTTCATTGTAAACATAGAAATAATTTTATTATGGTATTTTAACAATGGCGAGAAATTTTCTGAATGTAAACAGTATTTTAAAAAATGTTACTATAATTATGAGTACAAACAACAATAGATATGAAGATGAGAAGATACAATTATTTTTTATTATTATTGAAAAGACATTTAATAACTTATTGGCAAAGATTTTACGTAAAAATAAAAATTGAAGAAGTATCCATATATTTTTTAGCGATAATGTATGTACATGTATACTGCACACGATAACAAAATCTATTTTGACAAGATTAACGATTTCAAATGTTCCATCGCTCTGTTCTAATTTCAAGTTATACATATATTTCATTCGTATAACTGCGAGACCTTCCCAGAAACCATACGGAACGTGTCGTTTGGACCCCAGCTGGTCTCCAATCAACGTAGTCTCGCTTATCAAACTTCCAGCTCGCGACACGCGGACGAAACGACCAGGTTGAGATGCCAGTATCTCGCATTTGCATTTGAACTCGCTGGTGCCCGCTTGCTGCCACAATAAGAATGTTTCTGTAATTTTATGCAACGGCAGAATTTACTTCGTGAGCGATGTACATTGCGTACTAATTTCCAATTTTTACATACGTAGATGTTTTACCTTTGAAATATAATCTTTTATACTTATCAATTTTTATATGATATATGTAAATGTATGTAGAAAAGCGATTAAAAATTGGATTGAAACCATTACAAATTCTATAATGAAATTAAGTTTTAGTATTCTTAATTTATTATGTTGAATTTATTGAACATTATAAATATATGTACCTGAAACAATTTTGATTGTCTTGGATTAAACATAGATTGCTATTATTTAGTACTGAAGCATAACATAGATATACACACGACATATTTTATCCTTCTAAACATCCTTCTTATTAATTCTATATCAAAAGGAACATATTTCGTAAATAACTATATTTTATCACTTATAGAAAGATACTTCGTTCCCGACATTGCAGGTTCTAAAACAATGATAAGAAATAGTTATTTACATAGATAGATTAGAAATGTCAGATCTTGATTTTGATCAATCGTAATAAGGTTAATTAAACATTCAAATAAAATTTGCAATGACCGAACCCTTATAGTTGTTCTCAAAGCTCATGGACTATGTATGTACATACATACGCAGAGGCTTTCTCGAAGAGGTGCAGCGGTAGGAGATGGGCATGGAAGGGTAGGGTAAAAATTGACGAAGTCTAGGAGGCAAGGGCCAGAAAATGCCTCGAGCGGTGCCTAATGAGCTTCCTGCAGCATCGAGTCGTCGCCTCTACGGCTGCCATTCAGGATCTGTGACAGCACGGTGATTCAGAATTCGAGCGAACGAGATCCGAGGTAGGGACCAGATTTGCGAAGTCGGTGACAATCGGCAGCTAGCATGGCTATTGTTTCAACGAACCGAGTCTGTGCCGAGAGAGACTTTCAAAACGTTTTAATAACCCGTTCTTCCCTTGGATGCTCCTCTGTTTTTTCCTTCGCGTTCGTTTCCTCTTTTAGCGAGATCGTAAAATCGACTCGTGTGGTAAGACGAGTCAATAATTATACGTGTTCATTCTTGGGATTGAGAACAACTTTAAAGTTTCCTTTCAATCTCCTTATAGGTTTGATAATAATGTCAAATAAATTATTAAATTGTTGAATACATTTCTCTAAATATTACTTAATTAATATCAATAAGCAATTAATTCTTAGTTAAAATTTTGAAATATATTGAATTTGAGTAATATGTTTCAATCATTGTAATTTTGGAAATCAATCTATCAAATAAAATATTTTTCTGTAGGTCTGTAGGTTTGTATAAGTAAAAATCCATAGATGTAATAAAATCCACACATACGTAATAATTAGTGACTATTAATAGTAAATACAATCCCTTTAACATAGTTAAATATTGCCATTTCCATGCAAAATTAAACTAATCATTTATAATTTTTATTATAATTTTGCCAGGGTGCATTTATGATTCTGTATTTATATAACATTTTTAATCATAGTATATATTAATACTGTTTGACGGAACCTATGTATTTATAAATATATAGAATATGTTCAAGAAAAATTTTATCTAAATGTTATCATTTCATATTTTATTTCGATATACTTATACAATCTTATTCTCTGTTATTCTTTATTTATTATATATAATATTAATATTCAAACGAAAAAATTATTCTGCTTAATATATCGTTTACTTAACTTTATTTAATTTTCTTTTAAAAATATTATGAAAGCTTTATTTTTATATAGGTTTCAAATTAAAATGATAATAATCTAGTTTAATGTAAATATAATATCATGTTTCATGTACAATCTTACATAGTCTTACAACTAGGGAAAAGAAAACAATGAAACGAAAGAATGAGTTGTATATTTAAAGTTTCATTTTTGAAGAAATTAAATTTAAAACTTCATATATATACACATATATGTGCATATATTATTCAAACGATCAGAAACAATTAGACCATTTCGTTTGCAATATGCAGATGTGCTAATAGAAAGTACCAAATAGATATATTATAGATATATAATAGATGTAATAGATATATTTCATAATTTGATTTTAAAAATTAAATTATTTTGAACGAAATTTATTAAGATTTGATTACATATTCAAACGAAAAAATATTATTATTTATTTAAAATTATTCTTTGCAGTTACATATATCACAATAATTCAGATATTTTCTACATATATAAACTAATACATGTATTATATATTTATTTACATACACACATATTTCATTACTGGTATACTGTGCTTTGATATAATTTAAATCATGATGATTTCGTAGGTTTTAATAAACGAGAAATTAAAATTCCTGTTATGAAACCACATAAGCACGGTGAGATACATGAGAAACCTTAATGAAATAATACTCTTCTGTAAGGAAAGTTGAAGCAAAAGAAATTAGATAGTGATTTAATTTTAATTTATTAAAGCACCTATTTGTTAATTACAGAATCGTAAATTAAATGAATGACATAGAAAGATATATTCCTGCAATATAATTAATCATTTAAATTTTTTTATGATGTTGAAAAAAAATTTTCAGTTAAAAATATTGATAGCAATTAATAAAATGATAAACATTTCATAAAAAATAATAATACGTATTTTAATATTTAAGAACAACATACAAAATACTTAATATTATGCAATAAATATGCGCCTCCTTTATTTAAACAAATATTTCAGTGAATACACTTGTTGATTTTGTTTATTAAATTGTTAATTTAAGATTAATTAAAGCAAAAATTATTTTATTTTCTATGCTGTTAATATTATCAGTTCATACAGTATCAATTAAACTTATAAATATAAATTATTATTACAAAATAAATTATAAATAATTATAGTTATTAATGAATTACAAATTATTATTGTAATATAAATTTCCAGCTTAAAGCTTAATATTTTTGAACACTTATCGTATATAACGTGAAAAATTTTAAGTTTAAATAGAGTATATTAACTTGTTCATCTTTTTGAATACATTTAATAACTTATACAGTTTATACATGAATAAATTCTATAGCAAAATCAAATTTAAATTTCACACCAATATCATTTGCTAAAATGTTCGTACATTCATCAAAAAGATAGATACGTGTCTGCTTACTGCAATCTACGATGAGCACATAATTACAGAGCTATATCTCTCTAATGTACAATTTACGGTATCCATAATTCCATTCGAAATCATAAATTACGTAGCAATTGATTTGTGCACACAATTTTGTGAAATCATTTCGAAATAATGGCTTGAGTCATAAATATTATAGAAATTTCCCGATGGGATAGCTGTTGGTACGACACATCGCTAGGGGATTTCTCGAGAATTAGTACTGTAATCAAAACAATGCATCAGAAAGAGAAATAACTTTGCTCATTGTTTTTGGGTGCACATGCAGTAGTAATCAAACCGCGAAAGCACTGTTAATTAGAAATGTTACCTACTACTGCCTAAAATTTAATTTCTTTTCACCTTTGTATCTTTATATATATTGAAACATATTTTTAATATTATATTTACACATAAAATATGGTTTTATATGATTAAATTAAAGGACATTGGAAACTATTTCTGTAACATAATTTATATCTTACAAAATATTACTATAGAAAACTATTATTCTAGTTTGTTTAATTTCAGCTTTTCATATTTATTATATCAGTAGGAACAAATTAATATTCATTGATCCGTTCTCAAATGTGTATGGATTATTTTTAACAAAATATAATTTAGTCACAAAATTAAGGAAATAGGGAAATTTGGAATTTGTTTTATTTAGGCCGAATAATATTATTATATAATGAGATTTGATTTTTAAAATTAATAGCACTTATAAATTTTAATCATGTAAATTTCAAAAATTTTAAACTACATCTTCAGAACGTTTCGTTTTAGTGCTTTAGACATGATTTAGAAAGAAATTTTTCTAAATTAATATAGTGATACGGTGATTAATTAACATATATTGAATTAATTAGATTAGAAATATTGAGTATATTCTAATATAAATTCTCATATAAGTTAATAAGATTGATTCCACAAAAAGATATTTGTAAGCATTGTTTTTAGCCGTTAGAATGTTATTAATTGTATTTATATATATTTATATTAATTGTATTATATTTATATATATATATATATATCTTTTATATAGTTTAATATTAATTATAATTATATTATAATTTAGTGGTTTTATATAATTTAGTATTTTTAATGCAAATCCATCAGAATAGTAATAGGTGACAGTATAGTAAGTCAAACGGTCTATAATCTGTAAAATTATAATATACATTTCGTATTAAGAAACTATCTTTAAGTATGTGTATATGTATAACATGTACATAACATGTGTGTGGCTATATGAACGAATTAATTCTTTATAAAACAAAACTGTATGTTATAATTATTATTATATAACATCATTTATAAATTACCAATAATTGTTTACATTTACATATTTAGGATGTCGCATCAGTTTTTTTTATAAAAGTGACTGAGGAAATAAAACGAAAAAGAAAATTTTGTTAAATGTGATTATGTTAGGTTATTCCATAAAAGCTTTTTGCAATATTTATATGCAAAATTTGTTAATATTTCATTAAAAAATTCTTTTCACAATAAAAGATTTGGCTTAAGAAATGATATAAAAATGCACCTCGAACAGTATTGTATTAGCAAGTCATAGACATTTCAGGAAGATGGCATTGTGAGACTTCCGAAGAGATGGAAGAAGTAATAGATTGGAATGAATCGTATATAATTTCATAATATCAGGCATCCAAAGAAGTTTTTGCTGTTTTTTCATACAAAAAATTAAAGAGACGTTTTCTTGTTTTAAAATGAAATTATTTACCAAAATATGAACCTTCACATTTTATAATTTTCTACTAATGATTTATTAATATAAATGCTTGTTAAAATTTTTTGTTTTACTGCGAAGAAATCTCGATACTTCCTTCAGATTACTTCCTTTCATTACTATTTATATGTTCCTTATATGATTATCCAAATTCAGAAATAAGTGAAAATCTGTTGGTTAGAAGTTTGACAATTTCTCATTCAAGTTTCACTATCTTGTTATAAGTTTTTATTACATGAGATTGAGTTTTAACCTATAGAAACAACATTTTTTTCCTGTTCATCAATGGTGGATGCTTTTCCCATAACTTTTCCTAAACTCTAATTTATTACAATATGTAGATGTCAATAGTAATAGCTTTCTTACTTTTTAAAAGTTCATTGTCAATTAGAAAAATCTCTAGAATTATGATTAACAAAAATTGGCAAAAACTGTTCTAATATAATATAAAACATAAAATATTATACAATACATCCATTATCTATTAAGAAAACGAAAGAAACTTTTGGAATAATCTATGTGTAAATGCTAAATACGTTGGCTGCTGCATAACCGCCGCAGAGTTTCTATTTTTGTAATTATTTTAAAATGATTAAAATAAGAACATCGTTGATAATAAATCTTAAATAATATAAATAACTAGATAATATTATATAATAAAAAGTGCGTTTTCATTGTATTTTTATAATACTTCATAGAAACTTTAAAATATTCTGTTCCGTAAAACTATTTTGGCATGGTAATCGAATAATATTGTATTTTTAACAAAATGTAATTTAATTATGAAGTTATAGATAAAAAAGAATTTAATTATGAAGTTGTAACTATAGCGATTTTCTTTTTAATGCGATAAAATTGATTTTATAAAATTAATGAAATAAATATAAAAAAATATATTAACAATAAAATTGATATTCATACATATTAAATTTAATAGAATTTCTGTATTATGTTCTAACATAAACTATATTGTGGCTATTTATGTGAAATTATATGTTTACGAATATTAATTAAAAAATGAAATTTCGAAAAAAATTTTATTTAAAAAATATTTATTAAATATTGTAAATTGTAATATATTATTGTAATATATTATGCCAATATATACAGGTTTTAATTTTTATAAATATATAAAAATTCGTAATTTTAAAAATTTACGTGTCTATCAGAAATTTTGATTTGGTATAAAATGAATATAATAATATTTTATATCTATATAAATTCTATTCTATAAACAGATAAAGCGAAACATTTTCAATACATTTGTTTGTGTCAGGTAGCTACGTATTATTAAAAGTTTACTTCAAAAATCAAGAACAGATGCAAATAAAAGAGGTAAAATATCCGATCATAAATTAGATAAGATAATATTATTCTGCCATGATTAATTCAATAGGTATACATAGAGTACAGAAAACTCTCCACAAGTTCTTTCTTTTCTCCGATTAAACTTAATTCCTGCCTCCCTATTTCTTATTAGCATCCGTCACGGATGTGCAATACAATATATAGAATGTGCTACGACTTGTGATTGAAACATGATTTTACATGTAAAAATGAATCGAAAAAAGAAAGAATAAAATTGTTTCACTAAGGCTTTCGTTTTCGAATTTGAAAATTTCAAAGTATATTTGAATTTGGTTAATCGTATAGGTGTGAACAATTGACACAATATTCTGTGTATAAAAATAAATAAAAAATATAGAATAAAATTATTTCGTTTAAGGCATTATATAAAAAAAACAACAAATTCTAAATATGTTTCATTAAAAATTACCTTAGTACGCGTAAACTTGATAAATTTTCAAATTTGATTTTAAACTCGATTTTAATTATTATGATTAAGGAAAAAATTTCTTTAATGAAAAAATGTTATTCTTCTTTTTCGATTCGGGAGTTTAACTTGTATTATTACTTTTAACATGTATTATTACTTTTGCTTGTTACTTATAACAAGTTTTAAATATTATATAATAATATTTCTTACAAATATTATTACAAACAAATTTTGTACTTATATATATACATGACAAATTTAATTATTAATGACAAATTTCCTTTATACAATTTATACACTTAATACATTGAAGTTAGTTTTTTAACATATGCTTTTATCAATGCGTTTCTTAACGCATAAATGAAACTCATTCTTCAATATTATATATTATATATTATATATTATATATTATATATTATATATTATATATTATATATTATATATTATATATTATATATTATATATTATATATTATATATTATATATTAATATATATTTATACTATTTGATACTAACAGATAAAAATTTTATTTCAATATTAATAAAAAAATAAAAATTATTTCATTCTGTTCATAATTTTCAACTCTATTTGTACGACTTTGTTCATCTAAAATGTCACGTTCGTATAGGAACAAATACATCCGCTAGATCTGAATGTAATGTGTTTTATTATGAATAAACGACATAGTTGAGAACAATGAACTTTAATTATTTATCATACATTGCAAGGTAAATGTATTCGTAAAATTTCATTTATGTATTCGATGAATTAAAAAAATAATATTAAAATAAATCCACGACGAAAACAAACATGTCCCGAATTTGTAACCGACTTAAATCTATTATTTTTTAAGGAAGCAATAAGAAATCTTTGGAAACGTATTTATTAAACGTTTATTGAAAAAGTTTATTAATTATAATTAGAATACATACATTCTTGTATATTTCTATAAAATTTCATCTAGAATTGACTGCAATTGCTGGTAGTTTACATATGTGTATGATTACTGATCAATTTCACTTTGCCAATAAACTAGTTATTGGGCTATTACAGCTATAACGCACTCAATACTATTCAAAGACTTTATGTATGAATAGAATCGAGAACTTTAGAGTCGTCATTTGAACCGTATATTATTATAGTCGAATGTAGATAGTACTATGGACTTGCAAGACTTTATTATATCTTATATATATTATATTTTTAATATGTATAATTATTTAGTATAATTAACTTTAAACTTTAAAATATGAGATTTTTTAATAAAAAGTCAAGCCTAGTATCTTCACTTCATTGACTTCATTAATATCTTCATTAAGATATATTCTGATATAAAATTTGATTTTGCTGAATGCTTTACATTTTTTCGTTAGTATTATAAATTCTGATTTGATGCTAGAGAATTTAAAATCTCTTTGGTGATAGATAGACTTCTTTTTACTGCAAAGAATTTGATATCAGATCTTGATGATTGCTAAAAGGAACAGCATTATACTTAAGACTGAATCTTAATGGATCTAAACGAATCATTCCAATTTCAATAGGAGAAAACAACTTGCTCTTTAATTTAATTCAGATATATCTGTAGAAATTAGATATAAGGAATATATACAATACATGTGATTAAACAAATAACGGACAGCATAAGATAATGAATACAAATTAATAGCTAATTGACCCAATCACTACTCAACACAACTTCCTTTGCACGACTCTGTTTCCGACTCAATCAACTCTGTCCTACGACTCGATCAGTTCTATTGCTCGTATTTAAAAAAAAAAAAAATGTCTCACCTCAAGAAGCTTTCTTTTTTTCACGCATTCTTTCAGCCGACGCAACAACTATAGACCATTTGTTTTTCCGATGTGTTCGCTTTCCTTTTTACGACTCTTCATTGCTATTTTCGAGATCCGACCTTCGTTATGTCGTACTTATAATTAAATTACAGTTATAAGTTATTGCCTAAACTTACGATACCACATATTTATATTTTAAAAAGTTATGAATAAATTTCAGAGTTCCGTCAATAATGTTATTTTTGATTCATAATTTGATGATTCTTTCTTCTTAGATTATTTCATGCTTTCTCTATACTTAAACTAATTATGTGAATTATTATTAACTAATTACTACAGTATGTGAATGATTAGTTCCGTATAGAAATGATTTTTAAATAATTTTATTGCAAACACAAAATATTAAGCAATAATTCTTCTAACATCTCATTGTATCATTTTATTAATTTATATTATTTTATTGTATCATTATATTAATTATATTATTTTCAGTAATTCCTTCATGTTATTCAGATAATTATAATTTGTTTGACAAGTCGATGCATCGGCTATAAATATATTCACGTGTTAAAATTTAAATGAAACGGATCACATTGAAATCATCGACACAGAATTCTCCGACATTGTTTTTACTGACAATATTTCATCGACTCCAGATTTGCCCGACAATAGTTTTAGCCGACGCCAGTATTAACCGACAATGATACTGACCGATGACATTATTATGATATTTGTTCATCATTGTTTTTCTAAAGATAACGCAAGGTTTAGGTTAGGTTGAGTTATATCTTATTTTTAGTTGATAATATATATTCTATAATAACAGAACCATCATTTTCTGGATATGGTCAAGACATTTTTGTATAATTAACTATTTTCACTAACAATAAAAATGATTATTAACTCTATTCGATATACTAGTAGCAATAAAGATCGCAACGAACGCAAACTGAGGTAACGTCTGTGGCGATATGCAATTGTCCAATATCGTTGTCGGCCAATGTCATTGTCGATAAAAATTGTTAGGCAAAATCACTGTCGGGCAAATCTGGAGTCGATGTAATATTGTCGGTGAATGCAGTATCGGAGAAATCTGTGTCGATGATTTCAATGGGACCCAAATGAAACAAGTTACATTTCTTACAATTATATGTTGTAATACGAATAACTACGGATATCTACTTATAGACTAACAAATTCGACCCTGATATAAATAACTTTAATCACGAGCGTCGGCCAGTAATTAGATCTGTTTCCTCTTTTATACCTTAGCACGTAAATGTTCTGTTAGTAGATAAAATTAAATTTTAAAATTTTAATTTTTGCTGAACTGATTTCTGTTCTGTTATTTTGTTCCTTATTAAAGTGAGCTCCTTTTTTCGTTTCATGAAAAGAATAGGAAAAGAATAGAGATTCAACGCTTATTTATTTGAAATATTATTCAGTTATTTTTGATTATCTGACATGTTATTCAGTTATTCTTGATAATCTAAAATATTATTCAGATAAATTATGAGTGATTGTTTCAGTCTTATTTAAGTCCTGTTTAAAATTATCTTATTTGATTTCTAGCATTTTTTACATACATATGTATAATATATTTCTTATTGGTTAATTCATTCGCTGTCTTCTTTGAAATGTATATACCAAAATTCTATTACTTCAAATAAACTACTACATTAACAAGAATAATTATTTTATATATTTATATATTTTATATTTTAATATAATTAATATATATATATATATATATATATACATGTATATATATAATATATTTTATATATTTATTTTATACATATAATTATTTATGGAAGATCCTTCTAGAGAACTTAAAATGATAATTTGATCCTTCTTCACCTGAAACTTAACTCTAGATTTTTGATAAATCGCACATTTAATGTTTATCGCACATTTTGCGTTTTTCTTGGTATTAGAAATATATCATTATCTAACTACTTATTCGAGTTTATATTATTCTGATAGCAGAAACAGAGTGATCAATTTGGAAATTTATTTTAACAATTTTAATAGAATAAATTCGAATAGTATCGTATACGCATATAAATTATATTGTATACGCACCAAATGGTAACTAATTATGAACTCACAAGTAATCATGCAAGCATTTTTCAAAATTTCTATGAGATTAAAAATATGAAAATGTATCAAAAAATTAACGGATAATTAAGAAAAACAATTTAAAATTTTACTATAATCTAACTTAAATTTAAGTTTCTTAAATTATAATAAGCTCTAAAAATTTCCTCCAATTATTATTGAATTTAATAATTATGATTTAATTTTAACAATAAATTTAATAATAATCGAATATTGAATGATTGAGTAATTATCAACATTTACATGTATTGTATAAATAAATTTATTATTTGTTATATATATAATTACAGTTTCAATTCTATTTAATTATTGCTTGTTTCATGTACAATAATTTTGTCTAATGGATAGTCAATATGAAAATGTCGTTATAATGAAATACAGTATACAAAAATTTATGCTTATATTATGTTATAGACAGTACATCATACTATTATTGTTTCTAATACATTCGATAAATGTAAGTTTTGTTTTTAAGTAAGGTATTTGATTGAATTGATTAGAACTGTTTATGATCTTAAACGATTTTACATTATTAAAATAAAAAAGAAAGATAAATTTTAATATTCTTACAATTGGATATATTTAAGTGTTTTTGACAGCGTAAAAAGTTTTCCTAGGAAAAATAAATTATTATCAGATGATAATCATTTTTGTCTTGCGGATCCTTTTTTATATAAATATTTACTTCATTTTTATGGTTTCTCATTTTTATACATTAAAGGAAAAGACAAGTAATATTTACTATTTTTTCAAAACCAGGCGTAAATTAACTGATTAAAAGAAATTACACTTTACTTCAAAAATAAGAACTCACTTATCAAATACAATAGTTGTAATTTTGCAAAAAAATGTAATTTATTATTTATTTAATAATACTTATTGTTTTTTCTGTACATAATATATAATATTAATAATTCTATGACTCTCCTTTTTCTTCATATATTATTAATCTTCGATAATTTGATTCATATCTTAATTTGATGAACTCTATCATTTTTTATGTCATTTTATTTATGCCATCTTATATTCTTTCATTTTTACTAACCTTTTTTCTGGCTCAGCCCTTTTATTTATTGTTCCACCCTGTTTCTCTGTACCTTCTGTTTCGTTTGCACCGAAACTATAACATAGAGAGGTGCATTACCATGCTCGCATCGTCTGAATTTCCGTCTGCTTAGCAATCAAATCCGCTTCTGCATTTCGTTAGACAGAGAAATAATATTATCTACTAATAAATCAGAAAAAAGAAGAAAGATGACAGAAAGGGAAATGAGACATGGAAAGAACTAGAAAAAGACAGTGAGAGAGACATTTCTACTTTTTTTTTTATCAAACATTAAATAGTATTAACTTCCTGCTTGATGTTTATTAAATCCGATATAAATTTTTAAGAGATAATGGCTAACAGTAAGTGATTTTTATAATAATAATATTTCATTTGAAATAATATTTCATTATCTAAAATTTGAATTAAGATTATAATTTATCTAAGATACTTGATATAGTTGCCAAATATTCGATTAGTAACCCGTTATTATTATGTACAAAAAATATGCAAAATATTAATAGAGATAATATAGACAGTATACAAAATTGAACAATAATTTCTATTTCTATGATACTAGTTGCTAAAATTTCAAATTTGATTATACAAACTAACAATAACAATAAACTATTATCTACTGCACTATTATTTAGTACAACACGTGCAAAATCTAGTACTTTATTATAATTTATGTTATTTCATTATATGATTTTATATTTTAAATAGTTACAAACTGATGAATTTTTTAAAAACATATTTGAATTAAATTGATAAAGTCTTATACAGGGTGTTCCAGGATTAAATTGCCAAACTTTTAGGATCGTAAAACAAACAAATTTCTTCTGTATAAGTATGCTCGTAAATGCTTTCTTCAAGAGATATTTACTACTAAAGTTGTAATAATGTATGCCATCGAAATAATTCAGGTTTATTACGTAATTACTGTATTACTAAAGAAAATTGTTGTATTTATTACTAAAAGTAATTGTAATTATTACATATGTTGCTTAAAATGATTACCTTCAGCTTAGAGACAAGCATTACACCTATCAATAACAGAAGAAGTGGCCGATTGACACTGTACACCTATTATTTTGTTACACGTTTGCATTATTCTCAATTTTAATGTTTCAATGTTATTAACAGGTTGCTCGTACGCTTTTTGTCTCACTGCTTCCCACACGAAAAGATCAATTGGAGTTAAGTCCAGAGTACACGGAAGCATGACCGATCCATCTTCCGGGAAAAAGAATATTAAGCTACTTACAGGTTCTTCTACCATAGTGAACGGGACAGCCGTCCAATTGAAACACACAAGTTTTCTCTCATATTTAAAGGAATGTTTTCCACAAGATCATAATAATCTTTGTCCAAAAATTCGAAAAATCCATTCGCATTCAAGCGATTTGATAGAAAATGAGGCCTGATTCTTTAATTGTTATTGTTGAATATGCCTAATTACACGTTACATTGAAAACCGTGTTAAAATTGTTGCTCACAGATTGGTCGAGGATTTCCGTGTGACCAAATATGACAGTTTCTTTGGTTGAGTATACCTTGCTTAGTAAATGTAGCTTCATCTGTCCACATAATTTTGTTGGAAATTGTAGATCATTGCTCGTTTTGTTCAAAAACCAATCGTAAAATATTCTTCTGCGTGGTATATCAGATGGTAATAAATTTTGGACACGCTGAAAGTAATGGATAACATCTGTCAGCTACAAGTGTCTTCCATATCACTGTGGGTGAAATTCCTAATTCATAACCAGATCTTCGGACACTTGTTGATGGGTTGCGATCGAAATGTTGCAGTATGTTAATAGTTTTTCTTTCATTTCGCAACGGTGCAGAAACTCTTTCAGCTCGGGTTTTCACATGAATTGACTCAGTTCGCTTGAATCTTTGAAATGTTAAAGAAAATACTTTTTTATCTGGTAGCCTTCTCCTTGGAAATCGCACAGCGTATTCACGACGAGTTAGCATCCATCGCAAAATCCATACATACATCATATCGGCATATTCACTAGCAGTATACGTACGAGGCATGATTAGTTGACTAGTTTACTCTACCGAAGTATTCAGTGAACTAACAGTTACTCAGAACGAATGAAAGGAGCTTCATTTACAGTGCAAACAGCAACACATTAGTAATCTTCGATGGAAACACAGATATTTCAATGTTATCCATTTCTAACTCTTAATAACTCTAGAAGTAAGAATCTCTTGAAGGAAGCATTTGCGAGCATATTCGCAGAGGAAAAATTTGTTTGTTTTAGGATCCTAAATTTATATCTAAAGTTTGGCGATTTAACACGGGAACACCCGTATAATAAAATTTAAAAAAATTTTTTCTTTGTAACTTAGTATTTTTAATAAATAAACATTGACATTAAATATTTATATCTATTATATATTGTTATTAATTTAATTGTAATTTTGATAATATAATTTATTAATTTATTGTTATTAATTTAATATATTATAATATAATTATTGTTTATTTAAAAATAAATATTTAATGCAAAAAAATTTATAACTTTATATGAATTACATTTAGTTACTTTAAGTACAAATACACATCTTGCTGATTCTATTTAAATAATTAACTACAATGCATATAATTTTTTAAATGACGTATAGTTTAGCATTAGCAAATACTGTGTTTCTAATGTTTCTACTTTTTATTTTCGAAAGAATGAAAAAATATGAAACAGTTTGAATATTAAGTCCTAGAATATAAAATTAGATATAATACAGAAAAAGCAAGTCAACAGCAAAACACACAATGCTCAGAAATTCAACTTAAGATTATTGTACAACATATGCATTCTAATATCCGTACTTTCATATTGTATTTCACATTATGTTCTGCAATCTTTTCCACTCAATTTTAAAAAATTACACAGAGAAAATTATGAATAAGATTACATTAATCACATCCATCTAAAACAATATATAAGGAATAACTCAAACATTTGAATTTTGTATACATTTCTGTACTTGAAATTCAAACGTTCGCTATGATCAATTACAAAAAATTTTCCTTTGCAACAATATGTTTAAAACTATAGTCATTTTACATTGTAAATAATTATAGGTAAATAAAAATATTATTGAGATCGTTTAAATGATTTGCTCTATTTTTAATGACAATTGTAAAATGTATTATATCACATAAAGATAAAAAATATCACGTAAAATGTAAAATCCAATTTTTAAATTTTTGATTCTGAGTCGAAACATGCATAAACTAGTTCCAATTGGCTCTCCTAAAAATTCGAAAACAACTTCATGATTCGAAAATTATAGAACCAAAACGAAAAATATCAACGAAAGATACTTCAATAATTGAAAATAAATATTTCAACTCAAAATTCTTTTTTATAACTAAGAACATAATTTTACTATTTTAATATGTCACTTTACAAATAGAATATAACAAATTAAATTTTTCAATACACAAGTAAAACTAAAATATTACAACTCATTTTTAAATTTTAATAAAAACTGTCTAATAATTTGGTTTCACTAAGTACATTTTTACATTATACAAGATATGATAATAGTGTAGGAAATGATTCTTTATAAAAAAAAAGTCAAAAATGCTCCATATTTTTATAGAATAATCTCCTGTTATTTTTTTCTATCACGTTTAAAATTAGCTAAATTTTATTAAGTATGCTTACTAATTTTCTAGCCTTAAACGAAAAAATTTTCGTTTTTTTTTCGATTTATTTCTTCACATGGAATCACTCTATGCCAGAGTTGGGCATTATTCGAATAAAATTTTATTCGAATAACATTTCGAATTTCAAATAAATTTTATTCGTATAATATTCCGAATAAATTCTTCGAATAAAATTTTATTCGAAATATTTACTAAAATAATGTAAAAAAAAGAGTCAAGAGTTCTTTTTTCACATTTTTTTCATTTGCAACGATAACAAACTCGCCTAAAGCAAACAAATTAACCGACAAGAATGTTCGAACAAAAAATTGTACTGAAAGCAAATTTGTTAAATAAACCAAAATTGTGAAAAAAGGACTCCTGACTCTTTTTCTTTACATTATTTCAGTAAATATTTCGAATAAAATTTTATTCGAAGAATTTATTCAAAATGTTATTCGAATAAAATTGTATTCGAATAATGTCCAACAGTGATTAGAATAAAATCGTTATTCGTAAATAACGAATAATTTTTCGTCAAATAAAATCGTTATTAATAAATAACGAATAATTTTTCCTCGAATAAAATCGTTATTCGTTATTTATGAATAATTTTGACAGATTTTTTTTCGTTATTCGAATAAAATATGGCCAACTCTATACCCGATTATCGCAGGGATACGTATTCTTATATGTTATTAATACGCAATAGAATATACTTATGTACTTTCAAATACTATAAATTTATAGATAGCACTGAAGATTGATATTTTTACAGTACAAAATATGATAAATATGATAAATATAATACATTATATGTGTGTAAATACTTTTATTTTAAACATTATTTAGAAACATTTTAAAATATTTTTTATTCATGGCAATAGCAATTTTATTGTGAATGACATTAAAAATATACCAATAACTATAATTCTAAAATTACGAAACATTATATAACAAAGATTCTGAAAAATTACATATTGAGTTTTATTTACAAATATTTTAATCTTTTTAATTAAAATATATTAATGTAACTCAAGATTTATTTTAATTAACAAAGATTTGTGATTTCATTTTAAATACAATTTTTTTACTTGCAAACATGTTATCTCTAATCATTGAAGAATTTCATTTTTAACAATATTAATTATTAGAATAAGAATAAGAATATTAATTACCTACATTTTAAGGAAAATTTATTAGACATTTTAAGAAACATTCTTATAGTAATAATACTATTTTATTTGGACTATTAACTATTAATAGAAGAAAAAAAACATTTATCATGTCTATTCCAATATTCTTCTTGTGTGAAAATAATTTTGAACATTCGCAACATAAATTTCAAAAATTACTAAAAAATATGTGTTAACGACAATTTGCACAACTGGCCAAGAGGTGATTTTACATGCAAAAACAAGTTGAAAAGAAAAAATTTTCTTATATAATTTTATTTTCAAGAAGATAAGATTTATTATGTATACTTGAATTTGACTAATTATAATACTATTTTTACGTTAATAAAAGCATAGATAAGAATAAGTAGATTCCCAACAATGTTCAATAATTCGGAGACACATAACTTTCTAGAATTAGAATACTCTTCAGAATACTCATAGTATTCTTTAGAATTGATAACAATAATTAATTAACACATGCCGTGTGTACTTTGTTTACCTTTCTGCTTACGCCATTCGATACAGTTCCGCGATGAACAAAACGCAAGATCATAGTACAATTACGTCAGCATTCCAAGTCAGAAAATTTTGTAAAAATTGTTATGAAAAAAATATAACACTGCTGAGAAGAAATATTAGTAGAAACGTAATTAACAAAGTTACAACATTCTGTAATGAGTTCAAAGGAAAACCATATCCTTGTCTAAACTGTTTTAATAAAACCTGTTAAAATTATTATACTGTATACTGTATAATAAATATCAATAAAAGCAATATTCAGCTACTTTTTTTTCCTGCAATCTTAAGATTCTTTAATTTTTAATATATCTATACTAAATTTGTTTTATTAGTTATCGGAGACCGAAGAATATAAAAAGAAAGAACGGTAAGAAAGCGAAAGAAATAGAAAAAATTATAGAATAGGAGCCTAATTGGAGCCTGATGAATGAAAAAGAATTGAGTAATGAATAATAAACAAAGGATGAAATCACTATTGTTTATTATTAGGAAGCTTAAGTTAAATTAAAAGTCAGATGTAATTTTTTGTTACAATTATTTTTGTTAACACAAACAATATACAGAAGAAAGTAATACTATATTAAAATCAATAGAAAAACAAGAATGTTCGATTAATTTTTGAATAATAGAACAACCACTCTTCTCATATTAAATAAAATATCTGATCTTACTATTTTCATCTATTCTTGCTATTTTTGGATCTAAATAGAGATTTATTTGACATTTATTTAATCATATTAGAAATGCTAATTTTTTTTTTATTTTTCTTAAAAGCTGTTGAATTTTCTTAGCTTAAGTAATTTTATAAAATTACATTTTATTAATATTTGAATATCTCGACGTAAGATATATTATCATATGATACTAACGAGATAAACTGTTTCAATTTGTGAAAAGTTGTCTATACTATCTTTATTGATTATAAAGTATTCTCTTGTATTTAGTGTTATTTTCTAAATAAAATTTTGTATCTTATATTTAGTAAATCTCTTCTGCAATTATATGAAATACATAAAAAATATGATAATATTTAGGTGTATAAATGTTCAGTACAGATATCTGTTATTAGTAACAGAATGTTTAATAATAGATATTTGTGTAATAGAATGTCCACATATCGCAGTATTCGAATAATAGGATTTTGTGTATGAGACTTTACTTTATTTTAAATAACTTACCGCAAATTTTACCGCAAAATTGAATATTTTATACATATAAATATCAAGATTTTAAATTAATATTTAATCTACTTTATAGTTGATTGATTTATTCTGACAAAATCCAAGGATCTTCTATTCAATTAAAATTAATTTATTTTGATTTTATCAAATTATTTCATTTTCTCCCAATTACTATAATCCATTCTTTATATATAATGATAAATTCATTTCACAATTTGATATTTTTGTCAGAAAAATTATTTTTTGCAGGTTTACCAGTTCTTTCTAAGATCATTCTTTAAGTAGATCAGCGGATGATCTATTCACTTCTTTATTTCTAATTTTATTCACATTAAAAGATTTTCGATATCTACGAGTATTCAGAACGAATATATCATTTGATTTACTTTATATATATACATACAGATAATTCTTGATCATACAAAGAGATAGTACTTCTCTGTTTCTCTTTACTCAGTAGTTTCATATTATAGAATGCTTGAGCTAGAGAAACGAATGCTGAGTTGCTTTCTGTATTGAGCAAATTTGTGCTCATAAATTATACCGACACCCATTCAGTGTAAAAAATTCATAAACGATACGAGCATTTATTCATTCCGTCTAAACGTATCATCGCGCGATGTATCAAACAATTTATAGACAAGGAAATTCTGGCTTTGTTTACGTTATAACAAAAGCGAGTATACTCAACAATCATCAACAGGTAGCAATTGTTAATTTCTAATTAACTGTTCTATTCCTCTGTTATCCATCTGTTCTTTATATTTTAAACCTTTAAAGTAAATGTAATAAATCTGATATTAAATAATATTTTGTGTCTTAGGTTTTAAAACACTGATTTAAAAAAAAATTACAATATTTCTCGTGATTCTACTATAACAGGTATAGATTAAATTCAATATTGATTTATATGAAACAATTCATATGAGATGTGACTTTCAATGGCAATTATAGGTGTTATATATTACATACTGCTTGATGAAAAACGCTCGTAAAATAATACATTATTTTATATGTATCAATTCAGACGAGCATTTTATGGACACGCAACATTTTTTAAATACGAAAGCGAATGTAAAACGTGGTGATAAATTAACGTAAACTTGTAAAAATTAGCTGCAAATTTGCTGTTTATCTGTATTAAATTTTCTGTTTCGAGAATTTGTATTCGGGGAAATTTATTATTTGAATATTATTTCATAACGAGAAAACATGAATTGTATGTAAAGAATTAATAATTTATATACTGAATTAATGTAGTATTATTGTACGCAAAATTTATTTACAACATTATATACTCAATCAAAATAACTTCTACTTTAGTGATGAACCATTCCATTATTCCAGAATCAGATTTCAAAATTTTTTCACATACAGCTTTTATTCTTGTAAGCCTTGGAATTAATTACATATTAATTAGTTACAACATACGAGAACTTTTAGGATGCAAAGCTTTCTATACCAATATGAGAAGCATCTTAATTAGTTTCATATTGTACATTTGTTTACTAAGAGTAAATTATACTCTTACAATTATAGTTTTAGCGAACTCGTACTGAAAATTAACGCCTGCAAACAATCAGTGACTATTATTTTCTTCAAATGAATATACTTTCTATAATTTATAAACTATATAATAGTAATTATCAGACAAAATATCTTTTTCAAAAATACTTATTTTGATATTCTCTATATATATATGTTCTATATATATATATTCTGATTGTTCTATATATTAAATCATTATTTGAGATATTTAGGTTTTTTTAGAAAATTGTATAACATTCTCACTATTTATTTTCGTTATAAATAAGAATATCTACAAAAGTATGTTTTTTAAACATCACCGATTTTTAACCCTTGCAATCCGATATTTTTGTTTTTAATTATGGGATTTAATTTTAAAATATATATTTTTTTAAAATATATATAGAAGTGAAATATACTGGTATCAAAAAAATTCGCTTATAGATTTCGAATTGAGAACTGGGACATATGGATATATATGGATAAGGTATAAGGATACCTTAGTGTGCATGATGAGTGGGATATATTACATACATATATCGACTATATATCAATAAGTATGAAGGGTCATACGAAGGATTATTATACATGATCCATTGTTATCAATATTCAAAATAAATAGTTAAATATGATGAAATATTCCTTTATTACGAAGATATTACATATGAACTATAGAGTTCAAAAATTTTAAGGTAAGGTAAGGTAAGTAAGATAAAAAGATTTAGATAAAAAAATTTTAAATTATATATATAATTATTTATATAATATTTTACTCTTTATTAAAACTATTTTATTGAGGATGCTACTGAAGATATCAACATATTACTAAACAAAATTCTATGTACGAATTTTAAACAAATTTATTTGAAATATGTGTCTTACTATTAGACTGAAAGAATTAAATATAGCAAGTAAAATTGGTTAAAATACTTCTCGTAGAAATTTTTCATGAAATGTTGTAAATATCATTTTGATTGAATGGAATTGAATATTTATTTTTATAAATCTTATTAGGACTGCATGGATTAATGTTATTTTCATATATTTTATTAAATAAGTAAGTTCAAGTTAAAATAAAAAAAATTCTAATCTATTTTAATTATTTTAAAGATATTATTGATAATTTTATTAATTTTATTTATTCAATTATTGATATTTTTATTAATTTTATTTATTTAATTATGATATTTTTATTAATTTTATTATTATTTTTAAATGAAATAATGTCTTAAATGTCAAATGTTTAAGAAAACAATGAATGCAAATATATAAATTTGTTGTTTATTTGTTCGTAATTGACGACATAAATTTTATTATTACTGATTACAATGTATCCATATTTTTTTTATTCCGAATAATCTTAACTTTCAAAGAAAATTATCAAAGTTATTCTCTTGATTTGAGAAGAATGATTTTCAAAAGATTTAGTCGTCACTTATTGTTTGCTGTTATTAAAAAAGTAATTAGATAAAAATCGATTAAATTTTATTTACAAAAGGATCCACCAATTACTGAATACTTACATATGACAGTGTTAACTAGCTTCCACTGACGGAGATTTTATCTAACCCGAGTCAATAATAAAAAAAAGTTCTTTTTAAAGAAATCAATATTGGCTTGGATTATGGTTAGATAAATCTCCAGCCGATTGTGACCATTCAAAATTATAATTTTGTAAATAGAATTTAACCAGTTTTCGTATCATAACTTTTTAACGAATAATGAGCGGCAGCTGAAACCTCTCTCAAGATTTCAATAACATACATATGTGAAGATCAAAGTTATTGGAATAAATTTTTTAAATCCTATATTTTTCACATTTTTCTTTTTTTCATTTTAACATTGCTTTAACATCGAAGATCATTAACAACGTAGTACGGTAAATAGTTCCAGTAAATAATTCCAGATATATTATCTTGCAGGTATTAAAAATTGGAGAAGATTCTTCAAATTTTGTTTAGAATTTAACAGTTTAATTAGTTTTCCAGTCGTAATGTGTGATATTGTTTGTATGGAAAAAAATAAACGGCTATAAATAGATAACTATCAATACATTATTTTGATAATAGATATGATTCACAAGATATTATAAAACAGAGTAGGACATCCAGCTGCTTTGTTATCATAAATTTCCTTTCAATAGTTGCAAGCAAATATGCGTCGATCATTAACATCGATTCAAATTTGGGTAAAACTGCTACAAGAGTATCATGTTTCGTTGGAATTTCAGACATGATACATATAACGTGTTACATCGAATACCAGGATAACAATACCGTAACAATAAAGAACTCGTTCTTCATAATTACAATTTGTTGTCAAACAATATAAATGAGAGATAGAAATAGTAACTTATGAAATGATCTTCTTTTTCTTTTTTTAAATACGACTGTGTTCTAAAGAAGTTTTCTATTTTTATCAATTTTATTTATACAAATTTTGTTTATACAAATATACAGATTATACATATATCTATAGAAAGATAAGCCCGATAAAGAATGTCTTGAAATAGGTAGGAAATTGATGTGTCCGCAATAGCAGAAATAATGAGATAAAAATGAAAAATAAAAAAGAAGTTCTGCTTTAGAGTTTATTAATTCGTTACTTAATTTAAAAATTAAGAAAATTATTTCTAATAATATTTATCTATAGTACACAAGTAAATAAGAAAACTATAATATAATAATGTTCGGTACCGTATAAAATTCTGCACTTTAAAAAAGAATCGTGTATTACATGTTTAATCTGTCTAGAAAAATAGTTTCATTGAAATTAAAAGATTTCTCGCTGTGGAATAGAGAGAAAATTAAATCTATTTTGAAAATACAACTGATTAAAAAAAAAAATAAATTTAATATTAAATTAAGCTTTAATATTTCATTTTCCATTCTTTAAAAATGATCTTAATCTTTGATTTACAGTGGCCGCTACAAATTTACATATTCTGAATTTTCAATATTTCGAAAAATTGACGATGTTTGAACTGTTATAATTTCGTAAAAAGAAATTGTACAGAAATAAATCTAGATTCATTCTAAAGCTTCTACTTTTACAATACTAAATTCATTTTTCACAAAAATATTTTTACAATCCTGGATTCATTTTTCTCAAAAATGTAATAACTGGGAAAGTAAAGATACTGTTTTTCCTCGAAAATGCTATAAATTCGAACATCTCTCAAAATATCTTTTCATCATTGAATTCATCATAGATTTAAAGATTGAAGCTTTCTCTTTACAAGATCCCTAAAACCTGTATAATTTCTTTGGTCAAGCTATTGAACTTTGAATATATCTGAAAACGACAAGAATTGAACGGAGTCTTAGAATTCCTTACATTTCTTGAAATCGTTTCACCATACTATTTAAATAATACTACTATACTACTATATTTTATATAATACTATAAAAATATCTTTACTTTCTCGCTTATTATTTAATATAAAAATATTTTTGTGAAAAGTGAATTCAGAGTTGTAGAAGTTTCACACCGTACAATGAATCCAAATTCATTGTGTGATTTCTTGTTACGAAATTATAACAGTTTAAATGTTATCAATTTTTCGAAACATTGGAAATGTAGTGTAGGTAAATTTTTGTGGCTGCCATTGTAAAATTTTCTTAAATACATCTGATGAATATTATGTCCTTGTTCGAAAATGATCTACATGTTATCTATCACAATTTTGGAATGACAAAGTTAGAAAACAGAATATGTATATCAGAAATCTTTTCCCTGATTGAAGATCTAAATGTAACGAAAAGTAAGAGAAAGATAATTTGAATTGCAGTTTAAATTAGTGAAGTAACTAATTATTAATATAGTTTTCTTTTACAAAGTGTTTATTTTGACGTGTATAATAATTTTACAATTTTAAATCTATAAATTATATAAGCTGCTACTAATATTTATTTAAACTAGAATAATGTTTTACCAAAATTATTGATTCAGAGCAGAGATAAATCCTATGTCGCATGCATTTTATCGACGTAAAATTAGGAAATTGCGAAAAAGTAGTAAGATATACAAAAATTAAAAAAGTCATAATAAATTGGAAAAAATTTAAATTTAAAAGGTGAATTTATATTCTTCAGATAGATGAAATCTGATCAATTAAAATGGATTATCTGGATCCTAATTTAGAGAATAATAATTGATTGGTTTAATTATTGATTACGCATCTAAAAAAGAGATGGAGCTAAATAGAGCATTGCAGAGGTAAGTACATAGATGAGCGTTCAAAGGAAAGAAGGTGTAAGACAAAGGCCTAAATTTCGTAAGATTGGAGTACGATGGCTTATTTACATTAAGAAATATATAGAAACACTATTGCTATATTTTGACAACTAAGATATGGAACTTTCTAAGCTTAAGTACTTAACAATTATCTGCACTTCACAATTATTTTGAGTTATTTGAGGATTTTGATAAATAGATATAATTAAAAAGATATAATTTAAAATATGTATGTGGGATTAAATACAAGAAATGAATAAGCACAAAAAGCAGAAAAAGAATTCTATTTTATTGAATGTATGACTTTATGTCTTTTTTAATTATATATTAATTTATATTCAATTAGTTGTAATTCAAATATAAGTTTAATTTACTTTTCTGCAGTTTTTTTAGTTTACCTTCTTCTTAATTGCGTTCGCTCAAGTACAAAAGTTGGAAACAGTGTATTAAATTACATATGTATGTAGAATGCGATACTTGGATAGGGATATCATTTAGGTATATCATAGTTTATTTATTAATAAGATATTAGATGTGAAATGAAAAGAGATAACAAATAGAAATAATGTTCGTTCACTTGCCACAGTCTATTATTCACTATCAAATGTCGCGTCGTTTCGTAATCTCTGTCTTCTTTTTTTTATTTTTCACGATCCTTTCACGACTGCTCGTTAGTCGCTCACTCACACACATCCATTGTACATCACCCATTGATTCACATTATATATCGCATTCTTCCCTTATATATGATGTCCTGCAATATAGTTCATACAAAATATTTACACAGAATTTTCTTCACATACGAGCTATTTCATTTATATTTTGTTCAATTCCTGTATGTAAATATTATACTGTACAATATTTCAATATTTCTTTCTCAATGTTTTATGCATAATATATATTTATGATATTTATTTTTTTTAAACGTAAAGAGTTTGCACTGCATGTTTACATCATGCAATATGGAACGAAGGAACTTCTCTTTATTTGAAAACTTCGTAAGATGTGTTTTAACATTCTTTTATGGGTTTTTATGGACAGACAGGTTTAATAATTAGTATACAATTCTTTTTATAATGTTAAATTATAATGTTAAATTTTTCTTTCTACATCTTATGAATACGAGTAAGTTATTAAATATGCATTATTAAATTGACCGTTGTATTCTTTATAATTTAGATCGAGAACTTTGATGGATCTTCGGGATAATCTTATTAAGTTTCAATAATCAATAAACAAAATTTCAAATGCAATTTTTTTTATTTTTTGTTATTCACATTGTTCGAATAAGTAAATTTGATCAATTGGTCTTTAGTCAGGCAGTAAATAAAATTTCGTAGAAATAAATTAAATTCATATAAAGAAAGATTTACAATATCATAATGTATAGATATACCTATCGAGAAAGTTATTGAAGAATTAATAATTTATAAGATATTTAAATTTATATAATGTTGTGTGTGTCGTTTTAAATTCGTTACAAACACATAAAAGTATCACATTTTTACTGAATAATTAAAGGCATGAATTGTATTAATTTTTATAAATATTCTATTATGACTTGATTCTATTATGTCTAATATAACCTAAACTACGTAACATCTGCATTAAAATTTATAAACTGTTTAAATAACGAATTACGTAGAAAATGTTATTTGTACAATGATAGAATATTTAAAAGTCTTTCATATATAATAGAATAAAACCTATAAATTCGTTTGACCCAAATTCTGATTATAATAAAGCTTACTATATAAGAAGAATAACGAAGAATAAAAGGAACAATTTTCTTTAGATAATCACTTTCGAATGATTTTCTAAACATATTACTTCTGTAGCCGAAAAATATAGATTAAAATATTCCTATTATCCCATTTTCGTTCGTTTTACGTTGTATTATACTTTCTAATTTAATTCTTTGCAATTTCTTTAAATTAAATATAGAACAAAACAAAATAAATTTTGTAATAATTTAATATATTAAATTCAAGCTGGCACCGATAAGCTTACAATAGCGATCGAGAAGAATAGAGCGAGTCACTATACTGATTCTCATTTAGGCACTTAAATATTTAGACATAGTATTGAAAATGTTATGAATCTGTAGAAATTATAAAAATCATAAAATAATACACTTGAATTCATTTTAGAAATTGAAGCTAGTTTTAAAATACAGCATTCATTTCATTTTAAGATATTTCTAGAGTATGTAACATAAGATAACAAAGTGATGACACTTTTTTTGTCAAAAATGTTATAAATTGTTATAGTATATAAAAACATCAAAAAAAATTTTTTATGATTGACTCTACAATGAATTTGAAGACTGAAACTTCCTCTTTACAACAACCATTCAAAACTTGCCAGATGTTTTTTTTCACCAATTTATTGAACTTTGAATATCATGCAAAGACGAATATAACGATGAAAATGTTATAGATTCTGAAATTTTCGTCATGCAAACCTAATACTTAAACATCAATAAAATGGCGGAAAAAGATCATACATTAAATTTTGTAGTCGTTATAAAGGAAAGATTTCAATTTTTAAATTCGTTATAGATTCAATCATGAAAAAAATTTTCTATGCCTCTATATATTATGACAAATTATAGCATTCTCGAGAAAAAAAGTATCTTCATTTATCTATCCACTACGTGACATAAAAATCTTTTAGAATAAAATGAATAACGCATTTTGTAGGTGAAGACTTCATGTTTTAAAACATTCAAGTGCATTGTTGTACAATAACTTTTTTTTACAAAATTATAACAGTTTCAATATTTAGTATCTGAATATTTAAGTGTCCGAATATTAATGAAATATACTGCATGTACTGTATGCGCGACAAAACATAAATATTCTCCTACCATTTTACCTACCTGATTCACAAATATTCATTTTATATCTTTTTGAGTGCCACGAAGAATGTAAGTCATATTAATGTAAGCATTCGTTAATATAACCGATGCTTCTAATTGTAAATAATGTCGTCAGGAATTAAAAAGAGTTACATAAATTTTTATGAACATATAACTCTTTTACGTATAATTATTTATAATATTATAAGTAAATTATTTTAGATATGTATAATGTAACCAAAAGATACCAACAGTTCTGACACGGAAATAATATATCATTTATTAAACGATATATTAAAACATAAAAGAACACAATTTTTTAAATATAAAGAAATATAAATTATGTGTATAAATTCAGTGTAATATAATTTTATTCGTCATTATATTTTATAAAATAAATTTCATTATACTAAAAATGCATTATAATCACTATACTAAAAAGGCAAAGAAAAATTGTCTCCAAAATTTCTAATCTATTCTAAGTAATTTTTAAGTAATTTTACATGTAATATAAGTGATGATTAAAAATAGAATCCACTTACTCCAGTTTTATGGCCAAATAATGCAAAACTGCAGCATAAACCCTCAAGCAGCATAATTTTATACAATTTTCGATACTTACACGTGTTTCACAGAGAAAAAAAATATTGCGGGGGATGCATTTATGTAAACATTTTTCACGTATTATTTTCCCACATCATTTAATATTATAAGCTCAATCGATGTACATATGTATTCATGTTTATCAATTTTCATTGCATCCATATTTTAAAATATAATGCGATTTTCAGTTTTCATCTTAAGCATAGGATTTTTGCAATGTGCGTCGACGTTGCGGATTACAGTATTAATATTTACCGATAAATTGAAAATTCCGTGCACAAAATACGAAATACATTTAAAATATAAACTGATTATTGTAAATAACGTTACAGAAAATGATTATAGAATCATGAGATATATTTATTTAATTCACAATTGTTATTGCCGATTAAAAATTGATATCTTTTAAAATAGTATTTTGTAGTTTCAAGATAATGTATATTTCATAGATTTCGCAGAAATAACAGAAAGCAGGATTTCTACTGAAATACGCGTTTTATCGTACGATGGAAGAAAATCAAGGCGAAAAAGTGATGACGCCCCGAAACAATAGATGAAAACGCAAGATTGCTGAAAACAGTGCGAACAAAGAATAAGTCGATGAAAAAAGAAGCGAAAAACAAGTAGAAAAATGAAAAAGCGGAACAAAGAATATACGAGCAAGGAAAGAAATCAGGGAACGTCCAAAGGCAAGTAAGGCTGGTATAAAAAAAAAGGAAACAGTTACGATAAAGTGACTACAATGAAAAGAAAGCGAAAGAAGAAAATTCGGGTATTTCTGTGATTATTCGCAAGGATAGAAAGGGATAAAAAGATGCAGTTTTTGTAAATACATTAGAAGCACCTGAGATATGTATGTATATAATTAAATATATATAAGAAATTGAAAAAGATTAAATACATTCGCATGCACATGTGCGATTTATTAATTCATACTAATCAATCTTAATTAATGCATGGTTAAATTAAATGTTGAATTGAATGAGGTTGAATTAAATGTTAGTTTATGGAATTATGATTAAGATTAATTCTAAATATGCCTTTAATGAAATTTCCAAATTTTATCCAATAAGTTCTTACAATTCATAACATTTACAACTTAATAAAATCAATCAATTTTATTTCCTTATTTAACATATTTTTATTTCTGTGTCATGTTTATAATTAATAATATCATCACTATTATCATTGTCTTATATCAATAATTCTTTTACGACAAAAAATCTATACATTTGTATGTAATAAATATACTTACATTAACTTAAATTTTGTTATTTTTAAAGAATTTCTTTGAATTTATTTTTTACAATTATACAATATGACATCATAATATTTATATTGTATAGTATTTTTAAATGACTATTATAAACTGTTCTATCTGTGGTTTTATATGTGAAATGGAAATATGCGTAATACGTAGAGTATAGCAACAAAAAAGAACCACTTTTAGATATAGTTTCCAAGATTGCTATTAAAAATTAATAATCATTTTTTAATTTATTTAGTTTCTCATATATCTCTTGTGGTCAAAGGTAAATTTGGTAATTTTCTAAGTTATTAATGATCTCCTTATTATTGATTTTTTCTTTGCTAAGGCGCGCTAAATGTGTGAGAATTATTTACTTACATGATATCTTAAAAGCATGCTGATCGGAACATTTTTATATTTAATAAAAATAAATCAACATGCATAACCTTACATATTACTCTCACATGATCTTTAAAAGATCAATATTTATACATCTCACAAATCGGAATTCAAATCTCCACACGTTCATTTGCGTATTGAGATTGTTTTTTTTTTTTGTCTTTAGCAAGAATCAATCATTTCATTAATCAACTGAAAGTTATTTAATCATTCTGACGTTATTCGAAGAATTAACGAGAATCATTGAACAAATGATTAATCGGTTAATATTGAAGTATTGTTTAAGATCAGTTAATATTGAAGTATCCACCATTTGATATTATTTATTAGCTCTCCATTTTGACTAGATTGTCTAAAATTAATTTGATGACCAATAAGTTATATGAATATTATAATAAATTTGGGATTTATAATTCAAGAAAGAAAAAATCTCACGCGTGATTCAATTGCGACACATCAAATTACTGTTATACTATATATGAACGTTCTAAAATATATATATGGAAGATATTTGTAAAATTGATTTGTTATATATAATACAATATATATATATATATATATATATATATATATATATATATTTGCATTATGTTTTTTACTTTAAATTTTTTAATTATGGGAGAAAATTCGTGATCTGAATATTACCTAATTCTTTTTACTTAGAAATTCCATATAGCATTAATTTTAATATTCTCTTATGAATTGTTGCAAGTTAGTACTCAACTTTAATATTAAATTTGCGTTAGAATCATTTTCTATAATTCTAATCTTGAAGACTTTAGGCTTCTTGTTCACATATAAAAATTTATTATTCTATTTAAATATAATTGAAAAGGGCAACGGGCTTTGTCCGTATTACGTGTATTATATCCCCGCCCTATAACCAGAAGGAATCCTATTTTTTAGAACTGCGATAATGGCTTTGAAGGGCTTTAAGTAAACTATGGCTATTTACATATGTACACTATTTACAATTGGTGCGAGGATGAAGGAAGGAGATGAAAGGATTGGATCTAGATGATGGGTAAAAAGGTGAGGAAAGTGCGTTTCGTCTCAGAGTCGCTTGCCTAGACTCATCCAGTGGGGCTGATGGCAGCGACCCCTTTACCCCAGACGCTTGTTGTTCTAACTACTCGCTAGGCTGGACGCGTCCAGCTTCCTCCACCCATCCTAGCGGTGTTCCGCACTCTGTTTTGCTTAACATCGAGAATATCGTTAAGACTTCGACGCTAGGCGGACAGCCACTTGCGGCTTGTACAAGTCGTTGTTCGAAACTCGTACTCGAGGGACTCTAGGCCGCTACAGCTTATATAAATGTAATCCGAAAAATAAAAAGTCAGTCAGCCTTTAAAACTTTTAACTTACATTTTCGTTCTGTTCGACCACTTTTGTCACGCATTTTGGCGGGGGGAAGAAGGGGCGCGCGCACCATAACACTGGCAAGAAATCCTAACGCTCTACCACGCTCTGTCGTAGCTATTGTGACGTGATAGCTTATTGTTTTCTTTCCTAGCCGCTGATTCGCGTGCCTATGTTTAATGTCCTTTAAAAACGATTGGTATCCTATCGATGTTTAATTTCATCATTTTTAGATGAATTACATTAGGGTAATCAAACGGCTTGCGCTTCAAAGTGATTGGCCAACACTCGCCATAACATTCGCATAAAGCAGGCTCAGCGGAGAAATCAGTACGACAAAAACCAATCCACTATAAATCATTAAGACAAACAATTACGAATCAGTCAGTGCGACAATCAATTTCAAGTGTGACAATTATATATCAGTGTGACAGTGCGACATACCGATCAGTACAGTTAAATCTTAATGTAAGATTTACGTTCTTAATGTAAGATCTACATTCCGCGTCATTATTCTATTACATCATTATGTCCCTATCTTGAAACATTACGGAAAATCATAGTCGTGTGATTTTGCAAGGAGATAAACTCGATAATAAAATTATATAGTCCACTTATTATGATCTCCGATCTCCTACTGGAAACGTTTCCATTTCATTTCATTTCACTATACTTCATTCACACGCTATCTGCTTCAAAATTCAAGCGTTTCAACCGGATCCATATTGCTTGGTAAATTTGAAATCTTTTTCTTGTGCAAAGAATATTTTCAGTTTGTGGAAATATTGTGGTTAATTTTGGAAAAAGTCTGATATGTAATATTTTATTGTTATTCATTTTGGTCTTATTTTAACTCATAAGAGTACTCTTGAGACTATCTGTTGCTGATCATTCTTTATCTATTATACTAAATAGCTTTACTACTTTCAGCCTTATAATAGGCTTTCTTTTCTTATGTAGACGATTGCGTAAATATTCTCTTCTTATACAAATTCTTATCAATTATCTTCTCAAATTAAAAGTTGTATACGTTATATATATATATCTTTGTAACTTCAAAGTGAAATCACTTAAAAATTTTAATCTATGAAATTGTTTTAAAACTTTTTCAAAAGTTTTGAACTTTCCTTCTTCTAGAAAGCTTTGACATTATATCATTTTGACGGCAACTCAACAAAATGCAACATATCAATACAAAATAATATATGTACAGGATATGTGAAAAATAAATATCCGTGACCATTATTCTAAATTTCTGGATCGATGAAAATTTGTTTAAAAAGTTTGCTCCAAAAATAATTTTAGCCTTAAAGTTCAAGGTTAAAATTTTTTATTGTATTTTTATTTTATTTTATTTTTTTAAATTTTATCGCACTCGTTGAGAGAAACAAAAATCTCCAGAGAATTCTGGATCAAAAATAAACCATTCTTGTGGAAAACAGCGTTAAATTTCTAATAATTTTTAATATTTTCAAATAATTCTTAATTCTTCATTTAGAGTTTGTTTTTCTTTTATATTCAGATATAATGTCGTCTCTCTGACAATGCTGCAATTCATAGATACCTTGGTATTAGTGAGAATACAAGATTTATGAATACAAGGATACTGCCCTTATCATTCTTCTTCTCTTATATGATAGATTTTACAGAAATGAAGTTAGAATATATTCTGAACTAAGATCTAAATATATCCTAAGACATTTTGACATAAATAGATTAATACTTTTTTTTTTTTTTAGAGAATATCTGTATTGATTATTTCAAATTTTTAAAATATCAAATGACATACAATGTTTTTTTCATTATTTTATTGAATTTTGAATATTAGGTTTAGACTATAAAAATTCAAGTCATGATATGTTCGTCATTTTCGCTCAATATTTAAAGATTAACAAATTTGCGAAAAAAAACGTGCAGCAAATTTCATGAAATCAATGTAAAGGAGACACTTCATTTTTCATATCTACAACAGATTCATTTATGAAAAAATTTTTTAATGTTTTTACATAATTTCAAGGAGAAAAGTCTCTGCACTTTCTTTCTGCATGAGAAGATTTGGAATGAAAACATTTTAGAATAAGATGAGTGATACATTTTAAAATTGAAGACTTCAAGTTTTAAAATGAGTCTGGATTGATTGTTGTACTATTGCTTTTTACGAAATTATAACAGTTTAAATATTTTGTGTCCGAATATTAACGGTGGTCACTGTAATGTATATATCTACATATACATCAAACGAGATATAATATAATATAGTATACATATACTACACATCATAATAGAGTACATAGATTATAAACTTTTTTCATATACATATACATATACATATACATATATATATACATATATATATATATATTTTTTTTATATATGTATATATGTATACCGTACAAATAAAAAAGCAGAATATAAAATCCAAACTTTGTAAATATAAGATATTCCTTATATTTACAAAAGTTTTGTATCATTACAAAAGTTTTATTTGTAATTTCGAAGGAAAATTTAACTTTAAATAATTTTAATTCAAACCATTATGGTACTGAATCGATAACGTCACATGTGACATTGAAATGATAAGAGGATCAGATGATTCCTGATTCCTGAAGTATGGAACACGAAAAAGCAATGTGTTTATCCAGTGATCAATCATTGATACATTTTTTTCATAATTGTTATTATTTGTGAATAATTAACAATACTCCTTTTACGTCTCAAAAAACTGATACATCATTTTTTCAGCAAACGATTACATTTATTTTTAATAGAAATAATGTAATTTTTCTATTATTTAAATTGTCTTTTTATTTCTGGTATATGGTGTTGCACGCAAATATTATTCTTAATTATAAAACGAAGTGTAACATCTAAAATTTTTTTTTTGTTAAAATATTTCTTGAGAATGTTTGAGATTGTTAAAGGATAGGGCATTGAACTATCACCAACTTTAGCAATTTCACAAGCTTTGAATCAACAATTCTCTGGCATTTTACTACGAAAATAGTAATTTTCGTAGGAATTCTGGAATTTTCAGTAATTTTATGTTGTTACACATTTCATTATATAGATCAACTTCTATATTTTTTGGTTCTGTCTGAAAATGACGTAAAATATTGTTTAAGGGATTCGTTATGTAAGTATATAGATTTATCTATTGTTATTTTTAACAAGTAGAAATTCTAAAACTTCTGCTCACATTTCGAGAATTACACTTAGAGAATTTCTCAAATATTAAGTTGAAACAGAAAAGAAGAAAAATTTCTATTAAATTATTAAATTATTAAATTAAAAATTTAAATATTTATTAAATTAGGAAGAATTTAATCTTGGAAAAAAATTATTTATTGAATTTTAGAATTCTAAATTTCTAGTACTTTCTGGATTTTATATTCATAAGATTTTCCATGTTTAAACAATCAAACTTCACCAATATGTTCTATAAGAAAAATAAGAAATGTTATAAATATAGATCTGGAAACGCTTTATTATCACGCTGTTTTATAAAAATGTAAAAGAATTTGATTTATGTTTCCATTTCAAAATGCTTCCCTGTTTCAAATGCAAGCTTAACATTGTATCTTTCTTTTCAACGATTCGTTACGTTCAAAAATTTTCAAAAACAGTTAGAAGTCACCCTAGATTTATTATTACATTATGATATATCAACAAGTTCTTAGATTTTATATTTTTGTTATAACGTTTTTATGAAGCGTATTTATCTAACGTTAACCTATATTTATCTGATATTTTTTTTATTTCAATTCAGACTGGTGAAATTTGGTCATTTAAACTTATATATTCTTATATTATATGTAGTCTTTGTAATTCTGTATTTGTAAATTTTCAATAAAATAGATAAATCTTCGCGACATAAAGACATGTATTTATAGTAACATTCTATCACGATATTGAATTATATATTTTTATATATGTTGATAATGTATTTCATGCAGCAAATGTATAATGGATGTTTACTATTATGCGCCGTATGTTTAATAATATTTATATCAATGTGCATAAATAAACATTCCAAGTCGAATAAATCTTGCTATATAATATTGAATAAATTTTAATAAAATATTAATTATAAACTAGATATAGATATTTATTTAATTGCATTCATAAATTGCAAAACATTTATAATTATAATTTAGAAAAATTTTTCTAGCCTGGTTTCTCGATAATCAAAATCTAGCAGTTTTTTTAAAGACTTTTAATGTTGTTCTATAACATAATTATATATTTTTAGTTTACTTTAACATTTAGTTTTGTCTTAAATCTATTTTCCGTTGCTAATCAATATACCAATTATACTGCATCGTCTCTTTAATCAATTGATCAGCCTGTTAACACATTACCTTCCTGTTGCAATGGATAATGTACATTACGAACACCCTTCTAATTTAACGTGCTTTGTTCCGAAGGAAATACGAAAGTTCTTAGTTTGACATAAAAATAAAATTATTAAGGATAATACAAAAAATTTTCCGTTATTATAAAACAATAATAATTCGTTTCTCAAAATGTTCTCAATATATTAATAGTTATCCTCAAATGTAGTTCTAATTGATTTAAGAACATTTAATACTAGAAAGTAAATAAAAAGTATCTATAATATGCAGTAAAAGAAAAACAAAAATCTTGATTATTTGCATATGTTATATTGCAATTTGTTATTTACAAATAATTTATATAGAATGTAAATACTTGAATATCTCTTAATCTTACAATATGCAGAAGTGGACGAAATTATTCGCATACTTGATGAGAAATTGTCTGTATTTTAAACTATTATAATTTCGTAAAAAATCGTTGATGACAATCCAATTGGCCATTTTGAAACCAGAAGCCAGTATGGCCTTATATTAATTTTTTTCAAAGATGTTTTTAGACCATATATCAATTAGAAAAGCAAGAATACTTTTGTTTTCAAAAATTGTAAAAATTCTAATATCTCTGAAAACATTAAAAAAAATTTTTTCGCCATTAAATCTATCATGGTCTTCTTTTTGTAACTTCTTCAAACTTATTATATAATTTTTTTCACCATTTGAACAATAGAATTAAATGACAAAATTGAATTGTTTGAATTGTTGTCATTTAATTCAGATGTTCAAAGTTCGATAAGAAAAGTGAAGAAAAATCGTACAGCAAGTTTAAAGAGGTTGATATAAAAGGAAAACATCAATCTTCAAGATTATGGTAGATCTAGTCATGAAAAGTATTTTTTAGTGACTTTGGAGGCGTTTAACAACAGTTTTCGATAAAACTATCCTTGTTTTTCTACATGATGTAAGAATATCTTTGAAAGAAAAGAAATCAGTATTGATAGTGTTGAAAGTAAACTATACTTCAAACTCAGGTCAACTCGATCTTGTTTTACGATTTTGTTTCACGAATTATTTAGACAATTCAAAATATCGAGCCTGCAAATACGTTTAAAAACATTTCTAAATCTATCATAACCAGAGTATGATGTTTAGTTCTATTATTGAATATTTCTTTATCGTTAGTATTGAATTTGCAAGTCCTTTTGGAATTAGCTGCATTAGCTGTTAATTTTGGAGCAGTTGCTAACCAATTTCATTCTACGATACTTCAAAGGCATCCTTCTTCCTTTTGTCAATAAGCTAGGTTATTGACTAGTATAGAATGCACTCATTGCTATTCGAGATTATGAATAAAATTAAAGTCTTTGAACTTTATATTATGGATTTGTAAGTATTTTGCAGTTGGAAAAATAACTCCTCAGTTATTGACAGCTAATATTTTTTATTTAATCTTTTGATGCAATCAAAATCTTAAGCTTCAGGGGTCTCAAGTTACATGAAATTTTTCTATCAAAAATTAAGCCTAGTATTTTAACTTGGTTGGTTTCTTCATTATGAAACCTTGAAATTTTGAAATTTGAAAATATTAACGAAATTCTTTACATCTTGTTTTTGGTAGTATTATCAATTTAGATTTAAAACTAGAAAATTTAGCAACCACATATATGATATCACAATTTATTTAGTGCTATTTAGTGTGATCGTTAGATTTTTTCCAATACAAAAAAGATTAATATCATCTGCAAATAGCTTGATAAGTTCATTCTTGGTGAGATCATTGATTGCTATAAAAAATAACGATAAGCTTAAGACTAAACCTTCCATTTCAATAAAAGGAGATAACTTACTATTTTCTTTAATCTGAATACAAGATGCAATTATTGTCACGATTTTTCAAACACTTGCGATAATTTGACGAAAAAAAATTTGTGGAATAAAAGTTAATCAGTATTAAATGAGCTTACAAACTGCAAAAGTAAATATAAAAAAACTACTAAAAATTTTTTTTAAATAAAAACTCGCAATCGCTTTGGTTTTTTAAAATTGCAGTCTACATTTTTGAATTCACAGTCATACGGTTAGTGTCAAGACTAATTATTTTATAATTCAATGACTTATTATTTTATAACCTTTAATTGACCTTTGAACTAAAGGAAAACATTATCATAGAAAAATATTTGATTATACAATTTTTATTCAATGTTCTATATTCCATATTTAGGTAATTTATGTTATCTTTATATAGACAAAATACCGAATAATTCTACGAATCTATAATCTATGAATGATGCAAAAATAAATGAAAAAAGAAAGGATAACATTTTTTCATTTAAAACTTAGTTCTTGAAAATAAATATACTTCAATTTGTTCAACCTTAAACAGTATATGTAGGAGTGAATAATCGACAGAATGTTATTTTATGCACGAAAATAAATAAAAATGTAAAATAAATTTTTCCATTTAAAGTCTTGTTTTCAAAAAATAAATTCCATTTAAGATCTCGTTTAATATGCGAATATTTCATAAATTTTTAAATTTAATTTTCTAGGAAATGAAACACCTTTTGAAAAAATTTTATTTATTTATTTATTTTCGCGTATAGAATAGATAATCTTATGGATTATTTATTCCTGTTCAGTTTGCAATAAGTCAAAATCAATTATGATTTTCAAACTTAATTTTTTTAAAAATGAAAAAATGTTATTCTTTGTCTTCAACAAAGTATATTTTTCAATAATCTTTCAAAGTTTAAGAAGGTAAAAATCTGTGGCTCGCGGAACGTTTTTATCATACTAAATGTTAAACAGAAAAGGTTGATATTATTTAATTCAATGAATTTTACAATTCATTTATTTACTACAATTTCTATTAAAATCTTTTCATCAAATGAGCTTTTTAGTTGACAAATGAATTATTTCTTTTCGTAATATTCTAAAAATTTTCGTGTAATACTTTAAATTAAAAATAGAATGTAGTTAAGTGAAGAATAGTAATTATGGTAATATAACTTTAAATAAACTATAATAACTAACTATAATAACTAAATAACTAAATATAATAACTAAATAACTAAATAACTAAATAATTAAATAACTATAATAAATAAAACAATAATAACTAAACTAATGGTAAAATAACGAATAATCGTAACATTATTTATTTACAGTATATATTAAGTCTAATGCGATCAATCCGGCTCGAAGGACCGAATGATAAGTCTAATTCTTGTTAGACTCAAATATCATGTGTGCCCGAAATAAATTCCTAGATTTGGGTCCACTGCGACCGATTCGCGGATGAACTTATGTTCTCTCAAAAGACCACCCACGACTGTGAGACTAAATTGCTTTAAGTCATCGTGCTGTTCTACGAAGTGCGTGTTGAGGAAATGTCTCGAGTTGTCCGATGTTCTCGAGTTGATTGGCTTTTCGTATCTGATCAAAAATCCTCTCCGTTGAAGATGTCACTGTGGATTGAGTTCCCAAGAAAAAAACGAATGCGCAACGAGAGTGGTCGGACAGAATGAAAATGCAAATTCAAATTTTGTAAGACTGACTGATTTCTTTATTTTTTGGGTTATATTTATATGGGCTATTATCGTTGTTTTAGAGTAGTGGGGTTGCTCCTGGTCATACGGCATATGACACATAGGGCGTATGACACCTCCCATTCTAGATTCGTTTCGGTCCTCCAAAACGTACTCGTTTGACCTTAGGGTATAGTAGTTCTATAGACAAGGGAGCTTGAAGTGTAGTTTGTGTGAGTATCGTGAGACAATAGTTGTGGTTATTGAATTATTATTATTTCGTGTTTTGCAAAATTTGTGATGCGAACAAGTGAATTTTAGGAAATTACAATATATCTGTTTCCATCAGTAAGAGGAATATATGTTATTTCACTAATTTTGAATATCGCAAAGTTACAATTGTTTTGCTTCCTTTTAACAAGTTTTGTCGAACAATCAGGATTTGTTAAGAAATGGGTTGGAGTTGTGCGTTTGCATGATATATATTCGTCTTTCCTGTTTCAGTAATCACGGAGGTAGTTTTGATCTACATACTTATATTCATGTTGATTTTTAATTATGACGTTGTTAGTGATTTTGGGACTTGTGAACACTTTACCTACCTACATCCCTACCTACCTACCTACCTACCTACCTACCTACCTACCTACCGACCTACATACCTACCTACCTGCCTGCCTACCTGCCTACCAACCTACCGTGTCTTCCTGGAATTAGATATGTTCCATTTTTCGTTTTCGATTAATGTGGTATACAAGGCAGAAACTTTACATAGAGAGATTAGAATTTTGTGATAGAGGTGTACGGGGTCTAGATTTTCTAAGAATGGAAGATTCGTTTAACGGCGTGAATATTATGATACAGAGTACTAAAGGTATCAGTAATGCAAGAATTATTGAAATCATCTTGAAACACAATGATAAAGTTTTAATTTATTACCGTGTATAATTATTATTTTACTTTCTCGAGAATCAAGGAATTTAATAATATAATTGGGAGGATTTTCTTGGATAATTTTTACTGGTCTAATTTGTTTTTCTTATGATCATTATGGAGTAATATTTTGTCTTCAATATTGAATATCGTTTGTGTTTTAATGATTCGCGCATCTTGCTCTCGTTTATACCGAGCTTTACTTTTTGGGAGTGTTTCGCGGGCTTTTTGTAGATATTTCTCGTGTCATTTTTTTCCAAAGTTTAAATAATTCTTCGCGGGTTATACTAAGAGATATTGTCGAAGGCACATTTGCTTTGCGTTCAAACGTGAGTTCGAAAGGTGTGTAGTACACACTGTGTACCCTGTTGATTGTGAATTGATGTATTATGACCCATGCATATTAAATTTCAATTTTCGTCCCATTCATTTTCTTTTTCTTTCATGCTAGTTTGAATTAAATCTTTGATTGTAGCGTGTGTTCTTTCGAGCCAACCGTTTGATTGAGGGTAGAACGATGTGGTTTTTACGTGTTTGATGTGGAACGCTTTTTCAAATTGTTTCATAAGTTGACATACAAAGTTTTATCCATTGTCTGTAAGAATGTGCTTTAGTGAGAAAAATATGTAAATACAGCTGTCGATGAGTTTTGGTATTATTGTTGCTACTTGTTGATTTGATAGGGGTATAAGCATTAAGAATTTGGTTAGTCTTGTATGGATAATATAAACTGCTTATTGGAACGGGTTTTAAGTAAGAGTCCGAATATATCGAGGGCAATCTTCTCGTTGGGCTCGGTTGATTTGTCGGTTATTACAGCTTCTTCCTTCGTATTTAGGTCAGCTTCGGTGATGAATTCTTTCACATTTTACTCCATACTTTTCTAATTGTAATTCTTTTTTAATTTGGCAAGCGTACTGTTTTCTCAAAAATGTTATGTGCTATGTCCGTTATATGATTCTTAACTTCTCTTCCGTCTGAATATTTCCCAGGTTTAATGGCGAATTTTACGTCTTTGTAGCACTTAGTACTCAGGAATTGTATTATGGATGTTAAAAGTATTCGTTTTAATAAGATGTATCGGGATATGTCTTTGATTGCTATTAGAATTTGTCCTTTGGTTTGGTCTCTGTCTTCCGATTGTATGATATTATTAATTTTGCTGTTACAATCATCCATCGTTAAGATGTAAGGTCACCTAAGTCATTTTCTTTTTGGATTTGCATATATCCTACGACGTTGGGAATTTCTGTTACTTTGTACGTTAGCGGATTGATTTCCATTCTTGAAATTCGTTAAACAGGTTACTTGGTGTTTCGTTACCGTTGTCTGAGGAAATTTCAAAGTCCTCTGAGTTTCAAGATTCAAGAAGTGATTCATTGTTATTTTCTATGGTTCTGGTTATAATTTTGTCTACCTGTTCCTGGGTAGTATGTACTCGTAAAAGTGCTTCGGCAGCGGTGTTGTCTTTTCTTCTGGTGTATTCTATATCGTACTTGTATTCTTCCAGCTTTAATTTCCGTCTAATGAGTCTAGATGACAGATCTTTACGTTTTGTAACCATTTAAAAGCCTGATGATCCGTGCGTATCGTGAAACATCGTCCTAAAAAATATTGTAGTCTTTTGGTTGCCCATACTATAGCTAATAGTCTTTTCTCGATTGTGTTCTAATTTTTTTCAGGTGCATTGAGTGTTCTCGAGATGTAATAACATATCCGTCTTGAGAGAGTATTGCTCCTACTCCTTCATTTGAGGCGTCGGTGGTGAGGGTGAAATGTTTTGTGAAGTCTGGGTATTTGAGTACTGGTTCCTTGCAGAATTTTTGTTTCAAATTGTCGAAAGCTATTTGTTGAGAGTCTGTCCAGTGGTATAGTCTTCTTTGTTAATGGCTTTGCAAGTTTTAAAAAGTTTTGAATTTTCGGTAATATGGTTAGGTCCTAAGAACGATTTTATATCTATTGAGTTGTTGGGTATTTTGAAATCTTGCATGGCTTTAATTTTGTTTGGGTTCAGTTTTACTCCGTCTTAGGTTATCAAATGTCCGAGATGTTCAAGCTTAGACTTTCGCACTTGTCTGGTTTAATCCGGTTTCTCTCATAAGTTGGAACATAATGGCTAAATTTCGATTGTGTTCTTGTATAGTACTTCCAAAAATAATTATGTCGTCGAGGTAAACAAAGCAGACTTTTCCGATCAATCCAGCGAGTACTTGATCGATCATTTGTTTAAATGTTGCGGGTGCATTCTTGAGTCAAAAGGGCATTCGGTTGTAATGGAAATAACCATTAGAGATCAAGAAAGCGGTATAATTTTTGAAATCTGGATGCATGGGGATTTGAAATCCAGCAAATAAATCTAATGCGGAAAAGAATTTTGCTTTGCCTAAGTATGTCGTCTATTTTAGATAGAGAATATGCATTTTGATCAATTTGTTCATTTAGTTTGCGTAAGTCTATGACGATTCTCCATTTACGTTTACCTGATGCGTCAACTTTCGTTTCGAGGTGCGTTAAATGGCGAATCACTATATGTTTTATTATTTATTTTGTATCTTTGTGACATTCAGAAGATCTGCAAGATTTAATGTTGATAGATTTAAAAAATATCGAGATAGAATAGAAAAAGAAGAGTCTGACATTTAAAGAGCTTTATACATATATGTAGTATCGGTTATTATCAGTCGTCGGTTATTATAATTAATCTAATTTTAGTTATATTTAAATATAATAGATGACCTCTTTGTTGATCATGGAAATATGATAAAATATGAATGTGCTGTGAGAAGTCCAACGTAGGCATAAAGCGCTTTTCTTTTTTTTAAAAAAAGACCAGAGTCATGAGACTCGTGAGAGTCGTAAGAGAGCGTTGAAAGAGAACTATTAAAAAGCGTCAATTGTGTCGTTAGAAAAATTTATTTGAGTTATTAATTCGTGTTGTTTTAAAGTAATTTGTCTTGTTTAATTATTTGTTGATCTATTATCATAATTTTCATTAAATAAATATTATTTATATTATATTCCTACATATATTAACTGAGAGAAGTAAAAAATGCCCAATCAACATGTATGTATGTCAGTCCTAAAATCAATTCATGTAAAACTAATTGTTATTTATGAATTTGACATCATGAATCGTTTTGCGATATATAATACTGTGACTCGATGAACAAGTAATACAGATCCGGTTCGAGACATTTGAATTTGAAGCGGATAGCAACCATGTGGGTGAAGTATAGTGATATGTAACGAAATTTAATAATTCCGATAGAATCAGAGATCGTGATGAATGGACTGTACAATTTTATTACCGAAATTATCTCTTCGCAAGTTCATACGGCTATGACTTTTCGTAATGTTCCGAGATAGTGACGTAATACGGTAATGTATAATTTGTTGTAGCTTTCAATTGATTTAAAATTTAACTGTCGCACTGTTTTAATGTCACACTGATTGTCGCATTGTCACGCTGCTTTATAACTGTTACACTGTCGCATTGATTCCCTGCTGACGACGGACCTGCTTTATGTGATTGTGAGTGCTGGCTAATTTGAAGCGCGAGACGTTTGATTGCCCTAACGTAACTCATCTAAAAATGATGAAATTAAACATGAATAGGATGATCGATGTCAACTGTTTCTAAAGGACGCTAAACATAACAGGCGGGTCAGCGGCTGGGAAAGAAAACAATAAAAGCTGCAATAAAGCGTAGCAGACGTTAGGACTTCTTGCCAGCATGAAAAAACAGATAAGCTTTTACTTTTATTCAAACATATCTAAATAGAATAATAAATTCTTTTATGTGGACAAGAAGCTTAACGTCTTCCGTACAGAATAATTCTAACAATTACAATTATAGAAAATGGCCCGAACAAATATATACATATATGTATATGTAGTATATATTAAGTACATATACAGTATATATATATATATATATATATATATATACACACTTATGTATATTAAATGTATAGTCGATGCAAACGAAGTAAAATTATCACAGATTCAATCAAGTAGAAAGAAACCTAATTTGAGCTTATATTATTATATAAATTTACAATACAGGAGAATTATCTGTATTAATGCCAAATTGTAAACGCAAGATTAACATCAATAAAGATTGCTTCATATGTAAATGTAAATTTTGAATATTCACGAGGAAAGATCCAATCCAGAAATTCAGAAAATTATGAACTTCTAAGACAAATAGAGCATATAGAGATATGCATTGCGCAATTTTTTCTATTTTGCGGAAGAGAATTCACTTGAAAGGAATAAAATTTATTCTTAAAATTCAGTTATTTTTTGATTTTATATTATAATTTGTAAATTAAAAGAGATAGAAAAATAGGTTTGAGATAAAAGTTACTGCTTTAATCTATCTTTCATTATCACGTGATGAAGGATTTATTAATACATAAATAGAAAAAATTTATGAACAAAAATATTAGAAATTTTTTCTAAAACTCACTTTGTTGCCTGAAATTTTAATGGATGATTTATGTAATTATGAAATACATAGTTCGAATAATTATGGAATGGTATTTATTTTTAAATACATGCTCTGTATACAGATAATGTATTCGTTGACAAAAGGATTTCTAGAATTCATATCACATATGTATGTGAATTTGTCCAATACTTGTATAAATAAAGTAATTTATATCATACACTTTTGTCTTTCATACAGAAAATAGATTTTAATGGGTTTTGTTTACACAGTAAATAGATAGAAATAAAGAAACAGAAAGAAGGTAAAAGAAGATAAGAACAGATAATAGAAATAAAGAAAGGGAACAGAACTGTTAGATATAATTCATCTTTTATAGAACTTTTTATTTTTAATATAATCTTCGAATTTTTCTTTTATATATTCAAAAGCCAGAATATAAGAATTTAATAAGAATATAGGAATTTAGTATATTATAATATTAATTATATTTCTGTTTGTTAAATATATGCTATATACTGCTTTCATTGCATAATCATTTTTATATCAATTTTAATCAAAAAATATAAATTGTGTTATAATTCAATATTGCATTGAATGGACCTTGAAGAATACTTTTGCTTGATTGTAAATTGTATTATTTTATGTGTTTAATGAAAATAAAAAGAAGTCTAATAAAAAGCAGAATTTATATTGAGTTATGGAAATAAAAAATATAATTTTTATAATTTATGACTTATGAATATTCATATAAGAATTTCAAGCTATGAAATATTTATGTTTGATGAACAAATGTTTAATCTAAATATCGAAAAAGTAACATGTATGCAAAGACAAAACGGAAAGAGACAAGAACATCCACTAGGTATCATGCTACAGTGGAAATAAAACAAAACATAAAAATTGTCTACATAGAATCTATAGAAACAAGAGAAAGAAAATGAAATTAAGAAACAGGAAGAAACAGCGAAAAACTAAAATGAAGAAGAAAAAGAAAGAAATTTGACGAAGAAAACGGATTGAATAGGAAAGTTTGTAGATATTTTAAACGTTGTCTCTTCTACAAATAGAAACTAAAGTACAGTGGGTAATCGGTTAACGAACATAATTCATTTAAAGACGTTGTTCGCTACCCGAATTGTTCGTTAACCGATCGTCAACCGATGACAGTAAAATACAGTTCTACAAAACTTACATACAACATCGTTATCCGAACATGTGTCCGTTGTCTGAACATAAAAATCTTTCGTGAAAGTATTCGTTATTCCATTTGTTCGCAGTTCGAACTGTTAACCGATGACCCACTGTAGTGTACTAGTGTAGTTGATCGTCCAGTTGGCTGAATAGCAGATGTCTTTAATCGTATAAAATATCCATTTTTCTGTGTTTCTGCATACACTGAGTGTTCTATAAAAGAAGAGGATAAATATATGAATTTCTGCTTATGTACAGATACGATAGAACAATAATATTAGCTTTAATAAATTCCGAGGATTGATTTTTATTTACTGTAGCAGTCAATCAAACTTTGAAAAATAACGAACATGTGGAATTGAGTATCAAATTGCTTTTCATTTACATATATACATATATACCTGATTTATCGTTAAAAAGTGCCAATGCATACTTTTGTTTGAAACAAATATCAAAATACAAATATTCCTTTCAAATTCAAAGAGAACCGAATTGACATTATTTTAATTAATTCAATTTTATAATGAATATAAGAAGTTTTCATACCGTAATTAATTTAGAAAGAATTGTACACGTTTATTTATTAATAAGTTTTCATGAAATAGAAAATTTGAATATATCTTTAGAAATCTCTACAGTTTTTTGTCTGTCTCTTCTTATCTGCAATAATTTCTTCTTCTTCTTCTTCTTCTATTTTTCTTTAATGTCGCATCGACAGCGAGGTCATTAGCGACGACGGTGCCATTAGATATGTGTGTAGTAGTTTATGTTTTTGAGATATTTTAATACTCTTTATATGTCATTTTGAGAAGTCAGGTTTATGTTTGCGTTGATTCCGAATTTCTGTCTTTGGGTTTCTGTGGTGTGGCATTCGTGCAGTATGTGGGTTATTGTTAATGGATGGTTATTACAATGAGTGTAGGTGGGTGGTGTAGTTTTTTTGATTTTGTGTTCATGTGTCAGCTTGATATGACCGATTCTTAGGCGTGTGATAATTATTCCTTCTTTCCTGTTGTTAAGATTTGATGTTTGCTGGTGAAAGTCTTGGATATTTTTGTGTATAGTTGGGTGCTTAGTTGCTTTCCATGTATTGTTCCGTTCATTTTTTGCTACATTTTTGCAATAAATTATTTGACCATCGCAGGGGATTGGAAGATGATTGCAATTGTAAATGAGGGAACTATGGCTTTTTGTTTTCTTCTATTTCTTGGTGAGCTGGAATCAAGATGACAGTGGCTTTGATGTTAGGTCGGTCATAGTGTAGCTCTTATATGGCGGTTAGTAATTGGTTTTCCTGATCACATGTAATTGCAATAATTTCTGTTTGGGCTAATTATTAAAATTATGGATACGAAAGACGTTAGGCTTCTTGCTCACATAAAAGAATTTATTATTCTATTTTTAGATAAGGGCTCGCCCGTTTTCTATATCGGCAAGAAGTCCTAACATCTACCACGCGATAGCTTATTGTTTTCTTTCCCGGCCGCTAACCCGCGTGCCTGTTATGATTAATGTCCTCTAGAACAGTTGGCATCGATCATCCTATCGATGTTTAATAATTTCATTTTTAGAGGAATTATGATAGGGCAATCAAACGATTCAAAGTGATTGTCCCGCATTCGCCATCACTTTCCTATAAAACATGCCCGCCGTCAGCAGGGAAATGAATGCGTTAAATTCAAATAGTGCGTTTCAAAGAATGCATTGATAAATTCAAGAATGTGTAAATACTAAGTGTGTAGGAGACGCGTTCCATTGACGTTGAGTCTACGACCAAGGCCAATAAACATATAAAAGTAATGTGAGGGATGCCTCCTTGGGCAGTACCGTTAGACCCATAAAGTAATTGCAAATATTGTGGGCCCAATGATACATTGAGGCCTTCCTTCCCACTCTTGTGATCGAGAAGGACACAAAAATGGCCGACTTATTATTGGCTTATGACCGATTATTTAAGGCAAACATGGCAGAGGAGAACTCAATTTTTTGCTGTTCTAAAGACCATCTGTACCGACTATATCAATGCGCGAAATTAAAGAGTGTGCATCACATCAATGCTTTAAATTCAAGAGTGCCTCTAATTCAAATATTGCGATGTCAATGCGTTATCAAATACAATTCAGGCTATAATCAGTCTTTCTATAGTTAGACTTATACCGCCATATTTCGGCTGTGATTTCTGCTATTACCGTTAGTACCGCTACTAACAGATGAAATAGTTATTAAGAATCAGTCAGTTGGTCAATTACAATTCCCTGCGACGTCCGATCCACGCGAATCTATCACATAAAATATAGTCCACTAATCGCGATCTCCGATCATCTATCGGAATCGTAACACTCTCGCAATATTTCACCACACGGTCGCTATTCGCCTAATACAAACGCGTGAACCGGATCATATCTTGATTTATCGCGCGGAACCAATTTCTCTTTAAATTTTCGTAGAATTGAAATGAAATTATTTATTAATATAATAGTTGAAGTTTTTACTTAGGTTGCTAAATCTTTTTAAAATATATTTCGAAGAAACTAAATTTTTCAATCCACATATTTCCATGAATGTTCTGACTTATTTATATTCGGTGATTGTAAGAATACTTACATACATATGTCTACATTTCGGGACGTTGTATAAAATTCACATATTTGTATTATAATCATCGGGTCGTTGTTTCAGATAAGAATGAGATTATATTTCACTTATCTCTACTACATCGTTTGAAAATGGTCAATATATATTTTGTCTATGATATCAATAAAATAAAAAAAGCCAATATCATTCTAATCGAATTCTTGCATCCTTTTCAATTGCATTTCGCAATTGTTAGAGCTTCTCAGATAGCTTCAAGAATTGAAAATACAGTCGAAAAAAATTCGAAGCATTCTCCATCAGATCACAAGGCGGTTCTAACAATTGTAATGAAAATCCGCAAAACACCGTCTAAATTAAAACGTTAGACTTCTTATTAGCATGAACAATTATTTTAAATTCAACAATAAATTATTGTAAATTCAGACTGTTATGACCAAAGGTAGCAGTGCATGCTGGTAAAATGTCTTAAACCTTTGTAAAGATAAAACCCTTGTTGCCTTTTCCGGTTGATGACCGTGGGCTTATTTTGTTTAGCATCTCCAAAGGCGATTAACCTCGGGTCACCACACAACGAATAATTGAAAATTAAAACTATCTAAATCCGAACAATCGAACAATTAGTTTGAATGGTGGTAATTCGCCAATCAAAATCTATAAAGCAGGCCCGTCGTCAGGAGACAGATATATGTATGTTACATACGCGAAGATAGAAGATATACATCAAACATAGTCAAGGTATATGATATTCATCAGTACGCACAGATACGCGCAGGAATACAGTTCTACTTTAAAATCGAATATTAATTACGGGAAACGTCCCATTTAATGCGACAACAAAATTAAGTTTGAGTGCAGACAACCCGTTTGAGTCAGTCCTAATCATAAACGGATGCGATTCAACAGCAATGGATCATAGTTTTCCTTTCTTGTATTTTGTATTCTTTTTTTATTTAAAAATTTAGAATTCAACAAAACAAATTGAATCATTTTATTTTATTAGAATTTTTTAAAAACATCATTTTGCCATTTCTACACAGTGTGGATATTCATATATGTATTATTATATTAACAAATGTATTAATGTCACTTTATTTTTCAGCAATGATTTCTATTCTGAAATTTAATTCTAATTGGTACCTATTCTGTTGTTATTGTTTAATAAATAAATAAATAAATATATATATATATAATCGTTAATGACGATTAAAGTAAGAATTTAATTATTACTTATGATTAACAATAAAGTTGGAATATAATCATTAATCGCGATTACTGGAAAAATTTAATTATTATACGCTGATTAATTTTTTACCCAACTCTACTATAATGTCTACTATAATCCAATGTATTGGTGATTATTCATTTAATAAGCGTTATTAACGATTAACTGTTAAAATTATTTTTATAGAGAAATTAATGTTTTTCATATATCTGGTTCGCGACTAGCCTTGCAATAATGTATGAAGAAATGATAAAGCCTTTGTAAGTCTGTGAACAGTGAAATAATAATAATGTATAATGCAATGTAAAATTTTTTGTTACTTGTTTATTTAATAAAGTTTGAAGAAGTTCAAAATATGTTAATTTTGCTACCAGACATATGAGTCTCTTTATATCTCTTAGCAGTGTAAATTAAGAATGTTTTATTTTAATTACATTCTTAAAATAGAATATCGACGCAATATGTTTATTTGCAAATATATTACAACATCGAAAAATTTGATGTTATATTTTGGATAACCAAATATGAATTTAATAGTTGTAAAGCATATCTTTCTCCCTTTATTACAATTTCAAAGTATAGTTTATTTATAAGTATATTTCAATGAAATTATAATTAAATTATAAATAACAATTGATAATTTCCAATTAACATTATTAATCAATTAAATCAATTTTCAATGATTAACTTTCTTTCATCAATGATTGACAGTTATCATCAATCGATGAAATTAATCTCCAATTTTTTGGCGCTTACTTTTATTTGTAATTGTAATTGTAACCAATTAACATTTTTTAATGATTAATGCCTAAATCTGGATCACAGGCTATAATCAATATAGAACTTTTAGCAAATGTTTTGCATTTATTCTGTAAGAATATAATTTTTTTTAATCTTGTTAGAAATATCAGTCGATAATTTCTGTCTGTAGAGACGGCGTAAGTTTACGGATGATGAGCGAGTAGAAAAAGAAAGAAAGCAAAGTAAGACGTAATAAATTATAGCCGTAATCGTTGCTAGATCAGAACAGTCGTAAAAACCGTAAGAACAGTTAGAACAAGTATTCAATATAGATCAGATCAGAAGATCAGTACAAATAGAACCATTGTCAGTACAAGTAAAGTATACAACTAAAAAAGTAAAAAAATTAGATTATTGCGCGTGCCGTTATATAGTTACAAGTTATATTAAGCCATTATTCGTTTAATTTTCTATTGTACTGTACCATGTGTTTTCTATGTGAAATATATATCAGTGAAAGTTATCAACCAGATGTCGTCTCCACATCATAAATTAAAAAGTAAAAACTCAACAGATCTCTTCGTATACCCGAATTTCGGAACCCGAAACCTTATTTGGGACTCAAAACCTTATTGGGAACCCAAAACTATATTCGGGACAAAATTTTTCTAACCGATCTTAAATTTTTAATTCTGGAATCATTTTTATGTTCGTGTAACCAAATATAAGAATTCATAAGGAAAAGATGAAATGTGTAAAAAATTTTTTTATTTTAAATTATAGTGTAGGAAGCATAATTTTTCGACATATTTTGGTATTAGTTTACTTCTTGTTGCTGTAACAATGTTACCAACGTCAGAAAATAATCTTTCGCTTGAGACTTGAGTTGCAGGAATAGCTAGATACTGTCTTGCTATTAACCGTGTTATATTACTCTTCTACCAATCGATTATGTCGGTATTTTTCAGTATTACATTTTCAGCAAAGTATGTCCTTATTTCTTTATCTGTGGAAAATGCAAATGAGTTTATTTCTTCTTCTTCTGGTTCATCCAGTGTCTTGTGAAAAAACTTCAACAATTTAGATTTGAGTTGACCTAATAAATAGAAATAAAAAGAATTGTTTCGATAAATTATGTTTAATCAATATTAAATCTGTATAGAATCTGGAAAATGTACCGTCATATTGATGTCTGATAGTTAATATTCTGTGCATATTTTCGGTATTTTCTGCATAATTTCAATTTCAAATAATAAAATGTTTTGCTTTAAATCGTTAATAGTTTCTGATCGACTTTCTACTGGTAGAAGATCAGAAAAATTTTGTCCCAAACTGAATATTAGGTCCCAAATGAGATTTCAAGTCCCAAATAAAGTTTCGGGTCCCGAAATTCGGGTACCCGAACATTTGAATCCCGCCCGATCCGACCTGACCAGTATTTTTAGGTACATAAAAAAAAAAAATAAATCAGAGAGGAAAAATAAAATTTTTTTATATTTTTTTACGTAAGTATTCTTCAATCATATTTATTGAAAAATCATATATACCATTTCGATAAACATTCTAAGTATATATTTCTAAGTATATATTTTTTTTCGAGAGTAGTATTCAATAGTTTTAGCTGATAAAAAAATGTTTGTATAGAAAAATCTTATCACGAAACTAGATTCAAAAGTTTATAATAAATGGTGAAATGAGGTGGTGAACATGTTATAATAATCTACGTTACAATATTATAGGAAATTTTACATTTATCGATAGAAATGTGGAGTTTATGAAGGGTTGAGAGTGTTGATGGTGCGAGGATAAAGGAATGAGAAGGTAATGTAGGAAGTGGGGTAAAAGGTGAGGAAAGGTTGTGGCGTTTCATCTCAGAGTCGCTGCCTAGACTCATCATCAGTGGGGCTTGATGGCAGCGCGACCCCTTATACCCTAGACGCTTGTTATAACTACTCACTCGCTATAGGCTGGACGGTCGGTCGGTCAACCATCCTAGCGGTGTTCCGCACTCTGTTTGCTTAACATTGAAGATCGCTAGACTTCGACGCTAGGCGCACAGCTACTTGCGGCTTGTACGAGTCGGCGTTCGAAACTTGTACTCGAGGGACTCTATAGGCCGCTACATTTATATACAGAGTGAACTACATAACTTGATCACCTTGAATATCTTTGTTGTTTTGAAAGAACTCCATTTAGTACAACAATTGTTTAGTATAGAAGATATCCAAGAAAGAGGGCATCTCATTAAATTTTAGTAATTATATAGACTCCATCGTAAAAAAATTATATCTTAACTGGGTTTAGACCGTCGTGAGACAGGTTAGTTTGACTCTACTGATGACTAGTCGTTGCGATAGTAATCCTGCTCAGTACGAGAGGAACCGCAAGTTCGGACATTTGGTTCACGCACTCGGTCGAGCGGCCGGTGGTGCGAAGCTACCATCCGTGGGATTATGCCTGAACGCCTCTAAGGCCGTATCCTTTCTAGTCAAAGGAGGCAACGATATCTCTAGGAGTCTCGTGTGGGTCGAAAGGCTTAAAACAATATGAAACTACTAGGTGGCCGGCCCATCGTGACCGGCCATCGCACGGGCCCCAATTTGCCGTACGGGCGTCTTCGGATTCGTCGTCGGGATCTCGCCGCACGACGACCGTGGCGCTCTAACGGTCAACCATGGGTACACCAATTCGACGTCGAGATCGTCTGTAGACGACTTCGACGACTTAACGAGATCAATTAGCATCAAGCTGAGAGACGTATTTAATAAGCATTTCCATGATTTCTTACAATCATTCGACGTCACCTCTCAAACTGGGTGTTTCTTATAGAAGTGTACTAAAGTTGCATATCACAACTACCTGCTCTAGTTCGTACATTTAATGAACGTTGGACATCACTTGAGGACCGTTTAAAACATATAGCTAATTACCTAGAAAATTATGGTTCTCGAATGGTTCACAAGCTAAATCAACCAACGTACTTTACACCAGGTAAGGAACTTCAAGCTATCATTAGAAATTTTAGTAATCGTAAAGTTCCTGGACACGATAGAATTAGTAATGTTATTTACAAATATCTTCCTATTCAAGTAATATCCTGAATTACATCACTCAATGTTTAAATATGCATACTTCCCCATGCATGCATTCATAATTCTAGAAACATGCTACTATTATTACTCTTCCGAAATCTGAAAAAGATTCATACAACTGTTGACTCATATTACTTCTACTTACACTCGTTAAAGTAATAGAATGCATTTACTGTAGGTTCTCAACTGTCATAAACCCTCTAAAAATCATTCCGCAATATCAATTCGGTTTCGGGGCACAATATTCTGTTGTAGAACAGGTATATAAGCTCACTAGACATATTTACGAAGCTTTCGAACGAAAGAAGAATGTGTCGCTGTATTCCTCGACATACAAAAGACAACAAGATCTGGCATAACAAATTATTAGATAAAATTAAGCCTTTTTTACCACAAAGTCTTGTTTCTCTACTTCATTCATATGTTTATAACAGAACATTTGCAATTTATCAAAGCGGTATCTTCTTAACTAGAAAGATTTGTGTTGGAGTTTCACAGAGAAATATATTTGAACGTCTTTATACATACTTTATAGATATGTCAACACATATATCTTTACTTTTACTGGCGTCGTATTCGGCAGGAATACTGAAAAAGCTGCTGCAATTAAAAATCGTCTGAATCTAATTTTTAAGTGAGCTATAAAAATTAAACTAAAGTCGCAACACGCAGTATTTTCCATTAACACTCACCAAATTAATCGCACAGTCATCACATTTAAAATAAACTACAATACAATATATTTCTATTATGGAATACATAAAATATCTTGATATTCACATAAGTACTCGGCTAACTTGAAAATCTGATATCATTTTTCTTTGTATAAGTGACTACGCCCAATTAACAGACAGCTTTGGTGGCTAATCGAGCGACATTCTAGATTAAAATTAGTACTAAAAGTTTTGATATATAATATTATTATAAAGCCCATCTGGACCTATGCTTGCCCTATTTAGGATTCTGCAGCAACAAGTAATACAAACAATATAGCGTTAACACAAAACTTGACACTCAAACAAATAACAAACTCACAGTAGTATATGTACATAACTCAGATCCGTTAAACTGACAGGTGTTTTGGAAATACAAGACACAATACGGAATCTCTCAATTACGCATTTCATCCAAATCACTTAAATCCCGATGAATAGTCGACACTTAAGATATTCCCAACATAAGATTAGACGAAATTATCCATTAAATATCATAAACCAATAAATCACTATTTCCTACTTCCATTCCCTTCACTACTTTCACAATAAAAATTATGATATTTATCATTGTTATAACGTAAGTCACACTTAAATACTGTTAAGGCAACATATATATAATAGTTGTAAAAATCCAATAAACTAAATATAACAACAACAAGTACAGAGGACAATAATAGCTTTTGTATAGAGAAGTGTATTTCAAAGTCATTTCCACTTTTTTATTTTGTTTTATTTTCTATAAAAAAGTTTATGTATGTTGCAAAATCATTCATTTAGTAGATATTTTAAGTTCAATTTTGTAAAATTTCATGTATGAAAAATAAGGATAAAAAACGTTGCCTTTGTCTTTCCTTGTCTTTCATGCGATAAATTTTATAAAACTGAGATTAAAATATCTCCTAAACTAATAATTTTTTGACATGCGTAAGTTAATACTTTTTTATAAAGAACTATATCAATTAATGAAACAGAAAATATATTGAAATGGCTTTGAATCTCTCCACCAACGAAAAACTATTACTTTCATGTTATAGCCTTTTTTGCATTAAATAATTTTTGTTAACAAAGTTTCTTCATATCTTCAAAAACAATAGATAATCAAAGTACCTTATATAAATATTTATGTTGCGAGAAATTAATTATAAAGTATGATTAGATCAAATAGCAAAATATTTCAATAAAAAAATCACTATCACATTAGAACACTCATTAAAATATTTGTAACATCTGCTAAATGTAAAAATTGGAAGAGAAAAGTAATAAATTGATTCGAAAAAGACATTATTTAAAAAATGATTAAATATTTCATCAGATAGCACAAAAATCTTATGGAATCGATGCCGAATCGATTACAAGCAATAATTAATTTTAAGGCGCACAAAATACTATTTTTTATATACAAAAATTGTTTGTATATAATAAATAAAATAAGGATGAATTTTTAATTGAAATACAAGCATATAATATTTCTTCAATTATAATATTTCCGTTTTTCTTTAATAACTTCTAGTGATTTAAAAAGAACGTTTGATTTCTTATGTTGAAAAATACTGAAAGATATATTTTGTATTAACATAATATATCACTTTGGCATGTAAAGATATTTTTCAAACTAAAAAAAGTGACAATATATTTTTAATTTTAATAATAAATATACTACAATATAATACAATAATAATAAATAATATCATATTATTTTAATAAATATAATAGACTTCTGTATGTATATATACGATTTTTTCTTCAATTCTGTAATTATACATACGATCCTTTCTTCAATCATTGCGGAAAATTGAATCTCTTTCGTGAAATCAAACAGATGCTGTATTCATAAATCGTGATAGTCCGTGGAGCATCCATCACATTGCTTAAGAGTCAATAGCTAAACAGTTATAATAATATATAGTTAGCTGTAGTTAGAATAAAGTATTAAAAAACTTCATACAAAAGAGTACGGTTCTTGAAAATCAAGTCTTCCCCAAAAGATATTTTGTGCTGTTAAACTTCCGTAGAGATATAGATCTGACTAAACATAATTATAAAGTAATCTTAAACAATAAAACAAACATAATTGTTCATTTGAAATGAGGATCACCTGAATTTTCTGTATTTGGCTCAAATACTTAGTTCATCCTTTAAAGCAAGATTGGGTTTGATTATCAAGAAATGCATTGAGATCGTTTTATTTATACAAAGCAACATAATTCCATGAGAAAAGTATGTAAATATCGAACAATACAATTAGTTTTTAATATAATATAAGTCAGTGAATAGTCATTGTAATCATTTGTATATAAGACAATATCATTATGTACTATGAGACAATATGAAAAAAACCGTAATTAATTTAAGAACAATTGCATTATGATTTAAATAATAGTAAATAACATAATAACAATAGAAAATACTAATTATTTAACTAATCATCTCAAAGTTTTTCATTTGTAAATTGAACATCAAAATTAGTAGCTCCAAACTAATGTAAGACTTGTAGATGAGCTCATTTTCAGTTATCTAAAATTGTCAAAATAAACATGTGTTTTAATTTTTTAAAAATATTTATCATTTGTGAAAAAAAAAACGCTGTCATAAAATCAGCTATTAGGCTATTAGGCTCAGAAAATTCGATCGACTGATTTGTGTCGAACAAAATGAATAATTTTTATAATTAAATATATGTATTGCGCGTGTTCATAATTCTAAGTTTTTTTGTTAAGACGGCTAAGATTCTTCAATAAATTGAATGTATTAATTGATCTGACTAACTCAATTATTTTTGGTTAGTTAAATGTGACGGTCAATTAATAAACGAATTAAACTATGCTTCTATTTACCATTCTTGCTTTTCAGAAAATCATTTTCCTAATTATTTTTGCAAAAACTGTGAGTGTTGGTTTTATATGTGTGAATGTATGATATGCATATGTGTGTCATGTTTGGTGTGTTGTAGTTTGTTTTTAAAAGTATGACCGGCGAGTCTGTGATGAGAAGCGAGAGTGAATAGAGAGAAAGTGAATCATCAATCAATGAGTGATAGTTATACGTTTCGCAATTTATATATATTAAACTTATTAATTATCAGTGTGTTTTATTTGTTCCACTCACAAAAACAACAACCAATTCTTTTTCCAGCTATTTTTAGTCTACAATGTATTGTTCATACAATATAGATTTTTGACTGGTAGATCAGCCTTATTTTTTTATTTGCAAAAAAACATATAAAGGAAATCTGAAATGATTACTGATTTGAGTATAGCAAATCACTGATAACATAGTTATCATAAATATATTTAACAGATATTTGTTTTTATCAGCAATCCATATTAAAAGACTGAAAATTACCCTCAAATTTGAAGCTGCGAAAATTACTTCTATTTCATAGTTGTATAAATTGACAAAATTACTTTTTAATGAAAAATTCAAAACATAATATATTAAAAATAATATGTTTGATCATTTTTTCAATTAAATGTTAATATATTTTCTTGAATATTTAATTATAAAAATTACACGTTCAAACACAAATTATAGATAAATTAGAATTTTACTTTTCACATTACAAAAAAGTTAATTATAAAAGTACTTAAAATTTTCTCGCTCAATGCACAAAGTAGGATATTTGAGTTGTTTCTTGTTCTTAAATATAATGACAATTGTGAATGTAATTTTATTGTCAGATACCCGCTGCTATTTCTGACGATTCAAAAATATAATTAATGTAAATTATTCGATACAATATTTACAATAGTGGTACTCTTGGAAGAAATGATTAAAGCATAAATTTTATTATATATTAAATACTATTATTCTGAACCCCGATTTTCCATACATCAATTACCCGAACGATCGGTTATCCGAATGAATATACAATGTGACTGGTGGTATAATTGGATATTGGATAATTCTATGAGAAAAAGTAAGTCCTGAAAAAAAAATAAAATTTTTTTGCCCTTCATTTCATTTTCAAGAAAATTAACTCTAAAGTTTTATTTAGCACTATATATTTAAACAAGACTTGACTGGCCAATCTCTCGTAATATTTCCTTTAACAGTTACTTCTAATTAGTTAACTCTAATAGAGATAGAGTCATATTAAATCAATTATATACCAACATGAAGTTACAAGCATGGACTAATTAAAGGAAAAGATTATTTCTGCATTTAATATTTCCGCTAAAATAGAGTGTGTTTCATAATGTTCATATGAACGTATATTTAAAAAAGTACAACTACATTAGTGTATATTTAAGATGATTGAAAACATTTCCAATAATTTACAGGGTGGTCCAATTAAGTGAGGCCACCTAATTTTTCGAATTGTGACGATACAAAAAATATATTTTACCTATCGTGAAGGACATTGAAAGACGTATGTATAACTAATAAGAACTTTTTTTCTTAAAATCATTTTTTTCAAGGACTTCTTCAGGTCATTAATATTTTTTCCCCATATAACTATATTTTTTTATTGCATTGTATAGCTAGTAAGAAAGTACTTTCAGATATGTAAAGAACATGACTTTTAAATGACGTTAGTATCGAAAAATTTAAGTTTCACTTATAAATTTATCTCTATCGAGATTACAGACCTTGGTCAAGACGCGATGTTCGAGAACCTCATAATAAATATAAATAAAGATGTTTACTATTTTTGTACTACATCGTCAATGGTAATCTCTTCTAGTAGCTTGAAATCCGGATCAGTGTATTGAAATTTGTCAGTAATTCATAATGGAATATTTAATGGAAGAAAAAATCAATAAGATATTTATTTATAGCAAAAGTGATCAGTGTTTGAGAGAAACAGTTCAAATGTACAGAGATACATCTCCTAATCATAAATGTCACAAAATACATACACAAAGGTGATAAAAAATTTTCTTTAAACTGGCAGTATTGTGAAAACATGTTAGAACTAAAATTATTAATAACGAAAGAAATAAAGGAATTATTGTAGCTAAAGTTAATGAAAATCCATATGTGAGTCTAAGATAACTTGAGTGCGAGAGTAGCATTTTCAAAACTAGCATAATATGAATATTAAAAGAAAAAAATTTTCCCCTGTATCATTTATTTCTAAATCAGGATTTACACGGAACAGGTTTTATAAATCGTATGCTTTTATAATCGTTTTCTCAGTGGGGTTTACAGCAATACGAATGTGACCGTTCCTTGAGTGTTATTTACTGACGAAGCGTCTTCACACAATCATGGTCAGTTGAATCTGAGAAACATGCATTACTGGTCAATCGAAAATCCACACTGGAAAATTAGTGGAGAAACAAAAACTCTGGAAAATAAATGTGCGGCATCTTGAATAATGAAATAATTGATCCGTATTTCATTAACGATACTTTAAACGAAGAAAAGTATGCAACATTCTTGCAAGGTGAACTAGAAATGTTCATGCATGATGTATCATTCGTCTAAGAATGTAATATGAATGATGATTGTCTGACTCATTCTACACGCCTTATCAAGCAAATTTTAGATTACAAATTTCCAATTCGATGGTTTGGTCGTAATGGAGTTGTTTTATGGCCACTGCTTTAACCGGACCTCATTTCAATAGATTTTTCCTTTTTTTGTGAGGAAAATTGAAACGAACAATTTACAACGAACGGCCAATTAGATTTGAGGATATGAGAAATCGAGTAGTTAGAGCTATTGCGGCTGCAATCGGAAACCATCGAAAGATCATTACAATCGCTTGTTACTTTTCAGACAGTGCACCATCATAGAAACACTTTGATGATAGTAACTTAGAAAAAAGTAAATATTGTCTTAAACATTGTATGATTAAATCTTCTCGAATGGTTTAATACGATCTTAGCTAAGATCAGTGATCTCGATAGAGATATATTTATACGTGAAATTTAAATTTCTCGATATCAATGTCATTTCAAGATCATGTTCTATACATGTCTAAACGTACTTTTTTGCTAACTATACGATGCAATAAAAAAACATCAAAAATACATTTACTTAAAAAACTTTAAAACATAATGTAAAATTAAAGGGACATTGTAATTTCAAAGCATCATCGGATTAATTAGCAAAATTCAAATCATGGTAGTAAAAATTAAAATCGGGTAAAACTAAATAGGATGAATCTGTAACTGAGATCTTTAAAACAGAATTTACAGAATTGCTAATAAAGAAAAATTATCTATTAAAGAATAGATGAAATTGAGTTGCAAAAAATTTTGATTTGTCAAATAATGTTGAACTTCAACATCAGGCCATAAAATTAATAAATAGAATTACAGTTTTAATGGAATCCAAATTTGAGTGCTATCAATCTGTTCAAATACATGATCTAGAAAAATGGATTCTACCATTTTTACTAAATGCTTTTCAATGATTTTTGCACTAGCAGTGAAAAAACAATAGTTAAAAATGGACGAGAAAGAAAGAAATATTATTATTAAATATAGTACAGCAAATTATGTATTGTGTGATGTATTAAATGGAAAAGATAAATTTATAAATGTTTATTTTTTATCAGCTAATGTTATATCATTTGTTAAGCCCAAGAATACGTAACTTATGACATAGATATGCTCCAATTCATCATGGTAAATCAGGAATTTCCAAAACCATTTGACCATTTCAATCTAGGCGCCCAATAAATTTAGTCAGTCTCAAATGCGACGAGGTCTTCCGCACCATAAAGTTGCCATAACATAAACTCATGCATGCTCGAAGGATTGTATAGACAATGGGATAATTTTCAAGAGGCAATTGTTCTCAAAAATGCTTCCTAATTGGTCTTAACTTCCCCCTGTGTGCTCTATAACTTCTCAGAGTCCTTTGGAGAGGATAATCCAAGGCTTGACAAAAGGAAGAACTTTGAGGAAATCAGTATCAAGACAATAATCAAGAAGGTAATAAAAACAGTTTTTGTACAGTTATAACAAATCAGTACATTCAAACAGTATTCATCAAGGAAGTTACGAGAAATTATAGCAGAAGTCAAATAATTAAGTTAACAATAAATCATAGGAGTTGTATTCGATTAGATTTAGTACACAATAAAATCAAGGCAAGATCCATTATAATTATTCATCATAGTTCATTTCTCGCGTGAGTGGTCCTTCGAACCCCAACGGATATATGCAAAGATACATGATCGACGACAGTCGTGATTGTCCTTAATATCATTAATACAACTTATGGACCAAGACATAATTGAATGTTTTAAATGATACAAGAAATACTCGTAATTTTACAAAGTGTAAATTTACATTGAGATGCGGTAATACTGAGAACGATGCATATAAAAATTAAACATAAAAGAATGTATAATATATATCTCGTCATTAATTCAACTTCAAGAAATGAATAAAAAAATTATCAAATATACTACATATTTATTTAAGATTTAAACACTAAAGAAGAAGAAATACTCGAAATATTGAATGACATTGGCGAAATTTTATTAAAAAATAACATATCAGAGTTATAAATTTTTAATGGAATATTTTGATTGAAACTTTTCGCTACATGATATTACGATCTTAATTTCACCTGTAGAATACACTGGCAAAGTTTGAATAATAAATTTCAAAACATCTTATGTATATATAAAATATTAATATATAATATTGTTATATATTATAGTTAAATCTATATATAATCATAATTTGTAGAATGTAGTTATAATATGACATCGATTATCTGAAAAATTCAGTTATTTCGTCATTCATTCATAGTTCGGATAATCGAGATTATATGTCAATTTTATTATCAAATAATTATCAAATAATTTATCAGTATATCAGATAATTGAGTCATTTTTAAGAACTGCTGGTGTTTGACAATAAAGTTGTATATTTAACAACAAAGAAGAACTCAAGTATTCTTTTTTGCAAGTTAAGCGGAAAATTTTCAAATAACATCTTTATGATACAATAATCAGAATTCCAATTGTTTTCATAAATAAATACTTGAGAAAATGTATTAACATTTTATTGAAAAATAATATTTTATTTAAACAAATGGATTTTTCACAAAATAACTTACATTATCGAATTTATTAGAAAATACCAATTTTATTAACTTACACAATTACTTTTTCTATAATAGCTTATTTATCTAAATACCTACAAATTTTTTTATTGAAACTAAATTATACATTAATTTTATTAAAATCGATGATTGATATTTCCGTATGTTTTCTTGGATACTTCATTGTACAAAAAAAATTTGTTGCCTTCAGTATTCACTGAATATGCAGTTCCATTATACGTTTCAAATATTTGAAAGATTCAGCTTAACTCAAATTTATGTTAGAAACTTTGTACATTTATTTCTATTATTTATTTATTTAAATTTATATATAGAATATTTCTTTTTATTAAAAAAATAAAACAAAATTGAATATAAATATTGAATAAAAATGTTTTCATAATTTTCTGACTTACCGCATACTTTATTGATTTATTACTCTATTCTATTAGTATTTTAGTAAGAACTGAACTAATTTAGAGAGTATTGCGAAATTTGCTGAATCTTCAAATAGTCACATGAAAGAAAATCTATTGTATATGCAACATCGATTGAACATGCTGAAATACTACGAAATAGAATAGAGCAAGGCTTCCGCCAAATTCGAGAAACACCAGGAATGATAAAGAGAGTAACCAGATCAATGACAAGACGCGTGCAGGCTTGTTTTCAAATGCAAGGTGGTCATTTTGAGCATCTTTTGTAAAAGTAATTAAAACAGAAAATTCATTATATCTCATAAACGAAGACAGATAGGACATATATTTATATAACTTTTTTTCATTATTTTTAAGCGTACAATCAGCTCCTGAAATGGGTCTCACAAGTTGAGAGAAGTACCCATGGTGACTCGATGCTATAAATGCCATCACTTTGGGCATATTGCAAACAAATGTAAAGTGACATTTGATGCAATCGAATGTTGCAGAAGATGCGGTAAGATTGATCATCAAGTACAATATTGCAGTAGCAAACCCTGTTGCGCTATCTGCAGAGACGAAGGAAAACAAGGTAAAGACTTGAAACATGTAACAGGATCGATTAGATGTCCCGTCTATAGGAGGCTCATAAATGAAGCAAGTCAGAAACAGAAATTAATTACTTCGTCTTCTGATCCATAAAGAGATATTTCTCTGAATCTTGGATTTTTTTACTTCAGCTTCGTGTCAAAGGCACATAATCTGTCGGTTATTGATATCAACAATATATAATGTATGTAAATGGAAAGAAAAAAATGCAAAGAATATTATTGGTATGATCTAAGGGAAATTATAATAAAGTCTATTATTAAATAGAAATCATCAAATGCAATAGAAAAAATAAAAAATCTATAACAAAGCATAAAATAATTTATCTTTAAGGTATTAATTATTTGGAAATTTTAAGATAGTAATAGTAAGAGTTTAATAATGGTAAAAAATGAAAAACTAAAAATTTCTAACTTTTTATTTTTAATTTTTTATTTCTCTATAATAATATAAATAACTTATAAATAACTACTATAAATAATATAATGTAATTAACATGATATATGTATTNTTGTTATTAAATATGGCGTATTTTTTTGTTGGTGCAATATACGAAAGATACAATACTTGTGTATATCACAAATATTGATATGATATATTATATAAATATCCAATTATAAAAAAGGTGAAATGATTACATTATTGTAATGTAATCTGTATTGAAAACTACGTAAAAATATGTAAAAATTATTTTAATTCTTCGTTTCGATAAAACAAAATTCTACGTAAAATATTAATAATGTATTAATAATTTATATTTGAAAACAAAATAATTTCTTTAACCTTATTCATTTTCTTCTTTGCATTATCAGTTATAAATCAATGATATATTGAATGATTTGTTTATCTTTATTACCATAAATCATCGAAAATTTTTGAATAGATCACCATTATTTGAAATTTATGATTATCAATAATTCAATATCTTATCTGAGAAAACCAAAGATTTTGTAAGAAAAACTATAAATAAGAAATAAATAAGTATGTTGTGTGTGTGTGTGTACATATATATATACATATATATATATATATATAAAATATGTATATATATATATATAAAATATGTATATATATATATATATAGAAACACCCTGTATAATATATGTTAGATACATTTTAAGTAATTACTTCTGGAATGGTAATTAATATTAATTATTATTGATTTAAATATTTCCTTAACTGAGCTTTGTAAATTACGAATACGCTTATTATTAATCTCATATAATTTCGATATAATAAAAATGTAATTTATTATTAGTATATCCAAATGCAATTTTGACAAATGTATCATGGTGGCAGATTCGATCTATTAGCAAATGCATTTATCAGAAAGATCTTGTATATTATGTACGTACATATGTTCGTAAGTACATATATATACCACAAAGTCGTATGAATATATATCTCTACATATGTATGTGTATTCTAATGTGTATAGATACCATATATATACGCAATCCAAGTCGTCCTATTTCTATCAAATTTTTAATATGTGATTTCGTAAATTTGCTTTTAATAATATTTAAGGTATTAATAACATTATACAGGATGTCAGATTTTAATTTTTAAATTTAATTATTTTCAAAACTGTTTGTTACTGCAAAAATATCTCAAATGAAACTTGTTCAATTTTGAAATGGATGTAATTTAATGTATTCAATTAGTTTGTAAGTAAGTAATAATAGAAATCTAAAGTCAACTTTATTCTTTTTATAGAATCATATAATCTATGATTTACTGGATCGTATTAAACTATTTATGCCGAAAAAACATTATTTCATTAGAAATTTTAACTTTAATTTTGCAAAATCTCTCACATGAAAGACAAGACAACATGCAAGTGATATTTTTGTATTTGTCTTGTCTTCGTTCTTTATATAATAGATTTCACAAAACTAAAGTTAAAATATTTATTTAACTAATGATTAATGTCTTTTAATTAATCTAATTAATATTTTTCAATAACATCTATATTATCATGTTTTTATAGAGAATGTCAGATCGATTAGTGCAATAAAAATTATGATTTCATTTTCATCAAAAAAGTAAAGTTAGTCTTCATATCTTTCTTACATCCACTTACACAAATAAACTAACTTCCTCCTTGAAATCGAGTTTGTATATTTTTTTTTCAATAATGGACCGTTTTGGAAATAATTGCATTCATAAATTAAATAAGATATCTTGCATATAATTATACAAATGAAATGAAACACTCTGTAATTATACAAATAAAAAAAATATATTCTATGTATAAAAAAATTTATATAACTGATAATCAAAACGATATAAAAGTTCAAAAATTGTTCAAACATTTTGGTTTTAAATTTTATAGATCCAAAGATCTTATCAGGATTAAATTTCATTTATCGTTCTGTGATGGAATTAATGTATTAAATACGGAAGTTTATTTCATTTCTATTTATGTTGTTTAATATAATATCTGTATGTATTTCAACATACAGATTTCGAACTGTATAATTTTTTTTCAAAAACTGAAGAATTCTGATCTTGTACAACCTTATAATCATATAGCAGATTTATAGATAAAATTTATAAAGAAAGATTATGTTAATTTTATATCAGAATTATATTTATCTTTGTTGTTAAATTTTCAAATTTCAATTTATGGAATTTATAAGATCACATTGATTCTAAAGCATGATTACTTATTAATCTTCACTTAACAAATCATGTCTTTTGTATCCCCATAAATATTAAAAATGTGAGCTTTTGCAAAACAGATAAGTTTAATTCGATTTAATTTCCTTACTAAAAAGAAATGGCGCTGTTGTCTTTTCGTGATTATAAAAATAATTTATTTAAATTATAGCATTCGGCATTCCCAAACATTTAATTTTAATTAAAAGCTTTCATTTTATTATTTCGATTTCTTCTCCTATATATATCGCTCATTTATTGCAATGATGATAGTAAAAAATTTGCAATTTGATATCGTAGAGTTGTTATTTGTACTGGATGGAAAGAAAAGTTTATACTAAGTTATTGTTAGGTGGGAATCCAGTTGAATTCTCAAAAAACAGATGCGCGTCGAGGTGGGACAGAATAAAGATACAAGTTCTAGATTTCACAGACTGATTGTCTTCTTTATTTTCGGGCTGTATTTATATGGACTATTATTATAATTTTGAAAGTAGTGGAATGGCTTCTGGTCACAGGATATATGACACATAAGCCGTATGAAACATAGTGCGTATTGACACTATCATAGATGAATTCTACACTTTCGATTTGATGGAGATACATGTAGAGGACCTGCCGCAAAATTGACCATTTCAAGGTCAAAATTCTTTTTGGTTACATCGTATTGTAGTATCATCTACGAAGATGAAACTTTTTCAAGGAACCATAGATCGCAACCTAATAGTTCTTCAAAAAAATGACAAAAAAAAAAGTTTTAATCATTTATCATTTTAATCACGATAGGCACGTGCCTACTAACAGCGATTTTATGGTGCAGACGCGTAATGTCTATATTTCGAGTTTTATCATTTGATTGTTGCTCTGTGTCAACTATATCAAATTCTAAATATTTGTTTCGTTTACGTTTGAAATGTAATATTTTAGTTGATGAGAGTTACTTCTGTAATAAATTAGCTTTCATAACAGATGGAATGATGGAATATGGCTGTATCAGTAAATAATCAAATAACGTATTGACACACGAAATCAGAACTTCGGGTAGCTGTGAACCACAACGCATCTAGAATGATAAAATTGCTTAAGCGATTCTTAGCAGATACGCGTTAAGTACAGTGATAAATTTTAAATGATTAAAGAAACTGTTTTGCCATTTTTGAGAACTGTCAGGTTGCAATTTATGGTTCCTCTGAAAAATGTTATTTTCGCGATAAATAAAATACAATGCAAACAAACAAACAAAAAATTGAAATTCAAGGTCAAGGTCAATTTTGCAGCAGGTTTTTTTACACGTATATTCATCAAATCGAAGATGTAGAATTTATCTATTAACTTTTATTATCTGATAACTTTTCCATCCTGTACTTTTTAAGATTTTAAGAATCAAAATTATAAAAAAAGAAACATTCAAACTTGTTTTTCCTAAAATCATCATTTATATTAAAATTGTGTTGTTATTGCAACAAATGAGCGATGCCTTCATACAAATAAGAGTTAAATAAATATTAGTTTAAAGATCTCATATCTTTGTCTTTAAGACAGTTACAATCAATTATATAATTTTTCAATATTAATCAGTGTTTTCAAATTATATTAGGTTAGTTAGATTAGTTTGATTATACAGGATGTATTTTTTATTATGCGTGTTCCAATATTTTATTTTTGCCAGCTATTATGTCAGGACGTAGCTATTTAATTTCAAATGACAAATATTATGATTCATCATTTTTAACAAAATTATTTACTTCTCAACAAAATTATTTTTTTTCAAGTTTCTAACGTCATCATCTTTTTTTAAATATGTGACATACATTCCAATTATTCATATATTCTAGCCAGAAAAAGAAAGAAAAATGAATTTCAGACATGTATTGACTTTTCAATGACCTAATATAAAAAAATTATAGTAATTTCGAGGAAAGTAATTAATTGAAGATTTTCTCTTTTTTCTAAATGTTTACTTCACAAAAATGTTCAAAATGACAGTAAATGCACATAAAATTTTTTCCTTGGTGTAATAATTTTTTGGTATAATAAAATCCTAATTTTATTTATTTCATTTTTCATGACAAAATAAATCTGCTTGGCCAGTAGATTCTTGTACAACCTATCCAAGCTATCCAAGCAATTGAGAAAACTTTCATTGAGTGCATTTCGTACATAATATGCATTTAGTATAATTTGTGTTTTTATAATAGACAGCACTTTACAAATATATACTGATAGCGATAATTGGATGAATTGAAAAGTTTGAAAAGATAGCAATTGTGATATATACAAGGAAAGAATGTAAAATTATTTCTATAAATAAAATATTCTTCTTTTAATATTTTCTATGTGGTGTCGTAAATTGACTTTTCTTCATTATAGAATCTTTATCTTAATAAATAAGCAGGCAAAATATCTTGTCTATTACAACAAAATAATTAAGCTATAAGAAATAAAAAATGTTTTTCATTATCCTAAAAAGAAATTTTTTGACGATAATAAGATAATGATTTTTCTCGCCTTCATTTTTATAAACGAGAAAAAAAATTTAATTCAACGCTCTTCTACTCTATAAATTGAAGTAAAAAGCTTCTAACAATTTATAATATGTGAATGTTATCAAAGCTAAAAAAAATTTTATATATTAAAAACATTGTTGAATGACGTTAATATCGAAATGGCCAGGCGAATGTGTGAAGACCAATTTATCCTTCGATGTCACAAAATGAATCCGAAGTCGTAACGAAATCTAATTCCGCGAAAAGCGGAATGTAGGACTGTAAAAGTGGACTGTATTTGTCGTAATCAAAATCTTGGTTACCGAATCATATTAATTATTAATATGATTCTTAACAAAAAGACTAAGAATAAATGTAATTGTAAGAATCACTCTTCGCTGCCTGAGAATTTATAAGAGATGGTTAGTCGATGAGAGCCAATCATTTTGAAGTATAGACCGATTTTTTATATTTTATTGTTCTAATGTAATTCGTGAAAATCAAAACATCAATGGAAAGATCGACGCTGATTATTCTTGAAAACATAAAATGAACAGATATGCGGTTCAGCGATGGAGCGTGATAAAAGTTAGGATTTCTTGTCAGCACAAAAAGGTGGACGAATTGTTGTCCGCGATAAATATAAGACAATAAATTTCTTTATATCGACAAGAAATCCCAAACTGTTCTTTGTTTATTAGCAAATTATATTTAGATAAAATTATTATATTGTGACTGTTTTCAAAATGCACTAAAGTGCTCGAGTGGTGTTAACAAATATATTTAAAGTAGAGTTTTCTATAGACAGATGTTTCAATAGAGACATGCTTCTGAGAAATACAAATGATGCCAAAGAATTTTTTACATGTGAATGCTAGCGTTAAGTACCCTGAAATTTTTTCCGATTTTTAGAGTCATAAACAGAGCATAAAAAAAAGAAATGAACAAAGCATAAGAAAGAAATCTTATTACCTTCGTTAACTATAAACAGATCATTTCTCTACTAAATGAAAAACTTATATTATTCCTGTACTTAAAAATATTGATAGATCTGACATTAGCAACTGCAGAACCATTGAAAATATTATGCTTGAAAAGAATTTAAAAATTGTCTGCAACTTTTAAAAATATCGTCATCAATAAACATATATATATAATAAAACCATAATGGATTTACCATCACTAATTCGATTAATTGCTATTATTATCTAACAAATAATATGGATAGAAAAAAGAAATTGATATAATTCATATGGATTTTTGTTAAATGTTTGACACAGTTTGTCATTCTATCTCATTATGAAAACTAAATGTTCTTGATATCTAAGGATTCTTATTCTTTTGAATATCAAATATTGAAAAATATTAAATTCAGGGATTGCTGAGAAATTTCATTAAATCTCATTCGTCCATGGTATTGCAGGTACGACAAACATAGTAATAAGACATCTTGTTCAGGATACTAAAGAGATTAATGAAACTAATTGTAAATAAATGTAATACATATTTGTTATATGTATATACAAATGTTCATGCAATAAGTTACATAACACGTTATGCCAAACATGTTATTAAACAGAAGTGTACAGCTTCTGAAAAAATAAATTATAATCTAGAATCACGAGTAACATGAGAGGCCAGCGTGATAGTATTTTCTAAAAAAAATATAGTTATTTCTAGTAGAAATATTGAAAACGAGGACGAATTTTATGTGTTATCATCGTGCTTCTAAGAATGGAATTACATACAAGCAAGCCTGATGCTTTATCAGAGAATTGCAGGAGTGAAACTTCGTAAACAAAGCTGTTACGAAATCGGGATACCATTAGAATGAAAATTTGCAGGTAAATTCAGCGTATAGTCAGGAAGATTGAAATATACATAAACAATTGGAATATACTATGATGAGAAACAAGAAGTTGTTTCGAGATTGGAAAACGTAACGTCAATTCTACTACAAGTACTAAAAGCGAACTACTAAAACCAAAAAAAGCGGACGAATCTGTTTTAACAGAAGTGTACTTTGGGAGGCTTAAGTTGTTGTAGGAGTTTAGTCTAAAAATAAGAAGCTTTAAGAAAGATTTAAGAAATCTTGTCGTCTTAGTGAACCTAATACGAGATAAAAAAGCTACAAGAAATCTTGTAACTTTGAAAGGTGAAAAAATTCGTGTGATAAAATTATGTATGAGAAAATGATGCGATATATAAATATGAATCAGGATGAATGATATGCGCGTGTGTGAATAACCGACAACCGAGGAAGGTATGCGAATGTATATAAAAGAAAATTAATTAAATCTTATACATGTATACTGTATGATATTTTATCTCTACCTACATATTCAAATATTTTCAAGTAATTTATTTTCGTAAACTATAATTATCATCATTTTAATATTTTAATATTCTAATATTATTCTAATATTTCAAAATTCTAATATTTTAGTATTCTAATATTCTAACATTGTTCTAAATATTCTGATACATGTCTCTAGTATTCTAATATTGTTAATAATTTTCAAACTCAATAGTTTCTTTACTATAAATATCACATCATTTTGAGAACTTCAATTGAACATGTATTCTACATATTAAATGTTGCAAATGTAGATGTTCGAACGTTCAAGTTTTCCGTATTTTAACTTCTTTTCATTGTTTTATGAATTATTTTATGAATTGATGGATCTCATTGAATTTTTCGAAAAATTCAATAAGTTTTAGTTTGGCCTGAGTAGAGGTCAATCGTGGAAAAGTTCTATTCTCAATGGAAACTGATAACAATATTTTGTTATAAGTACGATAATTTTTTAAATATCTCTTTGTCCATTATTCTTTCTTTTCCAAATTCATGTCTTCTTCTCGGTAACAAGTAAGTACTCAATTCTTTGCATAGTTAATAAAGTAGCAGTATACTTGAGAATAATAAGAGAAGAAACATAAGTTTGATGAATTCTCTTAAGCAAAATTGACTTTGTATACAATAGAATTTCTCGGTATATTTATGTGGACGTACTGCGTGTGTAGTAGAACCGAGGGATATAGAGTAGAACGTAACTCAGCATCAGAGCTGACCGGCGAAGCTGAAGCCATAGCCAAAGCCAGAGCCAGCTTCGCTTGCCGTTCCTGTATTTCAGTAATCCCGGGCAACACGAACTCACCGAATACCCCTATAGATATCCCATACGGAGCTGCGCCATAGCCGTTCCACTTGCTAGTTACTTTGAGGTTGAACAACCCGACCTCCTCCCTCTTCAGCTTCACAGCGTTCTCCTGTCCGCTCAGATGCGATAGCATCTTAATCGTGCTAATTCGCGCCCACCCATCACCGGCTGACATTCGCTATACCGTGAGCTGTAGTCGGTAAACGAAGCTTATGCTCCCGGCATGCTGTCACATTTAATAAAGAGACTTAATAAGGAACCTATTGACTGTCTTGCTTTTCAATTAATACCGAATTAATGTTCTATGAAAGATCAAGAATAATTTCCATAACTCCAATTACTATTGGTATTCCATATCTATACATATTTGCATTTCAGCAAGTTTAGAATATATAACCTGTTGCTACAGCAATAATAACCAAACATGTGAAGAATTTGCGCATTCGTGCAAGATTTTTCATTTGTTATTAAATCAATTATTTATCTAGGTAATAGTCATCATTAATTAAATACTCGAGTAGTTAAAATAAATATCTGTGATGTATATTAATTTTATGTTTAATTGAAATCAATTATTTCATTAAGTATAATCATTAAGTAAAAACATTATAGATTTTATAACTGCTGTATCATTCTTGTTTATATCATTATTATTAATTAAATGATTCATTGTAATTGAATGTAATCTGAAAAAGTAAAGAGATAATATCTCAGATTTTATTATTAGAATGCAGATGTTTATATAATTATAACAAATATTTATAAAAAATTTATATACGTACATACAGTTACGGAATTGTGTTCATATACTCGATGAAACATTTTGTTATACAACTTTTACAATTTTATACGATTATGATATGATTATGATTATGATCAATAATCAAAATTTAAAATTTGGAATTTGATTTCGATATTCCATTTTTAGGTATGACCATTTTCACTAGTAAGGAAATAGTACCTATATATTTTATTTGTAATAAGGACAGTTATGCATTAGTTGTCCAACTTACATATATAAAATTTATTTATTTTGCAAACATTTATTTTTGCCTTTTCAAATTATATTAATTAAAAGTATAATAATTATATAATTTATTTAAATCATTACATTTGAATAATTTTATTCAATCTTTTAATAATTAATATGGATATATTGGATGTATTAATTCTATATTAATATTAATTTTATATGTATATATATATATATATATATATATATATATATATATATAATTTTAATATATAATATATATAAAATTGGCAATTTTTTGCTACAAATACCATGAGTCAATATTTCAACTTTTTATACTGTCGCCTTATTTTTATAGAATGCATTTCACAAAAAATGTATTTATTGAATTCTTCTATGAAAGAAATATGTGTATTTCATAATTTTCGTATACTAAATTCGTTTTTGAAAATAAAATTTTCCTAATCCGTAATTTTATTGAATTTTATAGACGCATTTTTTTCAGAAATAATTGATTTGTAAATAAATTCTATTTACTTTTTTATATAATAGCATAATAACAAGAAAAGAGACAAACAACAGATAGAGAGAAAATGAAAAAAAGAAACGAGGTGTTTGAGACTTGTTAAAATAAATTAATAGAATTTTCTTAGCAATATAGTAGTCGAAGGCAGGTGTAAAGAGTATATTCCTGTGTAAAAGAAATAAGTAGTGAGAAATTGTTTCCTGAAATAAAATTGTTTCCTACTACATTTTACTTCATTAGCAACTTATTAGTAAGTAATAAATAATTTTATTAGTAATAAATAATTATCATTGTCTTTAAATTATAAATTATATAAAATTATATTTCTTCAAATTATATGTTCCTTTTACTTTTTTATAACAATCAGCAAAAAGTAAATAGCTACTGTCATGTAATTATAAATGAAAGATAAACTACTATTGAAACATTTTCCCACTTATTTTTAAATTCAGTACTACCTTCAATAATAATATTTACAATAAAATCCACAAATTTCTAATTCTCAGAAATAATCTCTTTATTTAACGATTAACTTTAACAAATATACACATACATATATATGTACATATGTAGTCCTGTTAGATTATAAATGTTCTCATGAAGTTATATCGCTATCATTTGTAGATAATGATCATATCATTTATATCACAGTGATATTTATGAGTTTACATACTATTTATATTATTTTACAATTTAAATGTATATTTAATTAAATACCGTATTTAAGTATATTTAATTAAGTAATTTACAAAAAGATCATTCTCTCACCAATCATTTTTGAATACAACATAGAAATCGATATTTGAAACAACTTTTCGCTTTTACAAAAAGATCAGACTCTTTTAGTTCCTGAAATATTTATAAAAACCGATTTTTTAATCTTGCCTGTATGCACATAACTCCATGATTTTTGAACATGTTATAGAAATAAATATTCAGAACAACTTTTTCTTTATAAAAGTGTTAAATTCTTTTAATTTCTGATATATGTGTAAAAAACTGCCTAGTTTTAGAATTTTGTTCATATGTAGCTGGCACGTTCACCACTTGCTGTCATCCTTCCCTTTGTATCATAAGTATCTTACGAATTTAAATAAATGACTTCTAAGAAAACCTAAATTAATAATAATAAGTCTACTATGTACTAAAATAAAATACGCAAAGCAACATCTTTTACTGACCTTTTTTGAAAAATAACTATTTTATGCAAAAAAATACCGACCGAATTGAAAATCCTAACCTAAACCAGAATCCAATATATTAGTGATATTCATTCATTGGTAATTGAATTATAACAAACATTTTTTATAATTTCACTGTTGTATAGATAACTTTACCTAAATTTGCCCAGTTTTCGTTTATTGTTCGTATATGTTCAGTTAACTGTAAATAAAAAATAAGAGAATTAGATTATATGGTTATGTACAGGGTGGAAAGAAAAGTTTGTCCGGCTCTCATAGATATTCTATTATTCAATCTTTGATTTATACATATAAAGAACCTGTCGCAAAATTGACCTTGAATTCAATTTTTTTTCGTTTTTTTTTTTTTTTTTTTGTTTATTTGCATCGTATCTATTTACCACGAAGATGAAACTTTTCCAAGGAACCATAGGTCGCAAATGTCGCGAACCTGACAATTCTTTTGAAAAATGGCAAAACAGTTTTTTAATTATTTAATACTGTGTACTCAACAGTATCTGTTGAGAATTATCATCTAAGCAATTTTATCGTTCTGAACGCGTGATGAACCACTCGAATTCCGTGTGTCAGTACGTTATTTGATTATTTACTGATAATGCCATATCCTATCATTCCATCTATTATAAAAGCCACAATTAATTATAGAAGCAACTTTTATCAACTGAAATATTACATTTCAAAAATAAATAAAACAGGCAAAAATTTTTAAAATTTGATACAGTTGACACAAAGCGGACCATAATTAAATGATAAAACTAACTCGAAATATAGACATTACGCATCTGCACCATAAAATCGCTGTTAGTAGGCATGTGCCCGCTGTGATTAAAATAATAAATGATTAAACCATTTTTTTGCCATTTCTTCTTCGGAAATGTTTCATTTCCGTAGATGACACTTCAAAACACGCCTGGTTCCTTTAAAGGGAGAAGACCAGGGAGTGTTGGATTTCCATCGATTAAAATCTTCACGGTGACTTTTTGCGTACTAAGGAAGCTGTGGGCTTAGACTGAACTCCGATACTCCCTCATACATTACTTCGATAAGATTCTTTCCTCGGAGAAAGCAGATGGAGGTCCCCTGGTCACTGCTCTTGGTTTTGTTGTTTTTTCTTTTACGGGTTCTCCGTGTCTCTGACAACCCTGTAGAAATTCGCGCTTCTTTAAAAGAAGCTGATGGGATTGCATCTCTCTGCTACATGTTTTTCGCTCCTACGGGCAGGATGATCCTCTTCGGCGTTTGTCCGTGGCAATTATGGCGGCCCTAGATGTCTCTGGCTTGCCGCGCTGTCTTCAGCTGGGGACAGTAGAGCTTCTGATGCGATGTCCAGATATAATTCTTCTGCGCCGTTTTCTCTATCTAGCCTGATTGTTCTTCTCTCGGCTTTTTTCTACCACTTCTTTCTTCGTCATTACCTTCTCATAAAAGGTAGTGATCGCTCTCCGCTGATTCTCGTAGGCCAGGAGCACCAATTACTGCCAGGGGCGAGAGATCTTCCCCAATTGCAGCAATAAAAGTGCTCGAAGGAAGGGCACTTTTCTAGTGTGTGCTGAGCCGAGTCCAGTTCAGCCCCATATTCCAGACATTCCGCCGAGCCTTCGGCATCAATTCGCATCCATGCCCTGTGTGACTCTAAGGATGAGTCTGTGCATTCCTCGTTCCAGCTATAGATCCCAGTTGAATAACATTGCTGCGACTGCTCACTGGCGACTGGCGTCATTCTTCTACAGTTCGGTCTTCCACTTCTCCCGCACCTGCGACTCGGTCATAGTCAAACCTTCTTCCCTGAAGTAGCTTCGCATCTATCTCTGCAATCAAGTCGAAATCATCTCTGCCAGTGTCAATACTGTCTCACGCGAGTCTCATGCGAGATTGTGCGATATGCCCACTCTAACGACCATCCGTCGTTGAATCCGACGTGGTTAAATTTCGGCTTTCCGTGAGTTCTAAGGATCCAGATTGGCACCCCATAGAAAATCACTACATTGACGTAGAGACATTGGACTCTTTTCTTCCATCTCCGATGTTGGACAGAAGGCGGTCTAGCAGGGCGGCCACACCTTCCACTTTGAGGACCAGGCAAAGTGCCTCAAAATTTCATTGGCCGTCCAGAGTCAGGCCAAGGTATTTCCCTCCACGAATATGCCTTCTCCATCGATTGTCAGCCATGTCTGAGGCGGCCGTCGCGATCGCGGAAGGCCATAGAACCAAGCGATCTCAGTTCCAGGATTCCAGGAGAGGGAACATGTATTTAAGCTAATCTAATCTAACCTAGCGATTAGGTTAACCTGATTGGTAGCGAAACGAGTTTGTAACGACGGCTCAAACATACACTGTGTGTTCGTATTGTGTTTCCGTTGGTTTCTTTTCTGTTTCCAAGTAGTGACATGGAAACCAGTGGATGTTCCTCGTGTTGTTTAAGCGACGTTGCTTCTGTCAGCATGACATTTAGCTTGGAAGACCAAAAAACGTATATATGTACGTGCCATGCGAAACATGGATGATTTCTAGCGAGATTGTAACTTTCACTCATCTCCGCAGATATTCGTGTTTCTTTCATCAAATTAACCTTAAACATTGATTCAAAGGTAGATTACAATGGCTCAAAAATAGTAACTAATCTATGTTTATATAATATTATATTTCATATAATCTATTATATGTGGATCGATATAATGTCACGGCTTCGAAAACTTTAAATGCAATACTATCGATTACAACAATTGTACGAGTTATTCGCGCGCAATGCACTGAATCCAGTTCGAAGGACTAATGTTCACGCACAGAACTGTATGTTCACTTGATACAGTTAATCCGATTCGAAAGATCAACACTATCAAGACTTTCCATTTATTTGAACGCAATGTTACTCGAAGAATGCTTGGAAGGTGGTCAGTATCGATCGGAGGTTAAGTGATTTCTTGCCAGTAAATGATTGTTATTTATCCTCCAATGTGAAACAAATTTTTTATTATGCGATGTATATCTCCGTAATTAGATGATTTATCTCCATTCCTGAGCTGATGGAAAATTGGTGTCTCCCTCATTTCCTTTTCCATCGACTTTGGAGGTTTCTAGGTCTCAAGATGAGGGCAAATTGTTGATAGCCCATATCAACTCCGTTTTATTTAAATATTTTCGGGAGGATGTCTGTGAATATTTTCATCTGGACTGTGTCATATTGTACGTTATTGAGATACACATTACTTTCACATAACTTTCGGGTAACTTGTTCCTCGAATTCTAATAAACCAGCAAGATTTTAGTCCTTTTGCTGGGTTTATTCTCCAAAAATAGACTTCGTGCCATAAATCAGAGTACCACTCGAAGTTCTCTAACACGAGTTATAAAGTTATAAAGTTACTCTTACTAGTACGGTGATTAATGCGATTTTAGATATGCTCGATTCGATGCATTTTTTATGAATATATTTTATTTGAGAGATAAAGCAATTCTTACACTTCAGGATTGTAGCAATTCGTCTATTAAAACGATTAGAAAGATTCAGTCAACTTTTTAACATTTACAGTGATTGGAAGGCTGAAGTGGTTTCTTCAATGAATAAAACAATCGTAACTTGTTGAACTCGATCGAGAGTTACGCCTCGATAATCCAAAAATATGTACATACTGATGATTTTTATTGAACACAGGAAAATTCTATCTGCATGCTTGCTAGATGTCACTTATAATCTTTTTCTTTTTGCACCACAATAAACACATTATAGAAAAAGAAGGTTGAGCAATACCTGTGCAAGCATGGAACTTTGAATACAATTAGATAGCTTCTAACCGACTAGATGGTTACATGAAACTAATTACTCTTTGGAAAGATCAGGCTACTTTCTAAACTTTCAGTTATTGATATAATGAACATAAAAAATAATATTGTTAAAAATGCTGAAAATGGTGAAAATGGTGAAAATAACTCATATATGAGTAGGTTACCATTTTCGTTTTAAAAATACTCTCTTAAAAATATCACTGCAGTAAAAATATGTAGAAAAACCTCACATTTTTTTGTTCTTTCGGACGAAATAAATATTTTATAAATTTACTTGAGTACTTCTGTTTTGCTGATTGCCAATATCTATATTGGTACATATTGAGTATTGTATGCATATTATACAGGGTGTTTCGTAACTTGTGAAACCCACTTCGCAAATATGTACGCTATAAAATATCCAAAGAGACGCCACCCGTGTCCAAAAATGTTTTATAACATTGAAAAGTGTGCAAGAGTACATGATTGAAACAAAATAAGTTTCGATACTAACGTTTCTGTTGATTAAATTTCTGAAATTAAAGACATCAGAAGGTCATAGTATAGTAGGTCGTTGAATTCGTTTTATTAGAAGCAACAATCCTGCGAAGTCAAAAATACGCAGTGCCATTTAAAAAAATCAATGTGACCTTGATTTTTTTATCGAAAAAAAAATTTTTTGAATTTTTTATATTGCACTTTGTAGCCAATCAGAAACTGATTAGTTTTTGTTCAAAACATTTTTTGTCACACAATCAAAAGTGCCTGAAAAATCGTGGCGACAGTTACGTGCCACATGCTGTACATCTTTATATTAGTGCATATTGAAAGAATCGACTTTAATTTCCAAAAATTACAGTATATTTTATCATATTGCATAATATGATATTATACATTACATGATAATATAATATTTAATAATCAGAAAAGTACGTACTTTATGTGAAACTTCTAAGTACCGGTATCTCAAAACAAATGCAATTAACTACTTGCAATCAATTGCGCCTATGATATTAATAAATTAACTATTTTGTTTGTTTCAATTCAATGTCACATCAACTGAAAAGTATAAGAGCAAAGTGAAAAATTATAGGTTTAAGAACTGTGAAACTATGACTCATTGTCAAAATACGTACAGTTTTTAAATTGTTTTCATGTCACTGATTCTCCACACTAAAATATACGTATCATGTACGTATTAGTATTTCAGAAGTAACGGTCAAGATTCAAACACCAAATTGCTTAATTGTTAGTCTTTATTATCCATCAAATTTCTGCGAATCCACGTAAATTAATTAATAAAAATACTATCTAACTCTTTCGAAAATTTCTTGAATTTTCAATGACCAATGCATGTGAATATCTGCACAGATAACAAATAAACTATTCATTAACTTTTCTTTAGACAGTCTTCGATTATCGCTGAAGAATACTTTCTAGTATCTTTTCATATACCTAACAAACATATTGAAAAATTTTTCATAAAAAACATCTCCAAGATTACAATTTTAACATAAGTGCAATCATTCAGGAACTCGGCTTCAATTACGTCTTTTAATTTTAAAGAAAGACCTTAACGATTTTGGAATCTTTTTTAATTAATCATGATGACACACAATATTGCAAATTATTGAAAATAAAATATAAAATAAAATAAAAATATAAAATAAAAATTTATATTAATTTACTAATAATCATCGTTTCAAACGATAATATTACAGCCTTCAATTCTATTATTAATAATAATAACAACAATAGTACCATAGATAAAATCATCATTATAATTACCTTTATAGTAAATTTTTTGAAACCTACTAATAACAAATTGAATTATTCTCGCAACGAAAGACTTTTTTAAGTATTTTGTGGAAACTTCATAAACAATTTTTTTAATAAAGAATTAGTGTTCTTTGATGTTAAAAATATTTGACAAACGCAACAATAACTTCGTGTTAAGGTATGACCAATTTTAAAATATGTTAAAAATATGTCAGAATTGAAAATTCAACCATTTTCGCAAAAGAATGCATTCCTAACATAAAAGCGGTGATTCAAGTGATCAAAGATATTGTACTCCTTATTAAAAAACAAACCCATTAAAAATAGATTTACCATGGATTAAAAAAAAATTTATCAGGTATCCCATTCTGTGAAAAAAGTTCACAAAATTGATTCAAATAACGATACTTTTTGAATTCTTTCTTTTTATTACATTTAATTAAAAATCCTTGTATTCTTGATTTTATTACTTTAACATTTGTTTTATTCTCTTCTATCTCCATATGACAAAAATTCTGTAATGGAATGTGAATAAATTCTATGTATTAAGGTTTTGTACATATTCCATTATCATAAAATTATTAGAGACCTGAAGTATGTCTTCAAAAATCATTTCTAGAACGATCATACCATGAAAATGGAAGAATTTACCTCTTATTGTACAAATTGAGTCACTTGTTATGTCAATGGAGGAATTGTTACTTACATTAGCGATTTATTATATATTTAAAACCTTAATATTAACTTTAATTTGAATCAGTAGTAATAAAAATTTACTTAAAATTTAAATTTATCCCAAATTTATCCCACATACACTTATATACATTCCATATAGTTATCAAGTAATATATGATAATGAATTGTCCAAACTTATTTAATAGTGAATTATACAAATTTATTCTTGAAATTCTCAAATGTTTTATTATACAAATATATACAAATTTTTTTTTTAAAAAGCATGAAGTAACAGAAATGATACAACAGAAGAAATTATGAAAAAGATAACATGCAAGCATGATCTAATTATTTGGTAAATAATGACAAACATTATGGTATTGTTAACTCGATCGATTTCTTTTTGTTCCATAAATATGCATATGTTAAATTGCAAAATGTTAAATTATTAAGAAATTAAAGAATGCAATAAACAAGGTTCGGAAATAGACCATTAGAAAATCAACAGTATGATATAAAAAAAATAAGAACAATGAACTGACAATTTTATATATATAAATACAATGATGACGACAACAACAATGATAACAAAGATATGTCTTTTCAATCTGAGGTAATGGAAAAAAAATTTAAAATACAAAAGGCATACAACTTCAAGCTATTATAGTATATTTAAAAAGCTTATGTAACTTATCTAAAAAATTATGTGATCCCCAATATTTTATGTCTAAAATATATAAAATTTAATATAGAAACAGCTATTATTCTATTATCCGAACTATTTCCCAATTAGTTTCAACAATCGAAGTTCTGCTGTGTTACATATTATAAGAAAAAATGTAATAATAGATTAAATATACATATCCTCAAGGATTATCCCCGAGGATAATATCCTCAAAGTATTAGTTGTCAATAATTAATTGTAAGAAGCTGACCGAGATATATGTATCAATACCTATATGTATCAACACCAGAATGAGATTGAAAATTAACTGCGAATATGTTACTTATTTTTCTGCTAAAATAAGTATTTCAAGTATCCTTCTGATTGCTATTCATAATTCTGCTCTCCGTTTCGGCTTAGTTGTAAAGTACAGGCGTCCGATACAGTATCTCTCACGTGTACCTACTTACATAAAGATAGTGTTTATATAAGTGTAAGTGTTGGTGCCAACAGTGCTGATTTCGTATCCTGTATAACACGGATCGAAGCACAACTATGGAGAGACTCACAGATTAATCAACACTGATTTTCCGACACTTCTGAATATCATCCGACACTTCAGAGATTCCTCGGGTTCAAATCTAATGAAAAACAATACGATTGCAATATCTATCGAAATTCTGTTCAACTTCAACTTAGAAACTGTCGCAGCAACCATTTTTCTTCCAAAGAAATTCATATCTGCAATTCTTATTTATATCTTACACACCTTCTCTCTTGATTTACAAAACCTTGATAATTTGTTAATACAAATCCTAGTCCATCTACTAATCCTGTCCGACTCTAATACCATCCACCATCTTTTTTAGGGATCGACTACGACCCGACCGACAACAGAAACAAAATAATCGAAAAACTACTTAGTCATTAAGATTTAATTTCCTAAAATACTGATATTTCTAATCAATGTCAGAAACGGAGAAATGAATACAATCGATCTTTTTTTAGTCCACAATTAGCTCAAAATGAGACATTCTAAAGGACTTATACGATAGTAATTTTCCTTTAAAAATTTTCTATGAAAGCAATATCACCCCAAATAATCCATCGATCAAAATAGAATATCAGACAATTTAACTGACTAGTCTACCAAGAAAGCATTACAATTCGTAGAAAAAGAAACAGATCTTGAAATTGTTCCAGCCCAGATTAACAAAACAATAAATGAATTCTAACAAATCATAATATCATCCGCAGACAAAGTCTTTGCACCTTCCACAGTAAATAATCAGGAAAAGAACTATATTGTGATGGAAGAATATAAAGTTGTCAGCAGGAAATATACTAACAGAGCAAAGAAATATTCTGCAACAGAAAATCTAACCAAATTCGAAATGAAACGAGTCAAATAAAATAAAAAGAAATCATGGAGAAGCTATGTAACATCGATATACTCCCAAACATCAACATCTGAAGTATGGAAGAAAGCTCGTTAGTAGATCCAAATCCCCTAACAGCATTCAATTCCTTGAAACTGATGATGACAAATTCGTAACACAAGCTTACGACATTTCCAACACCCTGGCAGAGAATTCAAGAAAAATTCTAACAATGTAAACAACAGCCTATCATATCTTACAAACGAGTCTGCTAATAAATTGTACATCTTGTATACTCTATGATCAGACTGATAATATCTTAAATTCACTATTAAAAATTCTTCCAAAGGCGCCAATAAACTATCTGCTCTCATCAACTATATATGAATTCACAAAATCTTTCCTGACAACTGACCGAAAGCAGTTCCGACAGTTCCGATAAACGATAATTCCAATCCCTAAGCCAAACAAAAGAAAAAAAATGCAAATGCTATCGTCCGATTGCGTTAAACAACACTATGTGCAAATTATTAAAGAGAATTTTAAATCGAAGGCTTTATTGGTACCTTTAAATAATTAAATAAATTAAATCCAAACCAATATTTTTGGTTTTCATTCCATCATAGACGTCTTAACAAACATGAAATCCTGTATTTGTCACGCTTTCCTTCAGCTTTGAGGAAAATATTAAGGATATTAAAAAAGCTTTCGACATAGTTTGGAAGTCTAAGATTACAAAATTTCTCCTTCAGTTAAAAGTGAATAGTGACATACTGTTCTTTATAATTAATTTCTTATCAAACAGATACATCCAAGTCCAAATGGAACTCTTTCATATCTCGTAACAATTCAAAACGAAGTCTCGCAAGGATCAGTAGTGAGGGTCACCCTATTTTTAATTGGAATAAACTACGTCACTTCCAACCTCAAGCCACCAATTATTTACTCCACTTATTTACGGATGATACTACCATCACATGCAATGGGCAAAATATACATTCCATAAATGAGCATATGCAAACATCAATACTCTCCAGGATTGATTAAATACGTCTGGTCTATAATTTTTACCACACAAAACCGAAGACATCCTAGTCACAAGAAAAAACGAACACCAACTTTTACCTAAACTACTCTTGAGGAATACAGAAATAATATTCGTAGCTACCATCAAGCTGTTAGGCCTTATTTTTTACCAAAAGGTATCTCAGGTACCATATTTAAAATCCTTAAAAGATTCCTGTACAATAAAACTTAATATCATTGAAATACTTTCCAATAACAATTAGAATGCAGACTAAGAAATTCTCCTAGAAACATACAGAAATTTAATACGTTCCAAACTATATCGTTTTCGACTTTATAACTCAGCCAAAAGTCATATTTAAAAAATAATAAAATCATTACCAAACAATATATTGCTCGAGGCCCTAGAATCCAGAAGGAAATCTTAAGACTTAAATACGCAATAAAAGTTTCCTTCACTCCAAACAACAACCTATAATTGTATCTTCTCTAATAGATACAAAAAATTCTACGGCAATGAGCCTAAACTACTCTCATCCTTCCATTTATTAGACTTGCTAAAATTCTCTAAACAACCATCATTAAAATGTCTTTTATTATTGAATGCAGAGGAACTAAAATTCCTCCCTGGACAATAAAAGCATTCCAAATCGAGATCAGTCTCGCCGAACTCATCAATGGCAGAGACACAGAATAAATTCTGACACCAACTTAATCTCGCAAAACGACATCCCAAAAGTTTTGAAATTCCTCAAAGAAACAAACATCTACATATATATCTAGACTAGTAAATTCCATCGTCGTCGCTAATAACTTCGCAGTCGATGTAAAACATTATATAAAAAAAAAATTCTGTTCTTCGAATTGCTTGTAGTAGAAATCTTTAGCATCAGCCCGATTTTAAATCTAATTATGAATTAATTAAACCTAATTAACAGATTAAAAAGATCTGATATTTCAACCACTTTTGTGTAATAAAGGTCTTTAAATTTAAATTCGTTAAATAAGTTAGTACTGTTTTACTGGAAAATAAAGATGTAGTACGAATTTAATTTCAATATTAAATTAATTTTCGAAATTCTCGAAATTTTCTTCTTCGATAATCTACTCTATTTCGATAAATGTCGATGTTGAGTTCTACATCAAATTTAATAGAAAGTCTAGATTCTTTAAAATACCATTATATATTGAAATCGTTAATTAAATAAGATTCAGAAAGACACACTGATAGCTCTGTCCGTAAAACAGATTGTGACATTATTGAAGGTATAAACTTTAGATTATCCTATAGTATCGATATTAAATCAGCTAAAATAACAGTATTATAATAAGATTTTAAAATTGTAGTATAAATTATGGTATAAATAAAAATTGCCGGTAAAAACTAAATTTTCATAGAATTAAATTTAGATAACATCATATTAGAAGTATTAGAAATAAATAAATTATTCTTATTTGGATTTTTTCACACGTGAATGTTTCTAGACACGTGAAGAAACAGACACGATAAAGAAAATATATTATACGTTCCAAAAGTCTCCCAAAATTATAAAATGACTATAAAATTCTATAAAAAAATCCTTCAATCGTATTCTTCAATAATAGTGAATGAAAGGGCTCTGCAGCATCATATCGTTGGAAATAAATAAGGAAATTTTTCAACAAAAATCTAACTATTACGAAATTTGAACAAATAAGATTGAGCAAATTAGGATTATAAAGCAGATACTTACAGTATATCTATGATACACTGCGATATATAATTTCTATGTAACATCTTTGATCCATCAATGTAGTATTTGTAATTGACAAATTATCATGAGACATTTTTTTGAATTGTCATAAATATAAAGATTCTCGCTTTAAATACCAGATCAAAGACATTCCAAGTGCCAATTTGAAAGAAAGGAATTTTTTTTTTAACAAAATCTAACTAAATATACTCACTATTTTTTTTAACAAAAAGATGCTTAACAAAATCTAATTAAATATACTCACCGTTAACACTCGCATGTGTATAATTGCTATTAAAAAAAGAAGAATTAAATTCCAGTTAACATAATAATTTATATTTAGGAATTTACGACTTTATAAACCAACTAAATTTATTAATGTGATTTTTAATAATTAATGTTTTCTAATCATAAATATTAATAATTAAATAAAATTAAAAATCTTGACAACGTCCAATTTTAGTATATTTCTATTCTATTCCTTACCTATTCTAGTCTTACCCTTTCTACCTTCCTTCTTAATGTCGCAAATTATATGCTAATTTTACTAAATGTGCATATTCTACAAGCTACGATCTTTATTTTGTATTTTAATTTTTCCATAATAACATTTGACGAAGGAAATAAAATGTGCAAATAATTGTATCAATTGAATTATTTGCATCTTATCAATTATTCACAGGTTATGGAATTGTATTCTTATAACTTTAAAGGAATTTTTTGAAGAATTTAAAATTGTTTACATTAGAAAAATTACATGTGGTTTAAATGTTGAAACATCCTGATAAAAATTATTTGAGAAATACTTAATAAAACAGTTAAAGAAACTTTGACATAAGTCTAAGATCTTAAGGCTAAAAGAATCGATATTGGCATCGACATCGATAGTCTTCAAACTTTCCACTCAATTAACTCAACCTTGTCCAGCTTTTAATATCTCGAAAAAGAAATCGGATCACTTTAGAAGAGATATTTCACTTGAACTGAGTTGCCTATCCCATTACAACTCACGATCAGGTCAATGTCTCGCGGCGCAGCATTTGCAATCAGCTACTTCTGGAAGTCCATTTCCAAGTCTGACCTCGAGCATCGAAGTAGTTAGAGGAAAAACGAGAAAAGAGAACGAACTTCCTTCGTCAGATGAATTATTTCGAGGAAAAAGTTATAGCATAGATGGGTCACTCTCCGGTAGAGGAAAACTGGTTCACTTGTTATGCGATAGACACAGCTATCATAGTATTCCTTGCATAATTATTACCGATTCTAGAAAGATTCTGACTAGAATATGATTACTGACATGGTTAGATTTTTGTATTATACATATAATAATTAAATTAGATCAATTACTGCAGATAGTCTAAGATCTTTATGGTTTTATACAAAGTTCACGAATTTATAATCGGACAATATTAGAATGATTTGGAATAAGTATTTATCCAATATATTTCCTTAGTCGAATATCTTATTTGGATAATAATTATTCATTATTCGTAATAACTTATTTATATTCTCTTTATACATTCGAATACCTTATTCGAATGAATTTTTCGAACAATGTAAATAATTATTATTTTTATTTTAAATTTTGTACGGATATATTTGATCTCGTATGCAATTGCGTATAGGCGTAACATTTAACAAGGTTTATTGAAAAAACCAATATGAAAATAATTGCACAATAAAATGTGCCAAATATGAAAAATTATTTTACATATTAAACGTGTCCTTTATGATATAATATAATTAAATAAATATAATAATAATATTTTTATTCGAATAGATGTTTATCTGAATATATTGTACAAATAAATACTTATTCGAATAAAGAACTATTTGACTGGATATTTACTCAATAGTAATAAATAAAACTTTATTCCTTATTTTTATTTCTTATCCGCCATTTAAATGAAATTTTGCCCAACACTGTTTTATATTTATATTTCGTTTCATCATAACATGATTTTTCTCACAGCTATTTATTTAATTTGTTTTAATGTAATACTGAATGTTTCCCCCAAATTACAATTGAATTAAAATTGAAAAATACCGTGTAAGTACAATTAATCAATATTAAATTTGATAGAACAATAAATTGTTTGTAAACTTATTATTCAGATTTGAACTTTAGTATTCAAACAAAACAGAATATGACAAAATTCTTTTTAATTAAAAATTTTAATAGAACTAATTTAATAGAACTGCATTAAAAAAAGTTTAATTAGGAAGATATAAAAATATTAAAAAGTATAATTCCTTTAAACGACTTATTTTCTAAGAATAGTTTTGCAGCAGTTTTAATTGCATTCACAGTTGAGCAGAGTGAAGTTGAATAGTTGGAACATACTGTGTACTTTCTTCAGAATTCACGGTAGTGGAAAAGCAAAGTAACAAGATTTCACTGCTACTAACTCGAATTATCACCGGTAATGCCCCCGTTGCAGCTTGACGAACTTTGAGGAGAGTCCTTCCGACAGAGGGAACTGAAAAGTTTCCGAGAAAGATTCAAAATCTGTTAAAGAATACCTGAACAACGTTCTCGACATTACCCAAGGATGTCAGCAACAGAAACGTCGTTCTCGACGGTGACAAGAATTAAGTTTCGTCTTCGTGTTGTGGCACGTGGCTTTCCACTACGACGAACAATGAGCAGAATAGTGAGAAAGCTTCTTCGTCTTTTATGTTAGAGTTCAATGTGGCCCAGAAAATAATTAGCATCGACTGCTTTAGTAAAGTTGTATATCTTCTTCAAAGCATCTTTACACGTAACTGCACTGTGGTTTCTCTTTGTTTTCCTCCTTGTTCTCACTCCTGTACTGTTCATTATAAAGATAAATATAATTAAAATGATTTACATAAGTAATAAAAAATGAAACGTCAATGATTACGCTATTTCAAATACGAGAAAGAAAATAATAATTAACAGAACTGAAAACTGTACTGTTACACTTGTATTGATATAGTTTCGTATTATTTTGTAAATTTTAATTTTGGAGGAATTATCAAAACTCTTTCGAAAAAAATAGTTCACGTTGTAAAGTCTTAATCCGATAAGAGCATAATCACTTAGACAAATAACATGTTTTATATTTTTATACAATTAAAAAATTTTAAAAATAATTATATAATAAAAAATAATTAAACAATTTTTATACAATTGTAAATATGAAAAAACTTGATATAAATTCTAATAATTATTATAAAACATCTAATATTTCAATTTTTTAATAAAGACAAACTGAACGTTAAAATTTTTAAAAGATATTGACTTCTTCCATAATAATCTCCATAAATCATAGATTAATCTAAATAACTCATAGTTTTTTTTCTATACTATACATGATGTTTCAGAAGTCATATTGCATGTTGGATCAGGGGGATTTATTGTTAGGAATATTGGAAATTCTATCTGTTTATTTATTTATATTTATATTATATATATTTATTTTATGTTTATTTATGTATATTTATTTATTTTGGATATATTTAGATATATAATGGAGTTGCAAAAAGCAAGACGCTCGAATGTTTTCGTTACTTATTATAACAAAAAAACTTTTAGGGAAAGACCATTTGATGTAACAACGAAGAAAATCTTATTAATGTCATTTTTTATGGGATTTCAAAGCTATCAGCTCTTTTTAGATAACTTCATCATTACGTTATAATTGATGTCAAAATGAATTCATCGGCGTAACACGTCGGCATAATGCACGGATAAAATAACCTTGAACTTCAAAATTTAAGTTCAATAAAAAAAAGGTTACAATTGTAATAACAATATGTGTATTATTAGCTAGAATAACAAATCAAATCTTTCTAAATAATTTTAATATTTTATTAAATTATGTTTCTCTCATATTTTAAATTTTATTCGAACGATAATTCTTAATTGTAATATACAATATATAATATATAATTCTATTATAATATAAATAATTCTATTATAATTCTTAATGATATAATTTTTAATCACTCTAAAAATTTTTAACAAAGGAAAGAAACTTGCGCAACGATGTAAGATATTTTTAAAAGCATAAAATTTGAGAAACGGTTGGCCGCATTTCAATTTCACGTCTACTTTTAATACTTACTGGCGGCACGTGAATTGCGACTATCGGCGATTAAAGTGGCTTTAAAACACTGGAAATATAGTATAGGAAACTATAAGTTACTTCGTATAAAATATTCTTGTAGCAGAGGTCCATTTCATTGAGATCACCTCAGAATGACGAAGGCGTCTTGATAGAGGAAACGTGTTACGGAAGTATGCCGTGAATACAAAAGCACACTAACATGTATCTCTTCGCACATCGCGCATCAGTCAGCGAATGTATTCTCGAAGAACAAAAAGATGTTTTGTGAACCAAATATCATCAACGGTCGTTCAAATGTCTGAGGGATTTGTCTAAATGGAGCAGAAAAGCATTATATGATTCTTCCATTTTTATGGTGTCTCCGTTTAATATGTTTATTCTTGTTTTAAGTGTTTTGAAGAATTTCTAATATCTTCTATTGATATATTTGTTTCGTCGTTCAATTTTAACAATAAATCGTATGAAAGTATTGTTAACGATTTTATATTTAATTTTACTTATCGAGGAAATTATTATGATTTTTATTTATGAGAAAATGTTTTCTTACGCAGTAAAAATAGAGTAGTATAACAAAAATTTGAAAAATCATGTAGAATATCATTATGATTCGAGAAATTTTCATAAACAAATATGCTATAGAAAAAGATTGCGAGTAAAAAGAAGATATATTACAGGGTGATTCTTAAATGCATATTTTCAGTCGTAAATCTATGCATTACAATACGTAAAAAACATGAATCTATGTCTTACATATGTACATCTCAATTTTCGTGGTATAGATAATTGAAGAAAATATGCAATGTATCTACCTACTGCCTTCCTTAGCATTGAATTCCGCACTCCCTCGAAATACCAAGTATACTGGATTCAATATTAATGGATTCAATTTTATTTAATTTATATCGATGAATACTTTTTGTACATTAGATAAGATTTTTTTTAAGCATGTTTAAGCACAAGGTGAACACATCAAATATTTTCTTCAATCATCTATAACTCGAAAACTAATATGTAATGTATGAATATATATATATATATTTTTTACTTTATTTACTATGTGGATTCATCACTCAAAGAATGAATATGCATTTGTTTTATGAATTTTATGAATTGTGTTGTGAACATTCTAATATTTATATTTAATGGTTATGAGAATGTCGGCAACCGTTTCCTTTTTATGACTTTAAAAATTATTTGGATATCTGTTTAAAAATATTTATAAAAAAGAGTTATCTGTTTAAAAATATTTATAAAAATATATAGAAATTCACTCTAAAGAATTTGTGAATGGAAAAATTAGTATTTCTTTCAATAGATGCTCGTATAAATAATTCACAAATACAGATATGGTGATCAAAATTATCAAGTAGCTGAATAAATAATGAAGAAATAATAACATCTATAATACTTAACAATAATCTGTAAAAATATATAAATATAAATTTAATTTTGATCTAATTCATAATATTATATTAAAACAGATTAATACTAGGTTATTCTAGAGCTATAAATTAGTTGATTTATTTAAAAGTAAATGAAACAATTTATAATTTATTTACAAGCAAATAAAACATTCTTAACAAATACTATCAAAGGTATAATAGTTGGAATAAAGATCCACATATACATAAATCTTCATATTCAATATTGAAACAATAATTGTTATAAGACAATTATTGTTCGTATATATTGTTTCATTTATATTATAATTCATACAGGAGGTAGCCGAACAACATGCGAAGTGATTGACATAAGGTGATTTCTTCTGAAAAAATAAAAAAAAAATAAAATTTTCATTTTTGGCTTAGTTTTCAAGAAAATCGAGTTTGAATATCATGTACATTCCTATGTAATTCCGACAAAATTAGAGTTCATGGAGGTATAATACATATCGTATTTGTAAACATTGCTTTATGATACCGAACAATCAGCTTTGGTTTAAATACCACAACGATGAGTTACTCGAACAGGGAATGTTACATTACCATGTTTCGGCAATCAGGTGATCAGAGTTGTACATTTGATAACAAAGAAAACATTTCAGTAATTTTGTAATTAAGAAATAAAGTTTTCTTTGATTAATTTTCCTTGTATTTTTTCTTCCATTCAGTAGCTTCTAAACGTCAATAGATATTGTTTGCAAGCACAAAACATACTATATACCGCTCAACAATACATAATTTTACTGCAATGGCATATGAATGTAGCAAATTTTCAAACTCGAAAACTAAACAAGAAAAAATTTTATTCTATATTTCTTTCTTATTTTTCATCAGAAATTTTACAGTATATTTTACGGCGTATTTTGTATACAATAATAGATATAAAATGTAGATATAAATATAAAGTTTATATTGAATATTTTGTCTATATTAAATACTTATCCATTCTAGAACATACAATTATATTATACATTCATTTTTTTGTTAATTATATTTAAATTTTATAAAATTACGAATTTCTTTCTATTTCTTTTTTTTTGTTAATTATATTTAAATTTTATAAAATTACGATTTTCTTTTTATTCTTTAAATTTATAGTCATTTTTATGAGCCATAGAGACTATATTTATTAAACTTACAAACATTTCAGAAATATGGTTATAGACTTTTTTGAAAAAATTTTTATTATATACATGTATTTTAAAGAAATATTAGTGCCAGTTAAGCTAGTGCTGTTATTCGGTTACGTATAATAAAATTGCGAATGAGAATAAGCAGATGCTCAACATCGATGTGACTCAAAATCGTGTAATTATCCGCGTATCCATAGCAGTATCCATAGATAGATGAAAATTTAGAAGTAGCAAACGACTCGTAGTTATGATATCTTTGAAAAGAATAGAAGCATGCACTAGCCGTGAAATGGAAAAGAGGATGTTTTCATGTAAATCATTTCTTACGATTTTCGTTTGTGATTCTTAAACTGTAATCCGCGATTCCTGTGGGTCCTTTGAGCGCATAGTCAAGAATCCGCAAATCAAACCAAATTTTGGAGGCAAATTGACATAAAAATAATATTTATGAGTCATTCCCAACACTATTCGAATTCTTGCAACTTCTGGGGATACAGTATCCCCTAACATTGTTGATAATTTTGTTATACACCTGAAACACTTGAAAGAAACTTTCAAACTTTATTTTCCTTCCCTGAAGTCAGGAAATGACTGAATAAGGAATTCATTTCATTGTCAAGAAATTCATGAATTGAAAACTAAACTTGATCTTTTTGGAACAACTTGCAGAATTGTGATGCGATAGTTCTATAAAAATTGCTTTCCACCAGAATAGTGGAGTTAATATTTCCTGAGTTTTAATTGTGCGTGAGGAATACATTCATATGTCGAACTGGCAGAAAAACCTATCAAACAATTACTCCTCTTTTTCACGTATTTGTGCGAAAAGATATTCTCTAGCCTTAGTATACATAAAAAACAAATATAGAAATCAATTGGATGCCAAATCATGGATTTATGGATACAGGTTGATCATGTAAATATCAAATATTGAACTTAAATATTGTATATCTAGCAAAAATAGATACTTAGATATTGTATATCTGGCAAAAATCAGCATCATCCATCCCACAGTAAATAGTAATAAATCTATTTTACTTTTCATAAAAATGTTATAATTATGTTCTAACATTTTTAGTTATTAATAAAGCTGTTTTGACAGACTTTGTAATGTAAACTAAACATGAGATTGTAACAATTTGCATAGTGAAAAATAAATAGATTGTATACGTGAAAATATTTTCTTAACTTCTATTACCTTTGATTACCTTCTATTAAAGAAATAGTTAGAGGTCCGACAAAATGCACATCATATCAATGGAGTCTTCGAAATCACAAAGTTTAAGAATCGAGAGGTTAAAGAATCAAGAACTATCTAATCACCAAAAACTATGCATTCTGAAAATAAATCTATAAATCTCGTAGATATGTTAATTGACCATTGTTTTTAGAAAAACTTGATTTTAAGTCGATTGCAAAGATCTTTCAATTTAAAAACTGATTCTTAAAGTAAAACGAAAGGAATGTAGTCAAAGAAAGGTTGTGTCGATCAATTAATCACTTTAAGAATCAATTAGTCTTAATCAGAACAATCAAGTCGAAGATATCAGATAAGCAGCTCAATTCTCACTCGATCGTTAAACAAAAAGTTTTTACTCTGAAAGAGAAGTTGTACAACTTAAAAATTTCAAAAAATTCGGAATTTGTAGAATGTATATTAATGCTGATAGTGAAACCAGTTCAATTCTGGTAAGCAAGGGGTTCATAGAAGTAAAAGAAGTCAAAATAATTATAAGTTTTTATATTATGTTAAATAATACAAAATTAATGATATGAACTTAATAATAATTTTTTTATTGGTGGAATTTTTATATTAATTGAGCAGTTATCTAATTTCTATGTTCATAGTGATTTTATGATTATTCACGAAATAAAATAACTTCATTAGTAAATTGGCAGACTTATTATGGATCAAATAAAAAAATAACTTCCTATATTAAGGAAGTTATTGAGGGATATATATAAATGATTGAATGACACTTAAATATCTGTATATTCATTTATTAAAAAAAGAAATTGATCTTATAACAATATTCGAATCAAAAAATTTCACCACTTTCATAATAATCATTACGTTATTTCTTTGTTTCTCTGGAAAAGCTAGACACAAATAAAATAATAAATATATAATAAATATAAAATATATGCTACGCACAAAAAAATATATATGTATCGCTTATACCAATAATATGAATATGACCTCGAAATCAATACAAAGTTATGTTTACATTATACATTACATATATACAATTGTACGAACATTTTTTTGATAGTTTCAGTTTCTATATATGTATATTTATATTTATTATACATATACTTTATCTATATAAGTATATATATTTATTATATAATGTATATTATAATATATTATATATAAATTATAATATTATATACATATATATATATATATATATAATATCCTATTTAATAGATATACTTATACATACATACATCAATTCATATTTAACCTACAAAAAGAGAATTTCGACAATTGGAAAATTCAAAACAATTTGAAACTTTATACAAATGTCGTTTATACGATCCTAGTAATAACTTTTTTCCTGTTGAAATCTTTTGTACAAAGTTTTTTTAAATCATCCTCATCCTCGTTATTTTTAAAGATTTAAAAAAAATGTGTCAGAACCAAGTTATTTAATTTCGAGTAACAAGTATTGCAGTTTATCATTTTTCTTAACGAAATTATTTTTTTCGAATTTTCAAACTCATCACCATATTTTTAATCGCGGTGAAACATTTTTCTTTTCATATTATTGTAGTCGGGAAATATACGTATTTATATTACGTATAATATTTGTATAATAATTTTTTCATATGAAAAAATTATAGTAATTTGAAGAAAAGTGTTCAATTAAAGATCTCACTTCTATTCTAAATATTTAAAAAATATCTTATATATGTATTATATATGAGATATACTCAATAAAATCTTTTCTTATATAGCTGCTGAATAGATTATGACTCAAAATCTGCTAATCAACCAGTTTCATCAGATTCTGTGCCAGCCAATTACTTTGTAAATACATAAAAAATAAAGTACAGATATAATAAGAATCCTCCTCTACAAAAAAAACAGAAAGAAATTTACATATGCACTACTATTCTCTCAATTATGATCGAAGGTCTAACGTTATGTTTTATGTGTATTTTGAATACTTCGTATTCAAAAATACCTTAAAGTTAATGGAAATCACATTCAACATTTCTTGTAAAATACGTTTAGACAAAAAAAAAATAAGAAAATCTTCATTTAATTATTTTTTTGTAAAATACCATAATTTTATGCCAGATGATTTGGAAGTCAACACATACTACATTTCTAAAATTATAAAACAATGATTTTAGAAAATCGAGAAAAAACGATTCTGTTGAAAAAAAAGATAAAATATTAATAAATATTTGTCCTACAAAACTAAATAACTATTGTAGGCGATCATTGGGATGATCGCCATAGGAACGGATTGTTTATGTTTCGAAAAGAGGTTTGTGCCTGGGAAGGGAGATGGCTGAGCGGACGACAGTCCGACAGTCGAATAAAGACTTTTGAGAAGGAAATATCACACGCCTCGAGTTCTTCGCCCTTTTTTCATTACACTATTTTTTTATATCGTGAAAGATAACGAATATATTGTGATGAACAAGATAAAAGAAATACTATATTGTTTTTTGGTATATTGATTGCTATATTGTTTCTGGATATTATCATGAGTATTTATGAACTTGTATAAGATACTATGATGATGAAAAATTTTCAAAAGTTGTTGAAAAAAATTTCAGTACAATAATACAAAAAATAAAAATTTTTTTAAAGAGGAGGGTGTTTTTTCCTATAGGACTATTTTGCAGTAAAGAAAAAGATTATTTCGTTATTAGCATCCCGTAAACTATAGGTATTTGTGTAAAATTTCAAATTTTTTTCAATTTTATAGCTTGAAAACTTTTGATAAAAATTTTAAAATTCCTTGGAACATAAGTTCCTTTATAGAATGCGCGCGAATGGAATCGACAGACGAGAACGTTAAATGAAAAGGAAATTTTTTTCATTAGTTTCCTTTGCTGTATGTGTGTTTTTGTCACAAGAAATGTCCATTAATGGCACCAGAAACAATAAAAAGTCATTTATTTTAGAATTCAATTTTCGATAACATTGAAAATAGAAGGAAAAAGAGTTTTCTAAATATCTAAGGAAGATATTCATAAAATATGATTTACATCTTCAATTAACATTTTATTTTCATAATTGAAAAATAATTAAAATAAAATTTATTAATTCTATTATTAATTTTAAAATAATCATTAAAACGTTACGTACTTATATATAAATTAAATCTATGAAATTAAAATATTAATTTTCAATTGAGGATAATGGTTTTTTATGAAAATTATTTACATAATTATTATCACAATGTTACACATTATTTCGAAGCTTAGATTGAGCAAAATCTGCTAAAAACATATACTGAATAATTAATTTTGAATTTTCAAACTTTTCAAAGTCTAGATACAACTCGGAATATACATATGTAAGTTTTAACACACTTCTAACTACAAATGTATTCATATCTTATAACTACGTATTTCATATATACGAATTAATCTTTTATTTAACTTAGATGCATATGTCTAATTAAATATAATAACAAGTAATTAGTGGTTTACTCAGCAAGAAAAATACTAAAAAATACTAAAAAAGATATATATTTTACTTTTATTATATATTATGCAATTACCAACTTTTTTACTTAAGGAATACAGAAACCTCATTTCATGATTCAATTTATAGAGTATTCAGTTTAGATTATTATTATATATTTCTTTCTCCTACTTATTGTATTTGAAAATAAATACGAAGTGACAATGGTTTTTGAAGTATATGCAATTATGACGTTTCCTTTTCCTTAATTACAGTACAGATTTCGTCTGCGGTTATAATTGCAAAATGCATATCAGAGTCAGTATTATTGTCTAAAATAAGAAAAATTCACTCTTTGCATAAAACAATATTTTACATGTTAATTACATTAATAATTTTAATGCATTTACAGAGAATTTGAAAAATATGAATACATAATAAATAAAACTACTAAATAGTTAAGATATATACGATACATAAATAATGTGGGGTATTCTCAGAAAAAGTCCGGAACTTTCTGCAGTGCCCAAGTGTAACGACGAGTCACCATGAGTCACATATTGACTATAACAACGACTCATCCACCAACAACGATAACAATATCCAACCTTTGCTCAAAAACTCCGATAACATAAGTATAAAAGGGCCATCCCCAAACTCCTCAAGTTAGTTCGATTCCGCCAACCAAACGTAAGTGTTTAATTTATTGTACTATTTTATAAATAAAAGTTACGCTGGAATACTACGGTATTCCGGGTCACATAAAAAAAGTGTTCTATTCAAATCCTGCGTAACACCAAGAACGAAACAATTGTCGCCTGTGAAGTGCCACTTGGGATGTTTAGAGCAAAGATTAGGTCTGGAAATATTTGTTTTAGTCGTCCAGGCCCAGGTCTTAAAAATTTTAAGGGCATGAGTGTGTGAAAATGATGAAGCTTCGAGAAGGTATATTAGAGAGAGAATCGTAGAGTAAATACATAGGTAGAGAGTCGTGAGTCGTCAGAGAGATTCTAGAGAAAGTGAGACATCAGAGAAAAAGACGTAGTGAGATTAATAGAGTAGTGAGACATCAGAGAGAGGAAGAGAGAGAGAGAGAGAGAGAGAGAGAGAGAGAGAGAATCTAGCGAGTTGTGAGAGCAAGTTTTAATCTTTCTGTTACCACAGCATTAAGACTTTTATTTCTATCTATCTCATTTTAATAAATTTTGCAACTTTATTTAACAACGTAGAATAAAATATTCCTTTATTTTACTCCTACAGTAATTTCAAAATATAACATATGTCATAACATTTAGTAAATGAAATAATTGTCTATTTAGATTTCACATATTAAATTATATTAAAAACAAGAGTTTACATTTAAAAACATTTAAAGAGTTTACGTTTAATTTCGTTTCAACTAAAATTGTAGACTTAGTAAAAGTATTAAATAATATGCGAAATATATTTGTCTGAATATAAACATGTAGTAAGTATCTACTATTTTGGATTTCTTACAAATTCAATGAACTTATAAAATTTTTTAATTAAACTTTTTATAACAGACTATTTCTTTGCTTTATAGACAAAATCATTTCAAAAATAAGAATACTTTCGTATTTTATTATAGTACTATTAAAGTTGTATACGAATTTGCTATAAAAATATTAAATTAACTTTTAAAAAAAATCTGCATGAAAATTTAAATACATACATATATACTCTTATAGATGTATTTGATTATAGATATTTCATTGTGTATGTTTTCATTAGTATCTTCTTTTATTACATAATTGATTATAACATTTTCGTAAAACCCAATTCTATTATTTATTATTTATTATTATTTTATTATATAGAGTGTCCCGAATTTAAATATTAAAATTTTGGAAGCATGTAGAAAATTAATAAATTATTGTAAGAAAAAAAATTCTTTTGAAATTTGCTAGTTTTTGTTTCATTCTTCGCAATTTTTCTGTAAAATGAAGTAAAAATGAATAAATTCTTAAAGGATTCCTTAATTTAATTCCAAATTTTTCTTAGTTTATCTACACGCTCTCAAAGTTTTAATATTTAAGTTCGAGACAATCTATATAATGTTTATTACTGTTTTATTATTTATTATTTACTATTTATTATGTATTATTTGTTATTTGTTATTTATTATTTATTATTTGCTATTTGTTATTTATTATTTCTTATTTCTTATTCCTTATTTATTATTTATTATTTATTATTTATTACTTATTACTTATTATTTATTATTTATTATTTATTTATAATGCCAATTATTATTGTTATATTGTTTATCTAAAGTTTCATACGAACTTAGTACTTATGCATATTTAGCAGATTCGCAGTTAGGCGTTTTCATTTCTATTCTTTTCTATTCTTTTTTTCAGTTTTTTGTACAGAATTTCTTTCCTATTTCTAATGTTTTTTCCAAGGTCTTACCTAAGTCTAATTAATCCTCCGCTTCACTTTGTTTCCGCCCTCTATTCCTTTACTATTTTTATTTTTTTTCTCTTTCTCTTTCTTTTAAGGACAAATATTGAGAACTACAAATTTATATATGTATATATAACGTACGTAGCTTTGACTATATTACTATCACAATATTACACAGTTCCCTAAAACTATAAAGCAATTACTAACTTGATATTTCATAATTTTTCGGACTGAAATATATCAAATAATGAATATTTGTTACATACAAATGTTCAGATTAATTTTTATTGACGAAACAGACGGAACATTGTTAATGGAATTGAAGAAAAATTAAACTTCTGTATACGGTTACATAGAAATTACGCAGTACAAATTACGAACTTGATAAATAAATAAATGTAACAGACGAGATTAAATGTCTTTAATTAAATCATTACACCTAATAATTTAGTTATCGAAATAATTGAAAATATAATGTTTCTTTTTAAACTATTTATATCTACAGAAATAAAGATAATTTTATATTTTATTAAAGTTAGAAGTTTTAATTTATTATTTCAAAATAAAATATTAAATTTTTATTTATAATATTTATTTATAAAAAATAATAAATTAAAGCTTTATTCAATGATTTTATTAACAATAAAATAAATTTAAAATAAATAAGTTTTATTAAAATAAATTTTTTGTTTTAATTTAAATGGAAACATGAGAATATGAGGTAAGAATTTATATTTCATTTCGGCACAAAAATAAATCTTTATATTATTCTTATTGAAATAATTAACATAATTAACATAATGATATTATTAATAAGAATAATAAAATTAGTGCGATTATATAAAATGAATTTATTTATCTTAAAGAGAAGATTATTGTAATTAATATAGTAATTTCAATATTAAAATCTGAGAATAATAATCTAATTTAAAAAAAAAAGATACAGAAAATGGTAATATGAATTTAGAAATTAGATTAAAACCACATTCGATATTTTTAAAAATTTGATTTTAATTATTGAAATTAATTTATTTCAGTTATAAATAATGAAAAAATAATTTGAATTAACATTATAAAATTTAAATACATATTAAAATTTAAAATTATACATATAAATTAAATTACAAATTTTTTAATTAGAAATTAAATGGCTGTGATAAATCTTAGAGATGTAATAGATAGTAGAGATGTTCTAATTAAATTATTTCGGAATTATTCGCATACATATGTCTTTCTCGTGAAAAACGTAAATTTACTTTCCATCAACAGTTATTAAAAAATAGAAACAAGAAGAAATTTCGAGGCATATTTTACCACCACAATTTCATTCTTTTTAATTATAGTTACACAAAATTGCGTAATATTATACATATGTTATATTATGGAGAGGAAGGCAAAATGTACACGTTCGAATAACCTGTATCGCTCGACTAAATAACTGCGAGCTACCTGTCAGAAACAGGTATTAACGTCAAGCCACAGAAACCCAGTAAGAGTATCTATGGAATAGTTGAACGAAAATATTTGTGTTTTTCTTTAGTTCCATAAAATTTATCAAATAACCCGCATTCGTCCGATCATGGCCGATACATTGCTTATAGGCGACTGGAGACAGAACTTATATCCCGATTGTTCACGGTTCAATGGATCATTCTTGCCTGAACTAGATATTATCTCGTATTTTTTGACAAACACGACAAACTACTGTTTCCTGTTTTATAGAAAAAGGAATATTTTTGACAAATATGACAAACTACTGTTTCCTGTTTTATAAAAAAAGGAATATTTATATTTTAATTAACAGCGTAAGATTACTATCAAATGGCTTACTTTTATAAACCTCCAATGCATGTTATTTAAAATTTCTGAATTTAACAATGATGCTTAATCTAACAATAATAATGAAACTAACAATGCATTATCTTTTCTTAAAATAAAATATTAATAGTCAAATGGTAACAAAATATATATTATGATTTTTATGTAATGATAATATGTGTATGTGTCATGTTTCTTTCGATTAATCTTACAACTAGCATTATGCAGTATATACTATATATAACGTCACCTGCATTTTTATTAAAATAAATTATATTTCTTTATAATTTAGTCAATGTAGACATTCTGTATAAAAAGCTATATGTTATATAGCTTTATAATTTAGTCAATGTTCGACATTCTCTATAAAAAGCTATATGTTAAATTAATTTAGGTGGTGTTTTAATACTAATTCTATAAAATTTATTGCATAAAAGACAAGGACAATATGAACACAAGAATAATGTTCCCGTTTTTTCTCGTCTTTCATACAATAGGTTTATAAAATTAAAATTAAAATATTTCTTAAATTATTAATTTTTCGACATATATGGGTTAACTTTCTAGAAAAGCTACATCGATTAAAGTACAAAATATATGTTATTCAAATTAAAAAGCAAATTTGCACATTGCACATAAGCAAATCTGCAATTCTCTGCAATCTCCATTTGCACATAAGCAAATCTGGTTTATGTCCTCCTCGATACAGAATGTTTTATTCCAAACATTTTTTCGAATAATGAACAGTAGTACTAGTAATAATTACATGGATAACTTAAAAAGAGACAACCTGTTTCTATAAACTGTAAATATCTTACGTAAAATAGTGTACAAGAAGTTGCTTTCTCCGAAATATAAATTATAAATATATACCGACTTGAAATTTTAATACGTTAAATGGTGCGAAAAAATTAATATTGTAGTTGCAATGGTAAATTTTTCAGAACTGAAACGAGTGTAACCTCCAAATTTTTTTAAATACAAAGATACATTAACATTTCTTTAGCTATTCGATAATTATTATTAATCTTAGCAACTTTTATTTAAAATATTTTTTTGCATTCTGCATGGTTAAAAAATTGCAGTAATAAATACCTATTTTTCTCAAGAATAACTTTGAAAAATATCTTTCATTCATTCCTAAATATTTATTTTACTCCTCTTTCTAAAACAGTTTTTTACATACAAATAATATTTTAATAGAAAACTGCAGTGTATCAATCTCAAAAAGTTACAATATTCAGAACTAATGAAGTTCATTCTTGTCTAACTAGCGATAGTATGTAAACAATACTCAACAAAAATAATCAATAATATCATGATTTATACGTTGTACGGTATCTCTTTCATAACTATCATATATACATGGTGGTCTATTTAAATGAAGCTAAATATCTTTCCGAATTGTAATGATACAAAAAATATTTTTTACCTATTGTGAATGGTATTGGACCTATATTGGTAAGAATTTTTTTTAAGGTCATTTTTTTCAAGGACTTTTTAATGTCATTGATGTTTTTTTGATGTTTTTTTAATTGCATCGTAGAAAAGTACGTTTAAATATGTAAAGAACATGACCTTAAAATGACATTGATATCAAAAAATTACACGTATAATTTTATCTCTAACGAGATCACTGATCTTACCTAATAAAATCATATTAAAATATTCTAGAAGATTTAATCATACAATGTTTAAGACAGTATTTACTTTTTTCTAAGTTACTATCGTCACAGTAGATGTTCAAAGTGTTGTGTTTCTACGATAATGCACTGTCTGAAATGAGTAACAAGCGATTGTAATGATTTTTCGATGATTTTCGATTGCAGCAATAGCTCTAACTACTCGATTTCTCATATCCTCAAATCTAATTGGCCGTTCGTTGTAAATTGTTCGTTTCAATTTTCCTCACAAAAAAAGGAAAAATCTATTGAAATGAGGTCCGGTGAAAGCAGTGGCCATAAAACAACTCCATTACGACCAAACCATCGAATTGGAAATTTGTAATCTAAAATTTGCTTGATAAGGCGTGTAGAATGAGTCAGACAATCATCATTCATATTACATTCTTAGACGAATGATACATCATGCATGAACATTTGTAGTTCACCTTGCAAGAATGTTGCATACTTTTCTTCGTTTAAAGTATCGTTAATGAAATACGGATCAATTATTTCATTATTCAAGATGCCGCACATTTATTTTCCAGAGTTTTTGTTTCTCCACTAATTTTCCAGTGTGGATTTTCGATTGACCAGTAATGCATGTTTCTCAGATTCAACTGACCATGATTGGTGAAAAATGCTTCGTCAATAAATAACACTTTTTTAAGAGAATGATTGGTAACTTTTGTATTGCTGCAAACCCCACTGAGAAAACGATTATAAAAGCATATAATTTACAAAATCTGTTCCGTGTAGATCTTGATATAGAGATAAATGATATTAGTGGAAATTCCCTTCTTTTAATATCCGTATTATGCTAGTTTTAAAAATGCCACTCTCACACTCAAATTATCTTAGACTCACATATGGATTTTCATTAACTTTAGCTACAATAATTCCTTTATTTCTTTCGTTATTAATAATTTTAATTCTAACATGTTTTCACAATACTGTCAGTTTAAAGAAAATTTTTATCACCTTTGTGTATGTATTTCGTGATGGACATTTATGATTAGGAAATGTATCTCTGTACATTTGAACTTCTTCTCTCAAACACTGATCACTTTTGCTATAAATAAATATCTTATTGATCTTTTCTTCCATTAAATATTCTATTATGAATTACTGACAAATTTCAATACACTGATCGGGATTTCAAGCTACTAGAAAAGATTATCATTGACGATGTAGTAAAAAAATAGTAAACATCTTTATTTATATTTATTATGAGGTTCTTGAACGTCGCGTCTTGGCCAAGGTCTGTAATCTCGACAGAGATAAATTTATAAGTGAAACTTAAATTTTTCGATATCAATTATTCATATCACTTAAAGGTCATATTCTTTACATATCTGAACGTACTTTTTTACCAGTTACAATGTAATAAAAAAATATAGTTGTAAGCGAAAAAAACACCAATGATCTTAAAAAATTTTTGAAAAAAGTGCCTTAAAAAAAAAGTTCTTACTTCAAGTTATACATCTTTCGATAATATTCACGATAGGTAAAAAATAATTTTTGTATCATCACAATTCGGAAAGATATTTAGATGGCCTCACCTGAATGAACTACCCTGTATATACATACTTATTGTTAGGGCTTGTCTTTATTACGCAGATCTGTATATATGTGTATTTAATATGTGTATGTCGGATGTACACTATATATCCACACATTAAATACATGTTAGTATACACTATGTATACCTTTTGAACATTACAGATACATATACACAAAAGACAAATTCAATCATATAAGCCTCTGATTTTAGAATTATTTTAACGCTATGTGCATTAGTAATTAATGCACATAGTAATACATTTATTAAAAATAATATACTAGTAATATGTTTATTAAAATTAATATACTAGTAATATATTTATTAAAAATTTCTTTGAAAAAATTTTTTATGAACTTTTACAAAAATTGTTATAAATGATAGAGTTTATTTTATAGATACTTACATTTAATAAATGACATTTTTATAAAAAGAAATCATTTTCTCACTCAGCTTACTTCTGATTGATATCTATGTGTATTTTGAGTATTCTTTCATACTCAATATTCTTAATTATTTGCCTCCAGATTTTTTTTATCTGGATTCTATTGAATTGTAAATTCAACACCAACTAATGTATTGAGATAATTTCAATCTTTGATATATCATAATATACTATTAATATCACATATTTTACTTTGGAAATTATAAATAATTTGCCATGAATCTATACATCCAACAAATAAAAATTGGGTAAAGATTCTATTTTATTTAAAGTTTGAAATATTTTTGTCATTTCCAATAACATAAAAAAAAGCATTATTGAAAATGTATAATTCAAAAGAAAGGCAATGAACTAACATTCGTTTTCTATACAAAATATTTTTCTATTAATATTCATTATTTTTTTTTTATATGACATTGAGTCTTGTTACTTTCACTCATACTCTTTTCATTATAGAATATCCAAAAAAAAAGTGTATTCCTTGTTGGAGGATCAAATTAAACCTTGAAAAATAAAAATTACATTTATCAAGGCTATGTACAAATGTAAAAGAAACGTAAAGAAATGTTTCTTATTTCATATTTGAATGAATATTTTTCTTAATTGAATGAATGTATATATTATTGCCTATCGGAATACAGAATTGTAAGTTCAAGTTCATCTCATTGATATTGTTGCGGCGCGATGTTTCAAACGGTATGATCGCGATTCACGCGCTTGTATTTGAGGCAGATAACGACCGTGTGTGAAGTATTATGAAGAGAAGAAAGATACGATTTCGATAGATGATCGGAGATCGCGAGTAGTGAACTGTATTGATTTCAAATGAAGTACTAGGACTATAGCTTACGATGGTAGAGCAGCTCACAGTAGAGTAGTAATAATGACTATAATTCGAAACGTATGACAACGCACTGACGTAATACGCACTCTATGGTTGTATTTTTATGTGCAGTGATATGCACTGATGCACTGTTGAGTATAGTAACGCATAGAATTGAATTTGATGTATCACTGACTTCCTCGCTGACGGTGGGCTTGTTTTATAGGAAAACGAGCGCGGGCCAATCATTTTGAACTGTGAGCCGTTTGATTGCTCTGATGTAAAAAACGGTGAAATTATTAAGCATCGATACAATGATCAATGTCAGCTGTTTTTGAGGAATAAACTATCTCGTCACAATAGCCGCAATAGAAGGTGGTTACGTTAGGACTTCTATCAGCATAAAAAACGGGTAAGTCGTTGTCCTTATCTAAAAATTGAATAGTAAATTATTTTATGAAAGAAACTTAACGTCTTTTGTACGCATATATCTAATATATACACAATTATGAGAAATCGCCCGAACAGATATGCAACTTGTTAGTATAACTGATCGTCTATCAAATTAATAGATACTGGACAACTATTTCATCATAGAGGTTATTTGACTGAATCAATGCGTGATTACGATAATTGTCTATGAAGTAAATAAATGCGCGTAATGATGTATATTGATGTAATGATGTCATAATATTTGTCTGTATATTATCTTGATTTTCTTGATACGGATATTTAATTACTATTTGAGAAATATTTCTGATCTGTTGTTGCTTAATCTTCTTTTTTACAAAACTAGAAATCAGAACTTAATTTATTCATGATTTCAGAATCATACATACATCTCTGAGCCAGTCGAATTATTATGTCCTCGTGTTTGTATTTTCAATAATAATAACATATCATTAATCTGCAGCATATTGTTCAATGCATCGGGAATCAAAGAATTCTGATAAAGAATTCTCTTTGAAGTTATCCCTTTTCCTTTCTCGAAATTTGTAGGACGAGCAAACTTCTCGTAGGCCGATAGATTAACTTTAGGTGCTTATGTAAAAAGAGCTGATATTGAGTTATGTAGAATAACAATTGAATTACTTCATGAATTACAATAAAAGTTATAATAATTAGTTAAGTTACAATAATTCAGTCACATCGTATTTCATTATATTATTATTCAGTTTTTTCATTTAATTAAATTACAATATAATTCGTAATTCAGATCTCTCATTCAATTAGATTATAATTTAATTCGTTTTTACAATCGAATTACAATGATGAAATGCAATTTACTCAAGAATCAGAATTAATATTTAAGAAGTAAAGAGATGGAAAAAAGCGAAATTCAGGTATAATGAAATTGGAAAATAAGGTAAAATGTTCAAGGCAAAAAAAATTAATTTCAGTGGTTAACATGCTATTCATAAATTTATTTATATGATCAAAAATGAACTTCTTTATTACATATATTACATTTTAAACAGCAAGCATAAATTTAATATAAAAAAATAGGTATCTCATTTATCTAACTTATAATATATATCAAAAGAAAAAATAACGGCAATCATCAAATGTACTTGAAAAAAATTAATACGGAAAATTAAATTAAAACATTACTTAAGAAATAAATAAGTAAAATTTGAAAAAATCAATAGTGAAATAAAATAGAGCATTATCTAATGAAAATAGAAATCAAGAAAGAACAATATTCTTAGATTTTTACTAATTATTACAGAATTACATTGATTGAAGTTATCAATTATAACAATTGTCAACCAATTTTAAATTAGTTCTAATATATACTCTTCTTTCAAAAATTTTGTCATTAATATTGCTTGATGATTGAGAGGTTAGTCTTCTCTACAACTGCAGATGAAGCAAATCATGTATTTAATGAAAATTCTTTTAATTGATGGATATCTATCAAGTAAAGGCATATCTTGCGATGATTGAAATATTGAAGTACACAGAGAAATTTGATGATATCGATTCACATTTTGAAATTCTAAGTAATTGTAATATATATGTAACTCATTTCAATTACAATTGTATTTCAAGTATATTGTAATTCAATTAAACTCGTAGTTACAGTACCTACTCATTAAATTAATTTAAAAAGCTGAATTACGTATTTGAATTAATATGTTATTAAAGTATAATGTAATTAAATTATGTAATTGAATTACGATTCGCAATTCAGTTTGCACAATTGTGCCGATATTTGGGCCCCTTTTTTCGTTCAAATATTCTTTATAAAATTCATAAAAATGTGCATATCAAATCGGTCTTGGTAATTTTGAGATATATCACGGATTGATATATATTTCGGATTGGCATTAGAAGGGTTAAAAATTAGTTAACTCGAAGAGATAAAACGATTACTGATTTATTAATTAAATAAATGCTCTTGTTTGTTATCATAGTATAAAAAAATAAACATGCTGAAATATTTTTTAAGTTTTTTTAATAATGTAAAAGAAGGTTTAGCTGGTATATAAGATTTCAAACACACCTTTCTACCCTCATTTCTGTATCCACATCACGTAGAATAGAAGTATTGTATTTTCGTACGTTATATCTCTCATACTCAAAGAGGATTTTCTTTTATAAGTGGTTCAACACAGTGCAAATTCCAATCCTCGGATAATTGGAATTATTTTAAAAAAACTGTTAAAAAATTTAAGTTAAGATTATTAATTTAAACAAGATTTTCAATTTTATTAAATATCAGCCAAATTTTAATGAAAGTGATGTTAATGTTTCATAACATGGCTATCTACTCTTAAGATATTTTAGCATTTTATCAAGCATCGTGTAAAAAGTTTAAATTTATCACTATTTTAATTACTAGTAATTGGTAACTTACAATCAGATTAATATAAATATAATGAAATATTGTTAAAATGATTTTATCATTAATCATTAATAAATTAATTTCATATAACATCTTAGATCATTTTTCTAACCTATAACTCTATTATACATACTTATTTACTTATATTATAATTTCACAATTATCTTTAACCTTTTAAGTTTCTCAAGTTCTAAATGGACATACACGTCCTAGAGAAATTGTAAAATATTCTGGAATAGAAATATTAAATTTTTTTTAACAGTTCCAATGGCATGTTAACATCTTTGTTAATATATTCATTAAAAGTGTGTCAATTATATAATTTTGCTTAATATAATTAACTTTTTCAATTCCAAGACAAATATATCTCCGATAAAATTTTAATATGAATTCTTGAAAATTTGTGCACGAGAGTTTGTTCAATCGAAGTACGAATATCCCTATTAAATATTCTGTATAAAATATATTGTAGATATAATATAAATGCTGTTTATTAAATAACAATAATGGTGATTAAACAACAAATAACTAAACAAGACAAATAACACAGATTAGCGACTCAAATAAACTTTTTAAACAACATAATCGATTCTTTTTAACAGCTTAACGCTTCCTCACGATTCCCTTTTTGCAATTCGCCTGACTCTCTTTTTTTCAAAAAGAAAAGCGATCTATCCCAACATTGGTGCGCTTCTCGCACCTTATTCATACTTCTTTTCTTCCGTGCATTTCTTTGACCATCTAGTGTAATTAAATGCAACTAAAATAACCTACGATACTACAATATGTCATATAATTTATTTTATGGAAATATTATAAAATGAAGTTACAGTTTGTAGGAATTATTGAAATTTTTGATATGTAATATCTTTGCTATAAAAGATGTTTTACTTTTAATACTGATAATAATGAGATACCATTGTTCGTATTGGGACATATGGAAAGTTTTTAAATAAATTTGTTTAAAATTTTTTATTTCTATATACATAAAATAAAAAAATACTGAAAAATTAAATCCTCTGATTCAACATTTAAAAAATGGTATCGAAGGAGTTAAATTACCGATTTTATAATTAAAAAGAAATTTTAATATAGAAAATTTCAAGAGTTCAGTAATTCTGTTCTGAGGATATATTTTATGTCTATATATAAATATTTTATGAACTACTCAAATATGTATGTATACAACGTATTTCCATACTAAATTCTGAAATCTGAATTACGAAATGGAACAATTTAATGCAGCGAAAGAGTAATAATGAATTGTAAACAACGATCTCGCAGTAATCATGAAATTCTCTGTAATGCTTGTATTAAATTTAGTAATATTAATTATGGAAGTGTTCCGACAAATTTTTGACTCAAATAATGTAATTATTTAGTACATTTTAATATATTTTAGTACTAATTAAAAAAAATGGAATGAACTTTTAACTTCAATGACAATTATTTAGCTATAATTAGTTTAACATAAATAAAAACAAGAATTTGTTTGTCTCAATGTAGAAAAATTGAATTTAGACTGTAATATTTTGTGCATTTCCAGATATCATTTGCATGATATTGAGCTATTTTTCATTAAAAGGTCTTTATTCGAAATTCTACATCGTTCATGTAGAAATTTTAGTTTTCATATTTTGAGTTTATGGAAATCATCTATGTATTTTACAATAGTTGAGATGGTATTGTACGCTATCATAGAAACTCAACAAAACTTCAGAAGTTAAATTTTTATTATTTATATAATTCCATAATATTTCATTATATACACATAAATGTACGTTGCGAGCTGCAATAGCCCCTTCTCGTTCACAAGGGTCTACTCCGGTTAGCTCACGATCTTATTCCCTATACAACTAACGGGCTAGAGCATAAATTAACCTAAACACTCTGATCCGTTTTACAACGCCGACTTTGTTCGATCTTACTGATCACGGTGGGGTCCATAACTGTACTGCGAAAATAAATTCATCGAGCCAGGGATAATAATTTTCAAATTTATCATTTTCTCCACAGTAAGGATTTCCTGTGATCGTTCTTTCAATAATTTTGTTGCTGTTGTTATACCTGATTATCAATTCCAAGGCTCGGTAAATTTTTTTATCGCAACGACTCTCACCATAATAAATATAAAACAAGAATAAAATTGAGACAAAGAGTGAGTGTACAGAACGCGTCCCTCCGGCCTTAGCCCTACAATCAAGGCCAATTACCGTTAGACTTATAAGATGCTGCTTTTTGGCCCAAAACAAATGCCTTCCTAATCACGTGATTGAGGAGGACATAATAAAGTTGGCCCTATAAAGGCGACACAGAACAAACCACATTTGAGTTTCCGATCAACTTTCGAGCAAGAAATTTGAGCAAGCCTTCTTATTCACAATCACAGTAATCAGTGAATAAGTATGTGCAAAATAAAAAAATCAAAGAAAGACTCCAAGTGAGAATTAAAACCTTCACGTCCGAAAAAAAACATATCAGACACCACCACAAACAACAAAGCCGCAGTAGCAAACCTAGACTGCGCATCTGCATGCAAGGCATCTACATGGACTAAGAGAAAAGCCAAAAAGAACAACTTAAGATTACCATATCAAAAAAAAGGGCCACTACTAACCCAAACTTAGACTGCGCACTTGCATCCACATAAACTAAGAGAAAAGCCAAAAGAAACAACTTAAGATTACTATATCAAGAAAAAGGGCCATGTTCCTATCAGATTCATCTCCTGTCGCAAATATGCAGAAAAGTATGGAGCACATCAATTCAGACATCCCTACCAAAAACAGGTACAGCGTCTTCGTTGATTGTGCCATCAATGAGCTAAACGCAGGACCCCGGAAAATCACGGAATCACAACACGACATCTCAAACGCGAACACCACAACAAATCTAAACCTTCCTACTAAAAGACATCAAAGTGTCAAACTTCCGCCAATATTCATTCATGGTAAAATAGACCATCTAAAACACATTGACGCACGTAATCAAAATATCAGAATGCTTTCCAAGCCAAATTCACGTCAGACAAACTTAAAATGTTTACAAATATAAAAGATTTTACGAAAGTCAAGGCCATCTGCGTCAAAGAAAATATTGACTTTCATATCTATACGGTCACCTCAGAGAAAAAAATTAATCATAATGCTCAAATGCTTGATACCACTAACCAGAATAAGGGAAAACATTAGAGGCCAGGGCCTAAATCTCATACTGTGTCGAAATATTAATTTACAACAAATGCCCCATCTATAGAGTCACGATCGCGCCCGGAACTACACTGCCACAAACTAATCATTAGATTCATCGAAGATATCAAAGTATACTGGGAAAAATATGAATCACATAAATCAACGATTCAGTGTTTCCGCTGGAAACATTTTTGCCAAGTGCACGTTCACACGTTGTCAAATTGCAATAAGAAACCAGTGCGTCAACATGACACCAGATCCTGCAGCATAACCCCAGAAACTCCCCCAACATGCGCTAACTGCAAAGACGCTCATCCGGCCAATTATTCTAAATGCCCTGTATTACTGGCTTTACTGGCCAAAATGACTGCTAGTAAACAAAGAATCCAACATGTGCAAAAATTCTCTTCCAAACACGCTCCCAGCATAGAGCTTCCCCTGTCTTATCTACCCAAACAAAATCCCTACCACTTCTTCTCTGACTCTGCCTTAAAACAAAACAAGGAATATCATATGCAAAACCGTGTCACCTAAAACATCCCCATAGCCTCAGTAAACCGAAAATTCTTTCAATTCGAAACTATCAGATCAAATATTATGATATTAGACGATATTGAAGCAACAGACCTGGACCAATTCATAAAAATTATATCGCTCATACAGAAATATTACACGAAATGCACAAACTTAGAAAGAGTCTGAGCAACAATACTCATAGTAAAAGTACTACAAAATGACCAGCCATAAAAATCCCATCAATATCATCTTATGGAACGCCACTAGTGTTAAAAACTAAATATCTGAACTTCACCAATTTTTAATAGATCATAATGCAGACATCGCCGAAACCTGGCTCACCCCAGAGGCCTCACTCTCAAATTATCCGATTCCAAAATACTCAGACAAGACGGACCGCCATCCATCAATAATGAACCAAGTGGCAGAGTATTAATAGTTGTTCATAAATATAATCTCGCGGAAGGCACATCATAATCTGTCACTTCAAACAGAGATGTACTTACTGTCAAGATCAAAATCACTCCCAAACTAACGGTCGGAGCAGCATACTTCCCTCCTCCCAAGTCAAAATATCCTTCCGATGTCTTCCGATCGTACTGCCACGACCAGGACTCTACATCATCAGCGGTTACTTCAACGCCAAGCACACCCTACGAAACAACACCGAAAGAAACAAAAATGATTCTATCATTCGAAAAATCATTCCGACTTACACAATTATCAAATGATCCATTAGCTGTATAGCCCCACTTACACCCATAGGAAACCAAACTGCACCCCTTCCAACATTGCCATTTTCCTGTCAAATATCCCCTTCCCACAAAATTGCCACATCATAGACGATTTATCATCGGATCACCTACCGTGGTCCTCTCACTTACAACCCAGAACAATGCAAGACCATAACGTCAAACCACACAAACTGATTGGAACACATTTGCCAAAAACTGTAGCAGATTCAAAATAAACCAGAAACTAACACAACCACAGTCAACAAAATCGAACCAGTCGTCCGGCCACTCTAAAGATCTCTTCGAAACGCAACGCCCAAAACTCCAAACGATCAATCCTCCCCCGCAGAACCTGTTCTCCACAACAGCATCAAGGATAGAAATGAACACAGGCGGAAGTTCCAAAAAATGGTAACCCCTTCCACAGAAACCTCCTCTCAAATCTCATCGCGGAAGCCCGAAACCAAATATGGTAGGACAAGTTTGCAAACATCAAGAAGACGGACTACACACTTCGGCAGACCTTCAAAATTACCGGTTCCGTAAAAAGCCTGATACCTATACTCCAAAGCCCTACATCTCACACACAGACAAAAAAGCAGAAAGTCTTCCTTCGAAAAAAAAATACACAACATTGCACGGATCACTTCTCCAATCGAAAAACTTGCAATATTACCCCCCACCTCCCTTATCCCCATGAACCATAGCAGTTTAAATTGCACTGAATAAAGCACATAATTAAAAAAACTTCAGATCAGACTAAATCACCGTAACGGCACTCAAAAAACTCTCAAATCCATAGTACAAATATATAAGCCTCCAAAATAATCTCAATTTCCAAACAGGGAAAACTCGCAACTGCCGTCGAAAGCTACAGACCAATCAGCCTCCTAAGTATCATCAGCAAATTATTTGAAAAAATTATCATCACCCATCTATTAACTCATGTTAACAACAGTAACATAATCATTCCCCTGCAGTTTGGTTTCAGATAAAATCATTCATGCATCCAGCAGTTACAGCGAGTTATGGAACACATCACTCTAGAGATAAACAAAATCGAAATAACACAACTTATCCTCTTAGATTTAGAAACAGCCTTCGATTCAGTCTGGTACAGCACCCTTCTAGTGAAACTGCAAAGAATAAATATCCCACCTCCTCTCCTCAGATCGATAGTCAGTTACAGGACCTTCTATATAAACCGTACTCCCTTAATTATCAGAAGCGTCATTGCGGGAGTACCGCAAGGTTCAATACTCGGGACTTCAAAATTCTCACTTAGCGGTCTACGTAAACGAAAATGCCATCTTCGCCTCCTCGTGGAATCACACAAACGCAACCAAGTAGATTCAAGTACACCTTGATCAAATCCAAGATTACTTCACAAACTGGAAACTAAAAATCAATCTAGTCAAAAGGCACGCCATTGCCTTTACAAATAAGAGATCCAAACCCACAAGTGACACAATATCCCTTGGTTCTCCATGGTCAAGTGCATTGGTGTACTACTATACTGAAATCACCTGGGCTCCAGCGACTACCAAAAAAGAGCAAATTTAGCTTTCCCCGCACTCAGAAGACTGCTTACCTGCCACTTCACAGACACAACGATCTCAAAATAAATATCAAACTAAACCCGTATAAGATATGCGTTATGCCGATAATAACATATGGCCATCAAATCTGGACTGCAGCAGCAAAGTCACATATTAGTGAGATTCAAAGAAATCAAAATAAATTCCTACGCATCATTCTCAACAACCAGTATGACACACCCATCCGTGTACTATATGCAATAGCGGTCATTCAAACAATTTAAGACTCCATTGTAAACTTACTTATCACACAGGGCATCAAAACCCACTCATCAGCCAAACAGGAAGAATAAACAACAACGTCAATAAGAAATTGAGATAAAGCTATGTAAACCCGCAATTTCCAATTCATAAAACCCGAACAGGGTCAAAACCAAAAATAGAAACCAATAATGATATGCCGTTTTTTTCTGTTCACCTAGTAACAAGCAACCATAAAATCACACTACTTCTCCTGAGAAGCATTCATCTAACAAATACATATTTTTATGCAGGTTAAAGGGTTACTTAATCCCAGACACTGTAATTAAATCAACCACAAGCAAAAAAAAAAAAAAGGACAAACCAGTTTATACTGTTCAGTTCAGAAAGAAAGCTCAGTGTTTAATTCAACTTACTTACTTACTTACTTACCTCAGTTCTTGTTCTCCCTTCAAACGAGAATCAAAAGCGCTCCTCTGTATACGTGAATATATAAATATATACACAGTATCGTTCAATCAATCTACTTGTAATCATCAATCAACCATATCCTTCTCCATCATTCCAAGAGAACGTGGAGAAATTTATCACGCGGTATTATATATATATATATATATATATATATATATATATATATATATATATATAAAGAGAGAGATTATATATAAAATAATTTTTGTATTATAGATAGTTGCTATAAAATTAATATTTTTATATGTAAATATTTATATTAATATAATCTTTCCCTCTCTATAATTATATATAATATATAATGAAGTATATAATTAACACTGAACATTGATAGAGATTCATTTAATTTAACATTATATAAGTATTACAACATTTCATTAAAAATATTTTGTTACAATAGTCACTTGTTAGATTATATATGTATATTTAAAACATAACAGTGTTTTTTCGTTTCTAAGCATATTTTTCTGCAGGAGGGAGAGGATTAATAAGTTTTTCATTATTATAAATCTTTGGAAGCATTTTTTAGATAAGATGTACATCTACAGACATACGGTAGATAGTTAGAAGAATCTATTTATTATTAATTGTACCAATTCTTTTTTTATACAAAATTTATGTTATGTTTTTCAACTGGATTTTTATTTTTTATTGTCTATAATAATTTTCTAGGGGATTTTATATTTTAGTAGTATTTTTATATCTTTCATTTATTACACACAATTTTGTTGATTTTGATTTTATTTATTGTTATTATTTATGCTTTTTTAAAATTTTATTATTTATGCTTTTTAAAACTTTTCTCGGAGTTTTATTCTGATATTTTATAGAATAATTAACAAATCCATATCTTATCATTTTGTCGCATCCATTTTTCATATAAATAATGATAGTTGATATAAATACTTGAAAAGTAACAGTTCTGTTGTATACTAAGAAACAATATTCATTACAGACACATACACAAAAATTTTGCATACATCATTACTTTCGAAAAACACGAAAAATTTAGAAATCTCATGTCATGTTGTCGTTGTGTAGATCTGACCTGTAATTATCGACGAGCAATTCACGATTACTGTTCACGCATAATGCTAACATGATTTTGAATTTTTATTTTTCCTGGCATTTTCAAATCTCAGTATTCACTAAAACGTATTTCAAAATATCAGTCGGGTCTTTGGGATTTTCAAAATTCCCGAAATTTTCGAAAATCTCGATACATTCAGGAATTCCGATACACACAGAAATCTCAATATACTCGATACATTCAGGAATTCCGATACTCACAGAAATCTCAATATACTCGCAATCTCAACTCTTTCAAGAAACCCAAAAATTATAGAGAATCTCGATAATTTCCGGAATTCCAAAATTCGCGGGAACCCATCCCAATACCAGAATAAATTCCCATCTCGTCTTGTCCCGACAATTTTGGAATCTCACACACTATCGGAGTCGCAAATATTTTTTACTTTCCGAATATCTACATACATAAATGCATTAGTCTATAACAATTCATTGATTGTTGCACTTGCTATTTATTGGAAATCAAAACTCTGATTACATATCAATAAGGTTGATTTAAATTTAGAGAAAGAATGAATACCAAGATTAGTTATTAACTTATGTTAATTTGGCAATACGTTAAGATAGCAATACATTTGTTAACGCATGAATAGAAAGCAACATGAATAATGTTGGTGGCAGAGAAAATTATTTCAGAATTGCGATTTGTCAAGGAAAACTTTCTTCAAACAAATTTTATATATATATATACATGTATGTAATTTTATTCTTGATGTACAGAATATTCCAATTTTCAGGATATAATTGGTATGGCAATGATTCTAAGTACTAAAATCGAAAACACAACAAAATTTTTTTATTTAACATTTTGTTTTCAAGAAATTGAATACTTTTCAAGTATGAATTAATTCTGGATTAAACAGAAATGAATAATTAACAAAAGATTATTCTATAGAAGGAAGAGAATGGAAAACGTTTACATAATTTTTTTTATAAAACGTTTTGTTTCTAAGAAAATTAGTTTTATAAATTTAAAAATTTATTAATTACATTTATATCACGACAACTTTTAATGGAATATATATGTCCCTTTTCTTGAAAATGAGGCCTTAAACAAAAATATTTTTTATTTTACATTTTTCTTTTATTTTTGCATACAAAATATTCTTGTATCGATTATTTATTACTGTCCAGTGTAAAACTCAACCAAATTTTAAAACTCGACTTTCTTCAAAACCAACGGCTGTAATAAAATAATATTATTCTTCATTTTAACTTATTTTTTTTATGTAAAACTAACCCAATATAATAATAAATTTATTAAGAAATAACATTGCCTTATAAAACATGATTACTTTCCTTTAAATTATGAAATAAAACATATTTTTTTTATGCTAAATATTCCAAACAATTTCAAGCTCAAAGTACATACATTAGTTGAAGACATTATTATATGTTTAAAAGAAATGTAATAATTCACATATCATTTTTCGAGCTTCTAAGTTCTAAATTATCGAATTCTGTTATTATCACCGATATAGGTAAGGAACCACAACGTGGATTATATTTTCCGGTTAAATAAATTCTCACAGAGATATATATCCAGAATACAAGAATGGTGCAATTAAAAAAGAAAAAATTAGAAATTCATTAAATCTTTAAAACTACATCAGAATTTCGAATTTGTAACTTATATGTATCAAAATACGAATTAAATTCTTTAATAAGAAAAGTGTTTTGATATCCATATAATATACGTATTCAATTAGTAGCAAAGAAACAATTGATCAGTTAATATATTTATTATATTAATTAATTCTTATTATATTTTTAGTATATTTTTAGTATAATAATTTTTATTGTATTGGTTATTTATATTGATATTAATATTACAATATTACAATGGCAATAATTCCTTAAATTTGTTTGCAATATTTGTTTTGAAATTTTGAATTATTTCTACATATAACAATTAATAATAATAAAATGTTGAAAAATTATACAATGTACAATTATGTAATGCAATTTAACAAATTCGGTTCAAGTTATTAATTTTGTTATAATAATTTTTAACTAAATAAAAAGTATAAATGTAAAATATTTTATAATAAAATTGTTTTTAAAAATGTAAAATCATTTTATTCAATGATTAATTTTATTTATTTCACGAAAAAATACTACTCATATTGAATAATGCAATATAAATCGATTAATTTCATGTGATTACTACATTTTTAAATTTAACAATATTAATTATTAATTATTAATTATTAACTATTTTTTAATTCCTTAAGGAAATATAGAAATTGCATATAAGTATAAAAATATAAAAATATAAATATGAAGATATAAATGAATTAACATTTTAATATAAATGTAGTAAAACTACAATTGCAGAATAGAGAGAACATTCACGAATAATTTTACTGCAAAGAGAAATTCAATTTTTTATAAATTATATTTAATATAAATGTATTATTTTTCATATCACCGTTCTGAAAATATTTTAATTGTAATTTAAATTTTAGATATAATATTTATAAATAATAAATATGAAATTGTTAACTCACATATATGAGCAAGAAGAATAAAGTTTTTTTTATTGTTTATTATACTCATTCACTATAATTTTGAAAATAATAAATAATGTTTTGTTTTGTCTATGAAAATAATAGAAATAATTAAACTAGGTTTGCTATTAACACTCTATCATACATCAAATAAATTTATAATTCTAGAAAAAGTTATTTGCATATTGTGTATTTATTATTATATTTGCATCCTTTTTCACAATTTTCTATTTGCAAATGTAGTAGACTAATAAATTCACTGTTTTTCAAAATATATGTTTTATAATTTCCATTTTTACGAAGTTATTGTTAATAGGAAAATAAAATGAATCGGTAGGAAAGTATTTTGCAAATAAAGTATATTTCTATCTTTGTCCTGCATTCTATAGAACGATGTAATTGTATCCAGTACAGTAAATTTTATCTCTTCTAAACCATTTTATATCCAAGTTTCAATGAGCGAGATTCGTAAATTTAACTAGGTTGTTAATTTATAAGAGACATTTATTGAGAGAACAATTCAGTGAAGCCAATATTCTGCAATGCATATAAACTTTCTGTAATTCCATTGCATTCTGTAAATAATGTCATTTTGATACAGTACATGACTTTCTCACATATCGCAGATATTTATGTAGAAGATAAACCAAAAATTGTGATCAGTTTAATTGAGAGAAATTTACAAAAGAACGAATTTAAGTTAAATTAAAAAAATTTCTATCAAGAGGGATATAATTCATTTGTAGATAGTTTCTGGAGTCAGAAATTCAGGGTCATCCTTATCATTTTAAATGATACTTCTATTTCATATTTTTGTATTTTTAACAAAATAAAAAATTTAATAATTAATTATGCAATAATAAAATTTAATAATTTATTATGCAAAGCCATTTGATATTGATTAGAATAAAACGGCAAAATTTATGTTTACTAATTATAAAAAGAAGTACAACGTTGTAGCTACGTGTCAAATTTCTGAAGTTCGTATACTTCCGATGATTTCTTAATTAGTTGTAATAGTTTTAACAGCGCCAGACTACAAGGAAAGTTCTGGTAAAGTAACTGGAAAATTAAAAAAAGCTGTAACTTTACACAAACATAATTTATGTGGTAATAACGGAATAATTTTTCTTTGCTTGTTGAAAAATAATTCTAAAGATGAAGACAATCGTTCAAAGAAATTTCTCGTGAGTATTTATAAAAGTTAAACTAAAGATTTTCTATGTGATAATAAAAGAATTTTAAAGATTAATGTAAAAAATGTAATGTATAACTTTACGTATATTGTACAATAATACTATTTTTAGTTTAATTTTTTTTCTGTATCTCGAAGTCGAATTTTCTACTATATAAGTGCCAAACGCATTTATACCAATATAAAGTATTGACGCATGGATCGAAACGTACAAAAAATTCTGTCCTTCAGTTTTATAAATATTTTTGAAACTATGGAATATTAAGATTTCTTTGGAAAAATGCATCGTTATTCAACAGAAGACAAAAATACTATTATGGACATCATACAAATTATATTTATAAAACATTTCTTTTGAATTTTCTAGCTACTGAATTTTTCTTATATACATATCTAAGTAAATATATAAACTAAATAATAATTTACGATTGTGACTAATATGGAATCAAAATATTAATCATTATCATACATGGTTATCAAATAATCAATAATCACTGATTAATAATAAAAGTAATCAAAATCATTATAATCAAAGGTAATCATTAATTAGTGAATCAGAGATGATGATTAATTTAATAATCGTAAACTTATTATACTTTTGATTGTATCAATAATTTATTTCTATTGACTATGTGTAGTTTATAGAAACTACATAATTATTGTTTGCATTGTTTTACAATATACACAATTTTAATATTTAAACAATTTTTCATTATCTGTAATCAAAAGTCTCATCTGTGTAATTTTTGAGTCGTTATTGGCATAATTTTCCATATGGTTTAATGAAGGTAGACTTCAATGAAAAACTTATCGAATAATCGAAATTTTGAAATTCTTCATTATGATACATTGATATCATTCGTTCTATGATATTAAAAATATATCAGAGAATTATAAACTTAGAGAAATTAAACATGTAAATTCAACAATACTATTATACAAAAGAAAAAAAGACGTAAATATTTTTTCTTAATTTTCGTAATCTTAAGTTTCACTGCTGGGTCTACTCAATTTATAAACGGTTTTCAATAATAAAATTTGGTTATTGAATAACACTCTAGGTCGTAACAATATGAAAAAATTATACGTTACGAATCGTATTAAATATAAATTGATTGTTTAATGATTTAAAAATTAGTGATTAAGAATTACGATCAAGATTACTAATTTATTTTAACAATGATTAGTTAATTAATAATCACAATTATTATAATTAAATTTAATATGATTTTTAATATGAAAATTTAATATGAAATTATTACAGAAACAATTACAAAATAATTGATTTCCGCCCAACTCTGGTTATAAATAAAATAGAATAGAAGATAGATATTGACTTTTCTTTTTACTTGTCAAAATTATGAGCAGTAATCATGTAATAACACATAATTTAGCACTAATGGTATAACGGGTGTCAAAATTACCATAGAATTGTTAATTACATATTATATTGTGATAACATATATATACATATAAAAAGATACTTTTAAATTTACAGATTTTGACTGTGTGATTTGACTAACATCATATTAGTTCACAGTTATTTTAGAATACTTTATTGAAAGAAGAAATTTTATTGAAATCTTATTTCCTTCCAGTCTCTTTGAGTAATTCCAAATAAAATTTTGTTTAGTTTTTCGAAAGCAGTTAATTTAATGAAAAAATACGTATTAAATGAAAAAAGCATTGAATGTTTTGCAAAACATTCTTCATTCAAAACATTATTACTTCATAAAATATATGTAAAAAATCAATTTTTTTCAATGATAAAAATATTTTATTCATGTGAAAAATATTTGAATAACATATGTATTGATGTATCGTATTATACCATATATCGTAATATAAGGTTAACATAATTGTAAGGTATTTCTTTAATTTTTGCGATCAATATTGCATTCATAATTAAGAAAATATATATTTTAATATTTTTCAACATGAAAAAATGATATAATTAAACTAATTTTTCGATTTTTTAGGAATTATTTAAATTAATGAAAAGAAGTGTATGAAATAATGAGACATACTAAAGATATATCGTAGCGTAGTAAATGAGATAATTTAGTCAACAAAAGATTTTTGAGTAAAAAGAGATGTCAATTCTGTAAATAATATTTTAAAGAAGATCTACTTATATGTATGTTACTTTTCCTCATCAGCACATAAAAATTTACAGTCAAATAATACTTACTGGTTTACTATAAGTACATTTATTATTGTAGAGAAGTTAATACATAATTTTTCGAAGATGAAATAAATAGCAAAAAATTTCATTGTTGACATAAGTTTTTAACAAAATTTTTAAATAAATAACGTATTTTTCATCTAACAAAAATGATTCTCATTTATTTAAAGTTATTTAAATAATTTATTTATCTTTGAGAATAAAATAAATATTTATAATATTTACTTCAGAGATATTTAATAATTTGATATTGCAATAAGTAGTAATCTGTTTACTATTTGACCAAATAAAAGTGAAGTTTGAGAGAAATTAGTATTAAAAAATTATTTCAACTTTTACAGAGTCAATTGATTCAAGAAAAAACTGTAAGCTGAATATTTTACAAAGCATCACAAAATAGCAAAAACGTACGGCTTTGTTACTAGTTATTTGCTTAATTATGAGTTATTGACTCCGCTCTTGTTTGGTCTTTTGTTATAAATAGGATCTATTACCTCTTTTATGGCTGATAGAGTATAATTATTTCATGTTAGACAGCTTCATAACTGCGAAACTGCAGTCTTACTCTAATATATAAATCTGTTGTAGCAACTATGTATATGTATTATGCAGGAAAGAAATACAATGCGACACTATTATAGTATCTATCTTCCATAATTTTCGCCTAACGCAAATGTAAATAAAATCAGCAGAGGGAAGTATTGCAAGCATATATGAATGCAATAAAATACATTACGAAGCAAGGGTTTCTAAATAATTCTAAATAATTCATAGATTTGCGCAACACATATAAAAGCGAACGATAAAAAGCACAACAGCTTTTAGAAGAAGTTTAGGTTACATAGGCTATACAAAAATGAAATTTACTGTAAAAAATTATTACGCAACTGCCAAGATTATTTAAAATATATTAGTCCTTTTTCGTCCGGAAAAAATAAGAATTAAAACATTTTATTGATAATCATAAATATGCTATTCTTATGCCTTATAACGATACTTATATATTTTGTCTATTTGTATATGTTATATGTTTCTAGTATTTTAGTAGTCGATAGTCTAATTTCTAGTATTTCCATTATAAGTTGTATTTCTAGTATTTCCATAATAATAAGTTGAAAGATAAATAGCATTCTATAACGAATTTCGCAATCCTGAATTAGATAATTATTTTTTTCGATCTTTAGCATTCATTTTCGATTTCGAAAGAACGTATTTAGCTAGAAATCCAGAAAGACATTTAATATATATATATATACTAATTAGAATTTTTTTTGTCTTCAATAAAAATGAGTACAACGCATATATGTCCTTAGTACTGCCGTTGCGTGGGCCATGCTATTTAAATTTCACAATTCAGAATAGTTTCAAATGAAGCAATTTTTTTCTGCCTTAAATCTTTCAAGCAAGTAAAAATTCACATTCTGAAAAAACCGAATTTCATAAACGATCTATCCTCTGAACATTTAAAAATCATATCACTGTTTAAGCATCGAAAATCGAAACAAACCAGCCGACATTTCGATCGTGCAATGGTGCGTTTAAACCAAACGAACGAATGCTCGTTCATCTCCCAAATTCGTACTCATTTGTTACACTAACACTTGCTTAATATAGTAAACGATTCGACTACTAGCATGAATGACTACGAATTTGGTAGAAGTAAGGACGAATAAGCATTCGTCGTTTGTTTAAATACATTATAAAGGTATCGTAATGTTTTATAAATTAGTTTATCTTAGAATTAATTTGATGAACGATAAAAATGTAACAATAGTAATTAAAGCACTGTAATTCGATACAGACCTTTCTTAGTAACATGAATTTACCTGATCCTCTTAAATCTCAAAGAAGTTGAAAAATTATTTCAAATAAGAACATATCTGCCAAAAGCATATAAATATTTCAACATATACATATTTTCTATTCTTATTGTCGCATTTTTATAATCTACAAACTATTATACATAATTTTATATTGCCGAATTGTATTGCAACAATTCAATTAGATATTAAAGAGAAAAAAAGTGAAAGGACATTTCTCGAAAAATACGCATAATCCGAAGAACTCATCAATTTTACACATTAAGATTAAATATTCTGAATAGCTCAAGCGTTTGAACAGTAATATAATTAATATACTAAATTAATGTAACTTTAAGTATTTGCAAATACAATCACAGACTTACTTTTAGAGGAAAATAATATAAAATAATATGTATTATATTGCAATATTAAGATTGAGCTTTTCAAATACTATGATCTTTCAAGAAAAAGTAAATATCTAAAATGAAACTTCAATATCTAAAATATTCAAATTTATGGAGAATTTTAAAAGATTTAACATCTTTTATCAAGTTCTATAGTTTTTTACAGTTTTCTATATATTTCTTTTGTTTTATTTATATATGTTTTTTTATTCACTTTTTATATTTTAATTTATATCATTTATTTATATTGGAACATTTCCATGTATATTAGAATCTATTTTTATATTGCTGATATTGAAAATATAAATACATATTACGGGTTGTAACTACACTTCCTTAATTATCAATTGTATACTGGCCTTCATAAATATTCATTCACAATATGCTTATATTAATTGACAGAATATATTGCATAACATATTTACTAATAAATTATTTTTGTAAAATTTTGTGATGCTGAATATAAATACGAAAATCAATATTTTCATCATTCTCAGTTTTTGAGAAAATCAACTCTGAAAAAGAATGCATATTTTCAACTTTGAACATTTTCTGTGTTTTAACTGTAAAAGTACACAAATATCTTTTCAAATATACCTGATAAATTTTTAAACTCGATTTTTTCGAAGACGAAGCGTTTTTTTGATTTATTTTTATATGTAGAATCACATTCTGCCCGATTGTACCACGATTTCAGGAACATCTTGTATGTATTTATATTATGCTACTTGTCCGTTTCTTTAATCTATAACTACATTACCTATCGAATTTTTATCTACTTTAGAGATTTTTTATCTTATTGCCTTCTAATTGAACGTAAAGAGTAATGCAATGGAAGTATTGTTCTTTCTCTTTCCTTTGTTTATATTAATAAATGCGTTTAGATATTTAAACCATGAATTATTACAACAACGATACTTAGTGTTAGAATTGTTATATAAATTACGAGATTTTTGTTACGAATATACAAACTAATTGTTGATTATTATAGATACAAAATTGATGACTTTTTGTATTTAACAATGGTATATTAAATAATCAATAAAATTTTTGGCATAGACAAAAAGTCAAATAGAAATATTAGAATAGAAAAATAATACAAAATCTTTGTATATTTTTTATAGAATTTTTTACGGAATTATGTACAATAAAACAGCAAAATTCCAATTTTTGATCTCAAGGAAATAATGAATAATAATTGAAATAATTCCATTGATTAATTTAAATCTTATTGCCTATTGTTTGAATATTTTGTGGAGTATTTTTTTATTTTAGTACATTAAGATTTTCTTTCATAAATTTGTTCTATAATATCAATTTTATTGGTAACAAAATGTTCACGTCTTTCATTTGCGACCTTAATCCACATAATTTGAAAAAGTTTTAAAGTTTTTTTATAACGAAGATTATAAGCTCCTGAACATAGAAAGTTCTTTTATTGATTGTTTATTTTTTATTTCTTTGTTGAATTTTTATTCTTCATAGAGATAAAGAATCCGAGAAACAGAGGCCCATGTCTTCGACTGTTAATTTTCTTTAACTAAAAGAAAATAAACAGTTCTTTTTTTTTTAATTATTTTCTCAACAAAGTTAACATATCTGTAGTGGGTGGATGAAAGGATATAAAGAAGATAGTTTTTAAATCGAATACGATTCTATAAATCCAACGGAATGAAATAATAAAAATTTTCATGTTCAAAATTTAACATCTGCTAAACAACTTTTTTGCTAAAACTAATAATTCTCTCTACCAGAAACATATACTACAACCAAATTCCTATTCATCTTACTAAGTAAGATCGTAAGATAAAAACTAAGATCATTACATATTTTAAAATAGTAAAACCGATTATACAATAAACATAGATTTGTGTACAGTATGACTCAGTATGGGATTAATAATTCATAGCTTTCGAGTTGGTTCGACATCTGAAAATTATGATGTATACTCTGTGTAACAAAAACATACAAGATTCAAACAATGTTGAGAATATATATCGGGAATATATATTCGAGAGTAGATCGAGTTAGAATACACAAAGTGAAGCGTAATAAATTGTCGTGTCTAAAAAAAAGTCATTTAGAAGATATTATTAATATACACAATGTTAGTTTTAACATCTGTATTATTTCCGCTACTATTGAAGTAACTAGAAAAAAAATGATTAAGTGGAATTTAAATTGTTTCGAGGCGTGCATGGGAATTAATAAAAAATCCTGTGACAACTTTTTTCAGGACAATTATATTTTTTTTGGTATATTAACATATATTTTTTGCAACGCGATGTTGTAGTTGACGTCAAGACGAGTTTATCAACGTATATACCACGATCTTGAGTGATCTTGAAGACGAACAAATTAGTTTTACTTTAAAGAATGTAAAAGTAATAAAATGATAACATTACCTTAGTTTATTATAATATTTATTATATTTATTATAACATCATTTATAATATTATCTCAAAATGCTAGACATCTATGACATATCTATCATTGTTCAAAATGCTAGCCATCTATGACATATCTATACATTATAAGTGAATGATTGAATAACAATACCTGTGGCAGTTCCTAAAAATGCGCAGCTATTTAACACTTGTACTACATAATGGTCAAATATCACAAAATGAACAATTGAACGAACACATTACTCGGAATATTTAAACTATATTGTTAATATTAAATTGCGTTGAAATAATAAAATTGCTTTAAAAAGTTGGGCAATTATCAATTATTAATCGTAATCATTAATCAATTAATAATTACTAGAATAAATCAATATTTGATTAATTTTTGTAATTTTTATAATATGTAATTATTAATCAGTAATTTTTAAATCATTAAGTGAGCAATTTATATTTTATTATAATTTATGATATAATTATCTATTGTTATATCTAATCTATAATAATGTGTTTTATTATATTCCAACGTGTTATTTCCTCTCATTTACTATAATACAAACGTATTATAATAAAATCCTCTCATTATTATAATATAAACGTATAATTCAAACATATTAATCACGTAGGATCGTGCTATTCAATATAATTAAATGTTATTATTAAACTGCTTGCAGCTTAAATAATAGATCAAGACTAGAGAGAATATTTACATGTTTTTTGCTATGCAATAGTATTGTATTATTGAATTTAGAGTAATTTGTTAAAGTTTATAATTCTCTGATATATTTTTGGTATAAGAATGATTTATTAATTATAATAAAAAAATCTCAAAATTTTGATCATTTGGTAAGTTTATTATTAAAGTCCATCTTCATTAAGTTAGAGAAATTGTGCAAATAACGACTCAAGAACAATAGATGAAACTTTTAACTAATAAAAAATTTTTTGGACACACCCTGATGAAATTGTAAGATTGTCTACAGTGCAAAACAATGCAAATAATAAATATGTAGTTTCTATAAAATATACATGGAATTGTTGATAAAAGTAAACTACTGATGATCATAACCAAAAGTGTGATCAAGAAATATTTTATGATTAATGATTTTGATTACTTCCCTTATTAATCAGTCATTATTGATTATTTTATAACTAATAACCATGCTTAATATTCTGAGTCAACGTTAATTTTAATCATTGACCATTAATCAGATTACGTTTACACAATTCTGAAAAAGCTAGTATGTAATTAATAAACAAACACGATTTTGTGATATAAGGTTTGCAATTACCATGTTACAATATGCTCCTTTGTTTCGGATCGTTGATTTTCATATATATATGAGTCATTGAGTTCGTTTAAATACTCTACAATACTAAAAATTAGAAAAACCTGTCAAGCAATGAAAATGAAATGACTTTGAATTTCTCTACCTATAGAAAAATTACTGTTGTCATATCATACCCACTATTAAACAACTTTTGTTAACAAAGTTTTTCATATTTCAAAAACAAAGAAGATATCAAGAAGGTAAGATATCAAGAGAGTAAAATTACGTTATATAATATATAATATACATACATATGTATTTATATATTTTTCATTATGACGACACTAATTATATCAAAATAAATGCAATATTAATCGTTTTATTTAAAATTTTTATTTTTTAATTTGTTTTTATCTTTTTGTCTTCATAGTAATGTTCATAGTAGTATTATATTTTCATTTTGTAATCATTTGCATAGCGATTGACGAATCTTTATAGATTCAGGATTAAATTTTCTGTAATTAATCATTTTATATATTAAAAATAAAATCATTTGTATATAAAAATGAAGGAAATATTCAATATTATTATACATTGTGTTGATTATAGAACTATATACTATAAACTATATAATTTTGATTACATAATTAAATAATTAAAAATAATTAAAACATATAGATCCAGAGCCATCAAAGTACAATTGACATTGATAACAATTAACATATGTAAATGTTTCTTCTGAACAATCTTACAAAGTTACGATTTTGAAAAGTGAAAAATCTCTCGAATGTCGTTTCTATAGTCGTTTTATTTCTGAACTGTCGATTTTGCAAAAGTTTCCATTGAAAAGTCAGCAATTCATCATAGACCACGTATACGATAAGATCATGTCAAAACAAAATGCATTTGCAATCTACAAACATTGGCCGTTTTCTCACAAATGAACTTGTTATAATGGAGTATAATAATCATTGGCTATCATGAATAATTCCAAGTGCATTATATTGTACACACAAGCTTTCAAATAATCACCTATAATAATAGATTATAGACGATAGAAAAGCTATAAAAGCAATATTCTCTCCAATCATGATTTACATTTTTATGTAACCGATGATTGCAAATTTATTTTCTATTGAAAAATATGCAGGAATTATTATTTCGATGAAATAAGTGGTATATGTAAATTAAGTGTTTAACTATATTTTTTTCCAATTAAAAGGGAAACGATAGAATATTTTTGAATTATCTGTAAAATATAAATTGTCAAATTGAAATTGATCATCAATCTTGTGTATTTAATATAGGAATAGAATCATTATTTTATGTGTAACTGGATTGTTAGATTGAAAGATTCTAATCAATTAAAAAGCAATGCGTTGCTATATAAATTAGTTAAAAGTATACAAATATATCAATCTAGAACGTACAAGTGCATGGCAAGCAAGCAAGATTAAATGATAAAACATATCTATCCATGACAACAGTTTCAAATGTTAGACGATATAGTTCCTGTGGCATACTCACAGCATCGGTGACTCCTTATCACCAGTGCGTTCAATGCATAAAGCGTAAAGTTCGTATCTCATGCATACATTCATACAGGCAGTGGAAAGTGCTGTGGTAAGAGAACCGAGGCAAAAGTCATAACTTATGGTGCTCCATCGTTGATCTTGTTCTCTCCTCTATTCTCTCTTTTTCGCTGGCGAAGTATCGAAATACCCGCGAAATCACCGAAGGGTGACTGAGGCACGTATGACGGGCAGCCGTGGCTTTTGATATGCCGTCGAAGCGAGCACGAACCGCTCAAAATTCCATTTCCTCGAGAGAATTCATTCGCTCCCTTGAGTTCATTGAAAAATAGCCCACTTACCACGCTTCATGGCCTCTTGTTACCATAAATCAATCGCGTCTTTCTGGTTTTTCGCTCCTTGACTTCTTCTTTCTTCCATTCCTTGCCTCTATTTCTCTTATAATTTTTCTTTCTTCTAGTGTCTTGAATTATTTTAATTTTTTAAAGGAACAAGCTATCAATACTACATCCAATCTAATTGTTATAAACTAATATTTCGTCCGGTGATTTAATTCATCCAACAAATAATTAAACATTAAATAATCATTGACGATAATAAGAAACAATAATTTAAAAGCATTGAACATATTATTTATTATTTTTGTATTAGTGTAATTGTATTAATAATTTGTATTAGTGTAAATTTTTTGTTTTAGATAATTTCATTTATATCTTAATTACACATGAATTAATTGTTATATTGAAGAAGTAATTAAATGAGTTTTACTCGTTAGATAATAAAGATTATTTTATTTTAATATTAGATTATAAACATATTATTATAAAGAATAAAATAGCTTTTTTTAAGAAATATGATAAAATTATAGTAATTTTCTCTCTTGTTCAATTCCGAAATTCTATGGTAAATGACATACTACTCAAAAAATGAATGCTTACTGAAGATATTTTATTTTCTAAAAACTCCTCAATTTTAAACTTCATTTTCTGAACAATCAATCTCATGATAGCTATATAATCTTGAATTTCTTCACATTCTTAGATATTTGAATTGCTTTAACTACTAAAATATCATGATAAAATAAAATATTTGATTCTCAATATTTGAGTAACATATTATATATTATTTGTTATAAATATAATATTTATGAAAAAAAGTATTAAGTCAATTATAATAAATTTGAATAACATATATGAGAGTCGATTATGATCATAAGATCTTTATAATTTTGAACTTACAATTATGTTATTTCGTTATTATTTTGCTTATATTATTTAGATTTTTTTATTGTATTCAAAACTAATTTAAAATTAGTTATGTAAAAAAGATACAGAAAAATTTAAAAATTATAAAACATCTTTCGTTATATTAAAGAAGGAAAATTTTACTCTTAAATAGTATAATTAAGATGAAAAAATAAAAGTACTGGTTACGAGACATAGCATTCTTACTTGAATAATTTAACCGTAAAAAATTAATTTTTTACTAACATATTACAGTTGTGAACAATTATGATCAATAATTCTGAATTTATTTGAATCGTACTAAAAGAAATTGTATTATCCTACATTAATTGACTTGTCCTATTGTTCTACATTAATCGATAAATAAAGTGAAACAGATTATGCAATTTTAATAAATTTATCAATTTTTCGACTTTCTTCCAAATTAATTTGTAAGTTCGTTTTGATTATTTTATATTTTTATATCTTTCTTCTGTTTTATTTTCTATTTCTTTTGACATTCTTTTAAAATATTTGTTTTTATTGTAGTTTTATTGTAGTTGAAAGATTAATTATATATGAAAAATTTTTATAAATTCCTTATATAAAAACAAAAATTATTGCTGACAAATGTTTAGTTTTCCTATTTACATAAGTAATAGTTTCTATATTATATTATTATTTCTAAATTTTTCTCTAAATATCCATATCACATATCAAATAAAATCAATAATTAATATATTCTTAAGAAAGCAACATTGAAATGTATTAAATATACTAGAAAATATTATGTAATATATAATACATATGTAGTACAGTGTATCTATCTATTCAAAATATTATTATTTTAAGTAATGTTTAAGTAGTAACTACTTATAAAAATTAAAATATAAAACGAATAAAAAAAATATAATACGATTCTTATGAGTAAATACATATATTATATAGATTGCATCTTGAGAAATTAATCTTATTTTTTTTTCGAATGATTTGGTCTTTATATGCAGGACTCAAAAGTCAATTGTCGTAACTCATTTTTGTTTAAAAATGACTTGTATCATACAAATATATTATACGTTTGTTCTCGAAATCTCCGAGGTCAGTAAAGTAGTTTAATTATAATATTATGTGATTATATTATGATACTATTATTATAATGACCATCCTTTCTTCCATCAATTGAAGACTTTCAGAGTAAAAAAGTATGCATAGCACTAATTGTTTTTAATGAGAAGTGACTTACAGTAATTAGTTTTTGGGTCCTTTATAATGATCAAATAAAGCAGAATTGCGAATTTTGAATACAAAACTATTAATAATCACACGCATCGGAATAACATGTACAGCGGACAAAAGATAGTTCTTCACAAAAAAATAAAAAAAAAAATATAGAATAAAAAATAAAAATATGAAATAAGAAAATTTTTTTATTTGAAGCTTCGTTTTTAAGAAAATTGACTTTGAAGATTTATTGAGATTTTGAATTTAGCTAATTCTAGATACAATGGGAAAGAATAATTAACAGCAAGTTAACTTAGATGCAAAAGTAAATAAAAAATAAAATTTTTTCATTTAATACTTCATTGAGAAAATAAATTTCGAATATATTTCATTGAAAATTGCCTTGGTACACATATACTTGATAAATTTTCAAATTTGATTTTCTCGAAAACAAAGCATTTTACATAAAAATTGTTTTACTATTTTCTATTATTTCTGCATGTATTACTTTTGTCTCCCATTAAATATTCTGCTCTATCATGTATAGAATCAACTAACTTGAAGTCTACTTCATAAATCTTTAAACTCAATTTTCTCAAAAACGAACTTTGAAGTAAAAAAATTTTATTCTATATTTTTTTCTTACTTATTGTGAGAAATCATCTCCTGTCCGTTTGTAGATGTTATTGCGACGCACTCTATATTTACGTAGTTTATTATAAGTTTTATCATTTCTAGAATAAATAATTACTATGTTATATATTGTATTATTCTGTATTATGTATTATGTATCATGAAATTGTATTATGAAAAAATTTTTTATTTTGATGATTTTGGTAACATTGACAATTAATTTTTGTCATTAACTTTTTTCACTATGTGTAGTTTTCATCAAATACTATTGCAAATGAATATAAATTTCTAAATGATTACTCTACGAATCGATCATTATTCGAAGAAAATGAAATGTAAAATTAACTAAATAAGTTATAACTAAATAAGTGTAACTAAATAAGTTGTAATTATAGTACTTTTATTTTCAACTGTATTTCTCATAATTTTGATTCCAGGAAAAATGATTACTACATTTTCTATTTCGTAAGAGATATAGAACAGTCAATTTTTAACATCTTCCTTTAAAATCCACTACATTGTATGTATTGAATGTAACATAACAAGAAAATACAATGGAGAATATAAATAAATCAATGACGATAAAAAATTGTCGATAATTTGAACGGATACAATTTGATAAAAGAAAATTCCATTAAAATTTGATAAATGAATCCCTTGGCCCATTTTAAAGCGTATTCTCTTCGTTTCTACTTTGACAGTCCTAAGTCTGTCTGTTTCAAAAATGATTTTACACCATGCAGTAGGTGGGGAAGTAAGGATACTTTTTCTTGAAAAATCAAACATCTATTTTAATATTTCAAATATTTAAAAAATTGTTTTCACGACTACTATAATTTTGAAAATTGAAATCTTCTCTTTACCTAACTATCCCTTAAAACTTTCGAACAACAGGTGCAGGAACATTAGTTCAAACATTAGGTGTACAAATTTGATGACAAAATATTAAGATCTATTGGATTTTTGTTGTTTAATTCTAACATTCAAAATTTAATAAAATAATGAAAAAAAATCGTTCCGTAGAGTTTGCAGAGGTTATTTTGAAGGAGAAATTTCAGTCTTCATGGATTTAGTCCCAAAAATATTTTTTTAATATTTTTATAGACGTTTGATTATACCACTATATGATTATTTTCGAAAAAAACGAACTCACGACTATCAAAATAGATTTCACGCTTTAAATGGATCGTTGTATAATTATTTTTTGATAAAATTTAAATTATCAGTTTTTATTATCGATCATTTTTTATCGTTACTGGTTTAATTATGTTCTTTATTGTAAAATAACAATGGAATTATGAGTTATTTTCATTTAGAAAAATAAAATAAAATATAAGTACTTTTACACGTAGAATTCACTATTTTGTTTTTACTTATATATAACCACAAAAATTGATAATTCTGTTGAAAAACAAAATTTTTCCTATATTTTTATTTGTAAAGAAATGATTGTTATTATGTTATATTTTCACTATATGACTTTACTACATTTTTAGTTGATAATATTTTAGATGAAGAGAATTCGCTACAGTTTAAATATATTTATATTAAAAATGCTGTAATATGTGAATGATTGATAGTGAATGTAGAAAGTATTTGATGAAACATTGTTTATATTTTAATAAAATAATATTATGTTTAAATGATATTTTAATAAGTTCATAAGAATATTGTACAAATTTTTATGAATCGGAAATGTAAAGGAAAAATTTCAATCTTCAGGATTGTACTGTAGAGATAAAATATAATTGATATTTATTTAATGACAAGTTAGTGACAAGACAGAGGACAAGAATTAACTCAAATAAACTCTTTTTTAACAATACAATCAACTCTTAACAACTCTCTCGACGCTTTCTCATAATTCCAATCGACTCCGTTTCCAACTCGCTCGACTCTCTTCTTTTTAAAAAGAAAAACACCAGCCGCCAACGTTGCTTCTTCGCATCACACTTAAATACCTTCTTTCTCTTTCATACATTTCTTCACACTGCAGATTATAACTTAACGAAGATCTACGATATTAATCCACGATGCTACAAGACCATGATGGATTTAGTTATAAAAAAATTGTTCAATGCTCTTTAATAAAGAATGTACAAAATTTTCAACAAAAAAGTATTTGATTACCTCTTTTCATAATGATTTAGAAACATTTTAAAAAGAAATTCATAATCAGTATCATGAAAATAGAGACTAGGTACATATTTTAAAATGGGTTTAGATAGATTGTTCTACGACTTTCTTTTACGAATACTATTATAATAACTACAACATTTTATGAAATTATAACAGCATCGACAATTATTTTGTTCAGCTCAGAATTATAATAATTACAACATTTTATGAAATTATAACAGCATCGACAATTATTTTGTTCAGCTCAGAATTCTCAAACTTAATGAAAAATTGTCGACTGTGTATGCACATCAGCAAGTGTGCTCCATGAAATTGAAAAACATTAAAGAAAAAAAACATCAATCATTCTACTTTTACTTCGTAAAGTTTCGTTAAATCGGTAAAAAGTTTAAGAAGTTCTCATCGTAGATACGGTTTTCATAAAAATTTGTCTCGAAAATCGAACGAGCAAGCCAATCAAATTTATTACTTTCCAGTTTGAGTTACAACCATTATGAAAGAAGAAAAACTGTCAAAACGACCATCGATCCTCCGTCACGACAGCTCCTTCCACAAGAATGAATTAAGGATATAATGGACTGATTCGAATTAATCATTGAAAATTGAGGGTACCATAGACTGATTAAGATTTGGCATTGAATAATGGATTAGCGTTCAAGATCTTCAAAAGTAACATCAGTTAGCAACTCATTACTTCAATTTACTTCCCTTATTCTCTTGTCAATCTTTTTGAACAAATTTTGTAATAGAAATCTATATATGTTATTATCTCTTGGTTGCATTTTACGTTTGATTGCTCGTACATGATGTGCGTTAAAGCTGCAAACTGTTCTGCAATTATCTTTTATTAAATAGTCAAAATCACATATTTATTGAAATGGTTTTGCTTTTTATAAGATAATAACATAAAATTATGTTAGACTACAAAGATTGTTAGAAAATGTAAAAATTATTTCATTTCTAACTTAGGACTAACAATAAGTCTGATGTTGAATAATGATCGTCCACTGCTGTGTATATAACGAGAGATCGTTAGCAATCTCAGTTTCTAATCTAACAATCTCAATTAATTGCTAATGTGTCTTTCCACAACAAGTACCTATAATTGGAAACAATGATGAACTGCTCCTACTTTTTAGCACTCTTTAGTATATATACTCTCGTTCAAAAATTTTAGAACAAATACTACATTTATTTCAGAATTAGAAGAATTGAAAACTGAAAAATTGTACTATCTATCAAAACTATTAAGTTAGATAATACTTTATACAAGAAAGAATCTGTCACGTATTAATATATTAACAATTACATTGCGTGCAAAAAATTTTATTATCCATTAATTATAAAAAATGTTCCAAGATTTTTGATTAAATTTTGTACTAACATTATTTTATTAACATTTCGAATGTGTTTAATTTGGAAATAACACAGGTACGAATAAAAATTTCCTTTATTCCCATGAATATACACATAATTGAAAAATTTCATCATCTACAATAAAGCACAAGAAAGGAAAAGAACTAATTTCCTTACTTTCCTAAGTAATGTAAAAAAATTTTGAATTATTTAACGAAGTCTTTGCTTTCATTATACAATCGGTTTTTAAATCAAACCTTTAAAAGATTTCTTAAAAAGAATAAAAATTTACTTCAAAAAATTTACAAGTGAAACTTTATTGAAAACGTTAATGACGTTAATTGGAGGATTAAAAATAAAAAAATGTTTTAAAATTTCTGAGCGAGTGCCCATATATATAATTTAAACAGTTAATATTTATAATTTCTTTCTATTCATTAAGAATCGTAACTGCAGTGACTCTCATTAATATTCAAACATTTAAATATTTGAACATTAAATGTTGAAATTGTTATAAAAAATTCTTATAACAATAAACTTGGGTTCATATTAAAGCTTGAAATTCTACTATCAAAATGTAATTCTACTATCATTTATTTTATTCTAAGAAGTCTATGTAGCTAAAGATGTTTTTATACACTGTGTATGATGATAAAGTGAAGAATCTTTTCTTATAATTTTTTTCATGATTGAATCTATAACAAATTTGAAGATTGAAGCCTTCCCTTTACAACTATTTCTTAAAATTTTCTGTAAATTCAATTTCTTTCACCAATTTATTGAAATAACTTTGAATATTAGACGAAAACGAATATGATGACGAAAATGTTCTTGAATTTTCTTAAATTTAAGAATGAATTTTGTCATCTAAACTCCAGTATTCAAAGTTCAATAAAATGGCGCTAAAAATCCTATATTAAATTTTCAGATATCCTTGTAATATGGAGGATTCAACCTTCAAATTCGTTGCTTCAGTTTCAGTTTTCAGTATAAAAAAATTTGTTAGTGGTTTTACATACTATGACAACATATAGCATTTTCGGGAGAAAAGAAGTCTTTATTCTTCTATTATTCTAAGTCTTCATTCCGCCACGAAATGTAAAAATACGTCGGTTTCAAGCTTTAAAATGAGCTATAATATTATTTTATTTTTGAGTTATAATACCGAGTTACACGTAGCAGCAATTATGGTTTCCATTTGGAAGAAAAAGCAAATTATATATAATGCTTTTAATGATTTACATCTGACACGATGTAACATATTAAAATAACTAATTTTTATTGAAAAGTAAGGAGAAAATCGCGAGATAAAAGGTTAATGAAAGTCATTGTGCATGTGTATAGTCGAAATACAATGTGGACCAAATCTGGTTCCTAGGTGATTTATAAATTTTTTAAATTTTTATTATATAAGAAATGAAAATTTTTTGAAATCATGCTTGAAAAATAACATCACTCAAGCACATCATATCTATCATTTTCCACTTTACATAATTCGATTCGATATTGGGTACTCCCCAGAGCAGCTCTAAGAATTTGTTTGCGGTAAGACTTAAATTTCATCTCGAATGTTATTTTGCAACTATCAAAGTATTTGCGATTTATTTTGATATACCTTTTTCTTCAAATCTCAATAAATGATGATTGTGCCACGTATTCAATCTCGGCTAACTGCCTAAAAATTTTCAGCTCTATTTATTAAAAAATCACATTTGCAATCTACTTTGAATCGTAGCATATAAAAATTTCTAGGTCTATATCGTTTATTAGCAACAGTTGTTATACTTCCATTTATGAAAAAAAAAGAATCCTCTGCATTAAATTATCCCGCACCAACATACATTTAATAAGGCAAAGCTGATATATTGCTCTCAAATTACAAGTGCACCAAAATTTGCAGTTTATTTTGTTCGAGAAATCCTCTTTTTTCTTACAAATTGTTGGAAACGAACGACAAAATGTATTAGATAGTCATACATAATTATGGTTGCGAGTGATCTAAAATTCTTAACAACATATGTATATATGTATGGAAATAAATGGGTTTTAAAATTTGTCATAGAATAATTAATCATAATTGTTATTTTACAAACGTTATCTTATATTTGTATGCAATTGACTAGACCATGATGTTCATTGTAGGTCCCATTGAAATCATCGATTTCTTCGACACTATTTACACCGACAATATTTCATCGACTCCAGATTTGCTTGATAGTGACTTTGCCCGACAACAGTTTTTATCTACAATGACATTGACCGACAACAGCATTAGACAATTGCATATCGCCATAGACGTTGCCTCAGTTTGCGTTTGGCTATGGTCTTTATTGCTACTAGTATATCGAATAAAGTTATAATCATTCTTATTGTTAGTAAAAATAGTTAATTATACAAAAATGTCTCAACCAGAATATCCAGAAAATGATGGTTCTGTTATTGCCGAATATATATTATCAACTAAAAATAAAATACAACTAAACCTAATCTAAACTTTGCGTTATCATTAGAAAATATAACATAATAATGTCATCGGTCAGTATCATTGTCGGTTAATACTGTCGTCGGCTAAAACTGTTGTCGGGAAAATCTGGAGTCGATGAAATATTATCGGTGAAAACAGTGTCGGAGAATTCTGTGTCAATGATTTCAATGTGACCCGTCCATTGTTATATGTTCCTTGCGTTCTAATTATTGAGTAATTATTCTCAAAGAAAAATTATACAATTTTAATTTAGCACAATTGACAAGTAAGTTATTACATGATGAATTTCCAAAACTTTACGATTTGAAAAAAACTAGTCTAAGAAATCTCGAAAAAAATTATTAATTTCTCAAGTTTCTTAAAAATACTCTTTAGAATAATTATTAGCTTTTAAATACTGTTTCGTTCCAAACCGATTTGCTGAGATATACTGCTTATCGTAAAATTGTATAAGGCGTATAAAAATTAGGTCATAACCACCGAAATTATATGTTAAATCTCTTTTTGTTAAATGTCCACCGATCCTACATTACCTACCTGTAATCACAAATTATCCGCTGTACAAGACGAATCACTATATATATTTTGTAGATTTAGAGACTTCTGTAATTAAAAATATTATATGTATATGTGTTACGGCAAGCTCGGCGGTGAACGTTGGTTGCTGCCCGCTTCGCTAGTCGCTCTCTCGTCGTGCCTATTACAGCCTCTGGAGAGATGTTTTAATGAATGAAGACGTGATGTAGAATAAATACGTTTATTCTCAACTAATACAATGACTGAATTGGGTGTAAATGAAGGTGAATGTATGATTGACGCGGAGTCAGTCCTCTGACGGACTGCGTGTGTCTCGTCGAGTGGTCTACGTGTGTCTCCTCGAATGGTCTATTGGTGACTCCCCGAATGGTCTATTGGTGACTCCTCGAATCCTTTCTTCGCTATGTCTACGTCGCCCTTTTAATTGGTAGGCGACTTTCTGGAGCCGGCCAAGGCGCCTTTTTTCCTAGACAAGGCTTTGTTTATGCCCTACCGAGCCTTTTCACATACTGTCTCTCTCTCCAAGGCCAGAGAAAGTGTCCTTGGATGAGAGGTATGATTGCACATCTGGCAATTCTCGGCAGGGCCGAGGCTTTGTAGGAGTTGACCTGACAAGACGCCTCGGAGGGTTCTGTTCTGCNGCCAGAACAATATGAATTTCTCTAATTAAATATATTATATAAATATGTATATAAATTGTTATATATTATGAGGTACAAATTGATCTCTATACACTTTGCTTTTGAATTCCATTTTGAAAATAATTCAAACAAACTTAAGTTTCTTATAATCACTAAGTACATAACAGTATTTCGTGAAGTAATAAAATTTTTCGTGTATATCAACTTTCCATAGGCATTCCAAACTGTTTACGCCTTGAGCGTAAATTTCTTGAAAGTAAATTTTTATTTTTTAAATATTTTTTGTATATTTTTTTATATTTTTTTAATATCTTTTAAAAATTTGCCTTAAAACTAATTATATGTGTAATACAAACAAGATTTGTATAATACAATAATTCGATAATACTCCGATATTTTTTTAGATTTCTTGAAATCAAAAAATTAGGTATGAACTAAGCAATTTTCAAACAATGCGATAAACTGTTTAGAGGATTATGTTAGTCGAAATATAATATAGTTTTAGAATAGAATATGCAAACAAATTAATTAATACAATATTTCTAATTTGTGATTAATCGTTGTATTTATATTTTTTATAATACTACTTTATTGTTATTATTAGATCTATGTTTAATACTTTCATGTCGCAAATGTTTCAAAAAGTCCCATTAGGTTTAATAAAGGATTAAGTTTACTAAAAGTTTAATAAAGTTTTAACGTTTTAAACCAAGCAGACTCGGTCGCTAAATAAATTACTATTCAGATGATACTAGCCAGAGAGTATGGCTGATTTATTTGAGTTTTTCATTAAACTTATGGCTAGCTGCTGCATACTAGACTATACAAAATAAATCAACTGTGTTATTGTATTTGTTTCTATTGATTTATTAATCAGTTGACTCAATTACCTACTCAATGGACAGTGTGTACATATTCGTTATTATTATTTGTTACTGTTATTGTTATTATTTACGTATTTAATGATAACAAGATTCGATCTAAAAATTTTAAATTTAATATTTACTAGCGTTTACAACTTTCTACTGTTAATTCATTGCCTTCCAGTTTGGAAAGTAGAGGCAATGGAAGAGCAAACTTTCGCTCTCACGTTTTCACTTTTTTTGATTTCTAAAGCAGCGGATGCTCCAAGTGGAATTCTTAGAACCCCAGCCGCTTGGCCGGGGAAAAAACAAAAATTCTTTCATAAAAACGACTTATTCTAGACTTTTCTCAAGGCTAAAATTTAATAGAAAGCAATCCTTGAAAGAAACCAATTCTAGGTATTCCTCGGCACTTGGAGCGTCAAGTGTTCGAGCCTCATGCGAGCCTACATTCCTGGTGTCTGGACTTTGTCGTCCGAGACGAATCGCTCGCACCGAGGTAAAGC